>NC_092459.1:2871720-3481720 GCF_047495875.1 Pithys albifrons albifrons
CAGTGAGCTGGAAATTTGTGCCACGTGTACTCACTCGAGGGCAACCATCCCTCACCAGAGAGCTGTTAGTACCATGGCAAAGGGATGCCACAGGAGCACTCACTGGGATTCCAAGCACGGGACGCACTGCCTGCTGTTCCTGAGAAATGCTTCATGCTGGGAAGCTTTGAAAATGGGAATGAAATTATTGAAAGTGGCAACTTGTTCTTGGTATCTGTTATAAGATGGATAAGATATGTGTTCAGGAAATGCAGCTGCTACAAGCTGCCTGTCTAGAGGAATGCTCCGTCAGTGTGCAGGGCTGAGAATGGCACAAGCAGTTCCTGCTTTTTATAAAGAAAACATATGACTATTTCTAGTCCAGACCCTAATTAGCAGAACTGATTGTACACTTAGCCAGCAGCGTTATTCCTTTAGGAGCCCCTTTAGGTTGTTCTCAACTGTCCAGCAACCTGAGGCATAAGGAAAGGGAGCGATGGGATCCATGGACTCAAATCCTTCACTTTTACAAGCACCCTTCAGACACTGTAGTATCTCAGAGATTTTTGACTAATTTTGTTTTGTTTTTGCTTTTAAATGCTGATCATTAAGCAAGCTGTGAGAATAAGAGAATGGGTATATTTAGTTTACAAACAACTTTCCAATCTCTCCTCAATTCCCTCACCATCCTGAGGACTGAGGAAAAATTAGGAAAATATCTTGTTTAGGGAGGTACAGAAGGGCCAAGCTGCAACATATGCATACATACATACATACATACATACATAACATATAAATAATTAAGATAGATAGATGATAGATAGATAGATAGATAGATAGATAGATAGATAGATAGATAGATAGATAGATATTTAAAAATTATATATTCACTAAATCAAAGTCCTTTACCCACTGTGAGGCACTAACTGTCCTGTACTCTCCGGTACCTCCACTACAGGCTGGAGAATTACTCTGACATTGTAAGAGTGAAAAATAAGCCCATCTAGCCCTGAATATGTATCATCTGCTTAGTCACTGAGTGGAAATGCAGCTGCCTCCAGGGTGGAACAGAGAAACCACCCTGTGAGCTTCCCTGCAATATTAGTTCTCCAGGCTGGAGCTTTCCATAACTCAGCTCACAAACCCACCATTAAAAATGTTATGTTATAAGGAACTGTGTTAGTGTCAAAGGGCAATTGCCTGTACAGGAAAACCTTTGTTAGAATATTTTCCTTCAGTCAAATCTTTTTATTCCTCAAAGTTCTCTGATGCAGATACTCAACCCTTTCAGTGCTGTTTGTAGTAACATAATGATTACAGGGGAAAAAAGATATGGCCACTGTATGAAACACCTGGGTATATCTTATGTTACTCATTTTGATTAACCATTTCAGACTGTTGTAAACAAGGTAGTCAGTGAGAAACAAGCAATGTAAATGTTCCAGTATTGGAGCTCAGTTGTTAAAATAATCCCCTATTTGCTTATCCCTGGATGATCTTTCAAAAAGGAAAAATATTCTAAATGAGAATGTGAAATTTAAGAGGAAAGTGAGCAGGACCTTGTATTATTCTCCTGTCAGGAACAGGGAGGTTGAAGTGATTGGCAGGACTGTGTTTATAGCTCCAGCATGGGAACCACTAAGCCCTTCTAAATCTCCTGAGAAACAGCCAATACTCATGGCATCACCCAGATCAGTGGATACAGAAATCTTGAACCATGTCCCCTTAGCTAATAAAATCCTGATTTGGGCATTTGCCCCTTTCAGAACTCCATTTTTGCTATTGAAAAAGGGATATTCCTGAGGTACAGCTCTGGCTGGGGGTCTGATCCCAGTATACCCAGGAACACCAGTCACTTCATGAGTGGTGTCCTGTCCCTGCTACAGCCCATGGGAACTGGAGCAGCCCACTCCAAAGTTTACAGAGCACTGTAGGAGGACGGCTAAGTCCACATAATTATGCACGTGAGCATGTATTTTCAGGATCAAGGCTTAGCCCTTTAGCTACTGGGCATTCCTCCTTATTCTTATTAAAAGCAATGATTTTATTAAAAGAGCATTCTGGAACCTCCTTGTACCAGACATCCCCAATTACCTGACTATGATGCAGTCCCAGATGGGGAAAGACCCTGGTGTGCACCAGCCACCTCCCCGTCCCAACTCAGCCCAGAAGGCAGCTGGGATTGTTCTGGCAGGTCCCCAGTATGGAAAAGTGGGAGACCAGTATGCCATAGAACACTCACTTTTCTGAATAAGAGTAGCCTAGAGATAAAAGTAAAAATCCCATCCCTGAGCTTTTGAACAGAAATGAGTGTAGAAGTTCAGGCTGAGGCACACAGAATTAGTGCTTCCTAAAAACCACGGAAATTTAACAAAACCTGAGTTATTTTAGCCATTTCTTTTAGGAATGGTGAGTAGTATCCTAAATGTTTCTGTTTCTCCCCACTGCCTGTAAACCTATACTAGAACCCACTACAGCTGCACTGCAAATCTCCACTGCTCACTGCATTAAACTCGCTGCCTGTCAGAAGCAGCACCTGAAACATTGCCAACAGAATCACAGAAACACCAAATCATCAAGGCTAGAAGAGACCTTAAAGATCATCCAGTCCAACTGTGAATGCAGCACCACCCCAATCACCCATAAACCATATCCCTGAGTGCCACATCCAGATGTCTCTTGAACGCTTCCGGACATAGTGGCTCCACCATCTCCCTAGTCAACTTAATGTAATGCCTGACCACTCTTTCAGTGGATTCTTTTTTCTAATATTTAATCTGAACATCCCCTGGCACAATTTAAGGCCATTTCCTCACATCCTTTCACTTGAGACCTGGCAAAAGAGACAGACACCCACCTGGCTACAACTTCCTTTCAGGTAGTTGAAGAGAACAATGAGGTCCCTCCAGAGCCTCCTCTTCTCCAGACCAAACAACCCAATTCCCTCATCCGCTCCTCAGTAAACATATTTTGTAGATCCTTTCCCAGCTCTGTTGCCCTTCTCTGGACACACTCCAGCACCTCAATGTCCTTTTTAAAGTGAGGGGTCCAAAAGTGAACACCGTGCTGGAGGTGCAACCTCACCAATGCCGAGTACAATGGGGTGATCCCTTCCCTGGTTCTGCTGGCCACACTGTCCTTGATATAGCCCAACATGCCACTGGCCTTTGTTGCCACCTGGGAACAGACAGCAACAGTCAACAAAATGCTCGGGACAGCACCTGATGGGCCTTAAGGGATGATCAAAGGTCTCAGGGGAGGACTGAGAACATAAATCCAATAAGCTGTGCTTAAGCAAGCCACAAGCCACAAGCTGCCTGTGCCATGTCAGTTTTATGGAAGGGTGCCTCTCACTCGTTCGCAAAAGAAGAGATGGAGAAGGGCAGAAAAGGGAGAAGTCCAGCAGTTTTCTAATGCTGGAGACCTGGAGGCTAAGAGTGACTTCCAGACCCCGTGCAGAAGGGTCCAGCTTGGCTGTGATTAGGAGCTCCGCAGTCTCTCTGAGCCGGTGGCCAAACCACTGTCCCAGGGCCCTGTAGGGCACAAGACTCAATCCATTTGTCTCCAAGGACTTCAGTCTGACTGAGCTGCCTGGTCTCCTGTAGAGCAAGAAGCTGCTTTCTCTGACACCTTCAGATTTTGTGTTCAGCTGTTCCCTCTCCCCATGGATTACTGAGAATTCATTGTGGAGACAAAGCCCTTCATTTCTGGGGTCTAAGGCTGAGGATGAACTGGGCTCTTCTGCTTTTGGTTTTCTGGATAATGTAAAAGTTATCACAGGTATCAGTGCAGACCAGGGAATTCTACAATGTGCTGAAATGTGGAATATCTAGTGGCTGGTGCATGATTGAACCCAGCCTCTTGCTCCTGCTGCACATCATAGAATCACAGGATGGTTTGGGTTGGAAAGGAGCTTAAAGATCACCCAGTTCCATCTGGTGCTGTGGCCTTCCCACATCGTGCATCCCCACATGCACTTCAGTACATGAATCATAGTGACAGTGCCCAGCCTGCCTATGGCCAGAGTGTGTTGTTTGGGTAAAAAATTATCTTTGGTAAGCATTAGTGTAAAAACAACCTCCAAATTTCTTCTTGCTGGTCTCTGCCTGTAATCTGCCTCCTGCCTCTGTCCAAAGAAAATCTATTTCCCTGACTCTCAGACTTAAAACCACTCATTTCCTGGAACTTGTTTAAAAGTTCAACAGCTACATCTAAAATAAGAATATTCGTGGCTTGAAAATGGGAAAATCCTGACCAAAGTCAATTGGAATTTGCTGGATCATACTGCAATTTATGATAGCAGAATTTGGCCCTGATCAGTGGCACTATAGTCCGTATCTCAAGGACCACCAGGACAGGTGTTTCTCAAGACAGGTCTTATATTTTCCCTATATTTCCAGACATGCCAGGTGGCTTGCAAATCCATTTGGCATCTGGGCACATATATAGCTCATATATGATCCACACCCAGGTCATACAGGTTACAGAAACCCAGGATTGATTGTCTACTGCCCCCAACAGCTGCAGGGAAAAATAACATCTGCATCCACAGCTCCAAGAGAAACCCTGGGGACACCCAGGCTGTGCTTCCCAAGAATTTTCCTTGGCACTGCGTGACCCAAGGCTGAGTTTGAGAGGGACCAGATACTAAGAGCCTACTGTTGTGAGCATACAGAAAATAAAAACTGAGTGCAACAGTGGCATTTGTAATCTTAGATCTTCTCTTTCTAAAACTGCTCTTCCACTGCTCAATATGATATGCGAGTGCAGAGGAGTCACCTCTTGCTTCCCACAGAGATGGCTGTGTCGGGAGGATCTTTGTAGCTTGCCATCAAAGGGGGCAGACAGACAGCTGGGGAACATCCACATCTGGGTGTGCTGGTGTTTTATTGCATGTTGCATTCCATATAAATTCCATATGGAGTCCAAATAATTTCGGACTTGGTACCTCCTCCAAGCCAATAGCTTAATTAGGAGTGTTTTGGTTTTTTGTTTTCCTAAAGAAGAGCTGCAGTCCAAGCACATTATTATGGCTTTACACGTAGCTGTGCTCTTAATATCAAAGGTTTCGTTTGACTGGAGGCTTCCTTCCCTGTGGGGGGAGGGTTTCTGGGTGAGTGCTGGAAGTGGCACAATCTTTTCCCAACAGAAAAGCAACGCACGTGAGTTGGAGCCAGTTGTGGTAATGCACAGAAGGAAGTCAAAGGCAAGTCTTTCTGTCACAGGGAGCCTACGAGTGAGATAACACACAGCCTCTCATGTAACCTGTGTAAGATTGCAGCCTGATGGCAAATTCCTGTGGGTCTACTAAAGCAAGAGGTGAGAAATCAGATAAAATAGAAAGATTTGCGAGATGTCCTTTCACAGTTACAAAATGGACACTTTGGTGGTAGGAATATTCTTGGTCAGATTCAAATCACCAGATTGCCCAGAGAGATTGTGGAGTCTCCCTCAAAAACCATCTGGACACAATCCTGTGCCATGTGCTCTGGGATGACCCTGCCCAGGCACGGAGGTTGGACCAGATGACCCACTGCGGTCTCTTCCAACCTGACCCATTCTGTGATTCTGTGCTTCTGTGATCTCTTTGGATTAGTTGCATGCCCCTGAGTTGCAGTGAGCACTCTGAACTGGGTGTTATAGCTGCATGTGGTCATAAGAAGACTCTGCACAGAAATGATGGCAACCCAAGTAAACAAGACTGACACAAAATTGAGAATAAATTAATATTTTTGTTGTCCTATTTGGAGATGATAAAGATAGACTGTGTGGCCTTGTCTTCATTATGTAAAGCTGAGAAATAAATCCAACCTGTCCCAGTCTTATCTTGCTGTATTATCCTTCTTGTCTGGAAAGTGAGGGTACCTACCAGCAGAAGGTCCCTGACAGTGGTGTTTAAATGGCTGGTGGAATAGTTTTTCAAAAGAAGTAACCCAATTGCAGGTAATTCTCTTTTTAACTCAAAACATTGTTTCCCCCTGTACAGTGCAATGAGACTGATGCCAAAGTGCTCATTATTTCTGGGCTACTACTACTACTAATGCTGAATGGGGATATAGTAAATATTGTTAGAAAGGATTATTTGCATGAAGCATTTGTAATGATCAAAGCTGTGAGCAGTGGAAGAAATCTTTCCCCTTTCTCTTACTCTCTCATCACCGGCACAGGAATCCTGTACTTACCCACATCTTTGCCTTTGTTCTACAGGACAGGATGCAAGAAACTCTTGCAAAACAAGCAAACATCCTCCACCAAGAGAACAGTGCTGAGCTATTGATTGTGCTCTCATTTAAATGTGCCATGCACGTGCTCTGCACCACACATTTCCTTAGCACCCTCTTCACAGGAGTGGAAAATCTGACAAGAAATTTTCTGTGGGGACATAAAAATGCAGGATGGAAACCTCTAAGCTGCGTGGTCTTTAAGCAGCATTCATCTATTGAACTAAGGCTATATCCAGTATTACAGTATCTTGCTGATAGATGACATAAACCAAATTTGTCACTTAGAGAGGCATGTTGATTGGCTTCATGCTGGGATCTCATGGAGAAAGATGTCCAGACTCTCTTTTATCCAGATGGAATTCCTAAGTCAATCAAATAAACATAATAATAATAAGGTTAATCTGGTCTTTACTCATTCAATAGAGAAAAGCAGAGATGTGGATCTAATTATGTAAATATTGTAAAATCAGTTTGCATTTATCTCTTTCCACATCTCCTTGGTACAGCTCTGGTTCAGCATGCTTAACAAGGTCCTTTTTGGCCTGAACAATTTAATTCTGGGGCTAAAATCATTCAAGATTTGTTTGAACAGGAAAATCTTGTTTTCTTTGGAGCATTTTGAAGTAGGCATAATTATAGTGTTGCAAATGCGATGCTCTGCTTAAGGAGCTGTCAGCATTTCCATATTAAATCACTATTTTGAGGGGTTAACAGAATTGCCAGAAAAAGGCAAAACAAAAAAAAAAAAGAAAGAGGGGAAAAGAAGGGTCCATTATGGTCTGAAACTTGGCGTTTAGGTTTTTAATCCAGAAGGGAGGTTTCAAAATCAAATTGTGCAAAATTAATTTACACTGTATGCTTGCAAAACTGCTCGTGTCACTTTTGTCATGCTTTAAAAAAAAAAAATCAACCCACAATAAAGCCCACTTATTTTCCTTGCTTCTACTGTACACTGCTCTTTAAAGTTAATGTCATTTCCATACAATACCCCCAATGTAATATGCCTTAGAGGCAGCATAGATTGAATAAGTGACTTGGAGCCAGGGACTCCCAAGTTTATAATTTAGCCGCTGACTCACTGTGTGGCCTCGGGCAAACCACGTAACTCCTGTGTCCTCGTCTATGGTATGGTCTCAATTTTCCATTGTGTTGCACAACATGTAAGGATCTCTGCTCATGTTCAGTAGGAGCTTAACCCGATGGTGAGTGGGTTACTGGAGTGATGTCAAGGATACAAAACTTAACACAACTCCCACTTAGCAGGTTTTGTCTATGCAGATTATCTGCAGGAGATCAGTCTTCAGTGAGCTGGTCCAGGTGAGCATTTGGTGGAGGCATCTCCACCTGTGACATCTGTGTCATGGGGAGCAGTCTGTCTTGGTGCTGGCACTGAAATAAATAATGTTCTCCAAAAGCTAGTAGAGTAACTGGGCAGTTGGTCTGACTGAATACATAGGCTGCTTAGCGCTGGACCTGCAGGAGATTCAGCTGGTGGTGTCCCTTTCTGTACAACTTCAGCTTTCCTCAGCTCTTTATGTGTTTCTACACTGTCCCTTCATGGCTGAGATTTTCCTCTATCATAAAGTCCATTTGCTTTTGCGTACAGTAGAGACAAATTTTTGTTATATACTATTCGAGTCACATGAAGAAGAAAACATAGGTTGTGTAGAAAGTAAATGAGGGAACAAAGATTTTTTCCTGAAAAATAACACCCCCTAAGAAGTAGGTCCTTCAACATTTAGCAGGGCCCTTTATCAGCAAGTACTGTCCTGGTGTGGACCTCTGTGAATGACACTGCATTTGTGGGGTCATGAGGCTAGAAACATAAATCTAGAAGAGATTGTTTGGGTCATCACTTTGAGTCCTCCATATTGTAGGTAAATGTTCACTGGGGGTAAGTTCAGATGTGCCAGCAAAATGTTTGCTACCCCGGCCACAACACATCCCATCTCCCAGTGCCCTGCAGCCATCTACAGACCTGTATTAAAAGATCAAGAGTAGCAGCTGAAATGTGCCATAGAAGGAGAACAAGAAAGACTCAATGGGCTGCGAGTGGCCTGGGTCAAGAAGAGCACAGGTGTGGGGAGACTGGGCAGATTTAGAGAGACAGGATTCACAGACATCTTTCCCCTCTCTGAAGGGATCCTTGTTCAGCCAAAGAGGATCAGGAAGAACACCCTGGATTCAAAAAACCATTCTTCATCCCCTGTCTATACAAGCTGGCAATAGCTGGTCCCTTTTTGAGCTCATGCCAACCTTTCTCTTGTACAATATCTCGCTGCCCAAGACCCACACATTTTATGAAGAACCATGTCTTTCCTTTTTAATTTTCTTTTTTTTTTTTTTAAATCTTCCACTTCATAGTTTTGTGTGATGCCTTTGTGGTCTTGTCCTGGAAGACAGGTTACCTCAAAGGGAGGCTTTTTACTGAGAAAAAGGGAGTTTTTATGGTTTTGATAGCTGAGACCCTACTGCAACTCTTTTCTGTATTGCTCATGTAGCAGTGCTCCTGCAGTCCCAGTTCCCTATCTATGGACTGGGAATGATAGTTTGTTGTATAAGACATATGGAATTATGAAACACAGCAAACCCCACCATGATCCAGTATGCCCTGCCTGCGAACAAAATAGTTTTGTGTCTCTGACCAGACATGTCCCTACAAAGATATGGATTTGAGTCCTGCCTTTAAGCATTGGTTTTCATCTTTGATTTGGGTCCCAAACTGAACTGCTGGAAACTTATAGTGGAATGAGATACTTGTAGAAAAATCTTTTATTGGGATTGTGGGAAGTATTTTGAAATATTTTGTTTGTTTGGGCTGTTTCAACACTCAGCTGTATTTACAGTTGTTCTCCATTCACCTTGTGAAGTTGTTTTGTTCACGTTGTTTTTTTGTTGGCTGGGCTTCCTCGTTGGAGTGAATCTCCATTGCTTCATAACAGATATGCAGATCCCAACATGTATATGTAACTCCAGCTAAAGCAGATTCATGTCAGGCTGACTTGACCTACAATAGTTTTAATTTGTTTAGACCTGACCTGAACAATTTTCAGATCATGTTGACCCCAAGTTAAATGCTTTCCTTCAGCTCTTCTGAGGGAAAATGGACACATTTCAGGAAAATCAAGCTTTTCCTGAGGGCAGCACTGTCTTTATACAAAACAAACTTAGTATTAAAGAAGAAACAAATAAAATGGAAATTTCTGAGTGGCTTTGGTTGCCTCTTCTCTTGATTTGATGTGAATGCTGTGGAGCTACAGTGCTGTATCTAAAAGGATATTATTTCATTCCATATGAAGCAGCAGTGTTTGAAGTCAGCATTACACTAATAAAGAGGTTTGTCTTCCACCATCTAGTCAATATTAGCCAGCTGCCAGCTAGTCTAGCATGGTGTGAGACAAACCTTGTAAAACTGGAGGGCTTACAAAAATCAGAGTGGGTGATGACCCTAAAAATTAATACCTACAAGGCACTGGAAACAAAAAAACATGGTCCTTTCTGCTGGAAAACATGTAAAATTGACACTGTGATTTTATAGTGGTTTGTAGGATTTACAAGACATGCTGCAAGTAACACTTGGTAAAACTAGAGCTCGGGATGTCTGGAAAAAAAATATCTGCAGGAATGGGGAAGAGCAGCGTCAGCTGTTTAGGAACGGCTCTCTGAGATGCCTTGGTGGGGTGAATATGCGGTGATGTGGTTTGGTTGTCAAATGCAGCAGTAAAGGCACAAAGTTGGGGTTGTTTATAAGTTAATTCATCTTTGGTTTGGAGGAGAAAGACTTTACTTTTATACTTGAAGAATGGATGTAATATTAAGAAGAGCTGAATGTCTGTAAAGCTCAGAGACTGACTTTCTGGAGTGTCAGCTAAGCTGATCTGAACCTCACAGAAGGGGCTGCAACATTTGAGTACTGCTGAGTGGCTTTCATTGAAGACCTCTGCAATGTCAGTAGAACTGAGCAGACCTTTCAAATACAGTATATTTTTTTCATCAATTCCTTTTGCCAAAGGCTTTTCCAAAGAGGATTCTGAACCTTTATCTAAAGCCATTGCACACAATTAAATTCAGTCTTCCTCTTCCCTGCAGACATGGGGAGACATGGGGCTCTTTGGGCACCAACTGGCATATGATGCTGGTATAGGAAGAAATTATATTCCACTGCCACTGCTCCATGGTTCTGCCCTTTGTCACAGCCAAATCCCACCAACTCAATGGTTGTGAAGGACCAGAAGTGCTGCTGGACCAGAACTCCCCTCATGGCCACATGGGTGTCTCCAAGACACCTGGCCCACTAGGAAAAAGATTAATTTTTCTTTAATAACAGATGGTGGTAGTGAGACATGAAAATTAGGACATATTTTCATTTGATATTGGAATATCATGAGCATCAGTTATTTTGGGAAGGAGTCCAAAAAATACTTGGAGAGAGTCTAAAACTGCAGATGAATCCGCAGGTTTATTTTATTGGGTGATTTCAGTTCTGCCAAATATTTGTAGTGTAAAGAAATCATAAAAATTGCTGGTGGTCCTCGCCTGGCGGGTTCTTCTCACATATTTGAGACAGTTGTATGAACTGTGACAAGAATGTTTGATCTATTAGCTTAAAAACAAATTAGAGTCTTCAAGAGAAATAAATGAAGTATAGATGGTAGAAATACATTTCTCTTATCTTAGAGAGACCAGGAATTTTTGCCCCCAGGCTTTATTTGCATTTAATTATCACAGTTTGGATTTCCTCTGCTGCATGCATGGAGGTTTAGTCTGTCTCGTTCCATCCTCTGTTCTGAAATAACATTAGTACCTGTTAATGATTATCATTGTCAATTATGTATTCTGGTTACATGCACATTATAAGAAATATCAGTTTGTTTTAATAAATCTTCAAAAGGCAGCCTAAACCTGTGCCTTATCTCCTCTCTGCTTTGTAATTTATTTATTTTTATGGTTATGATATATGAAAGACTCTGCATGCTCCCAGGGACTGTGAGCAGGAATCTGCTCAGCACTTGAAATTTGGGATGACAGACAGAGAAGTTTTCATTTAACATAACTTTCTAGATGAACCAAGAGGGTCATGTATCTCAAAGATACACAGAGAAAGAAGTGAGAAATACAAGCCTAGAAATCCAAAGACTGTTGTGTACATAAAAGAGAGGAAACTGTTTCTATAGTCAACCCATAGGTGGTTTAGTTTGACATGTACTAAGCTGCAGAATAGCTGCTGCTCACCTTATAGCTATTATTCTTTTTCTAACTTAATTATTTTTTGCAAGAATAAGAATTTCACTGCAGTCCTGACCTGGAAAAGGACTGATTGTCTCACTCCCTGTTGGTGTGCAGGTACAAGGACAGTCCTGTATAAAAAAGATTTTCACTGCATTTTTAAGGAGAATCTTGTTTTGAGTTGTGCAAACTTGATGTTTATGCCATTTGTCCATGCAGATTTTAAAGATTATTTTCATTCACTGGACCAGCACTGAAATGTTCCCTCCAAAAGGAATACTTTAACCAAGCATCCTTTATGTGGTCTTCAATTAATAAACAGGAATACGCCTTTCTGAACCTGTGGGTAATGATTTTTTCTGTTTGCTGCTACTGTAGTCACCTGAATGAATGGGGCATTTATATACTGTCCTTTCATCTGGGATATCAAAGCAGTTTATAAATATGGACCAATGGGTTGGATGTGCAACCACGGAGCTGTGGCTGCCTTGGAGGTGGCATGTGGTTGACATTTTGGCTGGCAAAACACATTTGAACATCAGAAACTGCTGGTTTCCACAGAAAGGCTTGGTGGTGTGGGGGTTTGAGAGTATCTGAATTAATCTCTAACACATACCTGCCCCAACACAGAAAGCAACAGCACTGCCTACTTTCCAGCAAGGTAAAGTATGGTCTTGGCTAAGAGCATGACCAAGGCAGCTTCCACTGCTGGATCACTAATTTTATTCCAGCCCAAGACCGTGACTGTCAAAAATTATTACCATATGGTAAGCTGGTAAATTCCCATAAGAAAATGAGCTTGGTGGTCCTGGATTAGTTTCATATGGACAGGTGTCTGCAGCACCAAACCACCATCAGAACTGCTGCTGGATGAGGTTGGGTGTCAGAAGGGAGGTCCAGGACCGAGTGGGCAAATGGTAACATAAGTGGTGCTTCTGGAGGTGGGAGCTCAAGGCCAAAGAGATAAGGCTGTTTGTGTCTGTTCAGTGGTTCTTGATCACTTCCATTTCCTGAGCTGTAAGAAAAGTTGCATGATGCTCTTCATCACTGTTGAGGCAAGTGCTTTCTCTTACCTTTGCAGAGAGGTCCCATCCCTCCTCTGCTTCTACCCTGCTAAATTAATGCTAAATAAACAAAAATTTCAGTGGGGAGTGTGTATTGAAGGTGTTAAGTTCAGACCACACAAGAAGTCTTTAACATCTTTGCTGTGACTTGGAAAAATCTCCAGGAACAGAGGACTGGAAGGACCTTCTGGGTCACTAATCCCAACCTCCTGCTGCTGCAGGCTTTCATTTTGCATAATCCTTTAGGAAAGCTGATTAATCTCCAAAAATGTGAACAATCACAGGAAACCTCGAAAGCCCTCTCTATAAAAAAGGTTACAAATCTATTTTGCACTTCTCTGACACCTTTCATCCAAAACTTGTAATGAGTTTTGCAAATATGGATTTAGGGATTGCCATGCCAGTGGGAGGGAAG
This sequence comes from Pithys albifrons albifrons, assembly GCF_047495875.1. Taxonomy (NCBI): domain Eukaryota; kingdom Metazoa; phylum Chordata; class Aves; order Passeriformes; family Thamnophilidae; genus Pithys; species Pithys albifrons. The sequence goes on from NC_092459.1 coordinate 2,884,629, forward strand.
AATTATCCTTACTGTATTTGTGAGACAGAAAAATTATGAAGCAAATAGCAATTTTCATTCAGACAAAGCTCTCAGTGGCTTGAGGACTCTGGCTCAGATGGGATATCCAAGTTCATCCAACCAAATCAAATAGACAGCCAGGAATTAAAATCAGAGTTCATGACTGTCTTCTTATCTGCCTTTTGAGCACTGAAGTGTACAGAAGCTCCAGGTTTTTCCATGTGTCAGTGGAAAATTTCTTCCAGAAGAAATGGATACTACATCCTATTTCTTCTGTGAAATGATATGGATATCATCCCATCCCTGGAAGCATTCAAGGTGAGGTTGGACAAGACCCTGAGCAACCTGATCTAGTTGAAGATGTTCCTGTTTATTGCAGGGAAGTTTGACTGGATGACCTTTAAAAGGTCCATTTCAATTGAAAATAATCTATATTCCATAATTCTATAATACATCATAGTTAAGTGTACTTCAGGGGGGCAGGGTCTTCTCTCATAACAAGGAAGACTATCAGCAGCAAATCTTGAAGGCTTTTTTTAATCTATAGAATATACAGGTGAACCATCATAGAAAGATGACCTTATTGCTTTTCCACATTATCAGAAAAGTGCAACAGAATTAATCTTCAAACTCATCGAAACACACATTCCTTCTGCAGGCAGAATGAATCCTGGGCATTGCACTGTGCTGTGTGCCTGGGAAATGGTTTGCTTGCATGCTTAAGCCAAATCCTATTCTCAGTCCTGTTGATTCTTGACTGACTTTAACCTCTCTGATTTGCTAGCACAATTTTTGAACTTGTAAGTGTAATTGATGGCAGCGTGTGGCCCTGGGGCCATTTATCAATCAGCAGATCATGGTAGAGTTGTAAGGAATATCAACAGCATTAGGAGGTGGCAAATCTAGTCCCCAGAGCCTTGAAACATCACTGTTCCATATTACTGGAACTAAGATAATTGTATGGGTTCACCTTCAATCAGCATATCTCAGGATTGTCTTAAGGTTTGTTACTGTAGGAGCAGATCCCACTTCTGCTGCACAGTGGATAAAAATCAGTCTTTCTATAAATTTTACTAGACATCGAAGTTGGCTTGTCTCGGTAGATGATTAATTAGCCACCGATACGGTAGATTGGATGGTGCTCTCAGGGGCAGGGCTCGAAGAGCAATGACTTATGCTCTCGAGGGGCAAGCTCCTTGGAAGCTTAGGGGAGGCTCCTCCCGCTCCCAACCCGGCGACGGTTCCCGAAGGAAGAAGTCTACACGAGTCAGGAGCCCACGAAGAGAAGCAAGATTTATTGGGGTGCCTGGACTTTTATAGGGGAGCATGGGAGGTTCCAGAACTTGGGCGGAGTAAGGGGAGGAGACAGGGAGGAGCGAAGCGTCTGATTGGTGGGTATGCAAATGAAGGGGTGGAACAAGGGAAGAACCAATGGGAGAAGAGAACCATATAAGGGAAATGGTGCACTGCACCAAACAGGGACCAATCAGGGTAGGGTTGGCGGGAAAAACCTGAGGGGGTTCTGGGAAGAAGAACTTGGAAAGGGACTCCTATAGGGAAACATTGTGGGTAGACCTGATGACAGGTGCCATTAACAGGGGAGAAATCAATATATGAAATTCTTGAGCCCACAGCCTCAGGCTCTCCGATCTCTGCATCCTCGTCGACCCATCGCTTGTAGTATCTCTGCCATTTAATAAAATCCTGGTCTATCCCGACAGGCTTGCAAGTTTTCTAAATTACTGTAATTCAGTAGTGGAACAGAGAATTCATGCTCTCCTTATCTCTTGTGCAAATGCTAAATTGAAAAAGTTAGTAAATCTGGGCTTGCAGACTTGTCCACAAAGCATTTGGAGTTGAGGGTTTGAGGGAGGAAGCAAAAATTCAGGCTAAAGAAGTGCAAGGCCAAATGCTGATGCACCTGCTTGCACTGAGAAGGATCAGCCCCAAAGATGTGCTAGATCTGGAGCAAGCTTCCAGGTAGTTTGAAGAATTTTATCTGCCTCTATTGATAAAAAAAATGTAGTAAGAATTATGTGACTGGCTGTAGGGTGTGTTTCTCAGGCCACGTTTTTTAGAATGGCTCATTTCATACAAAGTCTGTAGAGGACACGTGTAAGCATGAAGCAAAACTGAATTAAAGCAAAAAAGTCAAGTGCTTTCTCAGCTGTTCAGGATAATCTGGGATTTAATGGAACAGCTCTTTGGCAATAGGTTGCAAGACTTCTACTAATGCTGCCTTGTCCAGCAAGAGGGGATCCACCACCCCTGCCTCTCTGGGCCTGGCAGACCAACATAATTCCACGTTGCTGCAGTCCTTTAAGTTCAGGTGCATCTGCTCTGTAGTGCTCTCCAGTCATTTGTGCTGCAGAAATATTCTCTATACAGACATATGGGGCATTGGCAAGGAAGTTCATATGAACCAGGACATTTCAGACGACAGTTCAAGACTCACTTTTTACTCTGCTGCTGTGCAGGGAATGCTCTGGCAGTTTGAGAAAGGGAGCTGTAATACATGGTGTGCTCAGCAGGGTTGGCAGATCTTTCCCCAAAATGCTTGGTTTCACTGGCATCTGTCTTGGTGCTGTTATGTAATTTTAGTTCACTTTTAACAAGTTTCTCTCAGAAATTTTTTGTTTCCTGGTGTTTTTTTCATTCTCTGTGACAGATGAACTTTCCTTTTCTGATCAGATTCATGCTAGTCAGAGATAGACATGGACCTTTTTCTTTAAGGTCAAATTAGGGATGCTTCAATTGGGAATGTGTGCTCGTTTTGGGGGTCCTGAAAAATGAGATCCATCTCTACCCTGGAAAGCTTCAGGCAGCTTTTTCACAAGTTCGGTTCCCAAAATCCCATGTCTCCAATCTGTGTGTTTAAACACTGTATAGTCTTTGGGCCTTGGAGAGCAGAGGTAAGTATCAAATTTGGGTCTGTGTCTCAACCCAAATTGTGAATGTCCTGAAGATTATACTGCTTGAATTTCATTAAAAAAGACAACATTCAGGATAATGACAATGTTGGTGGGTGCATCTCAGCTGACTCGCAGCTTTGCTCCACATTTGGATGTTTGATTCAAGCCCTGTCTCTAATTATAATGTCACAAGTACTGGCCAAGTGCTGTACCTCTGTCTGATGTTGTACACAGTATGCTGGACTCTGCATTTCTTTCCAAACCTCTGCTGCTGTTACATTGAAAGCATTAGTTGCAGTGTGAGCTATGCAGGGATGATTTGGGGTTCTTCTAAATAATTTCCTATGGCATAACCAGTTTCCCAATGCCCATAGAGATTGAGCAGCAATGTTGTCTTGGAATGGACTTCTTTTCTCTGTAATGATTCAATTATCTTTATGGAGCAGATGTATAGATGGACACACGGTGGTTTTGTGTTGGTTGGGGCCTTTTTTCCTTGCAAGACTTAAAGTTTTTCCTTCTAAGTCAGGACACTACATCCCACTTTTTGCAGCTCAGTTTCTTTCCATAAAATAATTCAAGCAACCCTCTTTTTATGAGGCAGCTGATCCTTTGGTTTCCCTTCCTTTCAGCATGCTGGCAATTCCCAATGCTGCTGGAATCCCCCTCCCTTCCCTTTTTCAGGCAGGCCTGTACATAAAGTAACTGTTTCCTCCAGGATAGAGAGAAGCTTCTTGGCATAGAGAGGACCTGTTCCCAGACAAGGTATATGCATCGTGTCCTCAAAAATTTTCTCTTTCCACTAAAATACTTCATTGGAGATATCTGTGTATTTCTATTGGAGATAAGTCCAAACCATGAGGCTGGATCCCCACTTAGTCAAATTATGAAGTTTCTTACAGTAGGGAGTACAACCTCAATGTGTGCTTTTTGGCTGGAGCTGCTCCCTTGTCTGCACAGAGTAACACAAAAAGCATCACCAGGCTGATGGGGAAGCTGCTGACACAACTGAGAAACCGAGTGGTAAAGGCTTGTCATCAAAATCAACAAACCTGGAGGCAAATGGGAACCTGGTGCTGTGAGTAATTGTGACCCTTTACCCAGCCACTCAGAGCAAACTTTCTCTTCTCAATAATCACCAGGTTTTATGAAAGAAAAAAATCAGTTGCAGATGAAGCACAGAGTAAAATGTCCCTGCATTCCTCTTACTGGGGAAAAAGAAAAAAATCTCCTTCTTTGGACTTAGTCTGTGCATGTCTTTGCTGTGTACTGAGCTGAAAAACGGTGGCCTCTCAGTTCATTAATTGACAAACACCATCCCCTAAACATTTCCAGGCACAGTCATTTTCTTTTCTCAGGTTTACTCAGTGGTTCTTACTGAGGTTTATGTTTTTCCACTCATGTGCTGTGAATAAACTTGCCTCCACAATCTCATCTCTTGTGCTCTGAGGGATTTTAATAATCTAATTCATAAGCAGCTTAATTTTCTGTGTCTTTCTCTTTTTGCAACTCTCCTGGCCTTGGCTGTTTACTCCTCCCTTTACAGCAAACTGCCCCATTTCCCAAACACTGCAGGACTTTCTGAGCTGCAGCATTTCATTCCATTTGTCTCTCTTTTTAAGAGGCTGATCTGTCTTAAAGAAATTTTTCTCATTTAAAAATAATTTTGCTGTGGTTTTACAGTCAGCATGGTTCCCCCCAAAAGAAACAAAAAATCCCTGCAGTCCTATTTCTACTCCTTCTCCCATGATTACGCTGATGTAAATGACACTGGTGCCAATGGAATTATTCCTGTTTTACACCAGTATAAATGAGAGCAAGGTCTGCAGGATGGGACATACTCAACACCTTCACAAACACCCATCAGGGACCAGGCAGAAGGTCCATATATCAAAAGGGGTCTCAAAGTCCTCTTTCATCTTCAATGTCTCAAACAGAAGAATACAATCATCCACTAGCAGGACATAACAACCCCTGGGGTAAAATCCAGCAACGCATTTAACGTGGAAAAGAGGCAAAAGCAGCACAACACAGCCCTTTAGGAATGTAAGCAAGGAATACAGTGTCCAGCTGAAATTAGCGTTACTATTTGCCTCGTGGAAATGCTTGGGAAGCCCAGCCAAATGCAAGGCTCCAGTCTACTAGAGCAGCCGCAGTGAGGGCAGTCTCTGTTCCCCAGCAGTCCCAGTGACAAACAGCAATCAGACCGCGGGCCAGCAAGAAGTTGAGCCAGGCAGAACTAAAATATCCCTGTTGGAGTGCGGTCCCATGAGGACAGTGTTATGTCTTACGAGAAACAAAGAGAAGAGCACATTTCCAGTCTCAAAGACTTCTCTGTCCCATTAAGGAAAACTCCAGACTACAATTAGAGAAAAAACAAGAAAAAGAGACATAGCCACAGCGTGCCAGTTTGCATCCAAATGCAGCCTAAAAAAGGAGGGCTTGCTCCCAGGAGAAGGCTGCTAGCACCCTCTTGGCCTGGTGGCTCCAGCCACCTCACTCAGGAGGGTGGGAATGTGACCCCTGAGAGAGACCATCCCTCCCCCAAGCCCTGAGCTGCTGGGTAAATATTGACTCAGAGCAAGGAGTGGCTGAATCACTCCTTCCTGCCTTGCCGAGGTGTTTCCCTCCACCCAGTGAGCATCCAAGCCCACCCTGCACAGCCTAAAATATCTGACAGGAGCTGGTACCCATGGTGATCAAAGGACATGGACTCAGACAGGGAGACAGAGCACCTCTGTCTGGGCAGGGCTGACATGTCTGTTTGCTCTCCTAGTGGGTGAACACCTCCTGCATATAGTTATTCAGGAGGACACATGGTGGGAAGGGTGGGTAGGTGGAGGGGAGGGACTTGGGAGCTCCTGGTGCAGTTCCTCCATTGTAATCACACGGATCACCCCCCAAATTCTCTGACTACTGTTACATAGCTGGAGAAGGTGTGGTGGCATACACAGTTAATGGTACAGCACAGGCTTGGGTTCGTGAAATCTCTGTCCCAAGAGGCACTGAACCAACAGCAAATTTATGAAAAGAGGTAGGTAAAAGTCCAACTGTGTCAGTTGTCCAACTGTTGCCAGATCAGGATTCAACCGTAGGGTTGAAAGATCTGGATCATATCCCTAGATCTATGCAGTTTGTAATCTAAGGGTATTAAAGTAAAGCATGGGAAAGACCTGGGAGCCAAAGAGTGTTGACCACTGACTGGAGCTGGGAGTGGGCGTCATGAACATTTGGATGGCTACTGGCTTGTGTAATCAAACTAGATACAGGGGAAGGCTGAGCTCACTGTTGCAAGCACAGGTCTGGATTTCATTTCATGTCTGCTGCAGATTTCCTAACTGGGTCATCATGCCATCCTGGAACACAGAAATTATATGTTCCTCCTTCAGTGAGCTGTTACAGGGCTCAAGATTTCATGGTTTCAACACTGGTTGAAGATCTTCAAGAAAAAGGATGTGTAAGAAAAAGCATATGCTATGGATGTGTCTATATATGCTACGTTACCAAAAGTGTTGCATTTATGTATTTCAAAACTGGGCACTGGATTACATTTTCATTCCCCAGTACAAAGGCAAATACATTCCAAACAAAGCAATGTTGTTTCAACAAAGCAAGGATTGAAATCTCTCCAGGGCTTCATTCTGTCTCATTTAGATCGGGCATAAGATCTTAAAGCAGAGTTTAGTGGTCGGCCGATCATGCTCCTTTGGGAAATGACAGAGTGGTAATTCAAAAGGGGTAGTGAAGTACAGTATTGTCTTGGTCTGCAGGACTGTTCTTCAATAAAACCAGCGGCTCACCCGGCTTACAGGAGAACATTTTGTTCCAAAGGAGCTGTGGCTCTTCATTAAACAAAAGAATTCACCTCCGGCTAGACTTGGGTGTAAAATGAAAATGTTTTGGAGACAAAATGTCTTTGTGAAGACAGCATTTCCATGACGCCTGCCACAATTGCCTGGGCATATCGAGCAGTTGAAATGAAAGAGGGTAAAAGGTACATCGACAATGCACCAGCTCCATATGCATTAAAAACTTCTTTCAGGCTTGGGAAGTGGTTTCAGTTCAGGTCAGGAGCTCTGAGGAGGGGATAGACAGCCTGGGTCCTGTCTGACCATGGGCTGGCACTCACCCGCTTTGCAGTGAGGACCCAGATTTGATCACGAGTGAGTTGAACCTTTCAGGGCTTTCTCAAAAGCCTTTCCTTGCAGTAAACAAGTTCTCCCACATCTGACACAAGAGATTGGGAAAGCATCCCAGAGTATCTAAATACAAATAAAAATAAAAAAAGAGGTATGCCTCCTGCACTCCAAGTCTCCTGACACACTCGGAAAAGTTCACAAACAGCAAAGGAGCAGTGGGGTCGTTCAGGGAAATAATTCATGTCCAGACTGGCATGACTCAGGTGTTCAGAGATGGCTGCCTCCCACCTGGATTAACTCTTCAGCAAAAATATAGTCTATGTGGTTCCTCAGTATATGAAGATGAGAAAAATCACCTCAGGGTGTGCAGTTTCAGGGGATGTTCGTTATGAGATTATTTTCCTAAAAACGGCACCAACCCTCTGGGGATGAAACATACTGGGAAATATATGAAAATTTAATCAATTATATGAGCTAGTTCCTACTTTTCTTGCATATGTAACTCAAGATCATTCCCTTGTCATCCTTGGATCACTGAGGGTCTCTTTATGGTATAGTCAAGGTGTCCACTTTCAGCTTGACAAGCAGGTTTTGGCCTGCAAACTCTTAAGCAGAGCAACAACCAAGCTTATCTTGCAGACAGACTCTCTTCTGGTATGTCTAATCATGGCCTCTTACTCAGCCTTTGTTTCACTCCAACATTGCTCACTAAAGAGGACCAGCAACCTTGGTTCTGCTCTAGATGGGGCAGGAGACTTCTTGCAACTCTTCTTCATCATCTCTGCCATTTAAGTGCTGAGTTTCCACAGTTTGAGAAATGGTACAAGGACTGCTGGACCACTGCTCTGCTGTGGTCAAACTTCTCATCTTGGAGCGGTTGCGTGGCAAATACCCAGGAAAGTATGTAGTTCCTGGATTTCTGTGGGGAACACTGTAACAAGCCTTTGGGAGAGACAAACCTTCAAAAAAGCATGAAAGGGAAGAGGCTCAGGATAACTCAGGATGGATGTAGTTTTTTTCATGAATCAGCCCAAGAAGAGCCATGTGGTGTAGGCAACAGAGGCCTGTCCACTGCTGGCTGACAATGTCCTTGCTGGATGCTCTGTACAACCTGAAATCTTGTTGACTCATGTGGACCAAATTTCCAGACTTGACTCACTGGCTACTAAAACCATAAAATTGCATGGTGTGTCTCGTATTTTTCCTGGAAAAAAAGAGCAGGATAATATATTTGGTTAATTAACATCTGAATCTACTTTGAAATCTTCAGAGAATATATGTAAAGAAATTAAACTAATCTCAAACCATCAAAGAAAAATAAACCCAAAATGTCTGGACTGTTAGGATTTGTTTCCATGAATGTTCCTTGTTGCCTGATCCTGAGATGCTGGAGTATGTACAAAGAAGGGCAATGGAGCTGGGGAAGGGTCTGGGGCACCGTTCTCAGAAGAAGCTGAGGGGGCTGAGGGCGCTCAGACTGCAGAAAAAGGCTCAGGGGAGACCTTCTGGCTCTTTAAAACTCACTGAAGGATGCAGCCAAGTGGGGTTTGGAGTCTTCTTTCAGGTCACAAGAAATAGGACAAGAGGAAAAGGCCTCAAGTTGCACCAGGGGAGGTTTAGATTGGTTATTACGAAAAATTTCTTCACTAAAAGGGTTGTCAAGCACTGGAACAGACTGCCCATGGAAATGGTTGAGTCACCATTCCTGGAAGTGTTAAAAAATGTGTAGGTATAGCACTCAGGACATGGTTTAATGGTGGGCTTGGCAGTATTAGGTTAATGGTTGGACTCAATGACCTTGGAGATCTTTTCCAACCTTAATGATTCTGTGATTCTATGACCCTTTGGTTTAAAGGCAAAAGATGCATATCCTGTCTCTTCTCTTTTGTATCTCTTAGTACCTGCTGAATGGACTTACTTTGGTGCCATGTGTAGTAGGAAGTGCTGTTGAGAAAGGCACAAAGTGTAGACACACAGGCGGTTTTGGAGAAAATGCTCCTGGCTGATTAGTATCAAAAATTTACTGTGTAAATGGAAATACTTCCTCACACATTGCAAAACTAACCTGAAAAACCCATTGCTATCAGAATCAATTGCCAAAACCTTATCAGAGAACAAGGGGAAAAAAGAAAAGAAGAAAAGGAAAAAAATAAACAGGAAAAAGAAAAATATTTTAAAAATTATGGGATGTTTACAAGGCTAATAAAAACATAATAGGGACATTTAGAAAGACAATGGTACTTATTAGCAAAAGAAAACAAGACTCTCAGAAGAATTACACGTGTTGGAAAAGCTGTTTGTTTCAAAACAGGAAAAGCTTTTTGGTGTAGCTAATTGCCAGATTCAAAGGGCTGATTATACACATGCTCTTCTTTCAGTTGCAGTCCGTTTTCAGCCTGATCCTAAATCAGATTTGTTGGTGTTTGTAAAAGATGATAGTTTATAGTGTAAACATCTCTCCTGGGCCAAAAACCTGATTTATTAATGGAACATTGGGAATAATTCCTACAACAGGCTATAGCATAACTGTTACTGAAGATCTCTTGATACTTCCTTTGGGGCAGAATTTACTGACCATTGACAGAGGCAAAATACAAGACAATCTAGACCAAGTGGCCTGAACAATTATAATGCTTTCTTCTTCCTGTTTATTTTGGCTCTCTAGTAGTTGTCAGTCTTATTTTAGTTTCAGAGAACCTAAAGATCCCTCCAGCCACTTTTCTGTCCTCGGTTTCTTCAAAGGAAGCACATGTGGGTGGAGAAAAGATGTTCTTGCATGGCCACAGGAGGACTAGGCTGGCAGTCTCCTTAAGCACAACAGATTTTTCTGCCATTCCTCATTTCTGTGCTACAAAGGGGAGGGAAAGAACCCTTTCCCAATTTATGAAGTGGCACTAATAGAGGTGAAGGGTGAAGGAGCCATCAGAGGGCTGCAGTAGCAAAGCTGGTGGATGGAGAAGATGGAAGTGGCCTTTACTTCTGGCTCCATTGTGGACTTTTGTCCAGGCATTTCATTTTTCTTGTGTTTCAGTCTGGCCCCGACAAAGTCCAGCCAGTGTGACTCGTCTGTGCAGTGCTTTGAGCACAGCAGGAAAAATGTCTTAGGCAATGAACAGTGTCATGAGGAATTGCCTGCTGCCCAACAATATTACCTCTCCAACGTGCCTACCTCCCCTTTTCCCATTCCTCCTCCACGCTGAGATGTCAGGGCATCCTCAGGGACTCTTCTGTTTTAGGAAATAACAGGAACTGCAGAGCACTTCAAAAAGTCTGGCTTTGTCCCATAGGTGTCAAAGAAGGACCTCAGGTTCCTGGAAAATCTGGTCCCAAATGAGTGTAAAAACACACATTTTGTCAGGAAGTGAATAAAATCTCACTGAAATTAAGCCAGGGACAAAGATGAAAAAGCAGATGGCCCATGACAAACTGTGAGAACAAATTTGTTCGCATGACATGGGAATAAGTATGTACTCATAACAGACTATTACTCAAGAATTTTGAAAGAGCACAACTCCACAGGAGTCATAATGGGATTAGTCACTTAAAGCCCAGTCCAGCTAAGCCTGGTGTACTGTACCTGAAAGAAGAGAAACAGACCCCAAAACAGACCACAATTAAAAAAAAACAATGAAATAAATTCCAAAGAAATGCACGAGTTTATGAAGTCAGAAAAACTTCTAAGTGAATTAAAATCTATAGAGTAGCTTTTGGATTGTTATTTATCTACTTAAAAAATGAGAGGCCAGAGGAAGGAGCTTTGCTCAAGTGACTCAACCACTAGGTTTGTAATTTGACAGCACAAGAGTTGGGTATTTTTGGTAAAATGTCATGGACTATGGAACAGACTTTGCGATGTGCTCCATTACAGCATTACTCTGATAACTTACAATTATTTCCAAATCTCTTTTAAAATAATTATTCTATTGTGGAAGCCGTAGGTGAAATTGAGTTTGAAAACTGGAGGAATAGGGCTAATTTGGAGCACTGTGATCTATTTTCTTTTTTTTTTTTCAAATCAATATTTTGCACAAACCTCCTGACTTGAATGGACCCGTTTAATTACATGAAAACACTTTTGCCATCAAAGAGGGCAGCATCTTGATATATACAATACTTTGGGATATTTCCATCTCTGCAGAGAGGAGCGGGTTCCTTGGACATAAATGTGATTATCCCCAAAATAATTAACAGTAAGCTAGCCAAACATTTTAATGAATTTTCTATGCATTTCTGAGCTGCTCACCCAAAATCAAAGAAGTGTGCAGAGCTAGCTTGGAGTCATAAAATTAAATTAATTTTCTGAAATCACACATGTGAAAACATAAATCCTGGAGTGCTCATATTAATGTTTTTGTTTAGACCTACTCCAGGATAATGTCTGGTGGTCTCTTTGCCCAAGGTGATGATTTATTTCCTTCTAGGCTTCATTTGCAGCTTGAAGACCTTCTAAGCTTGGCTCAGCACAGCAGTGGGAAGCAATGCCACCCCATCTGGCCCAAACCTGAGCAGCACAGGAGGGATGGCTTCAGACTCAGATTCCAAAGGTGGATTCTGTCCGTGCTAAAGCTGCACCGCCCTCACTGACGCATATGCTGCTCTTGGGCTTTCATTTACCACAAGCTGTCAGGACTTCAGTTTCACTTCTCACCAGAAAGCAGAGGCAGGAGTATATTTAGACTTTCTTGGGAAGCAGCTGTAAAGCAAAGTGGCAGAGCGCACACTCACTCGGTCCCGCGGGCACACACAGGCACTGACAGCTCAGAGCAGCTGCATCAACCTGAGCGGAGAGGACAGTGCACACAGGCCTCCTTCAGGATGCTGCCTTGCTGAAGAGACTCCTTTCAGCATCTTAATATCCTTATCATAGAATGGTTTGGGTTGGAAGGGACCTTAAAGATCATCTAGTTCCAGTACCCCTGCCACGGATACAGAGGTCCACTAGACCAGGTTGCTCAAAGCCCCATCCAGCCTGGCCTTGAACACTTCAGGGTTGGGGCAGCTTCTCTGTGCAACCTATTCCAGTGCTTCACCACCCTCTGAGTAAAAAATTTCTTCCTCTGTCTAATCTAAATCTCTCTTAAAAAAAAAAAACCAACACATTTCCCCTTGTTCTATCACTGTCTGCCTGTGTTAGAAGTTGTTTTCCCTCTTTTGAGTACTGGTTATTGAATTAAATTAATTAATTATAGGTACTATTGAAATAGATTGTTTTTTTCAGTCCTGACTCACTTGAAAGTTTATTACCTTCTCAAACACCATTTCTTGAAGCAGTCTAGGGCCCTAGGATTCTACTCTCTTGAATCCCAAACCTTACCTCCACGGTTTTATGCCTTCCACAGGAACACAGAGGCAGCACTACCTGTTTACTCTTCTAATTTGATTGGAAATTGAGGGTGCCAAGAGGATGACACCAGGCTATTGTTGGTGATGCCAAGCAATAGCAAAAGAGGCAATGGGCAGAAATTGATGTGCAGGAAGCTCCTTCTGCACACGAGGAAGAACTTTGCTGTGCAGTTACCAAGCACTGTCACAGATTGCCCACAGAGGGTCTGCAGTCTCTCTCACTGGAGGTATTCCAGAACTGCCTCCATGCAATCCTGTGCCATGTGCTCTGGAGTGGCCCTGCTTGAGCAGTGAGGTTGGACCAGGTGATCCACTGCGGTCCTTTCCAACGTGACCTATTCTGTGATTCTGTGAAATTACTTGCTAAACCTCCATATAAAGTGAAGAATCCAGCTCACCCAACTTTAGCCATGTAGAAGTTATTGTCTATCTAAGGTAGCTGACTTATTCCTACAAAAAATGCTGGCAGGGGAGGGACAGTTCAGAGCATGGTGCTCCACCCTTCTTAGAGACCTGACAGCTTAGAATGGCTTGTCCCCAGAGGTGCTTCTTTCTCAGCTGGGGATGGGTCTGGGACGACTGTGATGCCAGCTGAAGGGCTAATGTTAGATGAGCTGAATCCATGGAAAGTCATGCCCCTGCTTTTCCCTCAAGGTTTCTTCTTCACAGACCTTTCTCTTGTTAGCTGACAAAAGACTAAGAAATCAGAGTTTGTAGCAATTGGGCTGCAAGGCAGATAAAATCAGAAGTCAAACAAAAGCAGCTAAGACAGCCAAGACTGCCTGTAAAGTGAAATATGTGCTCTTCTCATACAGATGAATGCATTTAAAATAACTTCACTTTCAGGGCAGACCATCAATCTTTTGGTAACTTCCATCATCATGGGCAGGACAAATACCAGGAAATCCTCTCCTGGAGGTGCTCCTCTGCTCCCTTTTATTACTCTAACATCTACTATTTACAGCCCTGTGAGTTCTTAATTCCCCAAGGTACTCATGGAGGTGACAGAGCAGAAGTATTCCCTCTTACTTATAAATAGATAACACAAAGATGCACAACATCTTTCCTTTGAGAGACCCAGAGTAGATGAGAAGGGTGGGGAATGTTTCTAAGGTTGGCACCCATCTTATTTTTATGCATCTTGTTTAGGAGTCTTCATTTGCAATGCAGGCGTTTTCAGTGCATGACATCCACATCTAAGTTAGTTATCCTACATTATTCCAAGCAAAGAGGTGAGGATAAATATTTCTCCTTCTAGCAATAAAGATGTGGGGCTAGACCTAATCTGCTGACTGTGAAGAAAGGCTTGGGAATTAGATAAGATGTAGATCTGTGCTGTAGACTTAAAGCTAAAGGTGACCTGAGGGAAAGGCATGAAGTTGTGTCCATGGAGGGTTAGGTTGGATATTAGGAAAAGGTTCTTCACTCAGAGGGTAGTTGGGCACTGGAAAAGGTTCCCCAGGATAGTGCTTGTAGCACCAAGCCCAAAAAAGTTCAAGAAGCACTTGGACAAGGGACATGGTGTGATTTTTGGGTGGTCCTATGCAGGTCTGGGATTTGGACTCAGTGATCCTTATAGCTCCCTTCCAACTCAGGATATTCTGTGATTCTGGGACCTGAATCCCATCTCCATAACCCAGTCCTCCTGAAGGATGAGGCCAAGGTCTCTATGCTCTCAGTAGAAAAGAATGGACTCTGAGGCTGCTCAGAGAGATACAGCTTGTGTGTCTAAGCCTTCCCCTTGGGGGCTTTCACTCGATATACAACATGGAAAACATAGGGGCTTTCATGGAATTTCTTCACTACACACTTGCAGTTCAGTTGTTTAGTTGAAGTCGATTCCAACCCAGGTTTTCTGAGTCCTGGATTAGCTTCCCCAACTGTTGAAATCACTTTTCTTCTAAGTTACAAGCCTGCCTTGAGCAGTCAGTCTTTGGATGTGGGAATATACCACAATACCTACCCAGCTTCTGCAGACTGGGTATACTGGAGGAGGCTGAATGACCATGCACAGCTGGGTTGATATGTTTAGGGAAGGTCACTGCACTTGTCTGAGCACCCTGTGTTCAACACCTCTGTTTGCAGGCATCCATCCAACCCCACTTAGCTACAGCTCTGTCTGGATGTGGACTGAACATCTGCAGAATGGGAATGCACCTGGATGCTCCAGTTAAGCCTCTTTCTGCTAGGGCTGTACAAAAACTGAAAAAACAAGCACTAGAGTTGTGATGAGTTGCAATGAGGAATAAAACACACAAAATTAGAGAGGAAGGAAATAAATTCATCCTGTCGTATGTAATAGGCAACAGAAGTTGCTTCCTTCATGCTTCATCCTGCTTAGGACTGCCACATTCTTGGGCTTTCTCAAACATGCCCTAGCAATTTTTTCCATGAGGAAAAATTGCTGACACTGCTTTGAGCTGGGATTGTGACTAGGCAGTCTCCAGAGGTTCCTCCCAATCTCAGTGATGCTGAGATTTTGCAGTTTCCATCTTCAGTGTAAGTTTTGAATACTGAGCAGTTGGATCAGACCCCATCCAGACCAGTTGTTCTGGGTGCACAGGCTGCTCTGTGTCAGCTGTGCACATCCCCATTGATCTGAGCAGTGCAACAGCTTCCACATGTCCTGGCTACAGGAGGTTTCCTGTGAGGGTGTCCAGACACCCATGTGGAATTTCTTAGATGGAAGGACAGAAGCCTGATCAAGCTCAGCAAGTTGTGTTTAAAGGCTGCACAGCATAAATAAACCCTTAAGGGGTGATTAGGGGGATGACAAAGCTGTGGCTTCTGATAGGGAAACCACACTGTTTGGAAAGATTTCAGCCAAAAGGAAGAACCTTTGGTGTGCTGATTTGTGCTTCTATTTTTGTCAGTTGCTACTACCTGTATTTTAACCCCTCTTGCTCTTTGACCATGTAAGAATTGTTTGTGACACTTATTTGTCACAGTAGTAAACCAGATTACATCAAGGTTTGTTGAGCTTCCTCTGCTCTCTAAGGTATGGAAGAATGTTACACTTAATTTGGTTTGCTTGGGCACTGTGGACAGGGATTAGCCATGCTATATATGGACCATAAACACTGTTCTGGCTAACACTACAGTGGAGCCAAACCTGAACCTTTCATCTCAGCCCTTGCAAACTTTGGTGGTTTGGATGGAAAGGGAACCTGTATTTGAACTGTGCTTTATTTTTGTTTTTGTTTTGAAAAAGCAAAGGCAAATCAATAGCACTTTGGAAACCCAACATCCAGCATCCTCAGCCCACCTCTGGTGACAGGGATGGAGTGTCTGTGAAGGCAGGGACTTTGTTTTGGGAAGAAAGCCAATGCACAAAAGAAGGAAACTGTTTCAAGGAACCTGCAGTAACTTTCCATAAAAATCTCAGGGACATAAAGGCACTCTGAATTTTATGTCATAATCCCCTCAAAGCAACACTTGTCTTTGATCAGAAACAACATGGTGGTCCCATGTGGGACAAAGATGGACTTTTACTGGCTGCACATCCAGATGGTTTGGTGTTAGAAATGACAGGGAAAAGCCTTCCTTGGTTTTGAGTCACAGGTTCAGTTTGCTATCTGAAATACCAAACCATCCAGTAAAGAAAATGGATTTCTCACATCAAATTTTCTAGATGCCAGAAATAATAATAGTATGGTGTTAACACCCCAGTACTTGGCTTTCTCTAGGTTGTTTTAACCTAGATAAATCTATTAATTTGTGCCTTTGTATTCACAGTAGTGCCTTAAAATTTGCACTTAATTGCAGCAGAAGTAGTTTTAAAATCCATCTGTCTTACACTGACCACTCCCGTAGCATCTCACCACCTCCTGTATAATGTGTGGTCTACAGAGTGGTATATATAGTATTCCACCAATGCAGATCTTTGAGGTTGTTGAAAAGCAAATATTTCCTATTACATTTCTGGCTTTCAGAATGATTGTAAAAGAAGGATCATCCTCACCATTCAGTATTTAACAGCTGGGCACAGTGGGTAGTGCACTTTGAACCTTAGTGTTGCTCTCCAAGCCTTCATGTATCGTCCAGGGGCTGTTCTGTCATCCCACACTGTATCTGAGGGATTCAGTCCAAGAAACCATGGTTCTAATGACCATGGGGAACACTGGATTAGGTCCATTGAACTACTTGCAAGAGGGCACAGGTGTCAAGCTGGGATGCCCAGTGTGAACAATTTATATCTATCTATCTGTTCTTTTTTTATTTGATTTTCATAGCTGAAGCTGCTGAAGGGATCTAGGCAGGGATATACATTTAAGTTTGATTGTGTAAACTTAGTCATATTTCAACATACCAAAACAAAAATCAGATTGTTGAAGGGTTTAAGCCACCACGAAGCTCTTACTCTTTCTGGTGTTTAGCTGTCAGTTCAAACCAAAATGCTGAAAACTGGACCTTCTATAAGGCAGCAATTAACTTTGACTCTGGCAGCAGCTGTCCAGCCCTCACATCTCCATGGGAGAGCTGAGTCAGTTAGGACATTACCATCGTTCCATGGCTGGCCAGGAAAACACAGCAGGGAATTCATCAGCTAATGCACAGCTATGAGATGCCAACCAGAAAAATGTTCAGGCCTGTCCACAGACTTTATGAAGAATGAGAGTGGAGAGATAATATAGGTTTATAATATTAAGTTCATGTTTACCTACAATAGGCTCTTGTCTTTGAGTACATCTGTTCTTTTCCAATTGGCCGATAGAGTATGACTGCCAGCTGATGAAATCCCCCCTTTCAGAAGGCCTGGTCCCACTGGGAGGACAGCAGGCAACACTCTGTGAATGTAATCAAAGCATCTAAGCTCATGATGTGTTTTCTTACAGATTCAGATCCTTGCACGCCTGATGCTCCACCTGCTGCCACTTCACCACCAACATCTGAAGAACCTGGACCTTTCACAGCTCCAGCATCACCCTGCTGTTCCTCTGACACTGGAACTGCATCATTTTCACCACCATTACCTGCCTGTGTTGCAGCCTTATGTCCGAAACCACCTCCTATTTCACCATCAACATCCACTTCTGCTGCCACTGCTCACCCAGGACTTCCTTCTCTTCCTGCACCACCTGCCTCTACTCCATCCCTGCACCCTGGAATTTATTTGCCAGTAGTCCCACCCAGTGGTGCCACCCACCTCATCAACTGGCTGCCCTTCCTCGCTTCAGCAACGCTTGCCACCATCCAGGGGAAGGAGGAAGACCAGCCCCCTGTACGAACAGGCTCCCTGGAAGGCATGAAGTGCTGCAGCAGCCCACCCCCACGGCCTTCCCATGATGAGAATCCCCAGGCAGCACCCATGGGAAACAGCACCCTGGGGGCTGCTTCCCCACCACCAGCTGCCCATGCCATGCCCCCGAGCTCCGAGCAGGCGTCGGCGAACGTGAGCGACATCCTGGCAGAGCTGCGGACGATGAACGGCCACCTCTCCACCATTGCCCGAGCCCTGACCCAGCTGGCATCATCCCTGGCACCACAGCAGGAGGCACGTGGCACTCCCCCTCCTTAGTGCTGGGTCTGCACAGGCCCACCATGCCCACAGGGGCTGGAGGAGAGGGACCCTACCCAGACCTGCCTGTACCTTCTGTGAGCGTTCGCTGCGGTCGCTGATGCCGACCATGTCTCCCCAGTGGGTTTTTCTGTTTGATTGTTTATTTGCTCCTTGTAAATGGCTGCATATATTAAAAAATAGTTTTGTGGTCTTGTTAATAAAATTGTTTATATTTCTTTGCATTCCTTTCAGATGTGCTCGCTCCCCTCCTCTCAGCCATTAACCACATGAGCACTGGTAGGAGTCGGTGAGGTCTTGTACAGGGAATGCTGGGAATCTGAAGTGGTGAGAAGTTACCACGAGAAAATACTCAAGGAGGTGACAAAAATCCTCTGGGCAATGTGGGGGGACACAGAAAGGAAAGGACACAATAAAACTGAAAAACTTCCCTGTTTCTCTCCATCCATGCAGCATGGCACAGCTCTGTTGAAATTGGAGCCCTTCCCAGTGCACTAAATCTCGGGGGTAGTTGTAACTACCAGCACAGGTACATGCAGTGATGGATTGCCCAAAACACAATGCAGGGTAGTTGTCTAAGCAGCACTGGGGTTGAACAGCTCACAAACAGCCCTGTCCACCTCTTGTCCTCCGAGAGAGCAAGATCTGAAGGTGCTTAGCAGGAGTCAATCTATCTTACCTGCCAGTGCTGCCTGGGGTTCTTCAAGTGTATAAACAGGCCAAGCTAATTTACAACAATTAGCCAGGCACGCGTGGATAGATCCTGACATTTCACTATCCTTTCCCTATGGCCAAGCTGCAGCAGCTTGCCTAAAGGTGGCATTGAAGATGTGAATACTCAGACAATCCTCTTTGTGGATGGAGAAAAAGCTCATGGGCAGGTATCCAGGATTTGCCCCTCCCACACATGTGACCTGTAGAGCAGCTGGTGAGGTACCACTGGACACTGCTTGGTCTGGTGGAGGCATCAGAGCTGGGAGATGAGGCTGGGATGTGCTCTGAACTCTGGAAGAGCCACAGCAAAGAGGACTCAAAGCTCTTGCAGGGCCATTTTGTGCATCTCGGCCACAGTCTGCCCATTCTGCAAACAACCAGACCAGGTTGGATAGGGCTGTGAGCAGCTTGGTCTAGTGGAAGGTGTCCCTGTCCACAGCAGGGGGTTTGGAACTAGATAGCATGGTTTGGAACCATGCTATGATTTTATAAACCATCAGTGAAAATGTATTTTCCCAAAGGTGGTCCAAGCACTGGGCTGGTGTCAGCTGAGCCAGGCTACTGCCTTTCATCCCTGTGGATTACAAGCTCATGGCAAATAGAAAAAAAAATAAAGACCTCTGTGAAGTTGTGTATGATCTTGTCTTAATTTAGCCATGCAGCCCTCAGATATCAGGATCTGAGGCCATCTCCAGGAAAATCCCAGACAGACAGATCTCTAGATAAGATTAAAGAGGAAGTATTTTGTCTATTTGCAAATATTTCTGTTACAGATGAGTCTAAGCCACAAAGATTGAATGAATATAGAAACTTCCCCAAAGCTCAGGTGTATTTGAATTTGAGGTTTGGTTACTATATATGTATTTATATATAAACCTATCCATATTTTTGAGTTTGTGCCTGAAAGACAAAGCAACTACCCTGTTCAATCATGTTTGGTTTTTTCCTATGGCTGATCAGCTTTTTTTTCCTCTACTGTGTTTAGCAAAAAGGTGGGGGGGAAAAGCCATTTCATAGATGTCCTACACTACCTTTTATTTTATGTGTTTCAACAAAAGGAGATAAAAGGAGTGTCTTAAAAACATTCTGGCTTTGATTTTGCAATTGCAGTTTCCTCAGACTAAAAAAGCAAAAATAAAGAGAAGTTTATCACTTTTCCTCCTTTCATTATGAAATATAGGACAGGAAAGAAAAGGGAAAGCTCGGTAAAAAATAATAAAAGGAATATTTTTCATTTTTACCATCATTCCCTCTTTCAAGTTAACATGGTAGAGTAGAGCCTATTCTTTCACTGTTGATAGCTTTGCTTGATTTATCCTGCTCTTTTCCAGGAGTGACCTTTCATGGCCTAATGCTGATGAAAATCTCGGTGGAGTTTTCTAGATCTGCGCAAGACATGCAGCCATAACTACAGTAAATCTTACTGTGCAGCTGCTGATGCTTTATCAACCAAGGTTAAAGCTGACTTCATTTAGGTGTCTAAGAGATTTGGGAACACTTTCAATGGCATGAAAATCCAGAAAAAAAAAGCCTGAAAAAGTTGCCTATATTCAGCTGCGAAGAGAGTGTTCTTCGTTCTCAAAGGTGCTATGAGTGTGATCCAGCTGGCAGGAAGGAAAAAATGCTATTCCTGAGCTTCTTCCTAAAGGAATGAGATTTCTGTGGTCTCACAGCCAATGATATTATGCTGAACACCCTTGCAGTCTGGACCCCGAGCTGTCTGGTCCTGAGGTATCCTGACAACAAAGCAGGACCAGAGCCTGTAGCCAGAACTAGCAGCTTTTTGATTCACTTGGTAACCACTGCTGGCTCTCACAGGGCCACAGAAACTGGCTGTGGGGCCAGTGAGGCAGACAGAGGCTGTCTGTGGGCAGGTCAGTCCCTGCCACCCTGAGCCAGCTGAGCCCTGTTAATGCTGCAGCTGCAGGGCCCCCTTCTGCAAACTCTCCTGCAGGGTTCATGTCCAGCCCATGCTGAGTGAAAACACAGCTCAGGTATGTCTGGCCAGCCCCACCAAGGCACAAAAGGTTTTACTGCCATGCAAAGAAGGGTCCTGCCCATGGGCTGCTCATTCAGTAAAGTACATTATTTACTCACTGCATTCAACAGACTCGTGTCCCTTTTAGGAATTACTTCTTCAACTTAATTAAACCACTTAAGCACTGCAAGAAATAAGTGGTTGCTCTGATGACATCAACTTTGCTGGCAAAAGGTCTCAGGTTTTGTTTGCTCTTCTTGGCTTTCATCTGCCACCATCCCAATCCATCTTGGCACTGCCAGCCCTGCTGCTGCTCTCTGTGTACTCAGCAGCTTCACTGGCATTGCTGACCTGCTGCTCCACATGTGCTGTGCTGCACTGCCAGGCAAAAGCTGGAGTGGTTTTGACTGAAAGATGATAAAGTCTCCTAAAGCACCTGGAACTGGCAGCTGAGTGGCTGAGGAAGGACAGAGACTCCTGAGCAGTTGGCACAGTGTCCCCACAGTCTCCCAGCACCTGCTGAATGCTGGGTGTTGCTCCAACACTTCAGAGCACATAACCCATGGCAAACAGTTTGAGAGACTTTCTTCTCTAAATTATTAATTTTGATTCTTCTCAGAGAATGAGAGCTGTGTGTTCAGAGTCCTGTGTAGAAGTAACCTCATTATCTCACACTCCAGAAGCTGTTAAATTATTAAAAATCCCCTGCTGGCCTTCTCTCTCTTGGGACATCTTCAGTCTCTCCTTCTTCTTCCTCTTCCACATCCTTGTTATTTGTAAAGGCAGGAGTTTATAGGATGAGATTTATTTTATAATTGACAGATAGTTCTTTGGTTTTCTACTGAAGATCCCTGAAACACTCTGGATGAGCAAAATTTAAAGGCTGGAGGCCAGGTTGTTAGAGTCAGCATGGATGATCATCACAACCCCTTCTGGCCCACCCATCAAAATCCCAAACACATGGAACTCACTTTTCACACCTGCTTTCTAAACAAATATTGAGGATGGGTTTCAAGTCACCACACCTGAATCATCTAAACCTTGGTTTTCTAGTTCCTCTATACCTGTAGGGAGAGCTTTCAGAGTGTGGTTCATTCTAGGCTAGAAAAGGTATTTAACATAAGTAGGAAGGGATTTGGCTTCTGGCAATGTCCATCCCTCTCCCCAGACAACAGACCATTCCTTTAAGCCAGCTGCTTGACTTCTAGGCAGCTGGAGGTAAATTAAATGAATCCTCTGTTGGTAATTGCAGTTCATTTCAATCTGGCGAAGCATCAATACATCACATTTACTCGAATCACAATAGATGTGTGAGGAACTGGAAGTGGGGAAATGGGAGATCAGGAGAATAGGACTGACAGTAAAACTGGAAGCCCATGCAAAATATCCAGCTCCAGCCCCATGCCAGGAGTTATCCTCTGCCAGGAGAGCACCCAGAGGGACTCGCCAGGTCATTCCATTCTCTTAGACAGTTAACTCCTCAGGATGTGGAACTGGAAGTTAAACAAGTCCATGGGATTTGAGTGATGTACTCAGTGACTACTACTCCAGCAGGAATTACTTAAGAAGGCAGGAGGCTGTACAATACTGTATTAGACTGCAACTCAAGAAGGTGGGAGAAATCACAGGTTTACCCAGGAGAAATAGGAAGCCGGGTGGTTTTTCTCTTCGTCGTCTTTAGCTCACATTGTTCTTCCAATATTTGTACACACATTGACTGCAACAACCCTCAAATCTCCCAGTAAAAATAATTTATAAGGAAGCATTGCTAGGGAGTGCATTCCTTCATATTAGCCCAGCTGCAAGCTGGCAGTGCTGAACCTGGGAGTCAGCTCCCCTGTTCAGACAAGATGGTTTTCCATCATAGCTCTGTCTCTGGGAAGCATAAAGCAATTACCCTCTGCCAGCTGCCCTTGTGGGCACCCATCTCTGCCCACAAAGCCATCGGGTCTGTGTGCCTCCAGCTTCCCTCCAGACCTTTCACTACAGCATTTTGCAGAGTTCTTTGAGTTTCTGTTCAATTTATTTCAGTCCATGAGCAACTAGCTGGGACACCTGTGTCAGGGTACTGGTTGCACCCATAGCCACAAGGCTGTATCCTGAGCCCACAGCTGCCAGCCTGGTGAGAGATGCCATGGGGCAGGAGATGCTACACCATCTGTGTAGGCAGGGATACTCTGTGGCCACGGCTGTCCCTGTGCTGGGTTGTGCTGGTGCATGGCTGTGCCTGGGAGGGGGTAACTCTGAGTCACCTGGCCAACCATCAAACCACATAACTCCATACTCATCCCATGGGCTGGGAAACCCTCTGCTCATATCACCCACAAGATCTCCTAGAAATACAGGGTATCCCAGCCCCAGCTGGCTTTGGAGCCCACTGTGCCAGAGAAACATGGAGGCAGGCAGCACTGCTCCCAGATTGTGCTGGAGCAGAATAAACCTGGACCCAGGGACTTTCCCAGCTGTTGCTGAGCTGGGAGACTGCTTTTATAGGATGTCATGTGCAAGATAAAAAGCACCACATTTTGTGCTTGCTTGGGTGCTTCTGGCCATCCCCCAAGTGGAATTTTCTTTCCCCTTGACAGACACTGAAACCCTGCTCTTGACTAAGCCATGAAGAGTTAGGCTGTAAGACACAAGGCAATTAGTATTGGTCTTAAAGGAAATAAAGGTGACATATGCTGGGCCAGGTTTTCAGATGACATAGAATAGCAGAATTACAGAATGCTTTGGGTTGGAAGGGACCTTAAAGATCAGCCAGTTCCACCCCCCCTGCCAAGGGCAGGGACACCTTCCACTATCCCAGGTTGCTCAGGCTCCACTCACCCTGTCATGAAAGGATGAGACTCTCCCTTCTCCTGGGTGTGCCAGGTCCATAGCACTGAGCAATGCTGTCCATCTGCTCCTCCATTGTCCTGATTGCTCTCTGCCCACCACTGTTTTACACCCAAGCTTTACATTTTCGGAGCTAGGACCATGTTTTTGTTGTTCCATCATGTCAAGTTTAGCATGGAAAGGTACCAAAGCAGTACAAAGTAATTATTAATAGCAAGTGATATCATGAAACTGAAATCTTCCTCTCAAAGAAGAGGAATTCAGTAATGTAGAAGTTGAAGACAGAGAAGTACACCACAACCACTTGCTGGGTTCTGCTGCAGACTGTCTCTCTAAAATAAGCCAGGCAGAAACAGTAACTTCTCACTACTGCTTTTACTTGTGGAAGTGGTTCCCAGACACTTGCTGTACCTCATGTCATGTCAGCATCTGATTTGTTCCACATCATTCCCATCTACCACTCAGCTTGGATTTCCCATTTCTCTTGAACTTTGGCTGAAATCTCATTTTAGTCAGGGACAGGTCTTACTGGAACAGCATTCATGAAGAGCTTACTGCTTATAACCGTAATTCAAAACATATTTTGAACAGAAAAACATGGATTTGCACCAGCTGAAGCCTTGGTGATTCATGGCAATGGCAACAAATTGTTTTTGTCACAAAACAAAAATAAGAGATCCCTGGAAAAAAGTCTGAAAAATGCCAAAGACAGTTTCTATTTCTTAATGTTTATTTTATTAAAGATATTAAACCGATGCCAGTAGTTCAGGAAATAATTGAACCGTTTTGTTTCCTCTGCATTGCTACTTTACCCATTTCCTCCAATTTTTTTGAGACTATTTATTTTGGGTCAATAGAAAATGACATTTCTTCTCCCTGTCAGCAGAATCAAAACACCAGATAGTTGTGTGGCTCTGCTGGGAGAATACACTTGATTCTTAGCTTAACTTGGCTACCTGTGAGTGGAAACCCAATCCCACAGTGTCTCCCAGATTCCTTAGAGTACTGGAAGTGTTTGTGACACCAGTGCCATGTCTCACAGTCCATGATATATGTCACCAGTGAAGTGGTATATGGCTCTATTCCCTAACCTTGAGTGGAAAGGGAGCTCATAGGCCTTTAGATGAAATAAATTTCCATGTGACTTTGTGCTTTGATTGACCAACCAGGGAAATTTGATCTGTTCCAGATGGGACCTGACTCCATGTGTTTCGTAAATGGTGGTAGACATTGGACTTTTCAAGCCATGCCAAGGGACATGTGATAAAATCTTCCAGGAGCTTGTTCATTACTTCTGTGTAAAATAAGGCAATTTGCACATTTTATGTTAATTCTATACTATCACTCTTGGGAGGTAAGGATGTCATTATTTTTTAAACACACAGGGCTGTACTCAATCAGACTCATTTGTTTCCTCTGATGGAAGAAAAGGGCCTGAGGTAGAGAGAAGTTAAGAGCTGACTAGGAGATTTTAACTGAAGTAGTGGGATGAATGTGAGCCAAGGAAAATTTAGTCTGCACATCAGGAAAATTTTCCTAACAACGAGGTCTATTACTACGTGGAATGGTCCCCCCAGGGAAAAGGGGGAAGCTGACGAGACAAAACAATGAAGAACACATTGTAGGGAGCAACCTTTAAACAGTTGGGGAATGGACCAAGTGACCTAAGTGCATTTTCCATCTCTAATTTCTCTGACTCAATCATTACAAGGGTATGTTGTAGAGTATATGACTCCTGTACTCTGCCACATCAGTACTGCCTTGGGAGCACTTCCCACAAAGCCAGTCCTCAGGATGCAAAGGGCAACACTGCTCTGACTTCCAGGCATCTTCACTGGGGTCTACAGGCTTCTCTTGCTGGGACCTTTGGCTACCTAAGGCACTCACCCAGTGGCCACAGGGTGCACAAACTCAAATCTTTTTTGACTGGACTTCTTCATTCTTCAGCTTTGCTTTTCTTTGCAATTTTTCCCCCCTGGTTTTTTCTTTTTATTTGACAAAGGTTTTCATGCTCAGAAATCACTAAGTTGCTTCAGAGGCAAGTTCAAACTTCGCACAGAGGTAGAATTTCACAGCATCTGGTGATGCCCATGTGACAACTGACACACTAGCAGACACCCAGGATCAAACCAGGAGACTTTAGAGTAAAAAGCTGAACTTAAGATGCCAAAAGAGCTTATGTTGCAACCCTCATGTCCTCATTTTCCCTGTTGAATTAGACTGGAAGAGCCAAGGAATAGTTGAATGCTATCAAAGGGTTTACTTCAGTAAAAGGAAATGTGACTCCAAATAATGAGGAAGAGTTATTCTTATTTTTGAATCCTGTATGTTTAAACATGAGGCACCTTCTCATAAAGTTCTTCACAAGTTTTTTGTAAGTCTTCTTTAAAAAAAAAAAAAGTTGATTCACTAACAGCCAAAGATTCCTGCAGGAAGGGCAAGTTTCATCACATTTCCCAGGGAAGGTTCACTCGAATTTAAAAGTGACCATATTCCAAATGGAATATTTTGCCATTTTATAAAATGAAACATCATAGGGGATTTTTTGTTTTGTTTTGATTTAAAAGCAAGTTCTCTTTTAAAATTTTAACTAGTTAAAGCAAAACAAAAGGCAGTCTTGCTATTACTTGAGGAAATGATTTTTTTTCCTGTCAGAATGGTTTAATATGCCCAAACTACAGTGAATTTTGTGTCAGAGTATTTTTATCTTCTTTAAAACAAAAAAGTTCAAAATACCAACATTTCCATAGAAGAGAAAAATACATCCTTCTTTTGCTTATTTTGTCTGAATACGAATTGGTTGAAAATACAGGCAAGATAATGAAGGGCCTTTTCTTCTGTGCCTGTGCTGGAAAACCTGTATTTATTCTTAGTTTACCTATGGCCTTGAAAACACATGTTTTGAAAAAAATAATGGGTATGTTACAGGACAAACTCAGTGTCCCATGAATGAGGCTGGAGAATCTGTGTAACTTTCTGATACAGATTCCATTTGTGCAAGTTGGATTTATTTTTTTCTTTTCGGCAGCCTCAGCAGTGTTAGTCTCTGCAGCCTCAGTTCACATCTATTTCCTCTGGGAAAGGTGTGTGCACAAATGCACAGACATCAAGCAACAAACCAGCAGCTCCATGGAAGAAAGGCAGCAGACCAGACCTTAAAAAATACAGAAATGCAAAGAAGAAATGGCTGGAAAAAGGAGTTTGGACAAAGTGATTATTTCTACATGCTAAAAACCAAAAAATAGCAATGGAGTAATTAGAAGTAATGGCTTTAGAAAATGCCCTGGGACAAGACAGGGCAAATATCATTTACGGGGGAAAAAATTGTCCATGTCAGTAACACCTCTATCAACACCACTTTCGTTTTACCAGTTCCTGTCTAGCCGGGAACTAATTTCTTTACAGTTACTGAAGCAGAGTAACCACAAATCAAACAGTAGGAAAATGATAACCTGTTGAACTCCATAGAGGCCTCTCGAGTGGGTTTGGTGACATCTGAGCTACGCTTAGACAGTTCTGAAATGTCTAATGTGGGGCAGTCAATCAGGCTTTGTCCCTGAACTTGTCATTTTGTGAGACAAAGTGGGAATTAAAAAAAAAAATCCAGAAAAGTCTAAACTGTTAAAAATTATTTATGAGCAAAAGTTGGATATTTCTTGGAAGGTGATATTAGAATCCTTTAATATATCATGAGAATATGAAGCATGAGAGGGAGTATAAAGTGCAGGGAGAGACCCTGTTTGCGGGAGTTTTTCAAAGTTATGTTCTGTTGGCTCAGGCTGCACCTCACCAAAATGAAACTCAACAGGCCAATAAAGACAGCACTGCTGAGCAAAAGGAAGAAGAAATCGTATTAAACTCCGATTATGCTGACATCAGCTGCCCAATAAATTATCGCCCAATAAAAACTCTCAAGATGTGAACAAAAATAACCCAGAGAGCCATTCTGGGAATCAAAATCAGCTTGGAGCTAGTCCAGCATAATAATTCTTATATATTTTTTTTTAATTTTTTTTTTTTTGTATTGTGTTCATGTGAAGGTCTATTTGATCAGCTTCATCCCTGGGTTTCTTTTACACTCAGTCTTCTCTAGAAGAATATTTCTACTTTTAGGAATTTCTTTCTGGAGCATCTTTAGTGACTGAAAGGTGTAATAAAATATTTGGCCCATAGTTTTTTTTTGTTGTTGCACCAAAGTCAAGATATCCAATCTTATTTACATTAGATAAAGATATTGTCCTGAATTGGTTTGAATATTTCATTCTTTACTCTATGTAGCCATGATGTAGACTCACCATGGTTGCACTAATTTCTAGGAAGAAATAGAAATTTTTGCTGCCTGGAGATCTGTCTCTTCACAACATAGAAGAGGATCTTGGAAGTTCTTGGTATCTCTTGGAAATCACAGGGATACCTCTCTCTGTTTTTAGTTTCTTTGTTTCATTGCTTTGAAGTGAAAATTTCAGTGAACACGGAGGATTTGTCTCTACAGAAGCAATTATTGCATTATTGGATTGGTTTGGGTTGGAAGGGAGACCTTTAAAGGTTCAACATCCTGCAACAGGAAAGGGCATCTATAACTAGATCTGATTGTTCAGATTCCCATCCAATCTGACCTTGAATGTCACCAGGGATGGGGTATCCATCTCTGGGCAGCCTGCTCAGTGTATTGGCTGTAAACAGAAAGAGGGTCAATTTAGAATAGATTTAGGAAGAAATTCTTTACTAATATAGGGGCAAGACACTGGAAGAGGCTGCCCAGAGAACTGTGGATGCCCCATTCCTGGAAGTGTTCAAGGCCAGGTTGGATGGGGCTGTAAGCAACCTGGTCCAGTGGAAGGTGTCCCTGCCCATGGCGGAGGGGTTGAACTAAATGATCTTTAAAAGTTGCTTCCAATCCAAACTATTCTGTGATTCTGTGATCTTCTTAGTGTGACCTCGTAGACTCCTTCAGCTAAACCTGTCAGGGTTTTGTCAGTGAACTGCTAAGCCCAGGTGGTATCAGTTCCCAAAATTAATAGTAAAATAAGATGAGAAATCATAATGAGAGAAAAACAGGTTATGAGAACTCAGGTTATTATCCGTCTCCTATGTCTGAAAGATGGTATCTGTACCACTTAACCTCTCCTACCAACAGTTTGGGTGATGAGTGGGAGCAACCCTAGCTCAGATGGAGAAAATGCCACCTTCTGAGTCACTGGTACTGCTTCCTGTTGGCACGGCCCTTGCTGGTAGTGGCTACTTTTCTGCTGAACCTTCCTCACTTCTTCTTACACACAAAAAGCAGAAGCGATATGAGTCACCTCACAAGACCACCTGCTAAATTCTTCTTGTGTGGTCTTTACCCAGATGCCACCTGCTAATAATGAATGTGAAGATACACGTCTTCAGGATATTGCTCAGAATTGCAGACTCTTTCTTTGGGATTAATTTCCTAAGGAAAAGCAATAAATAGCAAAAATATGAGTGCCCACTTCTCAGGACACCCCAGATTCCGAAATGTCTTGTCTTCACAGAATCCTAAGCATTGCTGTTACTCATCTTTAGTGAAATGAAATCCATTTTAAGGAAACAAACCACATGTTAATTTTGGTTTTGTTTGAACATGAGTTAAAAAAATCTTTCAAATTGATCTTACCAATGTGTATTCAGGCATATTTTCTGTCTTACACGAGACCCACCCAAACTCAGAAGACTAAGTTTTTGAGTCTTCCAATGGGAAACTGGCTTCCATCTCTAATGCCACCCTAATGCCTTTCTTCATATCCTGGATTATTTGCTGAAGCAATGACTGAAACCATGAAATTATGGAATACTGGGAAAAGACAGCTGGCATAGCATCAGTAGTTAGTAGTTTGCATTTGTTCACCATTCTCATATTTGTAATTTCTAACCAAAGATTCAGAAAGAAAATACTCACCTCTTTCACAGCAGCACAGCCCATGCAACGCAGTTCTGTTGAGCTGATGTGCCCCCAGATCTCTGGGACTTAAGAGTGAACCTGGGATTTTTGTAGAAGTAGTAATCTGAGAGGAAGCAAGAAGAAAAGTGGCTTTCATCTTTTATACTCATCAAGTCTGGGACAGTTTCCAAATCAATGAGTACATGCACTCAGTTTTGTCTTGGTTTTTGAGTTACTACCATGAAATAACCAACTGAGACCCATAGATTTTAACAAACCAGTGTAAAAAACAATGTGGTCTTTGAAATTGCTTTCAAATCTGTCTATGGGTTAAACACTCAGAGTCTCTTGCTTTGGAAAGTCCTTAAGCAAAGACGCCTTTGCCTCTGAGGAACGACATTTTATTAATGTGCATGCTTGTGTATGTCAGTGTGTGCATGAATATATGAATAAAAGTATAGACAACTATTATACAAATACTTCTTATAAAGACATAAGTTTATGGAATTAAAAACAGTAGTCCCAGTGTTGTATCTCTGAACATGTAGCATATGCCACCATTTAGGTGATGTGCAACATTTGAGAACATATTTATCACCCAAAAGCATTCCTTATTTTACACTCTTACTTCCTGTATATTATTTAAGGCAATTATAATTCCATAGGCATTTATTTTTACTTGTTGTTTTAAGTGGTAGAAGAAAGAACAGAATCAGGATGCAATGGCTGGCCAAACCCTGATGTTTTACTTAGATCTTAGATAAAACTGCTCAGGCCTTCTACCTGCAGAAAGACCACAGGAATTAGCCCTACAAATGGTTTCCTCCCTTCCAAGAGGTAAATATATATCTTTCTTCTTTTATCTATTTGTTGCCAGGGTGACAGGCTTATACAGTTTGAAACTACAACAGTAAGGCCTTAGGGTGTCACTTTAAGATAACCACACAGTGGGTTTTGTGTTTAGCTTCATTATTTTATTTTTAGTTTATTCATAACAATATGCTACTGAAAAACACCTGTTGTCAGCTCCAGGTGTGTTTGCCAACATTAAAAAGCATAATCATAATAAGAAAAGCCAGGAGCAATTCCACCTCCCACACGCCAAAATTAACAAACCATAGCAAAAATTAAAATCTGCAATATTTTACTGCTTTTCTCCATGCTCTACTCCTTCCTTCCCACAGATTTCTTTCCAAATGTCTGGATAAATGGATAACCTGCAGCATGAATGTTCAGTTGATTCTATAAAAACATGTTCTCTGCCATGTTTCCATACCATTGGCTCTCCACTGACAGTGGACCTTGGGCAGATTCCCTTTGTCACAGCATGAGAAATCCTGAAGCACGACTTCAAGTATGGTCATCTGACAGATGGAAACCCAAGGCTTCACTCTTACATGTTCTTTGGAGGCATGGAAATCTGCAATTATCTCCATGCCTTACAGTACCTCTGGGGTTTTAAATCATCTTTCTAATTCAGATATTGAATTAGAGATTTGAGATAAGGATTTTTTTGGAAAAAATGATACCAAATCTTTTGATTTTCTAGTGAATATGTTCCATCACAGGTCTTAAAAGCTAATTACATGTCACACTTAGATTTCATGCTGTGTGTTATCTGACTTGCTTAGCTTTGGTTCCCACTCGTTGTTTATTGTAATGTTTTGCTGGTTACACTGATGATTTGTCTGCTCTCAAATCTCCCCTTTTCCACAAGAATACCACTTGACTGTTGTCAAAAGACCCAGAGTTTTGTCTTACAAAGGTACTGCACTGTGAGGGGTCCTGATCCTTTAACCATTCTTCTGAGCAATCCTCATGGTTCCTTCTTGAAAGTTCTGCATCTTTTTTTATTACACTGTGAAAGGCTGGAGACCAGACCCAGACACAAAAGTCCAGGACAACCCATAGGATTTCTACAATGGCATGAACCACAGTAAGTACCCTTTCTATTCTTACTCACAATTTTCTTACTAAAGCCAAACTCTGGATCTATTCTGCATGTTTCCTCATGGTTAGCTCATGTTCAGATGATTCCGTGTAATTTCCAGGTATTATCTGGAAGCAATGCCTGCTAACCCAGATCAGTCCATGTTGGGTGTTGCTTGTGTTCTTTGGGCAGGATTTCACCTGTCAAAATCCCAATCACAGCAGGATTTAGACATCCAAAATCCAATTTTAAACCAAGCTAGCATGCAATCTGCTTGTTTTTCTACTTTTTCTACTGCACTCACATAGATTTGTCAAAAATCTCCCATTTTAGCCTGGAATTTTCTTAGATTCTTAACTATAGCTGCTCAGATATTCATGCTCCCACAGCCTGTCTTTGGGTGTCATTGAAAACTCAGTTATGTACACAGACCTCTAACCTCTGTGCCAATCCCCTAGAGAAGCTTTGAAAGTTGTTTTTATTTAAATAATTAGGTAATCTTTCACTTTGTCCTTTGTAGAAAACTCTGGCCCAGCCTTCACTCCTAGTCCCATCAATTGATGGTGTGTGTAGATGAGCTACGTGAGCAGTGAGTTGGGACAGTGAGCTGAACTGTCAGTAGTGATTTTTGTCCCATAATTATTGCAGTTGCTTTGACATCCTAAAACAAGTCTACAGATTTCTCACATACCTAGAGGTTTTTATTTGTCTTTCTTTTCTCTGCAGGGAGTTGCTGTAGGTCTGTTGGATGTCAGCAGAGAAATGTCAAAAGCCACAGGAGGAAGCAGCAGTGTCCTGTGGCTACCCCTAAATGGCAGAGGAAAGTGGAAAAAAACATGTTTTAACCTATGCTGAGCTGCATATAGTTCTTGTCCTGTGGAAATTGTGCCAGTTCAGCATTGCTGGGCTAAACTCACAGCAGGGTCTGCACATTGACTGAAACAGATGGATTTGCAGTATCAGAAAAGGTGGAAAGACAGCTGTAATTCCAACAGTTTTAGTCACCTGAAGCATGGCCCCATGTGGTAAAAGGCAGTTTGGCCTGGGCAGTTATCGGACGTGCTGATTCAGGGTGTTTTCTCAGTAGCCCACTATCACTGGACCACCCAGAGGGCTCAGGTGCTAACCCCAGCTGCTGCAAACCCAAAGAAAGAGCGTTCCACCCCTGTTTGGGTTCCCCTCAGCTTCGCAAACCGTTGAGCCGAAGCACGAAGGTATGAGCAGAATTCAGTAAAGATGGATGAATCTCGTGAGGCCCCAAAAAATGTCTTTATCTGAGAAAGCTGAGGGCTTTGCCATCTCCACTGGCCTTCAGCCACATGTGGTGAGCCAAGACAGGTGGTCTGTTGGGTTGGACGGCGCCCTAAGACAGTCTGGTCTGCTGGACGCATTGGCATGAGCAGCTCAGTGAATGGTACTCTTCTCCTTGCACATGAACGAGTCCAGTGCAGTACAATGGGGTACTGTGCTGCTGAAGAAGTTGTTCTTCGGGTGAGACATTGCACTCATAAAACTCAGTGGAGGTCCTGACCACTTTGTGGGCATGAAAGATCCCATGACTTTTAGCAATGACTTTGGTGTTCTGGCCACGCTCCAACTTGGAACACTTTTGTCTTGTTGAACTCCCTGTACAGCTCCTATTCAGAAATGTTGTCTTCACAAAGTCTACGTTTAGATGAGCTCATGTTAAGCTGCTGTTTCAAGGTTGATGCCAAAATGGAAAAAGAATTGTAAAAACAATTAGCTGTGATTACTGATAATTACCCACACATGGTCGGTGTATCGGGCTCAGAGAAATACCTCAGAATGAAAAATGTCATGCAAATATAAGGTGTTACCAGGTCTCTGGCCAGAGTTTTGAAACACTCAGAATTTTATATGTGGAATCACACGTATTTGCTATCAGAACAAGAAGTGCCATTGTGGTGCTTCAGATCTTAAATTCAGACTGTGCACAGGCTAATTTACCAATAATACCTGCAAGGATATGAGATCCCTATGGAAAAGTTCATCCAACAAATCTGAATGTGGTACTTGAAGCAGCTGCCTTGGACAAATGGAATTTTGAATCCTGTTCATCACTGTGGGAGGAGATTCCCACCGCTATTCCCTCCACCATTTGGAAGAGCAGGTCAGACACTGGCAAAACCAGGCCACTAAGTCTGCTAAAGGAAATTTAAATACAATACATCAAGATAACATTTGCTTTAAGCTTTTCATTTTCACAGCCTTACGCAGTGAGAGCGGCTTATGAAGTCTCCCATTTAAAGCCTGATTTGTGATTTATAGTGATTTATAACAACACTAAAACCTTCCACAAAAGACAAATTAATACTCAGATGCTTTTTCAGCACCTCCTTTAAGAAAAAGAGTTTTGAGCCAGTGCCAAGGAGTGGGAGGCGAGTATTTCTACTGAAACACAAATGGGTGGCAAATTCTGGAATAACATTTTGGCATGAAATGCACATTACATTTTTGGCGTCTTTTTTCCTTCAAAGTGTCTGAACATTTCAATTTAACAAATTAAACTTTCCCTAATAAAACGAGTTGGTCAATGAGAAAAGAAAGAATTTGAGTTAACTCTCCTTAAATGTTTTTTGCACACTTGTGTTTAAAGCCTGGTCTGACTCTGAGTTCATGGTTGTTCCAAAATACAGAGTACTTGTTTTGGCTCTAGGCTTACTATTATATTGCCATTAAAATTCCAGCTAAATCCTTCAGGTTTGTAATTAGAACTATGGAGAGACCCAAGAGTCAAACACAAAGGATGCTGAACTTCAGCAGAGGAAATTACAGCACAATTTGATGCGAGATGTGTTGGATGAAATCGAATGGAACAAATCAGTGAAGCAGATGAGGAAGGAGAGTATGTCCGAAGATCAATTAACGCATGTCTGAGTGCTGTGAGCACTGTTAAGCAGCAGTGCATTAAGGCTAAACTGGGACTCCAACAGATGCAAAAGAAAGTGCAAAAACCATATGAAGGACAAAGCAAGACTGATGGATTCATTCTGTAGAAGACCAGTGGGTCAAATCCTTTGGTTGGAGTTAAAAACCAGTAGGATTATTTGATGACCAGTTAGAGGAGAAAGGTAATAAAATTTCATGCTTTAAGGTATAAGTTGGGAATCACAGGGGTCTGTAAGTAAGCTTTTCCTTCTCTGGAACATTGCAGAATTGGATAACTGGGTCTTTACAAGGAGTGTTCTTCCTCTCCCTCTCAGTCTTCTGGCTTTGATTGAAACAGGAGGTGTGTGCCAGTCTCAGACCTAGAGACAGGCAACAGCAAATTTTATTTTCTGTCAAAAGGGATGAAAACCAAAATACAACAACAGATTAGCCTGGACAAAATAAGAGGCCAGTTCAGTCTTCCTTACTCCTGAGGGTTTCACAATGTCTTGGGTGGCAATTGTGCCCCAGCACGGGCTGCAGGACTGACTTTTTACTGATGACAGATGAGATTTTCTGTACTTGTAACAAGCCTTCCAGGTGTTGTTAGCAGTAGGGAAGTCCAGACTGAGTACCTACTTCTTTTTCTTAAAATTATGAGATAAAATTGCTCCAAAAAATATCAGCCAAACAACCCAAACCCACCACCACCACCACCACCACCACCACCACCACCACCAAAACCCACCAAAAAACCCCAACAAACCAAAAGACAAAAACCCAACAAAACCAGAAGAAACTCAGATACCTTAAGAAACCAAATACTTCCCATATGTACCCTCACCAATACTGCCCATTCATAAGCAGGGAATCTAATAATTAAATAGCATCAATTCAGGAAAAACCCCCACTAGTAGTGAGTTGGTAGTCCTTTTGTAACAAAGAAAACACTGAATGTCCCACTGTCTTGGTCAGGAGACCATAGACTGGATCCAAACATCTCCAATGGGCAAATGACTCCATAGCATGCTTCCTGTCTTCACTTCTCCCCATCTTGGTTTCTGGTTGGTATTACACATTTTGCTGCTTCCACTCTACCTGTAAGCCAGGCTCAAGGACAGCAGTCCCTATGACCACGTGCTTATGGCTCCGAGTTAACTGCATAGACCAGCCCTCAGCTGAGATAAAACAGACCTTTCTAGGGCATGGTTGATTTAATCTTAAAGTAAATGTTTAAAACAGTTCACTTTAATTGTGTTGTAGCAAGAGTCTGTTTCCCTCCCTTGACAAAGAAAGCTCCAAGACAGAAATGTCTGCACAGTGGACATTGAAAGCTGATGAGTCCCATTCAAAGTGCTGCTATGACTTTTATTCATCACTGTTATTCCATATCTCTGAGTTTTCTTCTGGCCAAACAGGAATGTGTTTGGGCTCTGAGGCCTGTACTTAGTCCATAGAGACTTTACTTAGCCTTGGTGGTTGTAGGCAGGAGCTGGAGACACAGAAGGAAACCATTCTCCTCTACCTGATGCTACCCTAAGTAGCCACCCATTGCACACCCAGTCCACAGAGCAGGACTGCATGGCTGAATTGAGCCCTACAAGTATCCTGCTCTCCCCTCATCTTGCTAAAAAAATGAAAACAAATATAAGGCTAGGACCAGAGACTAGGACCACACCAGTACTTTTCAAAGACCCAGGGAATGGGCAAAAGCTGCAGCATATGACTTTCCAAACTGATAAATTGTTAGTGCACATTCCAGAATTAATTTTTTCTAGGCTAATCAGCATCATTCCAAGTAGCATTTAGGTCTGCTTATTGGTGTGGATCAAGGATGTCTCTCAACAGACCATTTGGATGTGGCCACCCTGCTCTGGAGGTGAGTTGAACTGTGCCATGTTTGGCTGGACTTGTGCCCTGGCCTGTTTTATTTATTCATGCAGCAGCTATTGAGACTTCACTCAATAATTTTAAAACTTCTTCTGCTCCTTTTTGATCACAGAACATGTAAAATCATATTTTGGTGGTGCACGTGAAACAATGTCAGTTGCAGGCAAAAACATTCCTATGAACTCACAGTATATCACACATGGAAATGAAGCTTGCTCATTTTATTTTTTCATTTCACCAAAAGATGATAGAACAGAACAGACTAGACTAGACTAGAATAATTTCAGCTGGGAGATAACTACCATGAACATTTAGTCCAACTGCCTGACAGAGGTGCGTTCTTCCCAGACCCCCAGACTGCGGATTTAAATCAGGGTCAACTGAAGTAAGATAGGAAGAAGAATGAAGCAAATCCACTTATGGCAATATGATGTGGTAACTGTTTATCACCTCTGATTAATATCAATAAAAATAATGTT
Organism: Pithys albifrons albifrons; assembly: GCF_047495875.1. NCBI lineage: Eukaryota > Metazoa > Chordata > Aves > Passeriformes > Thamnophilidae > Pithys > Pithys albifrons. The sequence goes on from NC_092459.1 coordinate 2,921,158, forward strand.
GTTGACATGCTGTGTAGTGCATTCAGCTTGATGCAGAATTGATAGAAGGGTCTAAAACTGATGCTGAGTCAGGTCTGTGCCATGATCATGAACTTAGTCCTCTTTCAACAAGAGGAAGTGGTGGAAGTAACAAACAATCCCTACAAAGCTCTTTCCTAGATGCTCACAAAAGAGAGGGATAAATACTGTGGAATGACAGATTAAGGGGTCTTCCCATAATAGGGAGCAAAAACTAAAACCCCCACGCTTGAAAAACCTCCAGAACCAAGTGACGTTTATCTCTTAACTCAGACAGAGTCTTGAAGGACAGAGGCCATTTTAATTTGATGGTCAAAGTCCTTGGTAAAACCAGTTGCAATGCTGAACTGGTGGTAGGAAGAAAGGGACAGACCTAGGTGGGAAAACAGATGGTATTGGGCACCTCAGCTAATCCATGTGTCCCAAAAAGTTTTACCATTAGTGCTTTATATTCTTCAGTAGAATAAGATGGTGCACTGAAAGCAAAGTTCAGCTTCACATTTAAGAAGGGACTTGGGAAAGATTAGCAAATTCCACACTTGTGAACATCATTTCAGGAGCTGGTAATACAACTGGAAGACAGCCACACACATGGCAGGGGAATAACCACAATACCATCATTGATGAAAGGATGGCTTGATAAGAGGAAGCTGCAGACATCATCATCATTAATTAAACGCCGAAACTGGAGAGAGGAGGGTTTTGTGGTTAAAGTACTGGACTCAAACTCAAGAGATCTGGGTTGCACTGCTGGCAGCATAAATGTGGACAAGTCCCTTAACATCTTCTTTTACCAGGTCTCCATCTGTAAAGTGGGAGCAACCATGCTCCTTTCCTTTGCCTATTTAGAGAGGGATTTCCCCCCTGGATCAGCCTGCACAAGCTGCAATGCCTCAGCGCAGATGAAGGTTCCAGGTGCTAAAGCCATTCAAACCAATAATAAGAAATAATGGTGCTGCTGATAGAAAGCTTCGCTTCCTTGAAAATTAGTTTTCAATTCATTTCTCCTAAGGAAGAAATTCTATATTTTTACAGGCCAAAAGCCTTTCCTCCCCTCCTCCCTATTCTAGTGCTCACAATGTGGGAGGTGAAAATAGAGTTCATAAAGAGAACTTGATTCTGTGGGCTCCCAATGGAAGCATACATGTTGCAGGGTAAGTGTCCTGCTTTATAACAACTTTTCCTGCTACCACAGCTGTAGCTAAAATGGCAGAGCAGAAATAAGAACAGGCACAATAACTAACTAAGGCTATGCCTTACCTATTTTTTGTAAGGCTGCTTAATGGATGAGAAAATAACATGTGGACTTACACGAGTTGCATCTGCTAAATCAACATGACACACTATGGATTTCATACATGCATGAATTTCATGGAAAATCTGTATTCCGTGTATTTTCTGGAACATCTAAATCAAGGATTATTTTTCCCCTAGTGCCCTCCCTTTACGGCAATTTCATCTCCCTCTCTCACACCTCGAGCACTGGGATGTTAATTTTTGCTATCCCATGAAGCATGTTTCCCCTTCCTTTACAAACCTTCTCTCTTTTCCACACCAACCTGGCCACTAAAGCAGACAGAGCTTTGGTTGTTTGTGACCTTGCTTCATTTTATTGACCCCAAATATCTGAAGATACTTGCTCAGCTGTAGAACCACATCTGTGTAATGCCTCCCTCTACTGGATTCATGTAGATGGCTAAGGCAGCTAATAAATTGTTGTGGGTCACTGATAGATTTGGGAGAAGATGCATTTCCGTGCACATTAAAAACTGAATAGCTTGGCTTGCCTTGATTTTACAAGGATTAAAGGAATGTTGTGCATGCAGAGTGGCTAAACAAGGGCTGAGGGAGATCTGATAACCATCTGCAGAAAGCTGTGAGCATGCTGGAGTTTGCAGTTAAACAGAGTTTAAGTGATTAAATTAGGAAAGGCTGTACTTTGCAGAGTCTGAGGCAAGCAAAACTCTTGAACACTTTTTTGAGGGAGTGGAGCATTTGAGAGAGTAGGTCAAAGAACTGGCCTTGCTTTGCAAACTTCTTTGTTTTCCACTTGTAATTTAAACCTTGGCTGGTTCCTTCCCCACTTTGAACTCAATTAAAAGAACATGTGTTTTTGCTGCAGACAAATCCATGATGTACAGTGAGGAGGGAAGAAAGAGCCATTTAAAACTATGTAGTCACTTCACTGTGGTATCAACTGTTCTGTTCACCACAAGTGGTAAAAATTCTGGCATAAGACACAGATCGCTGCAGATGTGAGTCAGAACTGATGGCACGCTTGTGGTCCACCTGTATGCAATAGCATGACTCTCTGATTCCTACTGAAACTCTATGCCATACCAAGAATTAGCACTTCCCAAACTTTTCACTTCCTCTCCCCATTATGCTTTCTTTTAATCAGATCACTATGACAACTCTATTTCACGTTTTAAAAATTCCTCTTTATTTGGGCCATCTGTCAATGTGTCAGCAAAGCTCTGAACACCCTGGGCAGTCAGTGGGACTGAGTTCCTCAAACCATGTTCATGCCAGGGAGGATGTTCCAGGCCAAGTCTCAACAACATCTTGAGGCCACGCCCAAGGACAAATGGGAATGCTATCATTGCCATCACAATCAGAGCAGGGTATGTATTGAGCACAGCAGAGTCATTTCTGGATATGATGACTCCTCATAGCAGAACTGTGCTTTGAAAATGCAGAGATGAGATTGGTCCTGGTTTAATCATTGGACAATATTCAACCATATCAGCAACTGTATCAGCAAAGAGATAGCAGGGAAATGACACTTTGCATGAAGCCAAATCATCCAGGATGCATCTGGCTGCATTAGTAATCTAAAGTGAGATCATACTGCAAAAGAAATGTGGAGGAGAAGAAGGAATATAATTTTGTGAGAGAGCTTAATAAAGCTTAGGCTTAATAAGAAAGTACTTCTGTATGTGATGGTGCCCACAAAACACGAAAAGACTCCCATGTGAAAAGTCTTTGCTAAAATCCCTTAAAAATATTTTTTAGAAGTTTGGGCAGCTAGGATTTCAATAAACAGGAAAATAAACTGGTGAGGGCTGCTGGTTACTGTGTTGGATTGGTAAAACAGAGCATCACTGCCGGCAGCCACAATTCCCCCATGTCTCACAACTTGCAGAGAGCAAAGGGTTGCAGAAGTCGAAACCGTGGCAGATCTGGGATCTCGCTCTTGTTTTTCTCATTTCTGAGTCTGAACCATGTGCCTGAACAAAACAGACTCAGCACTTCAGAAAGCCTGTCTGCAGCCTGGGCAGGCAGCCTGTGTAGTTTTGTAAGGTCACATTGAGACACGGGTTGAGCATTTATCAAAACATATAAATAGTTTGAGCCACAGGAAAAAAATTAAAAGATGTCAAGTTTTATAAATTATTCTCAGACCATCGACAAAGATGCCTTCCTTTGAATGTAGTCTCTGGCAATTTCAGGGAACAGCCACGGATCCTGTGGGGGTATCCTTTTCCCTGCCTTACGTAATGTCCTTGCTTCAATCCCTTTGAAAGATGTTCACACCCTTGCTGGATCTATCTTTCAGGCTGCACAAGGAAATGCCTCTGAAGGACTGATGTCTTCCAAATACCTTGAGGGCCCATCTTCCCTTTCATAGACTAAGAGTATCTAGGAAATTGAAATTATGTTAACAAAAGGAGCATTGTCTGCAGGGGTCTGGTTTGCCAGGAGAAAGTATCACTATCTGTGTCCCACTGTCAGAAAGATGCTGTTAGATGATCTGAGCATCATCCAGTGAGGTCTGCTGGGCTGGAGCTGGAGCAGAGAGAGAGGTGGGGATGTGGATGAGAAGGGAAAAACTGAGAGTTTATTTCTGTGTTTGTGAGAGGTAAGCTTGTCAGTTCAAATTTATAAAATGCTTACTTTGTCTACATTCATGAGCAAATGGTATCCTAATAATAGTCACAGCTGAAGAAATCATCTTGAGTGTCTACAGATCTTTGGATTTCTCTCTGAAGTAACCTCCTCCTCTCACCAAAGCAGCTGCAGATGACAGCAACATCCAGGCTTTCACTGATGTTGTTTCTCAGGCTGCCTCTCTGCTTTGACCTTATTCCCAGCCCTGCTGCCTCAAGCCACTCTACTGTGCAGAGCTGAAGACCTCCTAAAAATCTCAGAAAAGGATGCCTTTCCTTATACCAGTCATGCAAAAAATAACTTAATTCCAGTCTCTTCACAAATTATGATTAAAAGATGCATTCAGGGTCTCAGAAGTTACTGTACACTGTCCCTTTTCCCTGTACACTGTCCATAATGCACACTCATGGTGGATGCCCTCCTTTGGATCATAAGTTCTGAGGGAAAGATACTGTATTTTTATCTATTTCTATCAAGTACTTGTCACATAGCAGCAACAGAGGTCTTTTAGGCCTTGGCTCTCAATGACAAATTCCTTCACTGGCATCTGACACCAGGTGTGCTCTGCACATCTGAACTATTCCTGTTTCAGCTGCCTGTAAGCAGATGAGAGATGTTTCAGATGAACTGAAATATTAAAATAGGCTTGGGGAAGCTTAGATGTAGCAGAGGCGTGTGCTTCCATGGATATATAATACTGATTATTGGCATCAGGTTTCCACATAAAGACATCTAGAATAAAATGTCTTGGCATAGAGACAAGGGTACCTTGAGCACTGAGAGTTGAGGAATGAACTTATGGTGAGTTCAAACGGTGTTTAAATTTTTACATATTCATGAATGATCCACTGCCTCCCATCATTTAAAAAAATCCATTCAGTCTGGAAAGAAAGGCTGGGTGGAAAATGTCTTTTCGCACCACAAACTTTCTTCAAAAGCATGTAAACGTGATAACAAGACAGATATTGATGTGCTTTTGGGGTGTGTCTATTTGTTTTCATCTAACTCTCTGTCATCTAGAGCTGAGCAAATAACAGAGTGAGTACAATGAGTTGCAGGGGTTTGCCTTGCGCAAGTAACAATCATTTACTGGCAACGTCTGATGCTTTATCTCGTGTTTGCTGAAGTGGGCGAAACCAAGAGGAAAACTGCTGGGAGAGCTTTGTTACTGTTCCCTCATGACTCTGGCTGTATCCAGATAACATTGCAGCTTTCTCTGGGAATGTTCAAGGCCAGGTTGGACAGGGGTCTGAGCAAGCTGGTCCAGTGGGCAACATCACTGTCCATGTTAGAGGGTTGGAATGAGGTGATGTCTAAGGTCCCTTCCAACCCCAACCAATCTGACTGTCCTCCACAGAAGGCATCAACTTCATGACTCTAATTTAGGAACTTAAATTTTATTTGGTAATGCACAAGATAGAAATGGCCCCAGGCATTGCTCACACTCCCAAGGCATTGCTCATGTGCATTGATAAAGCCTTTTCTATCAATACAGTTTACTGGCTAGATGGGCCAATTGTAGGGATAGACACACTGACCTTCAAGGTGCCACCTTTCCACAAAAATTGCTATAAATTGAAGTTGGAAGGTACCTTTCCACTGACTCCGGGACTGTAGGAAACCACCCTGCAATCTCTGTTCTGATTGCAGACATCCTTTATTCTGCATTGGCTCTGCTTAGCAGGGATTTGTAATATGATTATAATGTATATTTACACACACACCCTCTTAGCACTAGCTGCCTGGCCAAGCTAGAAAACATTGATGAAATAATAAAAGCAGTCAATCCCCTTCCTGCTTGAAGGTTAATGCTGTGTGGTGAGTGAAAGACTTCTAAAAATTGTTTTATTAAGGGAATAAATGGCAACTAGGAGGAGGTGTCCCAATGCCCGTGTTTTCACAGAAAAAAACAACAAAACCCAAACAAACAAACCCCCAAACTTAGTTACTGTTTTATCTAATTGCTATTTTATTTTCTTTCTTTTCTCCTTTAAAACAAATCCATGTTAAGAATGATAAATACATATAAAATAATTTTTTTCTTCAGCCTCCCAGTATGCCAAGGAACATCTTTACAGAACCAGATGATATGGTGACAGTTCTGCAAAAGTGAAAAAATGATCACTGGGCTTTTCAAAGTTACCCAAGTGGGTTTGAGACATCATTTCCTCAGCTTTCTGCAGGAATTAGGTACTCAAGAAGTGCTTCATACCCTTAAAATGTGCGCATTGTGTTTCTTGGCTAGAGCCACGGCCATCTAAATCAAGGGACATAAATAAGCATAGTAGCTCTACATCACCCTCAGAAGGCAGTGAGGACTTAGTGGCCTCCTTTCCACGGACTGCAAGGGATGTCTAATTCATTTAGCCTCATCTGCCACCTAAACTGCATGTGCCAAGCTAGGCAGGAAGAACCTAGACCTCATTTTCTTTAAAATATGACTCCACCTTCCTAAGGCACAGTAATGACCTACAGGATGAAGCACTGAGGTCCTGGGGTGAAGGAGACTTGCAAAAGCACACGAGGTGAAATCATTGTTTAGGATGAGTTGGCTGAGCCCACTTTTCCTGATCTCCAGAGCTACCTGGCACAACCCTGTGTCAGCATCCTCAACACTTTTGACACTGGTGGGTTCTCTGTGGCCCTTAGCATGACCCAGCTGCCGAGTTCCTGCCCTCTGCGGGGACGAGGATTACGGATTTAATACACCCACATGCTTATCCCCGTGTAAATCAGGAGCAACTCCACTGATTTCTTTGGCATCCAGCCCATCCAGCTCCTAATGGAGCCATTCATAAGAATCCCACTAACTTTCCATGGGGGAGTGTGGATACAGCCCTTGCCTTGGGAGGTCGCAGTTAGCCCGGTGGGGTTATCCTGTGAACAGGAGAGAAGAATCAGCCCTCAGGCCTTTCCTTTCTAATTCTGAGCATGCTGCCAGGCTTAACCGTGTTAATAATTAACCCAGAAGCCTGGAATTCCCTGCTCCGTCTTCGTGGCAGCCACCACTAAGAAAAAAAAAACAGCAGAAATACAGGAGAGCTGAGCTGGCTGCCCATAAGCACACAGTACAATCTGTGGGATCTAAACAAAGGGTCAGGCTAATTTCCTGTAGAAAACTGCAGGAAATCATCTCCTCAGCAAAAATTTTCTGTTGCAGGTGAGAAAAGGGGGAAGTTTGCAAAACAACTGGTGTATTTGGATTTTATACTCTGCACACAAATTAACCCCTTTGAACAGGGTCACTCCGTTATTATTATTATTTTTAGATAGGTAGTTAAAGTCACGGTTAACTTTATCCCCTCCTGTGTTATTGTTGTTATACCACATATTAATGCAGTGCTTCTGTAGCTGGGAGAAGTATGGTTGAATTACAGTAACATGCTACAAGCAGGAGGAAAGTGCTGTGGTTTGGCTGGTCCACTAGTAGATATACACCAGCACATCTGGACAGGAGATCATGTGACAAGTAGGAAAGCCAGAAACATATCCTGGATACTATAAAAAATGGGTTCTGTTAAATTAAAAAGGCTTTAAATATTGGCTCAGCTGGTTTCTGTATAGCGTTTTTAGTAGTTTTGGAATGTGTTGCAAGATTTGTGATCATCAAGAACTTGATTAAATATTGCAAATCCATTGTGCTGCTAGTTAGTTCTCATGGGCTCAGTGTTTCTTGCCAGTTCTCCTGTACGCTTGTAACACAAGCCATGACTTCTGATTCTGGATGAGAACTTTGTGTCCTCAGAACAACTTCTGTGCAAAAAAAAAAAAAAAAGGAAAGAAAAAGAAAAGAGAAGAAACCAAACACACACAGCACCACAAAAATAAAAAATCTCTGCTTTTGCATAACACTTTGGATGCTTGTAAGGCTACAGTAGGTTCTCAACTGCTGTAGAACACTAGACATGACTCCCTCTGGTTAAAAGCCAGTCTGTTGACTCATAGAAATTTTAATCCTCAGCCAGACCAGTTGCTAAATTTCACTCATGTCTCTTCATGACCTGCTATGAAGTGCTGTTCTGCAAACAAACTTTGTGGCTGTATGTGCCATCCTACCTTCTTCCTGAATGACCTGCAAATCCTGGATAGTCTTTGGTTTAGGTCTGCACAAAAGTCATATTCTTCTTCCTTTCTTACACTTGGAAGCAACAGTCTTACAGGAAGAGATTGTGATTCTCCACGAAGCAGTGTATTGGCAATATTAGTAGATTATTCCTGTGGCATCCCAAAGAAAACCATCACAGTATCATGTAAATAAAGGGCTGGAAAGGGTCATAGAATAATGAATCAGAGAGTGGTTTGGATCGGAAGGGATCTTTAAAGGTCATCTACTCCAACCACCCTGCCATGAGGAGTTCACCTTTCACTAGATCAGGTTGCTGAGAGCCCTGTCCAATCTGAATGTTTCCAGGGAAGGGGCATCCACCACCTCTCTGGGCAACCTGTGCCAGTGTTGCATCACTCTCATTGTAAAAAGACCCACCCTAAATCGACCCTCCTTCAGTTTAAAACCACTATCCCTTTGTCCTGTCACAACAGGCCTTCATAAAATGTTTGACCCCAGGAGTGAGGAACTGGACTTTTTAAATTGCCCTAAAGCAGTGCTATTGTAACAAGCTGTCCAAAGAAATCCCTGCCAGGGAATTCAAGACAAGGCCAAAGGAAGGAGGCCATAGCCCTCAAGCTGTTGGATTTGTGAGGCCCTAGGGCTGGGAGTGTGATGGCTCTCTGAAGGAGACCAGTGGTCCTCTGTGTATGTGTGTGATGTTTATTTCCTATGAGCCAGGCTGTGCCAAAGGAGGTCTCTGTGAGCACACACCCACCACTACCCTGGAGAAGGCCTCTTAGCAGGGAAACCTTCAAAGCACCCTCTCCCCAAGCTTAAATCACTGCAAAAACCAGCACATAAGGGCATATAAACCCATCTAATTTTGTATTTCATGGGCTTCTCTCCCCCACCACTCCCCGACAGACCAAGACAATAGGGGCAACGACTACCAAGTTCATCAAAGACCTCTGAAGGGGTGACTGTGAACCTTTATTATTCTTTGTCTCTCTCTTTTCCCTTACACATTTTCTTGGGTGGGGATATCACTATCAAAATGGCTAAATACCTGTTTTCCTTTGCAATGCCTTTATGCCTCTTTATTGCCATGTTACCATAAATAATAACAACCAAAACTGCTACATACCTGTTTTCCTTTCCTGTATATTTGTCTGCAAACACTAATCCTCTAGCATCATTTTACTTTAATTCACTCTAAGGAATGAGTTCAGTTCTGGGCCCCTCAGTTCAGAAAGGATATTGAGGGGCTGGAGCGAGTCCAGAGAAGAGCAACAAGGCTGGTGAAGGGACTGGAGCACAAGTGCTGTGGGGAGAGGCTGAGGGAGCTGGGGGTGTTTAGCCTGGAGAAGAGGAGGCTCAGAGGTGACCTCATCACTGTCTAGAACTACCTGAAGGGAAGTTCTGGCCAGGTGGGGGCTGGTCTCTTCTCCCAGGCACTCAGCAATAGGACAAGGGGGCACGATGGGCTTAAGCTCTGCCAGGGGAAATTTAAGTTGGATATCAGAAAAAACTTCTTTCCAGAGAGAGTAATCAGGCATTGGAATGGGCTGCCCAGAGAGGGGGTGGATTCACCATCCCTAAAGATTTTTAAATGCAGATTGGACGTGGCACTGAGTGCCATGATCTGGTAAAGGGACTGGAGTTGGACCAAGGGTTGGACTCGATGATCTTGGAGGTCTTTTCCAACCCAATCGATTCTATGATTCTATGATTTAAGAATAAACTAAAAATTACTCCTGCCTAGTAGGGCAAATCATAACACCAATTTTCTTACAAGCTCCCTTTAAATACTGAAAGGCCATAATAAGGTCTCTGTGAAGCTTTCTCTGCTCCAGGTGGCTCAACCCCAACTCTCTCAACATGTCCTCAGAGGAGATCTCAAGTGACTATTTTATCCAAATTCATGCTCTGGTATTAACTCTTAACCTATGCAGGGAAACAAAAGGAAGCACAGGAGCAATCTGCTTGACTACACCGTGAACTCTTGGTATCTCAAGCACAAGATGCATACAGGGAGTTAAATAAGGACAGATTACTAGGATGAGCAGAAACATGTTAGGAACGATGTCAGAGGAACCAAAACACAAAACAGGATTAAAGTTTCAATCAACATACAGTGTATGAAGAAATCATTCTACGGATTCATCAGCAGTAAGAAGAGAACCAAGGAGAGTTGGCCTTATACCCAACAGAGAGGAAGAACTATTGTCAGATGATGCTGACACAATGATACATTTAACAAATTTTCAGTAAGTTGTCATTTAAAGGGCTAAAATGATCAACATCATGAACAATGAGTAGTTTCAGGATTGATTTATTCTCAGACTGGTTGAAACTGATGAACTTTGGCCTGGGATGCTGAGGGTGCAACTAACTGCACATCCCTTGGGTTTGGTTGGGGAATGTACTTTATGGGTGATCTTCTAATAATCTCCATTTACTGTGCTCTGGTTTCCTTTCCAGACAGGCTTAGACTTCTTAATGAAACTAAACAGGAAGACACACTTTGGGAGTGTTAATTAATAGTTGCTAATGGGCAGGAAGTCCCTGGGATCAAACTAGAGCTAGTCTGAGGAAAAACCCAAACCAGCCAAGTGTGTTCTAAGTCATTCATAGGAATGATCCACTGCTATTGTACCACAATGCTTGCACAAACACACATAGCCTGGAAGAGCAGGGTAAGGCAGTCTTACAAGTGTTAGCAATTATCTTTGACAAGCCTTTGGCAGAAAGGTGAAAAATGGGAATTGGAAATAGTGTCCATTATAAAAAGAGGCAGACAGAGAAGCCAAGGAACCAGAGGCCAGTCAGTTTACATTTCAGCCTCAGAAAAATTCTGGAATCAACAAGTGAACAAATTATTACACCTGGAAAATAATAAGGACATGAGCAGCAGCCAATACTAGCAGGATTTGCCAAGAATAAAACAATCTAGTATTCTCTCAAAATGGGAAAACAGGTCTTTCTGTTTGGGGAAAGTTGAAATGTTTCACAGACAATGCTTTTTCACTCACCATTCTCATAAGCAAACTAAAGACACAGTCCAGGTGAAATTGCTTCCGGTGAAAAACTGACCAAATTATTATATTCATTGAGTAGGTATGAATTTGCCATAATCAGAAGACATAACTTGTAAGATTTCCACAGAGGTCAGTCCATGAAGTGGAGAGTAGATATATTACATTTTCAGAGGGCACAAGGCTGGAAGAGACTGTAAAATACTTCTTGAAGGAACATTCAGCACTAACATGACATTGTCCTTCTTGTCCTCTGCTGGGAATGATCACCTCAGGAAACACCTGGGGATCACTTTTCTGTTTTATCCCATTGCTCTCATTTAGCACAAACTAGAGATTCATTATTTTTCTCCAGCCCCAGGATGGTGCCCAGAGAAGACCTCCCAGTCTACAGATAGCTGCCAAGAGAAAGAGTTGTGATTTAGTCACCCTGAAACCCTAACTCCATCCACATGAGCACTTACACCACAGTGAAGTCCTGGGTCAAGCTTACATGGATTTTTTTTTATTTTTTATTTCTGATTCAGTCCCACTCTCATTTAATCAACAAAACTCCTGAGGGCTGTGAATGACCAAGGTGCCAGCTGAACAAAACAAGGACTGGTGATGCTGTTTTATTTCTTGATTTCTATGCTTTATTTCTTGTTTGAAAAGCAATGAGTGGGGCAGGGAAGGACATACTGAACAGTGCATCTATCATGAGGTGCCTACACACAGGGTATCTGAGGCATTACAGTTACACACTCCTTTGGGGAACCATCCCACACAGTGTGTACATTATGGTTTCTTTTAGAGAAGCTTATGGGAATCATTGAGCTCCATGTATTAGTCACAAAATGATTAATAAGGACCCAAAGGTTCACATGCACATACTTCCATGTTAATGAAGCCCTCATGCTTTATGCATGAAGCAGAACACAAAGCTCCGGAAATAGTTCTCCTCAACGTTCTTTCCAATGTTCCCATTTTTTATGCTATAATAGACATTGATTTATTTGAAATCAGCATAAAATATGTACCAGCTCAATAAACCCCAAAGAGGTTCTCAGACTTTCTTGAGTGTCCTCACCAGGCAATAAATCACAGAAGCAATAAAGTATGTTAAATAGCTTAACCAATCATGAAGTGCAGAGCCATCAAATGACTCATTTAAATACTTGTAGGACATTAACCAAATAAGAGATACTGGAGCCTTTAAACACATAGTTCTTTCTCACACTTTTACAATAAGTGTGGAGATAGGGCAGTGGAATTCTGAGCCATACATAAAAAAATCTAAAACAAAAAATCTTTTTCTTATCTTTGTAAAGGAGAACTGCTATATGCTTTATTTACTTAGCATATATCTACTTCAAGTATTTCACATCGAACTATAGTCTTTGAAAGCTTAAAAACCTTTGCTGTATTTATCTTCACTGTATCTTACAGCAAAAAGGAAGTCACCTTGTCACCTTCTTAAAATAGACAAATTACAGGACAGAGAGACTAAGTGTTAGATCAATGAAAGAACCACCATTAATTTTTTAGGGTCTACAAAAAAGAATTTAGATTTCTGAGAGTTTAGTGTAAATCCGATATTAGAAAGACATATATTCCCTTCAGAACTGTAGGTTTCTACTGCCACAGGAAGCCAATATAGGAGTCAGCTTGCAGGTCAAGACACCTGGATCTGGTCAGCTGGATCAGTCTAAAGATCTCGTTAACTCCACCAGCTCAAACTTCATGAACTGTACCCAGAGTTTAGAGAGATCAAGTTACAGGTATTCATCTTCATTCACATGTCTTACTCTGAACCTCTATCACATCCTGGCAGACATCTTACCTTCTAGAACCATCCAGAGCATTGTTAAGGTCTTTGGGCCTTGAACTGCATTCATGTGGCAGCCTGAGGCTTGACTCTCACCAGCTGACTGACTCCCTTCTTGTGGCTTTATGGGGGCCCTCAAAGCCAGGTCAGTGTGGGAGAAGGAAGTTATAAGGCTGAAGTTCTCCCTCTCAGTGGGGTGTTTAGGTTCTATTTTAGTTTTAGTGACATTTTACATAGTCTATAGTGAGAATCCAAAGCTGAACCACCCCCTTTTGCCACAGAAAAGGTCTACAGGATATTCAGACAGAATTTCCTACTCTTGTCCTACCTCAGGTTTGTTACTCTCCTAGTTAGAATGTATAATATACTTAAGAAATAATATATAACACAAATATTTCTCATGTTTATACTATGTGTGTATTATAGGCAAATAAACTATATATATATTCCTGTTTATATATGGGGCAGAACTGGTAAGTAGATGTATCAAATGCATGCACTAACAACTAGTCAAGATTATCTCCACCTACTTCCCTGCTCCTGGATTCCTGAATTTCCTCTGCCTGGAGAGCTCATTGCAGACACGAGTCAGAGGATGAGCTTAAGACTGGCAGAGATGATCTGAGTTCAGGGCTGAGCACAGACTTGAGGCATGAGCTGACATGACAGTGTGGATGCACTCAGGGAAGAGGGTGGCTCAGCAGATGTACAGGACTCTGCAGGGAGGAAAAAACAAAAAAGGGCTGGGTTGAAAGCCAAGGACAGGACTAAAATGTGGGGCTTTCCACACTAACCCTGAGTGCACCAGGCCAGCAGTAATTATATTAAAAGGGGATCCTCCCTCATAATTTCTGTGATAGAGCAATGGTAAAGCTCATGATAAGCAGGTGAAAAGAGAAGGATTTTTACTAGTGCCCACTCATTGTCCCACAGACTGTTCAGCAGGGATTTGTTTGAGTTAGAAGTCACAGTCTGTTCACTAATGCACCTGTTATTATTTGTGGATTTTTGAATATCATCTTAAGCTTAGTCACACTTCTGTACAAGCCTGCTACAATGAGTTTCCCTGCTTATATAGATTTTTGATTAAAAAATACTTCTTTTTATCAAAACCTGAAGACTGATGATTTTTTTGTGGCGATCTCCACTTCCTACATTCTACAAAATGAAAAGATATAGTTTTCTGTTTATTTTCCCATAATACTCCATTTTTACCAGCCTCTGTCAGATGTCTCTCTTTCAGCTTCTCCTTCTGCAGATGCCATATTGGACATACATCTTTGTGTATCATCACTGACCACTATTCTCTTCACCTTTTCTGATCATCCCTTGTGTCCAGATCTGCACAGTTTTCAAGAAATGAGCTGAAGAGACATGTCTATAATTAAAAAATGATGTTTTCTGCTTTACAGTTTAGTATTTGCTAACAAGTTTTCTATCTCTGTTTGTTTTTCAGACTGCTGACACCATATTTTCAAAGAGTGACTCCAGGACCTCTTTCCTGACTTGACAATAGTCCATTTAGAACCTCTTATTGGTTATGAACACCAAGAACAAGGTTTTTTTTCCCACCAGATGCCTTACTTCACCCTTGAAAAACATATTTTCAGATATGAAACTTAATGTTCTTCCTTACAAAATAATTTATTTGCTTGTTACAGAAGCACTGTGGTTGGTTGGAAGCACACCTGAGCAGAGGTGGCCACTCACTACACATTTTGAGACCCATGACCATAGACAAGAGTGTTCTCTTGGTGATTATAAACCTGTGATACCAACTTGAACTAACCACTATGTTGGAAAACTACCTAATGAGTATGTTCAACTGACTATAGGATGTGCTGGTACCTGGGATGGAAGGGGGTAGTCACATGTCAGAGGATGGAGGCATGCTGGGGTAGAATCAGAGAATCATAAAATATCTTGGGCTGGAAGGGTCACATACAAATCCATTAGAGGATTAGCAACAGCAGATCTTGAGCAGAAATTCAAGTTTGGTTGGAAATTCCCAGGCAGGGAGATGGAGGGAAGTCATGTGGTGACCCCATAGTCTGTTCCTTACCTTGTACTCATTCCTGCAGCCTCACAAAGCAGAGGTTCCTGTGCTTCCTTCCCCACAAAGTAAAGCCCCCTGTCCTCTCACAGGCCCCCAGAGGCACCTGTATCCTCACTCCCTGCCAAGCCTCACCCTGTCCAAATGACCCCTCATCTAAATCACTCACGTTCACATCCCCTTCAAACTTGAGTGTTGTTTTTTTGTAGGATCTGATCAAAATTAAGTACAGCTGTGATTTGCTTGAGTGGAAGGTAGTTGCTATATCCACTACTATCCACTTGCCCATCCACAGTTTTCTGTAGACCCTCTGACCTCAGTCAGCCCCTTCCCAGCCTGATGCTGGTTCAAAGCTGCCCTTGAACTTCTTGGCGGGTTTGAAGTCATGTACTCCACCCCAAACTCTCTCTCATGCCCCTGCCCTTAGGCCCTGTGACTGATGAAACCAGATCTCTTGCCCTGGATCTTTCTGTATAAACAAAATCCCCCTTCTGCTCACTGTGATGGTTTGGGAAGCCTGGCCATGACTGCTCTTATGAAAAATCCTTCTGGAAGAGATAGAGGTAGGAGAAAAAAAGGAGTGTGTCTGAAAGTAGGTCTGCAGGACTTTCAGGATCAATCCCTTGGCTGCCAGAGAGGTGCATCACCCAGTGAGGCCAATGGTGGTGTCTCACAGTGCAACATGAAGAAATTGGCCCTTTGGCTCTGCTCATGACCACCTCCCAAATTATAGCAGGACTTGGACCAAACTCCAACTCTTTGGGATGTAGGTGGGCTGACTTAAAGTTAGGAGTAGGTACCTACTAGAGGTGCTTGTAGTTGGACTAAATGATTACTGTAGACCCCTTCCAACTGAATTATTCTCTTCTATTAATTTTAATTACATTCAGTTCTAAATGTTCCATGAATGGGATGAACACTTGATTCAAATTCTCTGAATATCAGTAGTCACTTCATTCTCAATTCGTCATGTTGGCAAGCCTCAACAGGCAAGGCAATATTACTAATTCTTAGGCTGGGGAAAATTTTTTTGGCACTCACCATTCTCCTGTCCTTCCAAATGTCTCTGAAGTTGTTGGCTGAAGAATTATTTTCTGCCAGATGCCGTTTTCCTTCTAAATGTATGAGTGTACATGGTCATGTGTGTAGGAAACGGGGTGAGTTACTGTGGCTTGATTTCTTAGCCAGATCACCAGCTCTATTTGCACAATCATCTTACATGTTTCCACAGGATTATACAACACACTGGTCATTCCAACTTCAGCTGCAATATTTGGCATGCTGGTAGCTGACTCCTCCTCCTCCCCAAACCTCCCAGAGACTGGCTTCACTTCACTGAAGTCAGTGGAATTGCAATAAGATAAAATAAAAAACCCAAACATGTTGTAGAGGGGAAAAAAATCAAACCATCTGATGATTTTCTTTAACAATGCACTCATTTGGTAGAGTTCAGGTTCTGGCAAGTGTCATCTTCTAGATGGCTCATCACTACCACATGACAAGCCACTTCTGGGTAGCAGCAGTGGGTCTTGACATATATCTGCAGGCTCTTTTGACTTGGTGTATCTAGTTTAGCATGAAAAAAAGCCCAGAAGAGAAGAAAAATATGTAGTTAACCTAAGTATTATGTTACAGATAAAATACAGATATGCACACACACACACACAAACATAAACCCCAAGCCCTGTTCAAACCATCATGTGGCACAGGAGTTTTACCACCCACTCAAAACTCTGGGCATGAAAAAGAGCACAGGAGAACCCATTCCAAGATGGGAAAGTGCAGGGTCCTGCCTCCTGTCCACACAGCCCTCATCTGATGGCAAGAAAATTACTGTACAGAAAGGTTTTAGCTGAGCAAACCAGCACTTCAACATGGCTTTGTTGTATTTACCAGTGCCAGGGCAATTTTCAAAAGGACTTCAAAACAGTAGGATGAGCCTCAGGTCAATGTAGCTGATTTTTATGTCTCTCCCCTTTCCAGGGGAGGAGCTGCAGAGGGAGCCAGTGACAAGGAGCCAAGGTCTCTAAGGTTTTCCTGAGAGCACGTAGGAAAAGTAGGAAACTGTGAAGGGGAACACTATAAATCAGTACCCAAAAGGATGCACTGTCCATGGCAGCAGCTCTGAACCTTCAATGAGACATTTTTTGAGCAAGGTTTTGGAATTTTGGTGGGCTCTGACCTGCAGTTTTCACTTCCAAAATAACTTGACTTTTCTAAAGTGGTAATTTCATTTTCATGATAATGCTAAACTCAAGCCACATGTGCTTTAATTTAAAGCAGGACTCAGGCGGTGGACCCTGCCAAGAAACAGCAGAGAAACATGCTTATTCTACTAGTTTGCTTGAGGCATTCAGCATTTTGAATGCCTAGGCAGAAATATAGTTTTTAAATAAACCAATCCCGAAGAGAGAGAGAGAGAAATAGAGAGAGAGAGAGAGAGGGAGGGAGGAAGAGTGAGAGCAGAAGAGGGAGGATAGAAGAAGGTTGCAGCACATTTTGCACTAAGCTTTTGTTGCATTGGCTGGTTAGATAAGAACTGATGACCTGGCAACAAAGCAAATATTGTTTATTGCTTTCCCTGACTGTTTTGGTGTTGGTTTGGGGTTTTTTTACAGCAAAGGTATTGTCCAGACCCCTTCTCTTTTTCAGACAGAAACTGACAGTTTGGGATTATTTTAAACTTGCCTAGGAGGCTAAGGAAAGCAACCTTGTCTTTTTATTTAATAAGAGGAAAAGAGAGATAAAAACAAACAAACAAACAAACAAAAAAGCCACCAAAAAACCCCAAGAAATTGAAAAGAGATGAAAATGAATGGACAGAGAGAAAGAGAATTGAAAGAGAATTTCCCCCACTTCTCCAGAAAGCCAGGTAACTGTGCTCCTGGATTTGGAGGCATTTTGTGTGGGGTGAGAAGCCAGCTTCTTCCCCCCATTAAAGTGCCTTCTGACTCTTGTACTTTTCAATAGAAAATAAATTGTTTCCTCCAATCTCAAACTGCATCACTAAGGCAGGAAAGTGCTATCTCCCTTGTGGAGCAAATTATACATCCCTAGGAGGTTCAAGTGAAAGGCTGCAGGTCCAGATCTTGATTTTTAGTGACTTTTGCTGGACTTGCAGAGGCTAGATGGTTTTCACTGTCAGGTTGCTCTAATTTTAGATGTTCACAAAAGAGATGTAGGTGTTTGACAAGAGGCAAGAGTGTGGTTTGTTTTATTTTTTTTTTTAAATCACTGATTGCCTACTAGTGAAAAAGTGTTTCATCTCATTGGCTTCCAGACACTTACACTAGAGATGCTCTTGACTTGTGCCTCTTGGGGATTTTCTTCATCTTAATGTGCACAGTTAATAATTACAGGAATTAGGAACAGCAATATCCACTGCTTTGTTGCTGCCCCACCTGTCTGTACTTACCCCCACAGTGGCTTGGCACTGTGTATATGATACAGGGCATATGATGCAGGGGTGACACTCTGGAGAGTCGTGGTTTTGGATATTGGCCAAATCTGAGGCAAATTTGAGGAGGTGCCATTCTGTTCACACACCTGATATTCCCTTTCTATGACACATGAATGGGGCTCTAACCCTTCAGTCAGGGTTTCCCCCTCTGCTTCCCTCAACCCTAAAATGTCCCTGATGGTTAATTCCTGAGCTTTCTCATCAGTGGTACAGTCCCAGGCCCCTATAATTGTCCCTAAACTGGGATCCAGCCATCTCCAGCCAAGAAATCTTCCCTGCATGGCAGTCCACAGTGCAGCAGCAATTTTCTGTTTCCGTAGTTTCAGACAATGTCTGAAGCTGGAAGTGGGAGCAGCATGACAGATGCAGCTGGGTTCAGGAAAAAGCCCTGACAGACTCCAGGTGCCTGCTGTCATAATTTAAAAAAAAACCCACCCCCACAGGTAGAAACCAAATGATCCATATCCTACTCAGGACAAGCTTTTGAAACCCCTTGGAATAATAACTCATGTTCTCAAAGGAAGTGTGGGGTTTGATCTTAAAGAAAACAAAGGGTGTTTAAACAAAGAATTTCTAATTTTGAAAGGCTGAAAGTTGCTGTTCAAACAATTCTTCCTGGTCCTGGAATGGGCAGCCCTAAGACTGGTTGCTTTATGATGAAATATCTTCAGTAAGAAGTATTTAGAAAAGGAACCACAATGCCTCAAGACAGACATGATTCAATGATTTCCCAAAACAGGGATTTTAAATAAATATTGCTTTACATCTTTCTGGTTTTGTTTTGGTTTGTTTTTATAAGCCATCAGTAACACACATGTACCTGCTTCCAGGAAGGATGTTCAGGTAGTGAATTATCCATAAGAAATGACCAGGGGCTGAAAGCTCAAAGCTTCCCTCTTTCCTTGAATTACCTGGCTGGTAGGCTGTAACAAACATACATGCCACCCACACACTGTTTTAAAAGATCATTATTAAGGTTGCAAATCAATTCTTAACTCAAAAATGAACCTTAAATAATTTTCCTTGTGTGTATGAATTATGTAAGTCTTTAATTAAATGAACAGCTAGTATATTTTCCACCACCTCATTCAGAATGGATGGTGCTCTCTCCTAATTCAATATTTTGTTTTCTGCTTATTATCTGAAGTGTGACCCCAGGCCTTATTTACAGTAAAAATCTTATTCTGGAGACAGAATTATTAATTTCCTTGTTGCTTCTCCTGTGGGGCTCACACCACAGGATCCAAGGGCTTGACAAACATTCACTCATCTGTCTTCCCAAAACAGAGAGGAGGGGGTGCTGTTATACTTGTTGGTCTATGAGAGAAGCAAGCACAGGAAGAGAGAAAGTGGGATCTAGGGGGGCACAGTATGAGACACATGACCTGATCTTGGCTGCAGTCAGAAATCACAGCAGCTTTTGCAAGTCAGAATCCACGATCTTATCAGATACTTGGAAGATGCAAAATGCAAAGTTAATGACTTGTGGGAAAACTTTGGCTTCAGCACCCCAAGATGGGTTGAACAGACACCAGGATAAAAATGCATCCAACCCAACTAATTTAACCAAGAGACCATCCCTTCTTGTCCTGCAGCCTTAACTTTCGAGTATTTTCTTACCTTTTTCATGCTTTGAAAGCACTAAGATAGCAATACTGAAAATATCTCCTTCATTCAGAACGTTGAGTCCCAGAGCAGACCCTCACTGTCCTGAATAAGGCAGGGATCAGTGGGAAAGGTAGGAAGTAACTGAGCCATTAAAATCTGCAGGAACATCACTTAGACACAAGAAACCAAACCACAGTTGCGCAAGCGCTCTTAAATTTGGTGATTCCTAATCTTTGCATCACCCTGTATTTAAATTTTTTTGTTTCATTTCCTAGGTTTTTAAGAAGGCAGCCTGAAAAAGTAGACTTGGCTGAAGGAGTTATGGTTGTGGCACCCCTGTGTGCCATCAGCAGGGCTAGACCCTCTGTATCATCTTCTTGGTCTTCTGCCAGTTGAGATAACAGAATAACTGGGCAGAGAGAGGCTTGGGGAGGTTGCCTAATGTCTTTTAAAACTGTGTGAATTGTGGTTTTTCAAAAGTCTGAAACTTTGCCAGTTCTGGGCAGATTCTCATGGGGAATGCAAAAGACTCATCCCAACCATAGCAGACAGCCAGTTATAAAATTTGAGATTCCCATTAGAAATCAAGACAATTGTGTTCAGAATTTAACACCAAAAATTCATTTAGTCTCTTTACAAATGGCTAACTCTTTCATCCTAAATTTCTTGCCTCCAAAAAGGAAGAAAATAAAAGACATATAAACCAGCAACCAAAATGGAAAATGTCATTCCCAACACAGAATCTTAGGAAAGTCAAAAAGAATTGAAACTTAGAGCGTTTTAATAGTATTTGTTGGGCAATCCTAAAAGTTATTGTGACTGAGAATGTTTATAAGTTTTTCTCTCAGTTGGAGCCAGGACATAATCTTAGAGATGACATGTCACCAGAAGTTATCTTTTACCTGTGGTATGCTTGCTTGCTGCAGTGCCAGTGAATCAGAAAATGTGATCCACTTATCAGGTGGTTTAGTATCTCTGCTTGACTTTGTAGTGCTTTGACTGCTCTGGTTAAAATGGTGAGATGAATATATGGAATGAAAAACCTCAGGTCATTACTACATCTATTCCCACTCCCACACCTGGATAAGACCTCAAGTCAGCCAATTCCTTTATGGTTTCTAGATAATTGGTTTAATTTTCAGAGGTGTGAAAAGATTACTATTCCCTCATGTTGGACTAGCACAACTGGAAAATTGCACATCTTTGCTGCCCAAATAGGAACTGAGTTGCTGAACTGGAAAGTCTGCAACTGAAAACATTTGACCTTGCTCTTGAAATGTTCCAGGGATTATCTCATCAGGGCTGTACAAAAGCCATTTAGAAATCTGAGTACTGTTTGATGCACAGCTTTGTGCCTGCAGACTGAGCTGTCTCTTGGCCAGGTAGCTCTATGGCAGGTGAGGAGCTAATTTATTCTTGGTTGTTGCCACTGGGATTCCTTCTAGAGAGCAGATGTCACCTGCTGTAGGACAGGAGGGAGGATCAGCCCATGCACACCTGGGTGCTGCACCTCCCTTGCCCTGTCAGCTGCTTGTTAAAATCACCATACAAATGAGACTTACCCTATACAAAGCAGGCAGAACAGGGAGCAGAAGAGTGCCAGGAGATATTCACAGGTGGAAAAGGTTAACATCTCCCTGTGGGGTCCTGTTACTCCTTTCTGAACATGGTGCTCAATCCTAGCACAGGCTTGGATACCCATGCTGGCTGGATTTCTCTGGAGCCAGAGGGGTGGCTTTCCCAGTGGGTCCCAACCTGTGGGCAATGCCAGCTTGGAAGTCATGTGTAAATGGCTTTGGATTGAGTAGCTGGAGAGCCCCAGGTTGACCATTTGGATATTATTTTCATTTAGATTCTTTTCATATGTCAGCTGATTATTATTTGATGTGTAAAGCATGTTGTTGGCTGCAGTTGGCTGGTAATCAGGTGGGGTTCAGAGAGCATTTTTTGGCATTTTGTGACAGAAATGACAATTTGTTACAAAATCCCTTTCTTATCTTGGTGAAAAATAAGACCTCCCAAACCCAGATTAAACACATTGAGTGTTCTGAATATTTTCCCCAAGATGCAGTTTGCCAAAGTGTTTGAATTTTGAGCAGTAACGGCTTTTCCCCCCAACATTTTCAAATTGTCAGCAAAGAAAAAAAAACAACTGATTTTGCCCAGTACTAGCTGGAAGATCATTTAGACAGATGCTCTGTCAACAGCATCCATAGGATTTAACCTCTAGGGTGTTATATCTGTGTTTCTCAAGATCTACTATATCATAGCTTTCCATATCCTTTGCAAAAGCCATAGGTAGACCACTGAATTAATCAGGTTTACTTGATTTTTGCCCACTGGAACTGGAAAAAACAAAACAAATGCTAATGTCTAAACCAGAACAACTGCATGTCTCTCTGATGAATTAGGAAAGCCAAGAAGTATGGGTGTTTTTTTAGCAAGAACAATGGAGAGCTGACATTGCAAAAGGCTTGATAAATGATACTATATTGTTTTCTTTTCAGTACTTTCCACCATTGCCCACTTGCTTCAAGCCCAAAAGACCAGCTCCAGAAAAGGAAATCTTGATGATAGTGAATGCAACATCTCCCAGCCGAGCTCGGTGATTTATTTGTTCACTCTATCATTAAACCCTCACAATCTGGATGCCACGTTCTGTGAAGAGCCTTACCAGGCATGTAAGATTATTTGTGAGGAGACTCATTCATGATAATAAAACGTAAACTTGTGCTAGCAGTGGAATTTTTAACTCATCTGAGCACCCAGCAATTTGTTTCCCAGTCGTCTGAATTGAATCTGCCAGGATGGGCTCTTGCAATCTGATGGAATAAAAGAAGAGACTACTGTTTTAATGTATGGTTGAAAGCAACCAATAAAATAGTCCATTTTCCCTCCCTCTAAAACACTTGCAAGTTTAGCTCTGTAAAGGTTAAATAATTGGTTTAACCTGATCCCTCTATGACTCTCCTCTACCTTGTGGGAAAACTCCTGTAAGCTTATTGTAAACATAATTATGCTGTGTGGGGTTTTCATTAATCTAGCAAAAAACCACAAGATGACATGCATCAGATTGGTTTTTTTTCCCTTTCTGGAACTTGCCTTTACTTGCAGTTGCTGCAAGATGCTCATTTGTATAGTCTGAGCTTTTTTGCAAATGTGCTGTGAACTAAATCTTCTCTGTTTTTTACATTCTGAGAACTAAGCAGGAGGTGTCCCAGGGTTAGTAAGAAGGAGTTTAAGGCAGACCTACCTCTGTAGCCATTACATGACCAAGAGAAATCTCTGACCCTCCTGTTCTTAGGCCTTGGTGTCAAGTAAAGCAGTAATATATTAGGTGAGAGTGTGAAATACAAAGACTGGAAGTTACTTACAGCAAGGATGCTGAGCCGAGGGACACATTGCACAGTGTCTTGGTGGCAGTGTAGCCTCCTGAATTACATACAGTTTGGAGGCTGTCCAGGTGTGGATCTTCTACCTTGCCTATGGCAGGCACATGCCTTCCTGCACTGATGCCTAGAGACCCAAAATTACTGCTACAGGGAGAAGCAGAAAAGTTGAAGCCAACTCTGTGGGGCTGCCCCAGAGCCAGCTGAGCACCCAGCTGAGGTTATTCTGCAGGGAACCAATGGGACATCTGGGAGCCATTGGCTTCTTCACCTCCTAAGGACTTTTGGAGAGTACTTTCTGCTTTCTAAAGTACGTGATAAGTGTCTGGTGGCTCTTTGGGGATTTGGAGTAAAGATGTTTGGAAAGCAGTGGCTTATTGTGCTGAGTTTGTGGTGGGCAACAGGGACTTTTGGGGTGTGATCATTAAATAGAGGTCAAATCCAAGGATATCCAAGTGTGCACACATCTGCAGGCTAGCTGAGCTTCTTCCTCTGCTTACTCATTTTCCTGTGAACCACAGAGGATTATCCCAATAGCTGAATTTCTCCCACAGTCCAGCAGTTGCATGTTATAGGGTGACTGACCAGAGACCAGGGCTGGAAAGCAGCTTGCAATATAAGACCCATTTCCCCTTACCTGTCTTCATCTATTAGGAAAAAACAAAATATTGTAACACCTGTTTGGTTGCCTAAAAGGACATTTAGGGACACAAAAGAATTACATTTGAAAGACTATTTTAAATAGTCCTTTTACATATTACTTTAAACTGAAAAAGATTAAGTTTAGATTAGATATTAGGAAGAAATTCTTTACTGTGAGGATGGTGAGGCCCTGGCACAGGTTACCCAGAGAAGCTGTGGGTGTCCCATCCCTGGGAGTGTTCAAGTCCAGGTTAGATGGGGCTTTGAGTGGAAGGTGTCCCTGTCCATGGCAGGAGGTCAGAACTAGATTATCTACAAGGTCTCTTCCAACCCAAACCATTTTGTGTTTGTATGATTTTATGATTCTATAATATACTGAAATAATGGATACAGATTCTTCTTCTCTCCAAAGAGAAGGTGCAGCCGGTGCCTGAATGTGCATTACAAAGTGAATTTGTTAGCAAGGCCTTTCACAATCAGCACTGCTATGCTCACATCATCAGGACTGCAGCATGGTTGGGATGAAGCAGCTCTGATCCCAAAGGAACAAGGGGCTCACAGAGCAGCCCAGCACTTCCAGGGATCTGTTTAGGCACAAGCACCTCAATGACAAAGCTGCTCCATTTTCAAAACTGAGCTGGCTCCCATCCAGCTGAGTAACTGCAGCTCTGTCTGCAGGGGCTGGTGCAGAAGACCCCACAGGTGGTGCTCCTGGGGTGGGAGCAGGGCAGGAGACATCTTGATAGCAGAACCCAATGCGATGAGTAATCCAGGTCAGCTGCTGGGGTGGCAGTAGCGTAGGTGCTACTTCCAACCCTCCATTACTGGGGTCCAATTGAAAAGCAGGAGAAAAATTTTAAAACTACACTTGTTTTAATCCTACAGGGGGGAGTCAGAGGTTGGGTTGCAGTTGGTATTCAGACAATGTCCTATGTCATCATCTGTAGATGAATAAGGAGAATACATAGAGGCTTCCATTCTTCTGACACTGCTGTGGTCAAAATGGGTAATGTGGGAGCAGGAAATTATGTACTTCAGGAACTTGTTCAGCAAATCAAGTCATTTAGGTCTCCCATCAAATCCTAAAGCCAGGTGAGCCTGTGGACCAGTTGAATTACAGTGCCTGTGAAACGACACAAGGGGGGAAATTGCTGTTGTGGATTTTTTTTTAAAGTCTTGCCAAACCAAACTAAACTCTTTTTTTCTGGCACAGCCACAGACCTTTTGGATCAGGGAGATGCATAGATGCTTTATCTTGCCTCCAATAAGCTTTTGATATTGTTTGAAACACTATTCTCCAAAGTCTAAGGGATTATAAATGGGAGGGAAGAAATTTCTGAGAAACTAATGGTTGCTAATACTACACTCTCTACCAGAAATACATCAGGAGCAGAGTTCTGTAGTAGTCTTCTATGGTAAGATTCAATCCCCAAATGAATTAATTTCTGATAAAGGAGAGAGAAAACTCATTAAATATAATGTTCATGAATTATACAGACATCCAAATGTGAATTGTGAAAGTATATTGAGGGACTAGAGTTAAATAAAACTAATTTTCACAAAAATAAGAGATTATTCATTAAAAGTAGGATGCTACTTGACAGAGACAATAGGGAAAATTATTAATAAAATATCATAGAATCATAGAATCGATTGGGTTGGAAAAGACCTCCAAGATCATCGAGTCCAACCCTTGGTCCAACTCCAGTCCATTTACCAGATCATGGCACTCAGTGCCACGTCCAATCTGCGTTTAAAAATCTCTAGGGATGGCGAATCCACCACCTCTCTGGGCAGCCCATTCCAATGCCTGAGCACTCTCTCTGGAAAGAATTTTTTTTCTGATATCCAACTTAAATTTCCCCTGGCAGAGCTTGAGCCCATCGTGCCCCCTTGTCCTATTGCTGAGTGCCTGGGAGAAGAGACCAGTCCCCACCTGGCCAGAACTTCCCTTCAGGCAGTTCCAGACAGTGCTGAGGTCACCTCTGAGCCTCCTCTTCTCCAGGCTGAACACCCCCAGCTCCCTCAGCCTCTCCCCACAGCACTTGTGCTCCAGTCCCTTCACCAGCCTTGTTGCTCTTCTCTGGACTCGCTCCAGCACCTCAATATCCTTTCTGAACTGAGGGGCCCAGAACTGAACACAACACTCAAGGTGTGGCCTCACCAACGCAGAGTACAGGGGAAGGGTCACTGCCCTGGGCCTGCTGGCCACGCTATTTTTGATACAGGACAGGATCAACTTGGTTTGGCTACACTTAAACTGAATTACTCTCTTCCATTCTAGAAAGATGTAGTCCAGTGGCAGAAGACACACAAAAGTTCAACGAGAATGGAAAGGAGGCTGGCAAACATGACCTGCAAGTAGAAGGAATTAGGATTATGTAGTCTTTTTGTTAGACAAGATTGCAGGAATACACAATACTGCTCTTCAGATATGTGAAATTAGCAGTAAAGAAGGGAATAAACTACCCTCATGTCTAATGCAGGTAGAACAAGAAGTAATAAGTTTAAATTGCAACAAGAAAGATTTAGGATAGCCTGTGGGGAAAAATGTAAACATAAATGTAATTAAGTGCTGAGATGGATTGCTTTGCAGAGTTCTGGAATCTCCAGCACAGAAGGTGTTCAAGAACAGGTAAAACAAGCATTTGTTGGGAGTAATACAGCCATCACTTACCTAAGAATGATTTCCCACAATAGACTAGGTGAACTTTCAAGGCTCTTTCCATCCTTTTATAATTTTGAGTGGAGAATAGGATGAAATATGTTAACTAGAGCACTGCAGAGCTGTAAGAACACACTTATTTCTACTATTAATGTGTGACTTTGATTAAAATACTCTTTTTTTCCACAATAATCTTTTTTAACTTCTAATTGTTTATACTTCGAGCTATTTTATTGCACTTCTAAGTATCTTTGATTTGAAGATTTCTTCTATGCAGGTGTTCATATAGCCAGTTATGTAGTTCCTTTTTCTTGGGGCAGTAAGACATCACATAGTGTATAAAATAGCATGATAAGATTAGCAAAAGATGCTTATTATGCTTTAAGATTTTCACTATCCTGAATAACAATTTTATATGAAGGCATTCTGTATTTCTTTCTGCTTGAAGAGAGTTTTTCCATTGGAAAATTCCTGTTGAGAACAGGTTAGCTTTAGATCTTTGATAATACTGTTCGTGTCTTAGATTACATGGCTCAGTTCTTCAGTTTCTCTTCTTGAAAATGTAACTTCACATTATTACATAGAGAATAATGTAAAACTTCATTGCCCTGTAGCAACAAAGTTAATATAAAAAGCACAAAGAAGATGTAGCCCATGTGCCAGGAGAAAGCAGTGGTCTGCCTGTAGACACAGAACCCCAGGATTTTTGTGGTCCTTGGCACAAGTACAGAATGCAAAAGGCTATGCATTTTTATGATATTAAATGGGACATGACTTTTGTTCTAGAGATGTATACATATATACATATGTATATATACACACACACACACACACAGACACACATGCATATCTATATATGCCTTAGCTGAGCACTGGTATTAACCATGTTCCTTGGATGAACTGAATATGGTCCTTCTCCATGTAATCTGGACTTCACGGCATAAATGAAATTCCTCTTTTTCTGAGGTCTGATTTCATATTTGAGTGGCTGATTACTGTGCAAACAGAAAGAGATGTCACAGAAAATCCTGCCCTGAACAGTCATGAGCAGTGACTCTGAGGAGCAGAGCAGATGCCAAACAGATTGCTCTGCAGATCCGTGGTTTCTTTTCATTTTGGATGCAGTACTGGTAGATTATATTTAGCATGTATTTTGAAACTAATTAAGTTTGACTGTTTATTATGTATCTACAAAGGCAAATGTCTGATTTCCACTTTTTAATATTCTGATTTCATATTTTCCTTAGCAAATTGCTAGTGAAAGCACTTTAACTAGAAAGATTATGACACATCATCTCAAAAAAAAAAAAAAAAAGATGAGGGTGATTTTTTTCCCTACATTTGCAGAACTTTTTTCCATAGGCTGCTTTGGATTGAAAAGCCTTGTCTTTGGGACATGTACCACAAGGCAGAAGGATAACCCAAAATCTTCCTTGGCTACTCTCACAGCATGTTGCAGGAATCCCCTATATCCTTCAGGACAGAGCAGAAAACATTGAAAAAACATTTCAAAAGAAATAAAATCCTGCAGAATGTACTACCCCAAAGTGAACCTCCTCTAGAATGGCTTCCCAGACCTTAGAGGTTTCAGTCACAGCTTTTCCATAAGCACCATTTTGATGCCCCAGGTTTTGCCTCAGGTATTGGCTGCAGATACTGCTGCCTTTTGAACTTTGCTTTTAAATAAGCATAGGCATTTTCCACTGACTTTATTGGGCACAGGATCAGGATCTATAAGAGCAGACATAGCTTTGTAAGGTTTCAGTAAACCAATGCACATGAGTCCAGACCATCTTACCTGACTCCAAAGCCTGCAAAGGTGAGGTGTGTAAGTAGTTAGGTGAGTCTTCCTAATGCTGTCCACAGATCATGTCTCTTTTATAAATGATATAGGAAACATTGAAGGAAAATAACTGTATTCAACAGATCACATAGATAGGATGAACCAACCTACGGAATACCTGTGCAGCCAAAACTCTAACTACAAGCTGAGATGTGGTTTATCAAAGAACCACAGAATGGTTTGGTTTGGAAGGGGCCTTAAAGATCATTCAGTTCCAATCTCCCACCCATGGGCAGGGACATCTTCCACTACACCAGTTTGCTCAGAACCCCATCCAGCCTGGTCTTGAACACTTCCAGGGATGGGGCAGCAACCACTGTGGATGCTACTGTCTCTCTGAAGTAGACATAGATGAATGCTCTGAGGAACTTAAAGTTGCTCTGTAATGCTTTTGCAAGTCATGCAATATTCTATCACAGAAATAAATGTTTCCCTAGTGCTGAATGCCTTTAAGTTATTACAGGCCCTGTGATTTGTTAATATTTATTATTTTGATTAGTTTAGTAGTCTAACAGATACAAGGAGGATCAAGAGGGAAAATGACATCCAAACATAGTCAGAGATGAAAGATGCTGTAATTTAAAATAAGAAATATCGTCTCAGACCCATTGCCTTTAGCTTCTGTGTTGTCTCCTAAGGCTTATCCTTTTGTGAAATCCTTTCCATAAATTAAATACCTTCTTCATCAACTGTAAGAAGGAAAAGATGATTTTGAAAGCTGTTCTCTACTGTAAGTCGTGCATAAAGTGTGTATTCAAGTTGGATACAAGGTATTTGGGACCAGGACCAGGAGCAGGGCCTTTGGGGCTGCAATGTCTTGGTGCTGTCCTGTCATCTCTGTAATACTCCAAATATTTTGAGCTAGAGAAAGGCAACCAACTTTGTTTTCTTTTTTTTTTTAAATGCAAATGCTTTAAAAATTAACTGTCATTTATAATACTGACCCAGCAGAGTTTTCTGGTTAATAGAAAAAGTTCTGTCTTCCTCTAACATATTGATTGCTCTCAAGAGTAAAGCAGTTGAATACTCCCTTATCATCAGCAGTGAAGTCATCTAAATTTTGCTTAAGGATGCTCATACTATTTGCCTTCAACTCCTTTGAACCAAAATCCTTCCTGGCTATTCATTCTTTGCCTAAAACAATGCCTCCTTCAATTCTTATGCTGATGTCATCTGAGGCATTCAGGATGTGCTTACAGAAATCGATGGGTTAAGCCTCAAAATGACCCTAAAAACAGAGAATTATTATATTTCTGACTTGGTAGACTGGGGAATTGGGATAGAGGAAAAAAAATCTCATCATCCAAAAGACAGCTACATATGGTCTTAGTAGTGCAAAGCCTTAGCAGTGCAAAGCCTTTGTTTTTTGGACTTTAAGTCCATGTTCTAGCAGTAATACAGCACTTTCCTTCCCCTATGTAATACTTTCCCCTTTTCCTTCAAATATCCATCCTTGAAAATCCTGCTTCGTGTAAATGCATTATAATCCCTAGTTTCAATATTTCATTCAAGTCATCCCATAAACAGACACTTTCGAGGGTAAATAATTCCATTTTGAATCACCCCCTTTTGTGAGTCATTCTTCCCATGTATCATATTTGCAGTCAGATGCTTTATGCTTTCCAGCTGAAATGTACCTCTTGTCTCAGTAATTATTTAGGAATCAGTATCTGCTTTCTATATATTAGTGAGGGAAAAGCTTCCAAATATTCTCAGAAGCTTTCTTGCATTTTCATCACAGCCAGTTCAATGGCAAATCTGATTTTTATTCATATAGAATAAGCATGTCAAGATTCTAATCCCAGTACAGTCTTTACTGCAGTCCGATGTTATTTGTTCAGTATATCCCATGTTCCCTTTGTCTTCAAAAAGCATGGAATCAGGCAGGGATAGAGCTGAGATTTTGGAACAGGTTTTCATCAGCATGTTTAGCAGTGAGGTGCCTAACTCTGAGGCAGTTGGCATGCACAAGTTATATGGCTGTTCAAATCCTTGGGAATTTGGAAGCCTCTTCCCAATGACCAGTACAGCCAAACAACCAGATCCACACTTGCTTGTGGAACGTGTGTCTGGATGAGATGACAGTGCAAAGGGGTGTGCTGTAAACTCACACCTGAATTTGCTTCACACCTGAATTTGCTGCTCCGTGTAGAGAAGGCTCTGAAAATATAGCAAAGGCAAATAAATTCAGTGTGTTCACCACTCTGCTGCTTGCTGTGATCAGATTAATTTGGGGATCAGAGTTCAAAATTGAGTTTTTGCCATCCTGTTGGCAAACTCTGGGTATGAATATGATGTTTTCAGTGTGTACATGAAACAGTACACCACTGTCCTTGCAGTATTCTGTGGAATGATTGCCCTATGTCACATCTGTGCCCTGCTTTTTGCTTTGTGTTGTTTTTAAGTCCAGGGAAGAAAATCCACTTAAATCCTGGAGTTTTGGAAAAAGCATAAGAGTTGATCAAATTTAGCATAGTAACAGGATCCTTTTCCTGTAACCTGAATGTTTATGTGGGATTTTGACAGCTAGGAGGAAAATGATTTCTCTCTTCTTTTAGCCTGATCTTTGGCTCATTGAAGCTTTGAGTGCTTTGGGTAGGCAGAGTCTATTCCAGGAGCACCCTGCAGTGACTGAAAGGACACTTGGAACTCTCAGGTCTCCTTCCCCATCAACATTAATGGAGTATCCTCAGCTCAGGTTGGCCTTGCTGACTCAATCCCACAAAATCCCTCTCCCTGTGGTCATATGTGGGCAGGAAGGGCTGACAATGGAAGTCAAGGTCAAATAATTCTTCAGCATCACTTGCCAGGTCCTTTTGGAACAAAAGAGACAGATAGAATCATAGAATCATGGAGAAGCCACAAGTCTGCCTGAATTCAGGCAGGGTTCAGTATTTGGTACTCACTTGGAGGGAGGGGAAAATAAAACAAGATTGCAGAGACAGATATGCAAAAAACTGCCTTTGGCATCAGGGACTCAACAGATACTGAAATGTAGCTCAGGAGAAATGTGGGCAGAGGGAATTTGCTCTAGCTTATAGTTGAGGTTGGTTTGTGTTGTTGTGGTGTACATCTGAGTTCACCTGCCAATAGCCTACAGCTTTCCGTGCCTCAGCTGTAATGACACAGTGTCCTGTAAACTTGAAGGTCTAAGAAAGGTAATAATGGTCCAGCTGGGTGTTTCTAGAGCCTGTTGTTGGTATGTTATTTGTTTGGGACCCAGAGTTAATATCTGGAGTTGGTACCACCTTAGTTCAGGTGAGACAAGCTCATTGTAGTCTGAATAAAGGAGTCACTCCTTGTCCTACTGCCAAGCAGAGGTTATGTCAAGGATTCAATTGATCAGCCAGGATTTTGGTTGATATGTTTTTAACAAGGATCTTTTACACCACCAAATTCTACCTCTTCAAGTGTTTGCAAACGTGTATCCCTTTTGATCAGAAATAGCTGAGGGCAACTGATGTCTGCCCAGTGATCACAGCAACTGCTTGAGATGTGCAAAAGCTGTGCTGAAATCCATGTTCACAACCAAGATTCAAACCCACACTTGTATCTCTGGCAAGTTTCCCCACTTTTTAATTGCATTGTTTTAAATTTTTTTTTCCACCAAAGAGTTGAATCTGCCTAGCCTGAGTTGCAAGGGCCCAGGGTGCCACCTGTGTGGGTGTTAGTCCTCCTACAACCCAATAGCTGCTTATAGGAAAGGAAATATATGCTAAGAAACAAACAAACAAACAAACAAAAATTTCATAAAAGTGACCCTATGTACTGTATGAATATGGGCAAATTCTAGTCACTTCTTTGAGGTCTGGAGGGGAGCTGAAATTTGCTGGCAGCTGGGATCTCCCCGCAGATGGAGCGCAAAGGTGCAGTGTGTGGATCTCATCAAAGACAAACGCGACCGGGAGCCTCTCTGGTTTGTCTTCATTCATGCCTTGCCAGTTCTGCTCACTTTGATGATAAAATTCCTCCTCACTGCAATTTCAAGGAAATGGGGAGAAAACACACAAAATACTTTGGAAAATGTCACTAAGGCTTTTGGAACAATTTTCTGTTGAGGAGGCAGTGTTTTGTCTCTAAGGGGGATTTGCAGTGTTTCAACCAATGCTAAATAAGAAACTAAACCAACCTGTCACTAAAAGTAAAACATTGACTCATGTTGACATTTGAGCCAAAACTCATAACAGGCCTTGGGAAGAACAGCTAAGATCTCTTGCATCTGCTTCCTATCTGGAGGTACAGGTCATTAACATTTGCTTTACTTTTGACTATGATAAAAAAGATGAATTAACACCAAAAAGATGAATTAAAAGTAGCAAGTCTCCTCGTATTTATAGTGTCTCTTATAGAGATGTAAACCTCTGGAAAGCTGTTAGTGTTTCCACAGAATCATTCTTAAACACAATGCTCCTTCTTAAAATCTTTATTAATCCCATTTTTAAGAATTCAAAGCATTCATAGTGTTAAATGTGGTGAACTGGGCAAATGCTAAGAATTCTGCTCCAGTAGTATTCACTGTTTGTAACAGCTAAAATAGCACCCAAATTCATGGAAAAATCTGATATTGGGACAATTTTCCTGACCTTGTAACTGATGATGCAGAGGCCATTAAGTTCTGAGAGCTGCAGACAGTGCACGTCAGTTGTGTTGAGGAGATAACCAAGGAGTATTAGAGACTAAATTGTGCATAAGAGGTGACAAGCTGGTCACTCTTCCATAGAACTTCTCACATCTCTCCAAACAAGACATCCAGACCTTTAGGAAAACATCCCTCTAAGCATCTGACAGGGAAAAAAACCCCAAAACCAGCCATTTCCACCAGATTTTGAAGGTTAGAAAATGCAGAAGATCTACTAAATCCTGGAATATGTGACCACATGATGGTAACAGTCAGTCTCTGAGCCTTTGTTTCCCAAACTCTGTTGGAGGAGACTGATACTCATTTCCAAAGCTTTCAGCTGGGATGTTTTATTTAATGGGGTTTGTTGTGTGGGAACTGATTAAGACCAATGATATGATAAGGTCTGCCACTTCATTCAGAGATGGTTTGACTTAATAAATTTGAGCTCAGGCACTGCCAAGTGCTATCAGAGGTGAAATTGATGTATCAAAAAGCTCCACCACACCTTATGTTATGGAAATGGGTGGCAGGATCTGGCTGGATCAGAGTCTGCTGGACCTGATGTGAGAATCCCACGGTGAGGTTTTGTGGTTGGCATTATGCAGAGTCAGTCTGGGTGATCTGAATGGTGCCTCCTCGCCCCAGAAGATATTAAACCAAGGGATGTTTTGATCTCTGTGCTGTTTAAAATGGTATTTCTTGTGTCTCTTTTCACACTCCAAGTGCAAGGCATTCACTTGCACTCACACTAGTGAGCTCTTAGCTGCTCTGATCAAGATCCTGCAAATGTTGTCTTTGGGAATGGGGCTAAATACATTCATAAACTTTTGCAGGAGCAGGCCTTAATCAGAGCAACTCTTTCTAAAAGGACTGCATTTAATTAAATTAATTATGGTTTTTTGTATTTAATTAATTCCATGCTTCAGGGTTTCCACTGGATACCTAGAGAGGCCAGGAAGAATTTTTTTCCCACCTTTGATGAACCATTTGGCTGCTGATTTTTTGTGTTTCTTTTTTCCCTATTTTTCTCAGATTCGTCACAGACTGGCGGCAGTCTGACATGGGACAGGGGGTCAGGTGCACAGCTGCTTCCCTCTTGATTTCTTTTTCCTCCTGTGCTCAGGTTTAAGCCATTCATCAGTTACAAATCCAGGAAAATCTTTTCTGTATCATATTTGTGACACTCTGGTGCATGGGCATGATTCTTTGGACATTTTCACCTGGCCAGTGTCCTGCAATTGAAGGTGCCAAACCCAATGGCAATGACTTGAGTCTCTCCTGGGCTCATCCTGTGCAATGCTTTAGCATGAAGATCGTTTTGCCTTCTCGAGTTAGAGATGTAATTTTTGTTTGTTTGGGGTTTTTTCGGGGGGGAGGGGGAAATGTAGCCAATAATGTTTGGATTTGTGCATAGAAAAGGCCCTTAGGGGACCTCCCAGGCTTAGCATCTGTTACATCTTTGCTCACAGGGGAGTAGATTAGGTTATCCAGGTGAAGTTCTCCAGTCTGCCACCTCTGAGATAGCTGAGCATGAAGTCAGAGCTTGAAATAACTTTATGCTTGTAATTCTTGGGACAAATGCATGTAACAAAAGGTAAACCACAAAAATGACAGCTGCAGATTTTTAAGGGAATCTAATGCAGGGCTTAGTAAAGGTAGATGTTATATTTATACAATTATAGGCTCCTACTACAGTTTCCAACATCCACCATCCTGTTAAAGGCTTTAACACTGTGTGGTGCAGAGTGTGTCTGGCTGTCACAGAGGGAGAGCTCAGGGCAGAGCCCAGCTCTGGGAGTCAGGGATAGGATGGGATCTCCTCAGGCTTGGCATGAAAACAAGCTGGAGGTCAGTGCTTTCTCTCCCTCCAGTTGTCAGGACTGCAGCTAAGGGCTCAGCTGGAAAAAAAACTTTGTGAGGATAGCTGGGGTAACAAGGTACCCAGTCATGGATAGGGATTTGTGGTGATCCTAATTAATTACGACCGTGACAAAGTATTTTTTCAGAAGGTACCTACACCCCCAGTTTTGCATTGGATCTAATATACAGATCACAAAATATGCTGTTTGGTATTTTGTTGGGTTTTTGTCTTTTTTTTTGTTTTTTTTTTTTTTTTTTGTTTGTTTGTTTTTGGTTTTTGTTTGGTTTTGGTTTTTTTTTTTTAATAAAGCATGTTATTGACCAAAGGGCTTAAGTGTGGGTATTCTAGCTAGTTTTTGGGGGTTTCGTGATGTGCATCAACACAGGGACAATTCTTCAGAAAATCTCAGAGGAAAGGTTAACATCCAAGACCACCACGGTCATGGAGAACATAGGGATGAGACTGCAGAAATGCCTTAAAATCTTTCTGAGTTGGTGCAGAACAAAGCTTGATTCACACTGGGGCAACTAAGACTAAAACCACTGTCCTTAGACTGAAGGGCAGGTGCCTCAAGGCCCAGGTCTGTGATCTATTTGTCCAGATAAGAGATGTAAGGAGACAGTAGCATAGCTCCTCAGCAGTCCATCTTTCTGGATTCCACTCTGCTAGAGGGAAACTCTCAGTCTGTCAGGCAGGCCTTGCTTTGAGCTAAGTCCAGGAGCAGTGTTACTAAATCTTGCATGTCAAAATGCCCCTGCCTTCGGATAGAGAGGATGG
The DNA here is from genome assembly GCF_047495875.1 of Pithys albifrons albifrons. NCBI lineage: Eukaryota > Metazoa > Chordata > Aves > Passeriformes > Thamnophilidae > Pithys > Pithys albifrons. The sequence goes on from NC_092459.1 coordinate 2,956,876, forward strand.
CAGAAATGTTCTGACAGAAGTGCTCTTTGCTTCAGCTCACAAATTGGGTTGAGATTGCAAGGCTATGATGAGGCTCGGTGTGGACTGTTGCATTCTGGGGCTTGAGATCAAAGGCTGCATCTCTTTTCTGCCAGAAATATTGATCTGTGGAGGAAAGAAAGTGATTGCTGTTAATGCATCATGTCAGGTGTGATTTGCAGGGCTTTGGTGTTCTTAGGGTTCCTTATCCAAAACAAGCTCAAAGCAAAATAACAAAAAAACCCCTTTTCTGGCTCAAGTGAATTTTCTTGCAATGAGGGTAAGGACAAAGATTTCTTAATGCCTGGGCTGAATTGTAGAATTAAATTCCCCAGGAATTAATGAACATCACAAAACTCACTGCCCTCTGTTGAAATGCAAGACATCTGTCTCTGAGCTACCTCCTTTAAAACAGGACTTGAAAACATTCTTTGGGAAAGCAAAATCCCCTATTGCACACACTTATCTCCTGGGGAAAGAACAAGACAGAGCAGACAGGAGTTGACAAATGCCAGTCATGGCTCTCAATGGGCTACTGGAAGGAGGTCATGAGTTACAGTGGGGAGCCCAACAAACAAACACACAAACATGCCATCACAGGGTCTGCTAGCCCAGCATCACACAGGCTTCATAACAAAGCCAGGAGGGGATTTTGCCTCAGTAACATAATGCCTCTTACTCACAGCCTTAGCAATTGTTGCTTTAAAACTTTAGGAGGTTTTTGGTTCAGTTTGTTGCATTTAACTTTTTCCAGTAAGTTTTAAAGGAAAAAAAATATACAAGAAATTCCTTCCTTTAACAATGCTGTCTCCTTTTTTTAGATTTGCAGTTGAGGAGAATGCCAGTTTCTTAGGAAAGCTTTTATTTAACAACAACAACAACAAAAACCCAACCAAAACAAAAGCAGGCAAACCCAGGAGTAAACAGGCAACACAACAAATCAGAAACTGAACAGTAATGTCAATGAAACAAAAAGAAAAAAGGTCATCATTCTTAAGTAAAAGCTACAGATAGAGTGAGCCAGATGCCAAACTGATTTTATTATGCCTCTACTTTAGCATAAATAGGCATCTGTCAAAATACAGCATCTTGTCATTCGACAAAGTGAAATTCTACTAAATTGAATCAAGTTGAACAGAGAGTCGACTGTAGTTTAGACAGGCACCCCTCCCCTTCTGACATTGTGGGCCTGCTTGGCAGAGCACTCAGGTTTCAAATGAAAGAAATGTGTTGGAATAGAGCAAGTGATGAAAAAACTGTCTTTAACAGGAACTTCATTAATTAAAACCCAAGAGGCTGACAAGCCTTGAGCTAACATCTTGCAGTGTTGGGGTGAAGGGTATATATTACTCAGAGCTACAAGCCACGTTTATCCCTATTATCAGGACTGGTGGAGGCTTCCACTGTAATTTAAACAGTATTCATTGTTGGAAAAGCAAAGAAAAGAAACACAACATCAATAAAACGGAGCATGTCGCACTTCTGCTGACCTTAGGGCAGTGTGCAGCTCTCATCATTTATAAAAATCTTGGCTATCAGTTTTAAGGTGTTATGCTGTGCACATCACCAGAGTATCTCTCAAAGCAGATTAGCCCCTTAAGTAGATTAGCCCCAGACTGGCTTTACAGCAGTTTTCATGGACTTGTTGACTTCCTCTGGCATTTGAAGATTCACCTTGGACAGGATAGTGTCTCAGGTTTTTTTGTCCATGAGTTTTGAGTTTTTCTTAGGCTCCTACAACTAGATTTGAGTTTAGGCTGGCCTAGAAGGTAGTTAGAGAGGTACCACCCAGGGGCCTATCTTGTTCCAGTAGTAGAAGAGATGTTAAGAAAGAAGGGGTACAGCATTTCTTGAAAATCAGATGTACCTTACCTTCTGGAAGACCTGGAAAACAAATTGTAACTTCAGGTTTTAAGAGTTATTCTGCCTGCCTTAATGCTGCATAGTATTTCTCCATTGTAGGACTCTGTGTTCATGTCTCTCAATGTTTGCCTGAATACCTTCCGTGCCACGTACTGCCTTTCAGAGTGGATTTCTCTGGAAGTGCCATCATGTTTCAGTCCTTTGTAAGTGCAGAGCCCATAAAAATGCAAACAAAACATGAAGAGAGTGAGTTGAGGGGAGTTAAGATCAGACAAGGGCCTAGAAGTCTGATGAAAAATAAGCAACTAAAATAGGAGTTCTGGGGTGAAATGGCTCAGGTTGTGTCCTGATGGAACCTGAAAACAAAGAGATCAAGATGCTGGTAGAAAGTCACATTCCTGGGCATGATGTAGTTGCATGAATCAGGCTTCATGTCTCCTGCAACCCTCATCACTTTTAATCTAATTTCAGCATATGGTGATAATGAATTTTTGTGATAACAAAGAGAGAACAGCCATCTTTTCAATCAGGGAGTATTGATTCATTTCATTGAGTTCCTGTCCTGGTCACTGACAGAGACAACAATCCAGAAGCAGGGAAATAGCACATTTCATTGGGAAATATGAAATGGATGTTTTTCACTGAGGACAATAGAATGGACAGGGAAGGATTTAGGGTTAGCACCTTGCTGACTGTGATCTCCTTTGCAGTAAAGCAAATGAAAGGATTATAGACCTTGCAAATAATCTCCCATCGCCCTGAGCATCTGTGGGATTAACATGAGGTAGAGAAAGAAAAAAAAAATTAAAAATTGCAATAGTGCAAAGGTGATTATAAAAGAAACTGGTTTATTTTCTTTCCTTTTTGACTTTGTTTGTAAATTAAGATATTTATGCATCGGATGGAGCATGTTTTTAAACAAAACTCTCAACACCTGGAAATTTCATCTTTTCATCATTCCTACCTTTCCTTCTCCTGGTCAGTCCCAACCAAAAGCCAGAGTCCAACACTCAAGCTCTATAAAGTACAGGGAATAAAACAATACACATTCTAGGCAACCAAACAACTGGGAGGAATCAAACTTTTGAATTCAGAGGAGTAAAAGAAAAGGAGTTTGACCCATTTACCAAAGCAACAGGAAAATGTACCCAGGGCTATTGAAAAAGAAGATAAAAAAAGGCAATGAGAAAATTTTATTTTGCTAAACAAATTGCTTACTAATATCAAGCTCTGTTCAGGGCAGAGGAAAAAGCAGATGCCTCACTCAAACTAACAGCACTTTTGCAGACATATTTATCTCATAAACTTTCACTTCCAGCTGTCTGGCAGTGCAAAAAGCCTTAATGCAAGTGGACTGGCCATCAAATGACTCCAGGTAACTTCTCCATCCACCAGTTTAGGCCATATGGAAGTTTGCATCCAGATCTAAGTACAGCTTATAGCCTATGCCTGTCTGAATTTAAAACTTCCCTTTGCAGCAACAACCAAAGCATAAATATTTATTATTATTATTATTATTATTATTATTATTATTATTATTACAAAATAAGACTCCAGTTTTGTCTGACAGGTGAAGGGAAAGTCTTCTGCATGGGATTAGATCACAAAATTCTGGAGTATTTTATACATCATTTCCTGGTGACTCCATATTTAAAGAAATTTTGGAAGACTGGAAAGCAAGTCTCAAATTGCTGGAAATCCCTTTCAATGTGAAGCTAAATCTCAGTTTAAATTCTTCATTCCATGGAGTTTATCAGAAAGATAATTAGCTAAATCTCAGTTAAAATTCTTCATTCCATGGAGTTTATCAGAAAGATAATTGAGCAGTAGTGCAATTAAAGTCTATGAAAATGTTTTCAAGGAGCAAAGATCCAGCATACAATTGGTCTTTAATCAATCAGGGAAAGGAGTACTGAAAATGGAAGTTTTAAAAATTACAAATAGTAATATGACAATGGAAGTGATTATTCATTATCACAAACTATAAGTGGAGCAATAAAATATTCACCTGTGGAAATTTTCAAGGGGCTATAAAAATGTCAAAGATATATTCCAGCCAATACAGTATTATGGCTTTATGAAACAAAAATTATTGGAGTATATAGCCAGGTTAGTGTAGGTAATCTGGTAGGTGCATCTCCATATTAAATGTCTTTTCATTGCCTTTCTGGTCTTAAATTCTCTGATTTAATTAATCTACCACATTGCTCCCATTCCAGCCTTGAGCATCTACAAAGCCACAGATCTAATCTTTGCACAATGGGCACATGGCTGCTTTGCTTTGGCACAGCTGAAGGTGGTGAGGCCCTGGCACAGGTTGCCAAGAGAAGCTGTGGCTGCTCCATCCCTGGAATTGTTCAAAACCAGGTTGGATGGGGCTTGGAACAACCTGGGATAGTGGGAGGTGTCCCTGCAAATGGCAAGGGGATTGGAACAAGATGATCCTTAAGGTCCCTTCCAACCCAAAATGTCTGTGATTCCATGATTATGGTATTAAACTTGGAAATAAGTTACATGGATCTCATTTAAAAGTCAATGTATGGCTTTTGCACATGATGCCCTCAATGATCTGAAGGGGGCTTTGACTGCTCTGGAAGGCTGTTAATGCTGTCAGCCTGTGCAGACCTTCTCTCTGAACTGAAACATGCAGAGCAAACTGCGATTTATCAGCATAAAAGCACTGCCAAGGGAGAAAGGAAGGTCTTCCCAGTCTCTCCCATGGAGCCTTTGAATTCAGGCTGTCTTCACAGGAGTAACATTAAGGGATCTGAGGAGGCTGCCTTACAGTCATTCCCAGGCTTCTTGGGGAGTAGCTGGCAGAAAGGATGGGAGGGAAACAGCAGAGAAAGGTGAAAGATAAAAGGAAAAGTCTGAAGCGAAATGTTCTGCTTATTTAACTGACTAAAGTTCACCATCTGTGTAGAGCTGTGTTGAGAGCCAAGGAATTTGCATGTTATAGTGAACTGTTTATAAAATACACAAATGCGTATATAAATATATTATACTAAATTTTCTTCCAGTTGGGGTTTTTAAGCAGTAAAATACCATATTTACACTATTATTCATAATTGTAGATTAATTACTTGCTGTAAGGAATCAACAGATTTCTAAAAATTCTTAGGATTCATAGCTAGTTTCTCAGGAGAACATGTAATGTACTTTTTAGCATTTACTCGAAGCTTTCATTTCACTTCCAAAATGGAGCTTTTTTGTTGTTTTGGTTTTTTCCCCCTCCATATACCCTCATTATCATTTTAATCCTGATTTTTCTTTTTTTTTTTTTAATTGGCCCATACAATATATATAGGTTCTGCCCAGGAAGAACATTACAGGTGAAAATTTTCCACTTCATTGCACAAAATGACCTTCTTAATCCTTTCTGACACATAAAGAACAAAATCCTCTGGAGTGCCAGGTCACACTGACACCTCTGTGGGTTTTCATGAAGAAACTCACTTTCCATCTAAACTTTGTGTGGAAGTCTTTAGGTTTGCAGCTCTGGAGTTGAGAAGTGGAGGCTCAGCTGCTGCAATCTAGCAGATATTAGTACGAGATGAAGTTCTTGACCCATCTGGTCCCTTAATGGCAGCGTTTGTAGGTAGAGAGAGAAACAAGATAAGTTGCCTTCTCTGGCAGTATTTATCAGTCTATCAGCATGTACAGCTGTAAATTATTCTACACCCTGAACACCCACTCTATCCTCAGATAAACTTTCTGTACTTCTTTGAGGAGATCATGGTGGTTGTCCAATGCCATAGAAACCATCAGTTATTCTGCCTCCTCCGTGAAAATTGAGTTCAGGTTTTGGTAAATAAAGCACGTGGAGGAGTCTGTTTCCTGATCTGGCACTTTCACTATGGAATGCATTTGGAATAGGATGAGCTGAACAAAATGGAGAAATGGTGTGAAAGAACAGGGTGAAATCTAATAGTAGAACATGCAGAAATCCAGACTGGAGTATGAGTAGTCAACTGCATAAATACCAAGGTGAGGACTGGGAGTTTTACTGAAAAATGTCAAGGTGTTACAGCGGATCAGAAGTCGAATGAATGTATGTCAACACTGTCGTGCACCTGAATAAAAAATAGGCAAACAATAAAGTGCAGGGTAGTCCCCAAGACTATGAAGAAACTCTCCTGCTCTTTTCAGTATTTGCATGTCCCAAGACTATGAAGAAACTCTCTTTTCAGTATTTGCATGTCCCAAGACTATGAAGAAACTCTCTTGCTCTTTTCAGTATTTGCATGTCCCCAGCTGAGATACACCATCCAGTTCTGATGCCTTTCTTAGGGAAGAGTATACACTGACCAAGGAGAAGCTGGCCAGGACAGCAGTGGTGGAAGAATGGCTAGAAAACATGGCCTGGGATGAAAAACTGAAAGAACAATTTTTAAGAAGACAATAAACCTGCAACTGCTCCTAACAGTATCTTCTGTATATTCCTGTTTATGTGCAGAGTCTTACTTTAGCCAACACATATGAATACATTTCTCCCTGCCCTCATCAGTGATGACACCCAGGGATTCATAGAGCCCTGGGTCTCCTCACTTAGTCTCCCTCAAATTTGGCTTTGACCTCCTCATCTCAATCCTTTAGACAGCTCCAAACCTGTCAGACAGCAGGTCAGGGCTCTCCACAGGCTTAGAGCTCCTGGATAAGGAGTTGGCTGGTCCCCGGCTGCTGTGTACAAAATAATCTGGGTTTAGGCATCAACATGTATCTTCCCTCTGTACAGCAGCATCTTCCCAGATAAATTACAAGAGCTCTTACTTTCTTTAAGGCAGAAGAAAAGTAGTCAGCTACGAGCTATAAATGCAGATCCATTGCCTTTTTAGCTCCAGGAAATGGTATCTGCTCCTCTCTAGGGCCATAAAATTAACTACAATAAAACATATACATAAAAGGAGCCTGAGATTCAGTGGAGCTGAAATAGCATCTGTCTGAATAGGCAAAAACACAGGTACTGGGATTCAGCCTCTGCCACAGTGTAGCATTTGAAGTAGACCAGCCATTGACACTCACTGACTGTGGATATATCTTTGATTTACTGAATTTCCTCTGCACTAGGCAGGGTAAAACAAACAAACACCAAAAAGGATACATCTTCATAGCAGATTATTTGATGTAGCAAAAAGTGTACAAACACATGCAGACAGATACACTGAACTGGGTAAATTGTGGACACTCCCATTTAAAAACCTGGCCATGACTGACCAGTGAGTTCAGAATAATTTGCAATATCATTTAATAAGTATTCATTAATACGGAATAAATCCAAGGGAATTGTGGAAGACAAAAAATGAGATTGTAATTATTGGTTATGTATTTTTGTGAATTATTGGCCTGCAGTCTGCACATAGCACATATATCTTATAAAAACCCTAATTTTCCTAGAAGAAAAGTCTTACTATGGACTTGAGCTATAGTGAATACTCCAGCTGCTCAAACTGATTATATCAGCATGAAAACAATTTAAGCCTCTTGTGGGGTGATAGCCATGATAACCTCTTGATGGTTTAAAGGGAACACCTCAGCCCCTGGAGGGGTGCTCTCAGGAAGCATTGTCATGGGACTGAGACTCCAGTGTCTTCCTGAATGTGCTTAAGTCATACTGATGGGTTACTGAAGAATGGAGTGTTACGGAAATGACATGGCACTTCTTCACCACACCCTGTGACACCCTGTGGAGACCCGAGGAGCCAATCCTCAGGCATCTCTCACCCCCAAAATATTGACTATAATCACTCAACCTACCTAAAGGAAAAGGGTATAAAAAGAGATTGGATATGAACAAAAACTAGGGAGAAAACTTCCACCATCTCTGGGAGGGCAACCTACAAACTATCCTGTTTCCCCCACCCCATCGGACATTGCAGGGCTGAGCAACCAATTCTTACTCTGGTTTCCTATGCCTTACTAATTATAATTTGCTATAACTCACCAGGTATATAGGTATTAGTGGGAAGTGGCTATATTCTTCCTGTTGCTTTTGTTTGGGGTTATTGAGTGTGTTTCAATGTGGTGTTGAGCTGTTGTGTTTCTGGTTATTAATCTTCTGTTAGTTAAGTTTGTTGTGGGAGGGGTATACTGCTGGAGTTGCCTGTAGAATGTGTTTTGTGTCAGTTTCTTTTGGGGTTTTTTGTCATAAATTAAATACAATCTTGCAGCTAGATGTTATCATTGACTAAGCAACCCATACAGTCATTGTCGCATACTTGTATTAATAAAAGTTATTTCAGGAGCTGATACAGAGAAAGATATTTTTCTTGCTATTCAATGTAGTCTCATAAACTGAATGCCAAAGACCCTTCCAGGCAGTGTGCTGTCCAGTGTTGTCTCTTTAGGTGAGATGCAGGCAGGCTGACCTAGGTTATATAAAACTTTGGTGTTTTGTGACTCTTATAGCTAATAAGTTCTCCCTGACTAAAGTGTGGTGCTCATAAGAAGGTCGAAAATCTTTCCAGCCTGTTTTCTGTCCATTGTTCAACAGGCAGCACTGGGTTCATAAAGCTTTGATTGTTCTGAGAATGCTTATAGCAAATAACTTTATCTTAGTACAGGTGGGATAAGAAATCTTTGCATTTCTGCCCCTCCTTTTCACGTGACACCTCCGTTTATTTATTTTTTTCAGCTGAAGTTACTACTGAATAAGAAAGCTGTGACTCCGGGTGTTACATATGGGTACCCATTCAGCAATCAGACTAATGACATTCCAATCCCCTTAGTCTTTAGGCAATCTCCAAGGGAAAACCTCCCTTTGAGGTGACGGAATATTAGATCAAATCTTGTTGTGTTGACAATCAATCCATGAAATGAAGCCAAACACAGAGGGGTTGTTTTTAAAAATATGTTGAATGAATCCTCTGAGAGCCTTGCAAAAACTGAATAAGGTGATATTTGGAGAAGCAAATACATTGGCTTGTCTCAAATGCATCAAACATATTCATAAACCTCGTTTATGGATAGGTGTGTGCATCTACACACATACATGCACACACAGAGACAGGTACATGCACACACATATCTACATACATATAAATAGTTTTATGGCAGGTGTCTCCAAATGGCAGTGTTCCCACAGAATCTCCAGTTCTTTTTCTTGGCATGCAAACAGATTTTTCTGCCATGTAAAGACATGCTGTTACACTCTTATGAGTTTTAATTTTCTGGCTAATTGTTGACAGAAAATGGTGAAATCTCAGGGCACCCAGTCAACCCTGAGACTGCAAGGGAAAATCAGGAGCCCAGACACACTTAGCAACTCTTAATAACTTTTGAATCTGATCTTCTGTCAACTCTGGCCTTTATTCTTTCCCTGAATCTGCACTTGGAGCTGTTTTCCTTGTTGAGACATCTTGGGAGCCAACAACCAGCATGAAAGGAAGGATTGCTCTGGCCATCCTTGTAATCCCCTCTCTATGGGAGAGGTGCAGACATCTAAATAAAGAAAATTGCACTTTGTATGTCACCAGGCTCCTCATCCATCATGCTGCTCAGCCAAAATATGTGTATATATGCCTCCAGTGAGCTATCTATGGGGGAACAGAAGAGAGAGAGCAGGAGGGTTTGCAATGTCTGCCTGATTTCTAAGAAAGAAATGGACTCCCAGGCTAGGGAAAAAAAGCATTCAGATTAGAACACCACCATCCCTTTCTGATTCATTGACTTGGAGAAGCAAGAGCAGCTTTGGCATATACCCCTGTTATTGTGTGCCAGCTCTGAGAGAAGCCACGCAGAGAACCCTGGGGCAAAAAAATAATAAGCAAAAAAAAAATAATCCACCGCAGTAATTGCTTCTTGTTAGTGCAGCGCAAACCCACAGACTGCAAAAGGTTAAGCTTTTGGTACAAAACCTAAATAGAGTCTGTCATGTTGTTCCCTCATAAATACAGTACTCTACTGTTTCGTTTGTTGTTTAAATCCTCTTGCCAGTGCCTGGGCCTTCTGCAGATGTCTGAACATGAGAGAAGCTTTCTGGTGTCAAATTCATTTTGAGACGAACCACTTCTTTTGCTTTGCTGGGGTTTTTTTGCTTGTTGTTTTGTTATGGTGTTTGGGGGGGGTGAGGTGGGGTGTGCTTTTTTTAAAATTTTTATTCTCTTTACTGGGATCGGTCTTCCACATTTGACGTACAGAAACACAAACACACACACACACACCCCGTCATGGAACAACATTGTGGCCTCTTGTCAAGGAGAAGGTCAGGTCCTCAGGCCAGTGGGTTTGCAGAAATGCACTTGTCTTCACTGTGAACACCTTCACTGTGGAAGCAAACCTGAAAGTTCTGTAACAGGGCTCTGAGCTCTCTCCAGGGAGGCCACAAGGAAGTCACAACCCCAGCCTTGCCCAGGCTTTGAAAATAAAGCAGATTTCTCAATGTCCTGGGTTGAGCTGGCAAAACACCAACTGTCCAGGACAGGGTGAGAAGGGTTCTTCCTCCCCCCAACCAGCTAAGGGGAAAAGAAGAGGGAGAGGAAAGAAAAACCTTTAAAACCAGGTTTATGCTGAAACTAACTACATGTATTTATACAGAAAAGAAAAAATTAAGAAGAAACTACAATATAACACAAGTTATGCATATATAACAAGGAATAACCTCCCACTCCCCAATTAATACAAAGCCCATTACTCTAAATTCATAAGCACTCCAAAAGACACTCAGTAAGAAAGAGAAAGTATAACAACAAAAATGTTTCTACTTCCCTGAATGCAAACAAAATGCAAGCAGAGGCAACAGGATCAGGGCCCAGCATAGTAGAGGAGCTGCCAGATGTCCTCCTCTTAGTGCAGCCATGATGGAACTGACCAAGCCACTACCACACACTGGATTTTACACCCTTTGAGATGATGTAGTATGGTATGGAATACAATATTATTGGCTGGAAGGAGTCAGCTGTGACCTAGCTCAGCCCAGCTTAAATCAGCTGACAATCCTAGGCCTAGCTGGACTTTAGAACCTAAGTTTAGGTCCACCTGGCTAAACCCATAACACTTAAGCATTGCAAACACCACCTCAAAAAACTCTACACACAATTAACTTGGAGAAGTCGTTACCACTAGATAGAATTGAAACAAGGTGACACTGATATTCAAAATATGGATGCTGAAGCATACCACAGAAACATCCAGAAGTACCATAGCTTGCAAAAAATATGTGCATAGGGAAAGCAGCATTGAATTTACATTCTTAATAGGCAGATTTCTGTGATCTACATTCATTAACAAATTGCCTTAAAAGGCAGTGAAACAGTTAACCCAGGCTACAGCTCCTTGCAAAAACTGTGTATAAAAATGTAAAAATGTTGTTTTGCTTCTCTATATCAGCTTGTGTCCCAATGAACTGCTATAAATTATTCTGCAATACAGATTCTAAGTAGTACAGTTAAGCTCATCCCAGATAAGAAAGGTTTTTGTTGTTTGCAAAGATGTCATAGTTTTACCCACAGTAATAATGTATCCCTAGACACAGGAATCTCAGCCTGCTCGTGTGAATCCTCATGACTTGCTACAGAGGGAAAATATCGGAGTTTAAGATGGGTCAGAAGACATCAAGTGAGTGATCAGCAATTCAGTCTCCTGAACTAACCTTTGGAAACCATTGTACTAAACTCGGGGGTGAAACAAAAGTTCATCTTGAGCCGTTTCAGCACAACCTAAACTGTGCTGTTCAGGCTGCACAGACAGTGGGAAAGCACTTCACAGCAATTTCTGTAATTAAAAAGTGTTTTCATTCAACAGACTTTAAAAAGATTTCATTCTCCAATGACAATTTTTGTGAAGAAATTCATTCAAGCACTTATCAGTATGACAATCAGAATATAAAACTAACTTGGGAGTGAATGAGCTCTTTAAAAGCAATTATTTTGCTAATGGTTAAGACAAGAATTTTCTTAATAATTTTAAGGAAAAGTACATTGTAAAAAGTCAAATAAAAGTAATAATATTGGCAATTGTGCACCCACAAAAATGTATCAGCCCTTCTTTAAAGGAAGCAATCCAAAGACATTTGTTCACCTGCTCTATTCTTTTGCTTGAAGCAATTAAACATTCAGGTACACTGATTTGAGATTGTGATCGTGTCTTGGTGATGGAAAAAGGAAATGTGTTAGATTAGATTTACTGACTGGGGAGCCCTGATCACAACTGCTTCCTGTTCACTTCAGTATGAATCTAAAATGATGCCTTTAAAAACCATTTTGTGAGCCTCAAACTTGATTCAAGCCTCATTTACAGGGCATTTTATAACAGTCTATCTAAATATCTGAACTCTGTCCTGACATCCATTGCCAGATTCCTGCTCCACCAACTGGGTGTCCAGTTGGGATTCATCAAACATGGCCCATACTCTCCTGAGCATCTGTTACTGGTCTTTACCTTGGTGATGGTTGGTTCTGCCCCTACTTCCTCACTCCTACACTTCCCTTTTGTGCCTCTTCTCCCTTCCTAGGTCTGCCCTGCCTCCCACCTATGGACCTCACCCCCAGCTGCTTCTCAATCACCCCTGTTGGGTGCAGAGACTCTCATAGTGAGCCCAAGTCTTGGCTGATTTCCCTCTTACCCAGTACATCTTCCTGTAACTTTGCTGATGTTCTAGCTAAATATTTTTTAGCTATTTCCAGGCAACTGTACATCCTAATATAACCAAACTGTTCAGTGCAGTTTTCACCTGCCTTGGTTTTGCCTCCCCATCATCCCTTTTGATTTCCTTTCTTCTTGAACCAAGTTAGGTTTCACCAGTGCTTTCAAAGCTACAACATCACCTTTTTTTTTGGGTGCCATTTCTCTTACTCCCTTTCTATCTCCCAGCACTCTCCTTCCCTATTTCTGGTACTGACAGGGATTTGTGTTCCTGTTTTGACACTGGCAGCCCTAGCCCACATGACATCTTTGCAGATCTTGTCCTTCTTTCCCCTGAATTTTTCACTTTCTTTACATTTGGCTGCATTTCTCACCCCTCCTTAAAGCATTATTCTTTCACTATACCTCCAAAGACACTCGTCAGGGTTTAGGGTGCCAGCATACCTGGCGTGGTCCTTGTCACACTGAGGACAGAGCCATCTGCCTCACACCTACTGCTGCAGCACAAGATCTCGTTGCCAACACTTGGAGAGTCACCAGGACCTTCTGAGGCACCAGGAAGGCCATTAGCCCTTGGCAAAAATGGTGTAAGACAGCTTAGGTGGGAACTTTATTAATGCAGGGTCTGTATTCATACAGCTCCTAGTTGGGGACCTGACCTCAGAGTTCAGGTTTCCCAGGGCCTAAGGTACAGTGACTAATAATAATACTAATCCCACAAATATCAGAAAGGGAATGTTTTTGATTACAATACAGATGCTGATGTTTGAACACAGGGTTTCAAAATCTGCTTGCATTGTAATCTAAAAGAAATGGTTATGCTGTGGAAGACCCTTTGACCTGTCTATACTTGCTCCCAAAGTGATGTGAAATTCATCCCTTGCAGAAAGGCAGCACAATGAGCCAATTAGACCCCCAAGACCCACAAAGGGTGAGTTATGCCCAAAGAGCACCTACATGTTATGAAAGTATATTGCTGAAAAAACGTACCCTAACTCTGTAACAGTCTCTTTGAACACAATATAAATGCTACTGTGGACCACAGGGGTTAATCCATTACAACAAGGCAATTAGATTTAGTGACTGTTTGGAAGATAAAAGCAGCGAGTCATAATCAATCCTGAGAACTTAGACATGATGAATTTCCATAATTTCCTCTTACTTCATAGATCTGAGCATGACAAAGCGAGTTAAGGTGGAGTGGTTACAGTCTCATGTCAGAAATGCAAGAGGAATTTTATTTTTATTAAACAAGTTACATGTGAAAAAGGAGTCCTTCTCTTGCTCCCTTTCTGGCAATCCCATTCCAGATGGTGATACGCTTAGACCTAAAATATTTTGTCAATGCCTCTTGCTAAGTTTTGAATGTTAGTTTCTGGAAGGAGATGGGAACAAAGGGGTTTTTTTCTGGTTCTGCTACATCCAAGAGACTTCAAATTGAAGGTTTCATTCACCGTCTTCTGGATAAATAGGACAGTTATGCTGTGCTTGCAGCTTGTTTCACCCACAGTAGCAAGTGGGAAAGCATGTTTTCAGTCTTGTCTAGAGGTGTTGTATGCAGCCAGATGCTTCCCAAGACACATTTGAGGAGTGATCCAGTTTCTGCAGCAAACATGGCAAACCCCCAAGTCATTAAGCACTGGGCTGTCCTCAGAGCCAAAACCCTGGCCAGTAGGAAAGAGTTGCTCAAAGCAAAGCCACCACAGTAGTTTGAGTTGTGCAACCCTCAGTCCGCTCTGCAGCACAGGCCACCTCACCCAGCTGGAGGAGGACCCTGTCTCCCTGTGTGTCCTCCAGCAACCTGTGTGGTGGCATAAATTGGATACTCGAGATTGGATGCCTGCTTGGTGTAACTCCACTGACCTCACCAAGTTGTGATATGCCTACAAAGCAAAAGATCTTGTTCTCTTTGGATATGATTATCAAGGCAATGCCCTTGGAATGCCGATCTCTCTGCGGAGTCAGTACTCAAAATTTCCCTGGAGTTTGAGAAACAGCAATGCAAGTGCAAGGCACTGCCACTCTGAGCAGCACAGCTCCTCCTGGAATGTGCTAGTTGGAGCCTGAGTGCAGCTGGGAGTCTGAGATTCAGTCACTGGTATAGGGACCAATCTTGATTTTTGCTCTCCAAAACTTAGTGATCTAACCTAGGCTAGTCACTGAGATATCTACTGAACTCAGGAGGAAAAGATCAGAGAGGGTTTAGAATCATAAAATCACTACAGATGGAAAAGATCTTAAAGATCAGAAGTAGGGAGAGACTACTGAGGGATAAAATATTCCTGAAGGGGGATTAATGAGCTCTGAGGGTGCTAACCATACAGAGACTAAACAACTTGTTTAGACAAGTAAATTAGCTCTAAAAAGATAAAGTGAGATAAATACAAATCTTTAAATCGCTAGCAAGCCAAAAGCAAAAACTTAGTTAAGACACCTGAAATTGTTTGATACACCCAGCATCTAATTATCATTCTGTTCACCTTTTTCCCCTTTTCCAAAAGAAAGCCCTAGATTAAGCAGGATGGGCAGAACCCATTTTCCTGAGCCTTTTTAGAGATGTAAGTTCAGGAACACCATGTAGGAATTCTCAGGAAGAAAACCTTTCCCTAGTGGAACCACACTGCCTTTTCCTAGAAGAATATCAGAGAGTTGTGTTCTTCAGTGAGCCCCCAGCTCAGCACAGCAGGAGTAAAGTGCCAACAGAAAAGGTGTCACAACTCTCAGAGCAAAGAAGCTGCACTCCCTGCCTCTCCCCACCCACCATCTCAGCCAGCAATGTGTGTCTGCTGGTGGCATTTTGGTCAGGAGAGCTGGGCTTGAGCCACCTCACTGGCCGTGCTATTACTCAGCGCCTGAAGTGACACTTAATCCCCTGTTTGACAACTGGCCTGCATATCTGTGGTGATGTGACCAGCTAACAGCAGTTCAAGCATTCCTCTGCTGTGTGTAGTTTATTAGGGCTTTCAGCATTTTTTCTTACTAATATGAGAATATGTGAGGAGGAGGAACATGGTAGCAATTAAGTGCAGCCATGAATTTTATGAACAGTATGCTGGAAACCACATTAATGACTTCATCAAGGCTAAGTGCACACATCATCCCAGCAGTATTTGCTTCTTAAAATAAATGTAGTGTTCAGGAAAGATACCCAGTTGACAGCTCTGAGGACCAAAGCCTCCTTCTATCCTACCATGAAAGCAGTAGTGGGATATACCTCACTGCATTGCCATGCATATGTGGGCCTCAAGCCTGTTGCAAAAGGGTCACCTCTAGACTGGCAGAATCATTTAATATTACATCCTTTGCTGCTTATCTGCATTTGAAAGAGGTTCCTGTTTATGCCAGCAGTAATAGGATCCTTAGTGCTCCAGGAACCAGAGCCTGGATTCTTCTCTGAACTGCAGCAGAAGAAATCAAATTACAGTTCTCCAAGAGTCAGCATCATTTCCATGTACCTTTTTGCCTTGTAGGAGGCTGTGAGCTGCCTGTGAATTTAGTATTTGTTGTCAATTTGCTTTTTTTTTTAATTATAATATATTCACACCTTCTTTTGAGTTTGGAAGAAGTTTACTGTAAATATCCCTAAATCTTCCCTATTTCCATTACTCTGGTCCCCTTTTAAACACCTCCTTTGCTGCACTGTCTAAAGATGAGCAACTTGAAAAAAAGTCTTATTCCAGCCCTTGTTGTACTGACCAGCAATGCCTCAGTGACTTTCACTCCAGGGCTATCTGTTGGCTTATTCTCATCCATGTGGTGGTCACTGGTCAGCTCTATCCCACAGGATGATTTATTCCAGCTCCAGACACCTCTCATGACACTTCTTAGTGTCCATCACCAAGAGGAGGACAGTTTCAGGCTATTCTGATAGATGGTTGGCTTTTGAATGAAGAAAAGTGGAGGGTTTTTTTGAGACTGTTTGCTTTCTAATGGAGGAAACCACTTTTAATGTAGTTTATGCAGAGAGAACAGTGCAGTCCAGGTCTCCTGCAACAAAAACAACAAATATTTCAGACCACCCCAACCGCAAAATTCGTGTCCAACTCAGGATTCGAACACCCGTAAACTTTGTTCTTGGTTATGAAATTCAGCTCAAATTCTCATTGCAAATGATTTCTAAGGCCAGTGTCATAACTGGACCCAGGCCATTCTCTGCTAGGAACTGAATCACTGCACTTAAAAAAATGGAAAATTGTCAAGTGAAGAGAAAAATGCTGAAAAAGATACTAAGAGACAACCCTTTCAGCAATAGGCTCTTGACTGGGTACTCCAGATATAATACTTTTGACT
Organism: Pithys albifrons albifrons; assembly: GCF_047495875.1. Classification (NCBI taxonomy): domain Eukaryota; kingdom Metazoa; phylum Chordata; class Aves; order Passeriformes; family Thamnophilidae; genus Pithys; species Pithys albifrons. The sequence goes on from NC_092459.1 coordinate 2,973,625, forward strand.
GCTTCACCCTGGTTTTTTTCAACTTTAATTCCAATGATAGTGAAATTTATCACATGCTGATTTCTCATGGATACTATTTTATGAGAAGATATTCAAGGTAAAAAGCAAACCTAAGTTTTTTATGTACTCTCCCTCATAGTGAGGAAACTAAAAGAACAAAGAAAATGGGAAAAGTTTTTCCGAAAACATGAGAGGAAAGACCTTTTTTACAAACTCAATAATGAACCTGTGAAATTCATTACATTTAGATAAGATTGCCAAACATACTTGAGGGCTTAAAACAAATGATTGATTTTAAAGCAACCTTATGTATGAGCAGAGCAGATTTATTCTCAAACAAAGGCCATAATTTAATTTCTGTATAAACCTTTATGTGTTTTAACGAAGTTAAGCAACTAAGGAAATCATCAGATAAATCCAAATAATTGTGTTCTCTTCAACAGAATTGCAAAACCACAGAACTGCTGGGTCTGGAAGGCACCTCTAGAAATTGCCTAATCCAAGCCCCTCCTCAGAGCAGGGTCATCTGCAGCAGGTTGTGCAAGGCTGTGCCCAGTTAGGTGTTTGATATGTCCAAGAATTGACTCCACAACCTCCCTGGGCAACCTGTTCCTGTGTGTGACCACTCTCCGAGTGAAAAAGGTTTCTCTTAAGTTTAAATGCAATATTTGCTGTATTTCAGTTTGTGTTCACTGCCTTTTCCTCATTTACTGGGCTTGATTCACTGATTCAAGTCTGGCTCCATTTTCTTTCCCTCTACCCCTTTAAACCAAGTATTAATATACAGTGGTAAGATCCCTCCAAGACTTTTCTTCCCGAGGCTGAAAAATCCACCAGAACCTTAGATCTTCAAAGCTCCTTTCCACCCATGTGGCATGGGGTTACTCCTACCCAGGGACAAGACTTGCCATTTCCCTTTGCTGAACCTCCTGAGGATGTTGGGGTGGTCCATTTCTTCACCCAGTTGGGGTCCACCTGAATAGCAGCACATCCACATCTACATCTGCATCATCTACAGACTTGCTGAGGGCCCTCTCTGGTCCATCAATCAGGTCACTAAAGAGATACTAAACATTGCTGGCTCCAGTAAAAACCCCTGGAGCAAACTGATAGCAACTGTCCTCCAACTGTATTTCAATGCACTGATCACAGCCTTTGGAAGCCTAATGTATTACATATGCCTTTTTTTTTCTCCTCTGGATTCTATATCATGTGATCCTGCAAATGCTGTTTATAGATAGATAGATAGATAGATAGATAGATAGATACACATGCCACAGTTATGTGGCTGGCTTTAAAACTGCATATAGTCCCAATCATTTTATAGTTACTCTTGTGTGCAAGCCTGTACAGGATCAGCAAATTTAAAATAACCCATCTGGGTCCCAACAAGAAATATGCATCTGACCTCAGGATGCTGGGCATCTCACAAACATAGCTGAGAATTATATATGTCAGGAAACTTACAGGGAGAAAGATTAGAAATGGAAACTATGAATATTTAAGTGTCTCCTTGGGTTTTTTAATGTAAATTTCACTGAGGCCAATCTCTTCAGTCCATGTTTTTTTAAAACATTTCCATACCTCTCAAAGTATCTAAGGTATGTTAATAGCCAGCTTTTATGCAACACAAGCAAAATGACACCGTTTCAAGTTATCAGAGTTCCTGAAAAAATGTCACCTTTCCAAGGTTTTGAACTTACTTTTGTTGAGAAACAAGGTCTCTTCCTGAGTTCTTTTTGGAATTGAAAAAGGAAAGGCAAAGGTGGGTGATGAAACATGCTATGAAACACAGTTATATATGAGGAACCAGGCATATAATGTGTATTTTCATAACGTTCCCAGCAGCAGCCAATCTTCCACTTCAGAAGAACCAGCCTTTCACATTTCTTTTTTCAATATGGCAGGGAAGATTTCCAGCACTTCTGTGTTTGGTTTCCATATCATGCTTTTGCTGGAAATGTCCTCTTTCCATACAGTACCTCTGAGTCACGGCTCAACGGGAATGCTGACTATAATCTCCTCTAGACATTAAGATGTTGCTGAGCGACTGGAGGATATTTCAAGCAGTGGAATTCATATTCAGCCACATGTTTGGGCTGATGACCAGTTAAACCTTGCTGGAGCAATATTTTTCTATGCCGCTAGTTTTTATACCAAACAAGGTCTGTAGTAACTGGATGCCCCAATTGAGCAAAACTGTTTACAAGAAATAAATCACTCCTGGCATTAAGAAAACACAAAGCCCATGGCTCACAAGGACAGCATCATTCAGATCTTTATTTCTCATAAACCTAACCCCTGAACATGTGCATTCTCACACACTGTGACTTGTGCTTTGAGTTGTGGTGGGTGCATTTCCATAACCCTTTATTATCGTGCTTACCTAATCCCGCAACCATATTTAGCTGTAAATGCACTAGATGCCATTTCACTGCTCAAAAAGGAAAAACAAATGTAGCTGAAGACCTGACACAAGGTAGAAATTTCATTGGCTTGACACCAATGCTTAATTCTCATGCAAAACTCCCAGTGACACGAGGACCAAAATTTGGTGCGGAGAATGGAGCGTGGAGTGCAACCCCCTGATGTGCCTGAGTTTCAGGTCCTCTTTCTACCAGCCCACAGCGGATATGAGTTATTACAACTTCTAGCTTGGCTTTCCGGCCTGGAGGTTCCTGAGTTGCACCATGACGTGTCATGTAAGCAGGACTCGTCTGACATTCGCAGAGCTCAGACCTTGGTGCTGCAGACGAGCTCCCTTCGAGGGGAGAAGTGCAATCTCTGGCTCACTTGGAGCTCAGTTTTCGCACAGATTTCAGGCCAGAAGGTAGTTGTTTCATTTCACTTATGGAGCAGCATCCTTCATTTTACAAGTCCCAGAGAGCAGCTGCTGAGAGCAGAGAGCACTGAGCAAACCTCTTGGAAGGAAAAAAGGAAATGGAGACCAGCACGGTGCTTACTTCTCTCTCCATCACTGAGAGGTGAAAGCAGAGTGCTGGACCAGAACCTGGTGTCAACCTCAAACCCACAGGATGACAACCCTGACAGTGCCCATTTTTGCACCAAACTGTCAGAGTGATTGGATACAACCACAAGTCCATTTCAATCCCTGTACCTTTCAATGCAAGATCAGATGGTACTGCAGAGGCGACAGAGGCTGATACTCCCAGGAACAGATTTTTTCCAAGCTGGAAATTTCTCATCTCAGATCAAATTGATATTAGAACCTCTGCGTGATGTCTGTAACTGTTAGTTCCTCTTTTATAATGTAAGGAAAACAGTTTAGTGCCTGTAATCTCATCTCCCAGACAGTTATCTTTTAGTATCAGAGCCTGCTTCTTCCTCTCTTTCTGTGCAACATGTAGCATAGTAAGACCTTGATTTTTGACTCAGACTTCTCATTTCCTCACCATAGAAAAGAAAAAAAAAGTTATTTTGAGGCATTAAACAAGTTCTCACGGAACAGCACCTCACAATTATTTTTGTTCTCATATAGGTAGTAAGATGGTGTCAAAAGCAGAGAGTTACTGTTCAAAGTGTTTTACTTAAATTTACTTAAGTCACGTGGTTCATTGTTTCATGTGCACTGCCTTTGTTTGGAAACTTTGTGTCAAATGTCCTAGTGATTCTCAGCCCATTTCATTCACCCTGTGAATACCTGTTGAAAACAGCAAAAATATTTTTTCTTGGCTTTTATAAAACCATAGAATCATTAAGGTTGGAACAGACCTGTTGGATCATCGAATCCAACCATTAACCCAGCAGTGCTGAGTCCACCACTAAATTATGTCCCTAAGCATCACATCTATAATAATAATAACAACAACAATAAAACCTTTCTTGTCTGCCAACAAATTAACAAAAATATTTGTCATTCAGTCTCAAGTGTGAGGATACAGAAGTTTTGGTTACTTTAGGAAGGGTGATTGACTAGATTTTAACTATGATAGTTCTGGTTGTAAAAGCATGGCTTGCATCCACATGAGAGAAGATTATCTGTATTGCTTTCAGTTAGTTATTTTTAAACTATTTGCTAAATTTCCCATCCTGGAAATGACTTTTTAAAGATGTACATTACTAGAGAGGCCAAAGGATCCTGCTCAGAGCAGCTACATTTATTAAAATAAATTAAATGGGGTCATGTCCCTTTTTCTGGTCATAAGAAAAAATGGCACAGCATAGATCATGTCCATGTGTCCTTTGTTCCCAAAAAATCCCAAATGTCATTTCCTACAGGAACACTGTGGAGTACCCAACCAGCACAGACCAGGAGAGTGACCTGGTGAACACTAGACACAGGCTGAGCCTCAGAGCAGAAGTTTAGCAGGGGTTGATTTTCCAGCCTTTTGGACATCTGTGCTTGTTTACAGTATTGAATAAATTGTAATCCTGGGTAGATAATGCAGAGAGTCTCCCTTTTCCTATTTCAGCTGTGCAGAATCTCCTATCTCTGCACAGACAGAAAAATCCACTTTTGAGCCAATTAATGGAAGCAAAGGGGAATATTCCTATCCCAGGCTCACTCCCATAAATGCAGGAGCTGGACTCCATGTGTGGTCACAGGCTGAAGCTCAATGGGCAAATTTCCAGGCTCAGTGGCAAGTGCAGCAGGTAGATCCCATGAGACTCATGACGGGAAACTCCATGGCCATGAAGTGCTTTAAGATGTCTTTGAAGCCTCAGCTGTGAATAATCATAACATTTCCACAAAATTGACATAAATTCTATGGTGATTATACTCAGTTCATGTTAACTGTGGAGCCAGAGGTATGAAGTGTATAACTGTGGCACCGAGTGGCAAGTGTGCTCGTGAAATTGGATAGCCCACACTGTAATTTGTAAAACTGGAGTGCGTCTTTGGCCGCTGGCTAAAATTGGAACAGCTTAACTTTGTGTCATCAGTCCTAATAATATTAATAACACTTTTCTCCTAGATGGTAATTTTGGCCAATATTCCTCAAAGTGTTTTACAAAGTGACAAGTGAAATTACCTCTAGTTTATAGGATAATAATTTGAGGCAGAGAGGTGAAATTTGTGGCATTAGGACTCACAGGGTTTTGCACACCCTACACACCAGACTACTTTCTTGGTGGTGATAAACCCAAGCTTTGGACCAGCAGATTCTATCTGCATGTCATTATCTACCCCAATGCCCTTTCAATATTCTATGTATATCTGTATGTATCTTGTAAGTATGCTATAGAGGATACATGCTGGTTGCTAGAAAGAAAACAATTTGCTGCTATTGGAATATTATTCTATGTCCAAAACTGTGTAAGTAAAAAACAAGGAGATGAAGAGAAAGCAGGATAGATTTTTTAATGCAGTAATATTACTTGTCAGGTAAATTTGTCTTTTCTAAATTGTCTGACTGTCCCAACAACTCTTATTCTTAGAGACAGTGAAACAGGGAAACCAAACACACCGTCATAAACCATTTTGACAGTTAAATTAACAAAAGCAATTACCAGGCTTGAAACACTCAACCAGCTCTACTCTTCTTCTAAGCTCAAGTGTTGCCTTCACCCTCTCACATAGCAGTAAGTAGGAACAGAGCCAAATACACTGGGTTTAAAGGTTCAGACACTTCCTCCTCTCCTGCCTAACAAAGAAGAGAGATGTCCAAAATATTTCCAAAGCAAATTATAATGGAGCCAACCACAAGAATGTTCTGCCATTTCACAGTGGCTTGTTCCAAGCCAGTCTTGCTGTTTTCCCGGTGGAGGGGAGCAGAGGAGGCACAGTGTGATCTTCTACCTCAGCCCTGTCAGCCCTTTCCAGCCTCAGGAATCTCTGAGTAATTGATGACCAGCTGCCCTCTGCCTCTGTGGCCATCTAGGTGATTAGCAGTGTACTTGCTACAGGATGAGAGCCGTGTGCTTTGGATCACCATCCATCATGGAAGCACAGATGTCTTGCTGTGCTTGGTGCCAGGGTTGTGGGCGGACATGGCATCTGCATGGCACTGCTCCCTCTTTGAAATGCTGCACCACGGGAAGCACAGGAGGACAACACCAATGTTTGTTCTTACTTTCTGACAGCTTGGCTTTCTCTAGAGTGTTTCATGACCTTTCTCTTGGCTTTGTTAACAGTGGTTTCCAGTTCAAATGTCCCATTTTTAAAGGGGACATTAAAGAGAGGGAAAGAGACTTTTAAAACAGGCAGATAGTTAGACGACAAGAGAAATGGTTTTAAACTAAAAGAAGAGATATTTAGATTAGATGTTAGGAGGAAATTCTTTACAGTGAGGGTGGCAAGGCCCTGGCACAGGTTGCTCAGAGAAGATGGGGCTGCCCCGTCCCTGGAAGTGTCCAAGGCCAGGCTGGACAGAACTTGGAGCAACTTGGTCTAGTGGAAGGTGTCCCTGCCCATGGCAGGGGGGCTGGAACTAGGTGATTTTTAAGGTCCCTTCCAACCCAAAGCATCCTGTATTTCTATGATTTTTAACAATATCCTCCCTTGCACAGCTGTTGGCAGCAGGAGACACAAAAGGTCTGGGGTGCTTAACTTGTCCTCACTATCCTTCTAAGCTTCCATATAATCCAAATCCCTGAATTGCCTCCCACCTAACCTTGATGATGCCTCCCAGGCACCATTAGCTGTTTCACTTAATTTTGCCACAAGTCCTTCCTCCTGTCACTGCTAAATAGGAAACAGCCTAACCCATGCTGTATCCCCAAATACCACCAATCCTCTTGAGGGTACACCTGTATCCACCCAGGAATACAGATACTAGAGGGGAGGGCAGTTGCCTAAGGAAATTCTAACACTACTTTAACACCACTTGGTGTGGCATATACCCTCTGTGCCAGCACTGAGAAGAAGCTGGCAGGAGCTCAGTCCTTCACCTGCAGAATAACTGTATGAACTGTCAGCTCTATACCATTATTCAGGGGACATTGTCCTATTTGTGGCTTTCATATCCTGGCCTGTAGTAAGGGAAGTCCTCCCACTATGACACTTCTTTTATAGATCTTCATAACTTTTAAATTTAACCATTTGGGTTGAAATTTTACAAATACTGTTCACCTGTTTCCAAAATAGAGCCCAAGAAAAAAACCCCCATTGTCTCACAGTATAAAACAACAAAACTCAGATAGGTGTTTCATTAAAAAATTCTACTATCCCTCTTCTCTGGAGCAGGGATTTGGAATTCAGCAAGGGGCTTACCCTACTGTCAGAGACATGCCTTTTCCTGTGAAAACCTTCTCCGGTGAAATTACCCAGCAAAATTATCCTATGAAATGAGCCTTTGGGAACTCTGAGGTCGCACACACTCCACAGAGACTTTTTTTCAAGTTTAACAGCTTCAGAGTTTCCTCCAGCCCTGAGCCAAATATGAGTTTCCAGATAATTTGCTGCTCTTGGCTGTGGAAGGGGTGCTGTTAATGCTGGGGGAGCTGGGGGATGCCTCTCGTGTGCTCCCATTGCTCCTCCTGCTGGAGTTGAGCAGCATGAGGGAGGTTCCTGGGGAGGGAGATGGGTGAAACACCAGCTATGTGGGAGATGGGTAGAAGTAGGGCAAGGGAAAAGACAGACCCTCAAATACAGGGCTTGACCTGGTTGCTGCTGCTGAGGTTACTGAAGTTGGCAATTTATATAGTTTTGAAAGGAAAAATGAACTTTCTGTGCACGCTTTAAGTGCTGTCAGCTGAAGGGGAAAAAGTAATTCTAATTACATGGGGAGATGTAAGTACAAGTGCTAACATCACCAAGAGCAGGAATCTCTGAAAAAAAGCAGACAGAGCCTCCTACACCACTGTTTTCTCCCCCTGCAGTCCCTACTCCATTTCCCCACAACCTCACATGAGTTGTGGTACTGCCATACACCATCTCCTGGGTCTCTGCGCTTCTCACTCTTCCTCATGATTACTGATCCTGAGCACTGGATGAGATGAAGATGGTTTGGAAGAGATAGGATCTGATCATTTAATTCAAGACATTACAGAATCATAGAATTGTTTAGGTTGAAAAAGACCTCTATCATCAAGTCCAGCTGGTAACCCATCACTGTCAAGCCCACCACTAAATGATGTCTTCAAGTGCCACATCTACACATCTTTTAAATACCTCCATAGACCTTCTGCACATGCAAAGAAAACTGAGATTGCAAAGGCTACCTAAACTGTGGCTTTTACTAATTGCTTACTTGCCTTTATGACCTAAAGCTCTTGGAGCATAGAGGGCTCTGTACATGCATGTGTATGTCACATACATTTTCCCCAGCTAATTTGTGTCTGGGATAACATGAAAACCAGACCATCTAGTGTGAAAATGTACAATATATTAGGTAAAAATGCAGTCAGAAACTGGCTATGTGTTGCAAAGCTGAGAGACACCACAAATAGGATAACAAGGAGAGTTTCATGAATCCAGTTGCTCAATAACCTAATGCAACTTTTTCAAAGCCTCCGTGGTGGATTCCTGTCTCCAGGCTCTCTTGTGGTCAAGGAAGTGTGAGGAGCCACAAATGACAACATGTTTTTGGCAGCAGTGTGCCGGCTTTGCGAGTCTTTCAGGACTGTGGTACTCCAGGACATTAGGTTTTCATTCACTGCAGGAGTACAGAGGCCATGTGCATGATTTTCTAACTTTTCTTGCCATCTCCCCACTTCACGCACACCCTGTTGTTCATATGAGTGTGAGTCTGAGAATGAAAGAGGAAACAGACAGATTTATCTATTTCACATCACTTTTCAGTCATGTTATTAGACGGAAAATGAAAAAAAAAAAAAAGAGAAAAACTAAAAAGTAAACCCATCAAGCAATAAAAAGCATTTTTAGAAATGGAGCTGGTATACAGAAGTGAAAAACACCTGTCTGAAATGGCATAAAATTTGATGTGGACCTACTTGAAATTTCCCAACAAATCTGAAAGTGAACACATTTATTATATGTAGTTGGGACGTAGGCTGGCAGATGGTTGAGTATTCACTTTGAATTTCACTGTGGTGGTTTTCTGCCTAAGTACTCTCACCACAAGCAGACACAATGTCTGAAGTCCTTTCAGATTTTAAAGACAAAAGCTTTTATGTTGGACACGGTGTGAGACAGACTTGCCTGTTAAGGTCCTTAGAGAAAGAAGGTGTTCAGAAATCACTCCTGGTAAATGGGAGAGGAATAAAGCACCATTCCCTCATACCAAGAGCAACCCTTCACTGTGCTGTGGGTGGCTGATCTTTGAGATACCAGGGAGAAGCTTCTCCACAGCTGGAGAATACCAGTTCCCTCTAGAGGTGCTTTCTACTAAGAAAACCAGGATAAAACAAAATTACTCAGAGATCAAAGTGAAAATCAGATTCCTTTTGCCATATCTTCCTAGACAGTAATACATAACTGAAGTTAAATCTTCCTTTGGGAGACAGAGGTTTTCAAAACTCTGCTTTGAACAGTTTAGAATTTTTATAAGCTTGGACACACAAGGTGTGGACAAGGAGCAAGGGAAGATGAACAAGAAGCAATGAACTTAAGACTCAACAAGAAAAAAATAGGCTTGATAGGACAAATTTTTAAAGCTAAGACAATATATTCCTTGGGAATTTGAGTTTGTCATTGTGAGGTGTCTTTTGGAACAGGCAGACAAGAATTACATGGATGACTTTGATATCTTCAATGTCTTCATGAAGTCTTTTTCAGAATTCCAGGCTTATATTCCTCTAATGCTGATACATCACATGCACACATGTAAAGCTATATTAGAAAGACAACAGTAAGATTACAAATTAGACTTCAAAAATGTTCATAAAAACTAGACTTTAGGCTTTTCTGTGCATTTTCCTGTCTTTAGTCCCTGCACACACATGATGAGCAGCACCATTTTTGCCCATCTGCCATTTACAGTAGGAGCAATGGCATTGGGGCTGGTTTGTACAGACATGGGGACTAAATACCAGGTCTCTTTCTACTCCAGACCTAAGTGGTGATCCAAGGGTAAAATGACCTTTGCAATGCATTGTCAGTAAGGGTTCAGGATCTGTTGCCAAAACAGATTAATTTGTGTATCAGTCTCAGGCTTGTTCTGCTAAGTGTTACGGGGCAGCTTTGGAGCAGACACAAGAGAAATCATATTTCACCTCCTTGCTGATAATGGTGAGATCAGAAGCATTTGAATGATACAAAGAGACTGAAGAGATGCTGTAAACCTTTTGCTGAGTTGCTCTTTGATTTGAGTCTCCTTGGACAGAGACCACCAGTCCTACCATGAATGTGCTTATCTTGTGACAGGTCAAGAAGACCCCACATGTCCATGACTTGTGTGTGCAAGCACACAGTTTTGCCTGGTTGTCTGTGATAAAATGCTGTCAAAAACATAACTTCTATTTTTTTTCTCCCAACAGGAGAGGAATGAATGAGATTACAGAAACCAGAAGGACTTCCTAATTTGCTGGGCAAAATCTTTGAAAGGTTTAATCATGCAGTGTTTCAGCCAAAACAGTAAAGGTGCAATAGCAATTCTGGTATGTCTCTATAAATCTTCAAAGTTTGAATGGGTGTGAAGATTGTATTTATGGTTTCACAAACAGCTACAATCTGTAATACCTCAGAGAAGCCACATTGTCAAAGTGACTACTGCTCACATTGTTGGTTATAATCTTAGTCAACACTTCCCCAGATACAGAGATGAAGAAGGCACCATAATAATTATCAAAAATTTATGATCTCAAAATTAGTGGTTTGACTCCCCTTTTGGAGCTCTTAGTTCCTTTTTTTTTTTTTAAGCTCAACTTTTTGCACTCGGCTCTGCTTCATTTGATGCAAGTTTAATAGGCAAATCTTACATTTCTTTTTCAGCTCCTCATTGTTATGTGTGCATCAACAGAGACAGGAGCCTTGAGGAAAAAACTGTATGTGATAACTAAAGAGTATCATAATTTACAGTGCCAGAAGGCAATGTTTGGAACTTGATTGACACCCTTAATTCTGGTATTTATCATCTTTAAAGTGCTTGATTCTACAACTATGAAATATTCTTTCAGTTTGGCTGGATTATTTATTTATGAATTTTCAAATGTAATATCCTAGGTCTTAAAAGAAACCCACTCTCCCTTCCCCCTCGATGGCTCATCAGGTGCCACCATCCCATTCATGTGGGAAGGACTGGACTCTGTTCACGCAGACTGTGGACCAACCATTATTAAAGATAAAAGAGAAAGCAGCAGGGAGAGTAAACTGTCCTTTTCTACCAGAGTTAGGTAGAGCTGAGAAAACTTCACTGGTAATTTTCACAGACATTTACTGACTTCAAAGGAATAATGAGCAACAGAAATTCTGGGAGTCATCCAGACTGCATTGAGCATAAACCCAGGGCTCATTCCTTCTTCCCCTTCCTCTCTTCCCTCTCCCAGTCTCTTTCCTACTTCTGACTATGCCTAATCCCATTCTTCCAGACTAGACAGTCTCAAATACAGCTGCTCAACACACAGCAGAAAAATATCCGGAGTCAAATTATGCATGTAGCATTTAATGATTCCCTGGATGGACAAACTGAAGAACAGCAAGGCAGACAGAGAAAGAGATAAAAGCTCCTAAGTAGGTGGACTAGCACAAGCAGAGGTGTGCTTTTATTTGACCTGCAAAATATCTGATCTCAGATTTCATATTCTCACTGTGGCCAAAAACTGCATTAAAAATATTTAGGGACATTATACTAAATTTACAAAGTCCAGAGTCAGCACTTGTTCACACACATCAAACCCTCACATAAACATGGGCACATTTGACTCCATCATACAGATGCTAATGAATTTTTTTTTTCTGTAGAGGTTTTTTTTTTTCGGTCACTCCTGTGGTGGAGAAGATAATTTTCAAGAAGCCCAGTAAGTAAATTCAGTAAGGCCAAGGAAGTGGGTATTGTCATCTGCTGACTACCATGTTGAGCTTTGAAGTCAGGAGAAGCCACAATGCTCACCACATGACCATGGTCAATTTTTGAGTGGTAATGTCTTCCTCCAGCTGACATTTTGTCAACCACTGTAATAATGTGTGCTCTCTCTAGCTTTGATGGGTTTTTTCCGATCATTTCCTAAGATTTTATCGGAAGAGTCGTGGACCTTAGGGCAACAACTGCCAAAAACTCATTGTGAAATTTTGCAGGATCAGATTACTGTGGCAGAGAGAGGGTGAGAGTCCAAGACAACTTTAGGCAAATCTGCCTAACTCAGTTTATTCGATACAGGTTGTCTGATTGCACAAAGCCTTATTTCAATAAGAAAATATTGTTGCTTAATAGCAAGACAATCAAAAGACTGTATTACAGCTCAACAGAATAGACCTTGTAACAAAATTACTTTTTTTTTCCTTTAAATAGCAATTTTCTATTAATATGAAGGAACAGTGTAAAAAAATCTTAGTAAAAGGATGCTTTATGAATGACTAAATATTCATCAGCTATTATTCAGGTATCATGTAGTGACAAGACTTCATAGCTTGTGCCTTAATGCTCTCTCTTCTTTACCTCTTTAACCTCTTTATTCTTTGAGTAACTCCTTTTCTCTGGAAAGAAAGTCTCTTTCAGGTCTGTAATGGTTGTGAAATGAAAATTAGCTCATGCAGATCCTCATTGTCTCAACTGAAATACGATCCAGAAGTAGCCAAAACCCTTGTGTGGCATCTATTACTATTACTCTTATGCTGCTACTTACCCCTGGTTACAAAGCAAGACTGTGTGATGACCAGAAACTGAGTTTATTTCTCCTACACACAAGTCAAGTGCCTTGACCACAACACCATCCTTCTCAAATCAGTCACTTTTGGTTTGGGCTACCCAAAATCTCATCAGTGAGGTTTTGCATAAGCAGTAAAACACCAGCACTGGGTTAAAGTGGCAGCCAGAGGGAGTGTGCCAATCCTAATGGCTTCTGTGGGCTGGAATTGGTATTAATGAGGGCAGGACTGCCCTTCTGTTACTTGGCCCACTAAAGGACTTCAGTATGCAATGCTTGGGAGGTGGGGATAAGGGGGGAAAGATGGTCAAGATACAGATTTGGGCAAGTCAGCTGCTTGGTCTTTTTTTTTTTCCTTCTCTCTCCCCAGGTAATACAGTATCATGGTCAGTCATTCTTCAAACATATTGATTTTGCATCAACTTCTTTTCAGTATAAGAAGTGTTACATATTGTTAACAGCAATTCATGTGCAGTCATGCATTTCAGTCAAGGCTTGTATGAGACCCACCTAAAGAGGTTCTCCTGGAACTCGGGTGACTGTGGTTTGCGGGTGGGAAGGGAGTTTGGATTCCAGCCTAACTGCCTTCAAGATTACTCTGGCAATCTATAAATAATTAAAAAAATTAAATTCAACAGATCTTAGTAATTTACACTTAAAAACTACCAGAAAGATATTTTCATGAGTTGATGATTATTTTTAATAACTGCAGGAGCTAAAAATTCCAGAAGTAAGATCGAAATTCATGTGCAAGTTTTCAAGGCAGGAAAGTAAGATGATGCAGATAGCTAAGATTAATGTGACTTAAATTCATGGCAAAAATAAAGGAATGCAGAAAAGTCATTCAATAAGTGAAGAATTTAGAAATAATATGTAATTGGGGCCACTCAGTAAGTTCAAATTGAGTTGATTCTCTTTTGAAACAGCATATTTGTTCTGTGATAATATTTTCTGAGATATATGAGGTATATATCCTTTTGCAAGGTCATTTGACTACGTTGTCATTCTCCTGCACCCATGAACATTGCACAGTCTCAACAGCACATAAGTGAAATGAATTAAGAAATTACTAGCCAGGAGATCTCAGAATTAGGAACGTCAACAGGAAATTATTTTTTAATATGGTACATCCACTGGGCTCCTGCAGAGATTGGTATTGTGTCATCCAATCAGGCCTTTGATCATTGTTCTGTAAACAAGTATAAAAATTGCTGTTTGTGAAGTTTTCAGATGAAACAAAGTTTTTCTGGTGGCTGAATAATGAATGAAGACAAAGCCTCAATACCGAGTGAATTGGATAATTCAAGAACTTCATGCCAGTCAAACAAAGGATAGTTTAGCAGGTACAGATGTAAATATAGCTCTAGAAATAGGTAGTTCAGAGTGTTCAGAAGATCTCCAGACCAGCAACAGATGCTCTTCTGGAAAATATGGGTAGTTATATTAGAGTTAAGCTTTGGCCAGGCAAGATGTGGGCCAGACCACATTATTTCCAAATTTTTGGTTTTAGACCACAAGAACCAAATTCACCTGACCACAGGTATACACTTAAAATAGAGACTTCTGCATAGAAGTAATCAGTCTGGACACTGTAGTCACAGAATCATAGAGAAGTTTGGGTTGGAAGAGACCTCAAAAGGTCATCCAGACCAAACCCCTTGCCATGGGCTAGGATCTCTTCCACTAGAATAGGTTGCTCAAAGCCTCATGCAGCCTGGCCTTGAACTCCTCAAATGACATCCACAGCACCTCAAGGCAGGTCATTCCACCAGTGGGTTTTTTTGTATTAATGTCCTTAGTTTTCTCTTAAAATCCATTCTTCAAGGTAAAATTCAACAATAACGTCAATGTATTCTGTTTGGTGAAGACTTCAGGGTGTCTTTATCACAAACTCAACCACATCTGTCCTTCAAGCAAGTCTACTGACATTTCTAATGATGAGGAAAGGAGAATGACAGGCCTGTTCACCCCTATGTGTCTGGCTTGCCTCCCTGATGTCACATCATTGCTCATGCCCTACTCCAGCATAATCGAGCAGGTCAGTGGTTATTCCAAGCTTCACCTACTCCAGATTCCACCCTTAACCTTCCAAAATGAGTCTTTTATAGTTAAATGATTCACTTATTAGGTAAAATAAACATGAAAATAATGTCAAATTAAAATAAAGCAAAGTAGCATGAAGTTAAATTCAGACTGACACTGAGCAAACAGTCTGGCTGGAATCATTATACCCTTTTGGAAAGAGGCACAGATGTCAGAGCATGGATCCAATTAGTTTCAATTGGGAGGACCCTTCCCGTTCCTGGCTCCCTGAGCTCAAATCTTACCACTTAGATGTCATTTTAGAGTTAGGGACAACTGTCCTGCAGTTGCCATCTACAGGAACTCGAAAAACCTGCAAACGGTGTTGAGCTCAAGACGAAAAAGTTATTGAAACAAAACATGAAATTTATCATTTACAAAAGATTGTTAAGACCCTGCTTATGTAAATCTTCAACAGGCCTTGGCTTCTATAAAAACTTGGAGAGACAGCAAACCCAAGCCAAGGTCTTCACGTCTGGAGCCAACAGACAGGCCAGTGTACACAGAAGAAAAGCAAGTAGAAAGAGACGTGTAAGAGCTGCTCTGCAGTTGCCCAAGAGAAGTGCTAGACCACTCATTCAGACTTGCTGTTATTAATTGGAGTCTGCAAGTGATAGATGCACTACCAGACCACCTACAACCACTCCTTGGCTTTCTTGCTGCTGCCCCTTCCCTCTGCCCAGCAGGTACAAAACAATCCACATAGTGATGCAAAAGAGCAAGTCAGCAGTGTGGAGAAAGCTGCAGGCAACTTTCTGTCTTGTAGACATAGCTCCGTTCTTGGAGTTGTGGTATCATATAAGGAAAACACAAACCCACAAAACCAACTTGGTGATGCAGAGTGAAGTCAGAGAGGAAATTTTCGCAAGGACAGGTAGTGATAGGACAAGGGGGAATGGCTTTAAAGTGAGAGTGGGCAGGTTTAGATTTAGATATAAGTAGGAAATTCTTTACTCTGAGAGTGGTGAGGCCCTGGCACAGGCTGCCCAGAGAAGCTGTGGCTGCCCCATCCCTGGAAGTGTTCAAGGCCAGGCTGGACTGGGCTCTGAGCAACCTGGGCTAGTGGAAGGTGTCCCTGTCCATGACAGAGGGTTGGGACAAGATGATCTTTAAGGTGCCTTCGAACCCAAACCATTCTGTGGTTCTGTGATTCTATGCCAGTTCAGGATATGTTGGACACAGGATTCTTCCCTGAGCACAGCTGTTGTTGGTGCCACTCAAAGACAAACCCCAGAAGAGGAGGGAAGAGCATTTTCCAGCTCAGCTAAGCTTGCTTGAGCTCTGTGAGGGAAAGACATCTTTCAGGTTCACTTGGAAGAACAACTCTCAGCAGCACATACAGATTTTAAGCCTCTATTGAAACCATGTGCAGGGTGTGTATAGTCCAAGGTTCATCCCACTTGTTTGCAAACACATCACCACCCTGAGAACTGGCAGTTCTCCCCAGCTTTGTCACAAGTGGTGACATTTTAATAACCTGACCTAACAGAAAGCAGGAACGTCTCAGCAGCTACCTGCCATGAGGAAGGTGTGAGCACCACAGATTTGTGCAGTGCCTGATTTTTAATGCAGTGAGAATCAAGTAGAGTGCCAGGATATAATTTCAAATACTTAGATCCGTATTTATATTTTAGGAGGAAAATATGGACATTAACCATCTTTTTGTTTCTTTTAATTTCTTTGCAAAATCTTGAATCAAATTGAGACATAGTATTTGTGCTGGTAAACACAAATTGTTTTCCCTATTTCTGCATATTTGGTGGCAAGCAATTTTCATCTCTTTCTCTGCTACCTTGAATTGTCAATGCACAAAAGTGTATTACATATACACTTAAAATCCCTTTCAGTCCAAAGAAAATGATACATGTATTTTTAATTATTAAACTGTTGACTTTGAAAATTGGACAACAGAGTTTTAAAATAAAAATCAAAGCTGATATCACCATCTCTGCCAAGTAAGAGTGATCCAAACAAAACTTGGCAAAATCAAGTGGTATGAATTCTTCCAAACATTCATAACAATCTTTAAAACAATCCTTCATCCAAAAGGCTGATATAGCATCAGTCATCACTCCAAGGAAACATTAGCAAAATAGGTAAAAGAAAAGGCAAAAGCAAAAAGCTCTTATTAAAAATCATGCAAATTGGGCAAGGAAAGTCTTGACTTTGTTTTTATTATACTTGCTTCTCAAATATTACAGCTGATGTTGTCTACTTAGGCTTGTGCAGGTTCAGTATTTTCTGGAAGGGGACATCAGCTTTTCAGCAGAACCCTTTACATCCTGGCAGTGTGTCCCAAGTTATGGGCACACAAATAAAAGCTATGTCTAGAGCATTCTTGAGAAATCAAACCTCCAAGATGGCATTGCTGTAGAATTTCTCCCTTACTGCCCTGGGGAGGCTGAAGATCTCTGCCAGCATCTGGAAGCTACAGGTCAAAACCACAAGCACAAATGAAAAAGAGGGAAGACAATCTTGCCAGGGAAAAGGAAAAGGCATCCTTAGTGCCATCCCCACCCTTCCAAGATGCTGTTCTGCAAGACCAGCCACATTGTCAGCACATCCTTTGGAGGCTGCTTGGCCCTGTGGTTCAAATGGCCATTGCTGCTGACAGAAAAGTAATCCTTGACCCACCCACACACCCCAAGTGGAGTCAGGAGCAAAGAACATAAATGGCCACTTGCAGCTTCCTTGCTTTCTCCAAGACACACTCCTTGGGCCTCATCAGTGTGTCAAATATCAAATTGCACAGCCTGGCACTGTCACCGCCCTGTCCTGTCTCTGCATTCTTCAAGGGCCAACATATCCATATCAAGATGTAACAACTACATGATCCAGCTCAGAAGGGAAGGATAACCCAGGTTCTTGTTAATAAATCCCTTGGTTTGGGTTAGAATGAAACAACACTGAATAATTGGTGTTTATAAACATTTATAGGTAGCGTTTATTTTAGGACAATTTTGTTTCAAAGGTAAAGAGATATGTTGTCAGTTTGGGTGTTGTCATCTATAGTAATGCAACAATATTAAAGCACAGAAATAACACTTAAGGAAATTTATAAGGAAAGGAACAGAAAGAAAGAATAAAAGTGGAAAGATATATATAGTCACTACCTACTGGATCCTGCGATGAATCTTGGTAGTTGCAACCTTGATGTCTGTTGACTGAAGTGATGGTCTTGATCTGCTGAGGAGGGGGGAAGCTCCACCAACCTCAAAGATCTCATGAGTTATTATGCACTTCAAGCTCAGGTGGGAACACCTTGTACCTGCCCTGGGGTGGGGAGTTTTACAACTGATAGTGTCACAGAACATGTCACAAGTCTCTGACATCTCCTAAGACTCAGCATCAATCATGGTCCCTTACGGTCCAGCATTTGAGATGAATAGCCCAGGCCAGATGCAAAATGTCTTTGAGATTCCTGGAGGGATTTTTACAACAGAGTCATCATATAAGGGAGGACATTGGCAAAAGGATTATCCCACCTCAAAGGATTTGTCTTTTAGCAGCCTCTTCCCTTATCTGGAAATCCAATTTGTAACTTCAGGTATACACACCCTTCTGCACATGGGACAGTTGGACAGTGGCACCCACTTATCTGATCTGAAGATCCTTTGCCAGAAGGCTTATTCATAGAGGGGTCAGCTTTGGTGGGTGAGCAGTTATTTCTTTTTAGTTTGTTACAGTGGACAAAAGTCTTTTGGCGGTCTTACAATTTTTAAGCCATTAACTGTTTCAGTCTCTGACAACAACAAAGTCAACCTGTAGGAGTAGTTCTGCTTTGGAAAGGTTGCCAATAAACCAGAGTCTAGTGGTCACCTATGCACTAAAAGAAAAGTTTCTGTTCACTTTACTAGGAAAAAGAGATGGCCAGAGCAAACTACTGGCCCCACAATCCTTGCTGTTGATGACTTGAGCCAAAGTGTTACATCCAAGACTGCAAGTATGATCCACTAATACCTCCAAAACTGGAAAATGAGACTGTCCCTGTCATCTGAATGAAACCTGCTGAGCTTGACCTCCTGAAATTTCATGCGTAACTACTTGTTCAACAACATGATCCATATCTTCCAACCAAGTCCACAGATTGCAAGTACAACTGGGAATAACAGTGTATGTCCCTCACCAGTTGGGATCGAGGCGAGACAGTACAACCATTCACCACTGTTTGTGCTCTGTGCAACTACAAATCTTTCTGTGGTACCCTTATCTTTACCCTTAAAAACACAGAAGAAAGGCTGAAAAGATCATTCGCCTTTTACTAGCATTGGAATAAGATTCCCAGGGAAGTGGTGAAATCACAACCCCTGAAAGTGTTCAAAGGACATGTGGATGTGGTACTTGGGTATATCATTTAATGAGCACAGTGATGCTGGATTAACATTTAGAACCAATGATATTAGAGGTCTTTTTCCAGCCTTAATGGTTCTATGATTCTAACCCTTTGTACTCAACAGGTGTGAGTCATAAAGTAATAAATCCTTGGAGAAAATTGGAGAAACTAAGAGAAAATGTTTGCTAATTGCAAACCTAATGCCACCATTTTATTATACTTCAGACAAGAAAACTGGGAATATTGCTTGGAGCAGAAGATTCAGCATTTCAGCACAAGATTAAAGCCTTGCCAAAAGGGTGTTGTTAAATAGAAGGTATTTAGCAAGACAATAACTGGAGATTGAAAGAATTGCCTGTGTGGTCCCTTGATGATGGATGGTCTGAGGATGTTCATCCCAGGAAAGGATGAAGGCTGTATTATGGCTCCTATCAACCCAGATGCATGTGTTTATGTAAGTAAATTAATATGCCTTTGCATGATCCCTCTCCTCCATTTTCATCTCCCAATATTGGAGCAACTTCAGACTTAGCTTCCTTTTTTCTAGCCCAAATCTCACCAGTTACTATTTTATGCAATACAGCAGTTAATCTGTTTTAGTACTGAGGATGTCTTATAAATAAACACATAAGGCCTGTTGTCAGTGTCATGATACTGAAGGTTAGTTGAGCAGATCCTGCAGCCGTGGACAGTAATGCTCTTGTTGACCTCACAGAAACCAGAGAAAAAGTGATAAGAAATGGTTCTGGAAACACCACCTTGAAGACACCCATAAAGAAAAAATTGTTTCTCTCACTCTCAGTAATGCATTTGTAGCATTTGTTGCCCAGAGAAGCTGAGGTTAGCCCATCCCTGGAAGTGTTCAAGGCCAGGCTGGACGGGGCTTGGAGCAACCTCTGATAGTGGAAGGTGTCCCTATCCATGGCAGGGGGGTGGAACTCAGCGAGCTTTAAGGTCCCTTCCAACCCAAACCATTCTGTGGTTCTGTGATTCCATGATTTCCGTGACTTGTCCTGGTTCAGGGTGAAATGCACAAATGAGAGTCCCTCCTGAAGTCTGTTTTACAACAGGAGATTGTGGCCATCCTGACTCCTTGAATTTTGTAAACAATGCAGTCTCAGTACCCTGGCTACTGTTTTGTATATTAAATTGTTGGGGAGGTGGTATCAATAAACAGCTGCACGGTCCAATTAGTACTGTTTACTGTCAAATTAACAAGGAAAGTGATACTTTCTGTTCTTTGTTTATAACTCTGCACAGTTGGCCCTGGCACCAGAAAGACTAAATGAAAACGGACAGCTCCCGATGGTAGATGCTCTCCCAGATCAAACAGAGGGGAAATTTTGTTTGCCTTATAAACTAAACAGTATCTTTTCAGGTTCATGTGCTCAGAATAACAGCTATTCAGTTGCACCAGCTGTTTTTTATTTCACTGCTAATTATATGTCTCGTTTCTCAGTCCACTTGCAGGTCATTGATTGCTGATGTTCACTCAGGGAGAGGGAGCAGGAGTCCAGTGCACATGTGTGTGCATGAGGTAGAAGAGTGAAAATATGTTTAAATTCCTGGATGAAAGTTGTGTGCAATTGCAGGTTTGCTTTATTCTGAGCCTTACAAGATGGATCCTGGCCTTTCAGCACACTCTCTGAGCCTTGCCTTTGCAAAGGTGGTGTGAAAGGGATGTTGAGTACTTGCTTTGCAGCAGTTACGTGATACTGCAGCCACACTGAAGGTGTTTTATCCCCCCAAAATGCCTCAAAAATCTACAAACAGACCTCGAGTCTAAAGAAATCTTTTGAGCAGTTGAAATATAAATTGTGAAGGGAACCGAATCACTGCTTTTATTAAAATATCTACTTTCATAGGGAAAACTTAATTTATTCCAACTGAGCCTCATTCTTAGGTATGCTCTAGGCTACTTGAATCAAGAAAATGTTTTCTGTGCACCCTGTGCTTCTTGCCATTCACTCACTCTTCTGACTTTTCTTCCTTCACCTCTCTGTTCATTACAATTTCTCTTATAATTATTTTCTAAGCCCCCCTGGACCCAACAGAAATATAGAAAGGCTGTCATCACATAGCAAAATAAAAAAGAATTGGTCACACACACTGTGCACAACCTTTGGTTATGACAGATTCCCCCCTAATTTTATATGATTCACATCATTGCCAATCCAAGACAGGTTTTTGCAAGAGACTTCATATTGGTGTATCCTTCTCCTTTAATCCAATAATAATTTTTCCATGTATTTTCAAGAGTATAATGAGGACAGCTGCGTGGAGAGCTTACTAAAGCTGCACTTTTGTCAGAGAAGGCAAAAGTTGGAGAAAATAAATATAGACTGTTTGCATCCTTTTGTTAAATGCTCAGGAACTATGTGAATGAGGGTGGCATGAATGCTTGGGTGCATTAAAACCAAAAGGCAGCTCTTCTCTGTCTCCAGTTAAAAGGCTTTTGTGGTGATATCATATTGATAAGAACTTTGAAATGCTATAAATAGATAGATATGATCTCTAAAGAATGTCTTTGAGGTCATTCTAACTCATTCATCTCAAGAAAGAAATTCACTACAGGCAACTTTGGCAGATCTCATAAGGTTTGGTAGCCAGTTAAAGTAGTAAGAGGGGTTGTTTCTCCAGAGTGACACATCAGTACTACAATGAGGCATGAAGGGTGGGATGAATCATATCCAAAGTGCTTTCAGGACACATTCATGTTGAGCTGGACATCCACCCCCTGTTTTAGTCTTTGCAGGTTTAAACCCAACAGTCAGTGAGGTTCATCTTGCTGTGGACATCTAAAACTGGTAAGATTTGCCCAATGTTCCACTAACTGTACCTATAAGATTTTTACTATAATGGGAAAATACAACCAGTTCACAGGTGGCTATGTACATATATAGACACCTGAAGTTATGAATTAAGATGACATCTAAGTTACTTGTCTAAATTCTCTACATAAAAGAGGGAGAAGGGTGTTCCTTATTCCACCCTAAGAGGCAGCTGTAAAGTAACAGGTGGGATGTCACACTTCATTTAATTCTAAGGAACTCTAGATGAGTGATTGAAGCTATTCACAAAGCTTTAGAGGAGTGAAATTCAATGGGACAAGATGAGGATGGAGGGAAAGGGAAAGAAGGGAAAGAAGGGGAAGGAGGGGAAGGGAGGGAAAGGGAAGGAAAGGGAAGGGAAAAGGAGGGGAAGGGAGGGAAAGGAAAGGAAAGGGAGGGGAAGGGAGGGGAAGGGAGGGGAAGGGAGGGGAAGGGAGGGGAAGGGAGGGGAAGGGAGGGGAAGGGAGGGGAAGGGAAAGAAGGAAGGAGAAAGAGAGAAGGGAAAGAGAGAAGGGAAAGAGAGAAGGGAAAGAGAGAAGGGAAAGAGAGAAGGGGAAGAAAGAAGGGGAAGAAAGAAGGGGAAGAAAGAAGGGAAAGAAGGGAAAGAAAGAAGGGAAAGGGAAAGAAGGGAAAGGGAAAGAAGGGAAAGGGAAAGAAGGGAAAGGGAAAGAAGGGAAAGGGAAAGAAGGGAAAGGGAAAGAAGGGAAAGGGAAAGAAGGGAAAGGGAAAGAAGGGAAAGGGAAAGAAGGGAAAGGGAAAGAAGGGAAAGGGAAAGAAGGGAAAGGGAAAGAAGGGAAAGGGAAAGAAGGGAAAGGGAAAGAAGGGAAAGGGAAAGAAGGGAAAGGGAAAGAAGGGAAAGGGAAAGAAGGGAAAGGGAAAGAAGGGAAAGGGAAAGAAGGGAAAGGGAAAGAAGGGAAAGGGAAAGAAGGGAAAGGGAAAAGAAGAATGATTTCTTATTTTTATTAGAAAATAGCATCATGTGTTAACAAATTATATTATCATTTTTACTAGTATGTTTTGAGAACAAAACATGCTATAAACTAAAATATCAAATCAGGATCATATAAATTGAAATTTTCCCTTCTGATCCAAAAAAACTCTGTAATATCCCTTCAGTACAGCACTACAGAAATGACTGAACTTCAAAGATAAGTCAAGATATTTCTGAACCTTTCTGGGCATTTTCAAGCTGAGGTAAATTACACTAGAAGAACACAACAGAAAAAAGTGCCCAAACAATATACAACACAGCCTTTCTAAACCTTAAACCTGGTGTCTACTTTATTTAACTTTAACAGCATTTCTGTTATGTGATGCCAACTAATGCAAGGCAACTGTAAAGTCAAAGAGGATAAAGGAAATCACTTTTTCAAATCTGTGCCAGACTCTTTCAAAAGACAACTAGGAATGTAGCAAAAGTGATCAAAGGCAAAAGAGCCTGCCAGGCTTTATTTACTCTCTACTCTCTGTCTGTTGGGGATTGACATTTTTTATATTTTTATTTCTTTTTTAAAAACAATAGTTTAGACAAATGTGTCTAGACTGATGGTAGAGCAAATGTGACATTAATTATGGATTCTTACACTGTGGCTCAGCATATGTGGGCAGTTGCCAGTTCCCAGGGAAACAAAAATTGCCACACTGCCAAATTAGAAATAGCTGCACATCTTACCATGGTCTTGTCTCAGTGTGTGACTGGTACCAGAGGCTTCAGAAGAGGTTGCTGGTACATGGACGTGGGCAACTGTAGGGCACCTTTTGCATTCCCAGCAGGTGTTAGTGGAGAGGAGCCTTCAAGATTTGTTTTCACAGCTCTCCAGGAGGTACTTCAGGTTCAATCACAAGCCAGGTGAAAGCCATTTTGGCTTGAAGAAAGTTCTGTGCAAGTGTTGCGAGGCTGTCTCTGAACCCCAACCTGGCCCGTTTAGTGCAACCCCTGAGTCTGCACTCATTGGGCTGTTTTGCTCAGGCTTGTCCACTCAACAGTGGGCACCCAGGAATTAGACAATACTGCAGATACAACATTAGCAAGCATCTTCCTTGCTGGGAACAACTTTCATTTAGGGAAGACTTTAGTGTTATTCTGATTCCATTACAATGGTGGCTCCAAATAAATGTACTAACAGCTAATGGACTAATGTCTTTCACTTCTAAGTTGCTTCCAGATGATGGCTGTGATATTCTAGCAAAAATTCCCATTACTCATTCTAAGGTGAATTCCGTGTATTTTACTCTGCTGAATATCATATTATTTCTGCATTTCTCATCCTCAGGACATCAGATCTCCCTGCATGATACCCCAGTCCTTCTCTTTGTGTCATTAACAAATTATAAAACCATAGACTCACAGAAGGATTAGAGTTGGAAGGAAACTTAGAGACCATTCAGTTCTGACTCCCTGCCATGGGCAGGGACACCTTCCACTAGACCACTTTGCTCAAAGCCCCATCCAGCCTGGCCTTGAACACTCTCAGGGACTGGTTGTTCACAGCTTCTCAGGGCAACCTATTCCAGTGCCTCACCACACTCAGAATTTCTTCCTAATATGTAATCTAAATGTACCCTTCCTCAGATCTAGTTCCTCTTGTCCTGTCAGTCCATACTCATGTAAGAAGTTCCTCTCCAGCTCTCTTGTAGCCCCCTTTAGGTACTGGAGGGGGCTATAAGGAGCCTTCCCTTCTCCAGGCTAAACAGCCACAACTCTCTGAGCCTGTCCTCATAGGACAGCTGCTCCAGCCCTGTAAGTAACATAGTGGTCTCATCTGGACACATTCCAGCAGGTCCACGTCTTTCTAGCTCTGTGGATTCCAGACCTGGATGCAGCACTCCAGGTGGAGTCTCACAAGAGCAGAGTAGAGAGGGAGATCAACAGCCATTTGTGTTTAAGTGACAAATGGCCATATTAAGTGTGCTCATTTTTAAGCAATGGTTAATGACAAGCATAATTGTTGGAAAAAAATGGTCTTGTAACCTCCTTCCAGCCAAACACATTATTTCTTTCATCACATTCATTATTTCTTTCTACTGAGCTTATTCCTTACCCATCTTCCAGCTAATTCATATTTGATCACCGATCAGGTCCCACGTGCATTCTGATGTGGAGTTTTTTGGAGGAGACAGCAAGGCATAAACACACTGTAAAAACAGGGCAGTGTCACTTAGTGTAGAACATATTGCTGACCATAACCTTCTCAGTTTATCCATGAAAGTCTGATTTATGTTAGTGTCCCAGGCCAGGTTGTCAGCTTCTACACAAGGTTATAGGTAATGTCTTTAGCAAGAAAAATAATTTTTAATATTTGAGCCTATGATTGAACCTAAAAGAAAAAATCTAAATTTAAAAAAAGAAAAATGTAGGCAAAGGGCTTTATCTTTCAACAGAGACTCAGTATTACAGTTTTTAGAATTTGCCAGTGACACTACCCACTACTGGTTTGCCCATATTAAAAACTTCCTGGCTTTATAGTTAATCAAAAATAGCTCTGACTGGCAGAAGTGCTGAAGGCTGTAACCTTCTGGTTATCCACAGAACTAGAATAACAAGGGCAATGGGGTAACCTCTCCTCACCCTGCCTCTTCACATTGTCTCTGTTCTCCCAGAGGGTCTAACTCTTCCCACTCAGTCTAGGGCTGTTTTGCTGAGTCTGACACCAAAACTGTGGAGCTGAATTTCCTGTAGGTATGCCAGGGACAAAACCAGAGTCAATGTGTAGCCACAAAGAATCCCTTAAAACTTGACTCATAAAAATGACTCAGACTGGTTGAGGAAGCCAATTCATACAGATAACTGCTCTCTGCAGCACTCAAGCGAGGGTAAAAGAGGTGGGTGAAAACTCCTGCCCTGTTATTAAACAGGCAATTTCCCTGAATTCTCCCTGAATTGAATTCTCTATTGCCTTAAGTGATCCTCTGGAGAAAGTGCAGCAGTCAGCTCCTCTGGTGCCAGAACCACAGGCGCTGGGCATCGCTGGAGCATCGCGAGTTCTCTCTGCAGACAACGCGCCTTCCGAAATTTATAATTCCCCACTTTTATTGAGACGTGTGAATATGGAGCCACTGAAAGTAGATTGGGTGGAGATGGACCATACAATTCTTTTCTGTGTGCATGGAGCATGGAGAAGAGAAGACCCCAAGAGACTTCACTGGGGCCTTTTAGTACTTAAAGGGAGCCTGTAAAAAAAGAGAGTGACTTATTAAGTGAACAGATAGGACAAGGGGGAATGGTTTTAAACCAAAAGAAAAAGGAAATATTTAGATTAAACCCTAGGAAGAAGTCCTTTATTCATAGAGTGGTGAGCCCAGGCACAGGTTGCCCAGCAAAGCTGTGGCTGCCCCATCCCTGGAAGTGTTCCAGGCCAGGTTGGATGGGGCTTGGAGTGACCTGGTTTATTGGAAGGTGTCCCTGTCCATGGCAGGGGGTTTGGAATTAGTTGGTCTTTCAGGTCCATTCCAACTCAAAACATTCTATTATCCCATGATCCATCAATGATCTCAGCCAAATCATTATGGCATATATTTCCCACTCTGTTTAATGGCCAAGAGGCACTTAGCACGTTTTCAAGTAGTGTGGCTCTGTCTTGAGCTGAAGGAATTATTTGGGCATGTTTGGACTCTTTTCACTTGTGCGAGTGTGCAAGGCAGATAAAAAGAGCTGGGAAACTGGGGATCCAAGAGATGTGCCAGTGGGAATGCCACCTTCCCTGTGGTCTATATCTTCACCTTAGCCTCCACCTAACAGCTATCAACCAAGGAGCTTTCTATCTCCTCTACCACATCCCCATCTACGAGCTGATGCTGCTGATGTTTGCACGAAGGCACCAGGCTGTGAATACAAGGGCAGAGGGGGCAGCTGGGGATGGTCATGCCTAGACCCATCTCTGTCAATTCCACAAGTGCTGTTTGTTGAACTCCTGGCTCTTCATGCTGCCCATTTTTCATGTAGTTTGGCTTTCAAGGCAGAATGAGCTTATTCCAATGAACTCCCTGCCATCAGGAGGGTGGAAAAATATAACTTTTATGACCTTGCCAATGAAATGTCCCCTTTCTGTGAGAAGAAAGCAGTTCTTGGGAGAATTGCCCCCAGCCAAGACATACCCTGAAGAGAAACTTTTACAGCTACAACATGCAAATGAAACTGGGAAGCCCTTTAAACTGTGTATCAAGGAGTTTCTAAAGAAGAATTCCAAAGGAGGACTGACGTTACCCAAACCAGTCTAAGGAGCATAACTGCACCTGGCAAACTAAGTGGCATATGCAGAAACAGCAGCAGGAGCAGAGAGAGGAAAGGATGAGATGACATATGGGGCCAGGGCATTTATTCCCAGCATAAACACCAGTTGATGGGTCTCATTTCCCTCAAAACACACAGCGAAAATTGGGATGTACAACCTTCTCTTGGAGGATCAATGGTGTAAAGACACCAAGCTCATTAAAAGCATTTATTTAATAAAAATAGCAGGTAAACATGTCTGGTGTGGTAGGAACTATAAAAAAGGATAGGAAGAAGGTTGGAACTAGTGGGTCAAGCAAGATCTACCAAATGACAATAAAAGACTCTGAATGACATTTTGGGCTAAGCCACAAAGTCTCCCCAGCTTTTTCTCTACATTTGGACTGACATTATCCACATATAATTTTTTTTTTTAAATTTCTAGATGATTTTCCATTTAACATTGGACAAAGAAAAATACTTCTTTTTCAATGGAGTCCACAGGTGACAACAACACATGGGTTATGGAAACAAATCGTGCACAGTTGCATTACTTTACTTAAACTTGTCTGGCTTCTGCCAGTAGTCAAACCCTTAACCCCAGTGCATGGCAGGAGAATAGTGGCTTTCCTTTTACTCCCATTTACAACATGTTTCCTAAAACACTGCCTAAATTTAAGTAGGTGTTACTGTCCCATGGATGTTCATAACTGAAGAAGCCAGAGAAATAATCTAGATATTCTGTATTTTAGTATTTGTCTTATTAATGTTTCTCTGTATTTTGGTTCCCTTATCCTTAAAAGGACATTGATAAATCCTGAAGTATTATCAATACAAAGTAGTACAGTAAAATTAACCAGGTCTGTTTATTTAGCAAATTCTAAACCAGAAGTGATGTTCAATATTAGTAAATATATATGCAAATCCAATTTTAATTTTCAAAAACGCCCCAAAAGCTCTGAAAAATAATTGGCTGGGGGCTGTTTGAAGGAGAATTAAAAAACAAACCAAAACAAAACTATTTTATTTCTTTTTCCTTTATGTCGAACCAGATTTTTTTTAAGTTTCTCTTGATTTTCCTGATTTTGTTCATTCCTAGTTTTTTCTGTTGAATAATGCCTATGTGTTGGGTTGACTTATTTTGTTTTGGTTATCCCTTTCCAGTACTTTTTTGTTGAATTGGTCACTTCTCATGTAAAGTACTTATCCTTCCCTATTGTTATTTTGATGAGGGCCATGAGACTATGGACAATAGGCATTTTTCCTGTCTTTTTAAAGTATAATTGGACTTAAAATAAATCAAATCCCTTAAAATAAATAAGATGCAACCTGAGAATAGGTTTTTTGTATTGTGCTAAAACTTGATTTCTTCATGTGGGCTAGTTGGAGGCAGTTGCAATAAATTATATGTTCCCAGCATCCAAAGATTTTGAACACTCACTGCCAAATGTCAGGATTTGCTATTGTCCTAGTTCAGCAGGAGGGACCAGCTAACCCTGTGTGGGGGTGATCAAAACTGTGTATTCTACCCCCTCTATTCATTCCCCAAGGACAATGGGCCATTAGCAGCAGCTGCCCAGGGAACCATTATCACTTCACACCCAGCCTGAGGGGGCGGAGCTGCCAATGGGCCATCAACAGCTCAACACCCCCTGGCTCCCAGAGTTAATCACCCATTGTGTGAGTCCCCGCCCAGGGGGAGGGACTGGGTGCTCCCTGAGGGTACATAAGGGGTGGGTAAGAAGACCTTGGGAACCTCTCGTCGGATCCAGAGCAGCAGCAGGACCTTGACAGGAGGAGATCACTGCTCTCAGCCAGACCACAGCCCTCACCTGCACCAACAGGTTTTTCTTTTCCTTTTGCTCTGGACTTGGGGGAGCCACAGGGGTCTCAGTACAAGGGCAAACAAACCCCCTTGGGTTTGTGCCCCAGGACACTGGGTCATACTGCTGGGGTTTTGTGAGTTGAAAGCATTTTCCCTTGTGTGTCAGTGTTGTTATTGTAATATTATTATTAAATTTTAGGTCTGACTTATAATCTCTCTCGTGGTGAGTTCATTTTCCCTGCTGGTTCATCTTTAAACCAGCACAGCTATTAATAGCAATCTTTTGACTACTCCCTGTCCCATAAATGACTTTTTTGTGATACAGAATAGCTCATACTTAGCATGAGCCACATATGTGAAAGACTGATACTCATGAAATACACGTTCCCTATGAAAACATGGGCAAAGACACAACAGAGCAGAGAAAGGGAAGATGGAAATATTTGATATGTTGTGAGAGGGAAGAGAAAACCTAAAACTCATAAAAATGAACCTTTTGAATGGGAAGTCTTAGGTGAGGAAGGTGTGTAAGCTGTGTGTGGGATCTTGTAAGCATCAATGGCTCAATATTGATGGCCCAGGCTCAACTCCCACTGAGACCCTTGGGTATCCCTACAGTACCCCTTGTGGATCTCTGCTTCTCATTCTTCCAGCCTTGCAGCTCTTGCTTCAGGCCTTCTTTGTTGACCTTTTGATGAGCTAATTCAGCTCATTAAAGTGTCAGAAGACGTATCCAACAAAAAAAGCATGGAAGAGTGCCATTTCCTGCCATTTTACAGGGGGAACTCGGCTCACACAGGGGTGGGACATGCAGTAGAGGCACCCAAGCAGAGGTGCAGGACTGCAGGACCCTGATGCTCAGCTGTCCCATAAATTCCCACTCCAACACCCTACAGAAATCTGCCACCAGTTGCTTATGATGGATATGTATTTAAGGATTTCACTTTATTTTTAGCATAAACACACCAACTGCATTTATACTCATATCTAAACATGGGAGCAATGGATGTCCGTGTCCACACCGCTAAATGCTCTCCCAAAAGTAGGAAGCTGCACCTGGACTGCTACTGGGATCAGTCTTAGCTCTCTTCTAGCTTCCAGCTCACAACTGGCCCCAGCTGGGATCAGGCCAGAAGCATGCTGGGCAAAATTCAGGCAATTTACCAGCAGAGACAACCAAGGGGCTGCACCTAAAATGCTCCTTGACACTGGGTAATGTCAGCATAGGTGTAGACACTGTCTCTGTCAGACAAACAAACAAATGAACAATAGCACCAGCAACACAGAGACCTAGATCAACCAAAGCAACCAAAACCACTACTGCTTTCCCAAGACACTGTGGTCTACATTCACATTTTTATTTCAGAGTCCTTCTAACAAGATGCCTTGAGTCAACAAGGTATTTACTGACTTATTTGTTCTCTATCCCAGGTTTGAGTGACCAGTCTTTTATTTATTTTCTTCCTTTCTTGGTGATTTTGTTCCATCTCCCCACTCCTCTTTGTAGCGATGACCCTGTCATATAAACATTTCCCAAACACCCCCAGCACGTGCACCTCAAGTGGTCACTTCAGCGCAGAACTCAGAACTCATTTTTAATACATGTTCAGGGGGTGGGGTAAGGAGAGAAAAGGGAAAACATAGAGAGTAAATTTATTTCTTCTTTTGCACTAGAACAAGTCCATTTTAATTCCAGTTGTGCTGATGAATGAAAAATTTCTCTTGGTGATCCTCAGCAGGGATCTTGCAGTCTACAGAATATTCCCCTCCATGATTGTAGATCAATAAAACCTTACAGCAGAGAGGCCTCTCTCTTCACAGCTTTCATCTGGCTCAGCCCTGAGTTGCAGAGATGTCAATAAGAGCTTTTCCCCTGGCTCCAGTGGGGGATGTCTATGACTCTTCCCTGGTTTGCTTCCTACTCATCACATTTTGTTGGCAGCTACCTCTACACTGCAGGTACACTTGGTTATACATCTCCTGAATATTTGCCAATAACAGTACAGTGAGAGGAACCCTTCTGGGGCTTGAGCAGAATTTGTCACTTTCAGAGGGATGTTTGAGTCATTGGAACCACAGATAAACTTGGGAGCTGGTTATAGCAGCTGCTGACTACCCAGTTCAGCAAAGTGTAAACCCCTAGAATTTCAGTTCAGGCCACCCAGAGTCCCATTCGTGTGCACAGGTAGATTTTTCCCACTTGACTTCACCCATCACAAAGATAAATGCATAATCTGAGGTGGTGCTCTGGAACAGAAAAGTGCTCCTCCTACCCTAGGGGATGTGTCTACAACCAACAAGGAAAATGCTTTTTTGGTGGTGCTCATCTCACCTCACTGATGGCAGAGACACTTTGGTTTGAGGTAGTCAACATGAGGTGAGGACAAGCCCACCTGAAGGGTTTGGTGTAAGCCCTCATCTTAACAAGGTCACACCAAGGGGCACTGGGCTCTGCAGAGGCAACACTCAGCCCTTACTGACACAGAAGATCCTGAAGATAAATAAAAATAATCAGTCCCCTCCTGCTCCACATTGTCATTAACTAAGTGATCCTCATGGTTCACAGAATCAAAGAATCATTTAGGTCAGAAACAACCTTTAAGATCACCAAATCCAACCATTAACCCAGCACTGCCAACTCCACAACTAACCCATGTCTCTCAGTGCCACATGCACACATTTTTTAAAGCCCTCCAGGGATGGTGACTCTACCACTTCCCTGGGCAGCTTGTTCCAGGGTTTGATAACAAAGAAATATAAAAAAATCCAGCAGATCTGTGATTCACATGTGCCAGATTTCTAAGAGGGTTTAACATCTTTGTGATTGAAGGTCTTTGCAGAGTAGGATAGCAGTGTCCTAGTGGGAGACTCTCACTGTTGCTGGCTCAATCCACTGAAAAATCTGTCCCAGACTGTAGACACTGAATGGGAAGAAATCCAGTTCCTGGTTCTTTAGAAAACAGTTGCTTTTCAAACAGTTTCTTGTTTATCTCCTCCACAGTTTTTACCTCTTCCAGTCCTACAAGGAGTCAGAAGCAAGTCACTGCTAGAAAATAGTGAAGAAATATGGAGAACTGCAAAGACAGTACCAGCAGACCTTATTTCCAGAGTTCATCTTTGCTGGTGCTGAAGACATAGCATGAATTTGTAGCTCTCTGGGCCCTAACACTTGCTATTAACAAAGGTGGTAGAACCACCTGTTCCTCTCAACCACTGCCTGTGTGCAACCTACACAGCTGTGAGTTTTTTACTACAAACTGCAGTCACTCCTGGTTTGTACTATTCCAGGCTGTCCGCCTGGGAGAAGCCACATAGCTCCTCACCATGCTCCTGATGGCAAACACCAGGAAGGGGTTGACCACTGGATGCCACCATCAGGCCATGGCTCAGCTGGAGAGGCAACAGCAGAAACTCAGCTTCACCCCATGTGGGGTTGGACACACAAGGTCAGACGTCCGGTCTGAACCAGGACCTCGGTTTCTCTCTGCCTAGAGAGCATGTGGGCATGGACCACATTTTTAAAACAAGGAGAAAACTCTTTGAAACTGCCATCTCCACCACTGCCTTTGGCGCCCACAACTATGTTTGCACAAATAGATGAGGGGTATCAAGAATTTTATAATGATACTCCCTCGCCCATGGTTCCAGTTAAAACCGCGGTAATAAACAAAACATACAGAGCACATCACTGGCACCAGAGGCTGTAATTTTCTTTGAGCAGAAATATTACCAAAAAAGAAAAAAGTAAAAAGGCAGGATTTCATCCAATTTAGGAAGAAA
The DNA here is from genome assembly GCF_047495875.1 of Pithys albifrons albifrons. NCBI lineage: Eukaryota > Metazoa > Chordata > Aves > Passeriformes > Thamnophilidae > Pithys > Pithys albifrons. Next base: position 3,006,351 of record NC_092459.1, read on the forward strand.
TCTATGCAGACCTTTCCTTTCATTAAGCTTCTCAACTATTATTAAAGGAAAGTCAGTAGCCAAAAATTCTTTGATGATGACATTGAATCATTTGATGACAGAGTGTTTTGGGAAAGACTACAGATGCAGATCACTGGTAAAAACCTTGAATCCCAGGAAGAATAATCTTTCAAATGTCACTTTCTCTTTTGTGGGGGAACTTCTAACCCTCTTTTTCAAGTGAACTCTACATTTTCACTTAAATCCTTTGGTTTTGCAGCTATTAGGAAAATAATATGTGATGTCTTTTCCTCTGAAGCTGCTGATCTTGACTGGCGGCAAAGAGAAAGCAAGTACCAGGGCAAGAAATCTTGGTACTGTGGGATATGAAACATGCAACACTTGGGCATGCTGGGAGAAAAGGTTTTTACTTTCTCATTTTCCTGCTTAGGACATTTCATAAAACCTCAAGGAAAACACAGGTTACATAGTGAACAATTAATCACCACTTCACTCCCCGTTATTCCAAATTCTGTTGTCTACATATCTTTATGTTTCAGGTATCCCTAATGATTTGTTTTTTACTAATTTTTAGTGCCTGGCTGTGGACACTTAAGAAACTGCTTTTGAAGGTGCTATCAGTGCTAGTCAGAGCATGGAGATATCTGAAGGCACTTCTCCTGCTGTGTCACCCCTGTCCAGTGACATTGACGTTTTCCATTACCCTGTGGGGTTTTTTTCATGGAAATGCTCCCATTCAAAAACCAAGCATGTCTTCAAGCACACTCCATCCCAGATCCACAGACCATATAATCCCCTTGACTCCAGCCCTGAATTTAAGGATAAGTATGTGCCCATGCATCTTTTCAAGTGGGAGTCAAAGAAACAAAAGATCCAACCCAAGCTGCATCTGGCCAGCTTTGGGCACCTGAAAAAAGAAGCCAGGGCTACCTGAGTCCAAGGCAGTGATCATTTACCACAGAATCACAGAATAAGCATTTAGGTTGAAAAAGACTGTTTAGATTCATGAAGTCCAACCACTACCCCAGCACTGCCAATCCCACCAGTAAAGTATGTTACTCATCACCACATCTACATGTCTTCTAAATACCTCCAGCGATGGCAACTCTACCACTGCCCTGGGCAGCCTGTCCCAATGCCTCACAACCCTCTCTGTGAATAAATTTTTCCTAATATCCAGTCTAAACATCCACTGAAAGAGCTTTTCATTTCCCCTTCTCACTTGTAATTTTGGCAAGGAGACTGACCCTCACCCCTCCACAATCTCCTTTCATGTAGTTGCAGAGAGCAAGGTCCCTCCTGAGCCTCCTTTTCTCCAGGCTGAGCCTCCCCAGACCCCTCATCTGTTCCTCATCAGACTTGTGCTCCACACTCTTCCAAAGCTCCATTGCCCTTCTCTGGACTCACCCCAGCACTTCAGTGTCTTTCTTATCCTGAGGGGCCCAAACTTTGGTATCCTGGTTAGTAAATGAATATTAACTGTTTTGGTGGGTTAAGGTGTCCAAACTAGAAATCTTATATGGAAAATTTTGACAGGAGTACATTTTTTTTAATCAGAATTTCCTTTTGACTGAAAAACTGTGTATCTGGGATACACAATGCTCAGAAGATCCCTTAGCTGAGGAGCCACACACAGAAGACCTGTCAGCCTTGCATTCAAATTTTCAAAAACTGATGACAGCATTTAGCAATTCCCCTGGGACCCCAGGCCACCAGTGCAGCAAGAGGTTCATGACTAGATGTCTACAGGTGATGAACCACTCTCATAGAAGACATCAGGATTTCACTGGCCTCACTACAGAGTGGATAAAGGCAGGAAAAGAGCAGGCCTGGGATGTCCATTCCTTTGGCTGTGTGTTGGTTTTGGCTGGGATGGAGTTACTTTTCTTCACAGTAGCTGGTATGGGGCCCTTTTGGGTTTGTGCTGGAAACAGTGCTGATAACACAAGGATGTTTTTGTTACTGCTGATCAGGGTTTACATAACACCAAGGCCTCTTCTGCTCCTCATCCCAGCAATGTGGAGCAGAAAAGGGTGCACAAGGAGTTGGGAGGGGACACAACTGGGACAGCTGATCCCAACTGACTCGAGGGATATTCCAGATCATAGAGCATCATGCCCAGCATATTGAGCTGGGGGAATAAGAAGGAAGACAGGTTGTTTGTCTTCCCAAGTCACCGTTTCCCATGATGGTGCCTTTCCGTCCTGGGGTTGGCTGAATATCTGCCTGCCCATGGGAAGTGGTTAATGAATTCCTTGTTTTGCTTTGCTTCATTGTGTGGCTTTTGTTTTACCTGTTAAACTGTCTTTATCTCAACCCGTGAGTTCTCTTGCTTTTGCTCTTTTCTCTCCCATCCCACTGGAAGAAGTTGAGCTCAGCTGCTGGATGCACTTAAAGCCTAAAAGGCTGCTGTAGTGGTGGTGGCACTGAGGAGATAAAGGCTCCTCGATCAGTATATTATTTATCATTGCATTTAGTCCTAATGCATGGTGGACCTCAACCCTCTCCATGAGATGGGAAGCAAAGAGCTAACATGGAACATGGAACAGAGAGATGTGGCAAAGAGAACAGGAAGGAAGAAAAGGTAATGAGATTATCATGGTTATTCCATCTGCTGTCCTATATAGTCTCAGAAATAAGTGAAGACAAGGATGCCTGGGGGCTCAGAAAGGAACTTTCCAGAGCATGGTCTATCTACTCTTTTCTGTAGAACCAGCAGGTGGCAAAAAGGCCCTATGGAAACACCATTCCTTCTTGCCTCTGGCTTTGTATTCCAAACCCACTGTCTCAATGTCTCTTGCCTCTGGCCACCACCCTTTTCCTCTCCCCCTCCTTTCTGTGGAGGAGCAAACTCTCCTGCAAGACAGGAATTGGAAGGTACTTATGATCCTGTCCTTCATACATGTCCGGGAAATGAGACCTGAACTATTAACATGGCCTTTTGATGGGTGACCATGTCTGGACAATCCCCTCACTGTAAATGGAGGCTACAGTATGAAAGCTTTAATTCATCTAGATTGCAAATTCAATGAACTAGCTCAATCACTTCAAGAACTTAAAGTCATAAAATCACAGAATCATTAAGATTAGAAAAGACCTCCAAGATCATTGAGTCCAACCTTTGAGCAAACACCACCATGTCAACTAAACCCTAGCATTAAGTTACATTATTGACATAGAGTGTCATATGTTTTCATTATTGTCTTGCTACATTACTATAATAGGATGTCAGACTGTGTGGAAAGCCTCTTTCAAAGCCTGTTGTGCCAAGTGATGCTGGTGTTACCACTGTCAATTTTTCACCATTCCTTATGCTTTCCTGTAGTTTTCTAGAGGAAGGGATTTACCAAGTGCTCTGCCATCCCCTCCTGACAGAGCCAGGCAGGCTTGGGCACTACCATCCTCACTGTGCATCCAAACTACTCTAGATAAACACCATCATTGACTTAGGGGGTGCTAAGGCAACTCCTTGTCCATGGTCAGAGTCACAGAGGTTGTAGCAAACACCTGGGACAAAGACATTTTCCAGCAGCTCAGTAGTTTGCTTAGCAAACCGCCCCCCACGGCATCAGTCACAGTCTCCAGGTGCTCTGTAGGCAAAATAAGTCTGATGTACTGGGCAGAGAAAGGAGGATTTGTGAAGGAGGAGCTTGGCCCTCTGCACTGCCCAGGGTGGTTGGTGCCACCAAGATCCCACATGGCCACTGTAACTTGTGGTATTGGGAAGTGCCATCAATTTAATTCAGGTTATGTCTCTCCCAAAAGGCAAATGGTAAAAGCACACTAAAATGTGATTTGCTGAATGGTAACCAACAGAAAAAACTGCCCCAGACAGATGCTTTTACCAAGCATTCCCTTCATCAGCTGGAAGTGATAAAACTGTGATTGCCCCTTCCACTTCAGAGAGCACCATGGGGAGGGGTGCACAGAAGGCAGTCTCTGTTTTGCCTGGTGGGCACAGGACTTTCAGCCAAAGCAGATCTTTGAGTGGAACTGGTGCAAGGTTGTAGATAAAACTTCTTTTTTTATTTTTTATTTTAATCAGCAAGTGTCACAGATACTTGTAATACCTGTAAATACCTTGGACCCTTTGCATCTTTCCAGCCTTTGTCCTGCCAGTTATGCCTGTAGGATGCTGGTGCAGAGGATGAAGCAGAGCCTCAGGTTGCTTCTCCATGGCACAGCTGATCAATATTCAGTGGTTTGGCTGCCAGAGGAGCCCCAGAATCAGGCTGATCTCCTAGGAAACAATGGCATTGTTGCCACTGGAATAAACATCCTGGTGGGCCATTTGTGTTTATCTGGTATTTCTATTCTCTGCTGATTAACCCAGTCAAGTGAGGTCTCCATGTGGTAATTACAGCACAGCTCATTTGTGTGTGTTTTACAATGGTGTTGACCTAATCCCACTAGAGCACCCCAAGCATGTGCAAGGAGTTCCCACCAGAAATCCAAATAACGCCCCAGCGCTGCTGACAGCTTAATAACATGACAAAGTTCAGTCTCGATGGATGTCAGGGACAGGAATGTGGTTCAGGCTGCTCTGACCTGGAGCTTTCAAAATACTGTACAGTTGAGGCTGAGTGTTTGACAAATAACCTTTTCTTTGCCTGCTCAAATCCATCAGACGCTACCAGGTGCCATGGAGAGGCCACATGCCACTGTTAAAATGTTAAATTGAGTGGCATGGCCATCAGAGGCTCTGGGGAGGGACATTTATCTTTATTATTATTGTTATTAATAATGCAGATATTGCTGTGCGTTGCATTCCGAGGTATTTTTGCAGTACTAAATCATCCAAACGCCCATCGATGGCCCTGATAAATCACACAATAAACCAAAATTCGATACAGCTGTCAGCCCAGACCCCCAAGCAAAATCTCTGGGAGCTTAATTATAAAGTTCAGGCAGGGACTGAGCCTCCTCGAGAGGGGACATGCGGCAGCATGGCACTGCCATTCCAGTCACTCGGGAAAGGCTGCATCAGCCCTCTCCTGCCACTCCGCAGCATCCCAGTGCTGCCGCAAGCAGCAGGATGGGAACAGCTGCTCATGACACCATTTCTCATTGTTTTCCATTTTATGCTTTTTCCATGCTGCTTCTTTACTTCTGATTTATTTTAAGCTGTTTATCTCCCTTTGTATTATTTCTGCTTCTCCTTTTGCTCCTCTCTTTTCCTCCCATTCTTCCCTCTCTCCCATCACTTGCCTTCTGTCTCACCACCCCTTTCTTGCTCTTTCCCTCTTCTTCCCCTCCCAACCCGCCCATCAAAGCGAGGAAACCATAACCCAAAGGAAGAACAAGAGTTGAACCTGTGCCAATGCAATGGGCCAAGAGGCTACATATGGAACCAGCAAATCACACAGCCATGAAGGATGTTAGTGATTTAAAGTTATGTATATTGAAGTCTGGATCTTAAAATGAATCCATAATGGTAGAGGTAACTAATGGAGAGACTTAACTGACAGCAAGCAGAGTTTTTTTCTGTAACATTGTTATATTCCCACAAACTCCTCTTTTCCTGTCCCCACCCTTCCCCTGCCCCCCTTTCTGATTAGTTCAACATCCAAGTTGACAAGGAAAAGCTGAAGCTGGCTGCTTTATGAATAAAGATTTTAGCCCATACACCATAAATATGAGTGCTACTCCCACTGGATGCAGAGCAAGGCATCCAACTGGCTCTGACAGCTGTGGGGCTCTCCCTGGGGAATTATGCCCATGGCAAGGGATGGTGAATGTTCCCAGCTGAGCGGGCACGGCAGCACGACTCGTTGCAATGTGATAAATAACCTCCTGAGGGCTCAGGCTCCAGCAGAGATGTGTTGCCAAAGCCAGCTGGGCCCCTGTGGCAGCTGAAATACCAACTGCAATGATTTTCTGCGGTGATTAAGGATACCCAGAATTAAAATGCTGTGCAGAGGGAAGGATGTCACTGTACGTGTATGCACATGCATGTAGAAATAGATGTACATATGTGTGCAAAGCATTGCATATAATGCTTATACTTGCAAAGTCAAACATTATATACTTGCAAAGTCAAACACTCCAAAGCTACAAAAAATCAAATGCTGCTCATCTGCCCCAAATGTGCTACTTTTTATATAGAAGAATCATGATGGCACTGGGACCTGAGGCAACAGTTGAGAGGCAAGAGCTTCTGAGCACTCCTGGTTGCACTTGAAAGCACTGGGGACATAACCTGCCTTTACCTCTTAGTGTATATATACACCATATATATATATACATATATATGTATGTGTGTATGTACTGCCTGTCAGGGCAGTTAAATGCCTCCCTGCCATCCGATCCCGTCAGATCTCGGAAGCTCAGCAGGGTCAGCCCCGGATTGGGTCAGTCCCTTGGATGGGAGACCTCCTGGGAAATGCCGGGTGCAGTAGGTTCTAGTCCTGAGGACTTCACTGGCACTGTCCAAGCTCGCTCGGCTGTGGCAGATGAACCTCAGGACTGAAACGGTGGGGCCAGTTCTGCACACGCTGAGCCTCACCTAAAATCCACTGCGCAGGCTGGAAGGGCACACCCACGTGGGGACAGCCCTGCCCAAATCTTCGTTCGCGAAGCCGAGCCACACACGTACTGCCTGTGAGAATTCTCTTGGCTTAAGCCTCCTAGTACCCTCCCAAACAAAGTTTCAGAATCATTTAGAAGATCATTTGTCCAGGGGGGGGGTTCTAATCAGTCATTTGAAGGCAGCCATTCAGTTTAGGAGGGCAAACCAGTATGGACAAGAACCATTTTGTGCCAGTTTGTCCCAGAGACAGGGCGTGATCCCAGCTCATGGAATTTATTGGTGCAGTAGTACCCTGAAATTGCAGCACAATGCAACATACCGAGAAAAATCATGTCTTTAGTAGGTGAAGCCAAGCGTCCAAAGTGAAAACTTCTACCTGCTCCCAGGCTGTGAAACACCATCCCGTGCTCCCTGGGGACACATTAAGTGATCTAATGAACGTTTGTGAAGCTGTTACAAACAACGATGCTGCATTGATAGCATGACTATTTTAAAGAGCTTCCTAATAGGCTGATAAACAAGGAATAAAGAAGGCCCAGCATCACATTGTGCCAATAAAACAAATTGTATCACCCATTGAGAGTGCTGAAGAGGGCAGGAGTTGCTCGGGATGTGGCACATGAGCTGATGAAAAATGGTACCACAACCCATCCGTAAAAGTTGCTGAATGAGGATTACATGGGTGACCTGAACTCTAACAGGTTTTTCAAAGTCCTTTCCTTGGAACCAATAATGTTGTTTAATATTGTTTTAGCAAAGGGTTGAGGGTAGGGGGCCTTCTTGCAATAAATTCCTTCTCACACTTCTCAGTGTATATACTTCCATCCAGCTTTTCCCAAAACCTGTGCCTTTTGATGCAAGGGAACCAGAAGAAATCCTCCCTATTCTCTCTGCTCTAGAAATCAGGAGCAGAAGGGTTACATGTGCACTGAAGAAAACAGCCTTTCTTTTTGTTTTTGGCAGTTTAGACTTTTCAAACTGCTGTACCTTCTTCCCTATGGCATTAAATTCCCCTTTGGATTCTGCAATGCTGATTTAGGGAGAAACTTAAAGAGATTGAAGTCCCTGAGGTGTACACATAACACTCAGGAGTGAAGGGCTGCATTTCCCTCTAGTTGCTGAACAACAGGGTGGGTTGGAGATCGGCCACCAGCCGCTGGCATTGCCACACTCAGCTCTGGGATACTGGAGGAGCCAGCTCCAGTCCTGCTGAGGAGAGACTAGACTGCGGGTTTTCCTTTTCCTCCAGGCTTCACCAGAGAAAGGCAAGATCCTGTCAGCGGTGGCTGAATATTGGCCAGATTATGGGGCATGTGGGTATAGCCTATATTTATTTTTTTAAAGTATATATTTGTTTGATGTTTTGCAAGCATCTGCTTAAGATTTCTGTGCTTATCTAACAGGAGGAAAGAGCCCATTCTTCCCAAAGCCAATTCAGTGCAAGAAAATGTCATAACAGTGTTAGGCCCCTTTGTTTCATCCTTTGCCAGAGGGTCTCCATAGTTCCTCTGCTACTTCTTGGAAAGCCAAGAAGCAAAGGCTGGCAATTAAAGGCATCTGCTGGGCTCATGAAAGGAAAGGCATGCACGAGAGATGAAGGATGGATGACACCTGAAATGTCTAAACTCTTGCCTGGTGCAGACTGGACTGATTGCAGCCAGTCTAGCAGGATGTGTAGAGTGTTACATCAGGTATTGAGATAAAAAGAAAAACCAAACTAAACCCTCCTTGACAAAGCTTCCCTCGACCCCACCCCTGAAGGAAGAGGTGCCAGCAGCTCCATGGAGAGCATCAAGGGCTCTATTTTTCACATGGCAAAGACAGACAGGAGAGATAGGAGCACAAATCCTCATCAGAGAGAGCGATTAGCTGGGTAGAAAAGATCCTTCAGAGACTGAATGACCAAAAAAATGACCAGCAGCAGCAAGACATTGCTGTGGAAAGGGGAAAGATTTGGCTCTTTCAGAACAAATGCATAAGGAATGATAAAATAAAGACAGGAAACATGATAAGTGATCCAGGTTGTTACTCACCCCATTTTTCATCATTCAGGGCTGCAATCACAATCACTTATGCACAGAAACCTCTTATTTTACACAGTGCCTAATGTATCTGTTGCTCTCAGTTTTACTGCTGTAGTTCAGCATCCAGAGAGCCTGAGACCAGTGTCAGGATTTTTGGTACAGTGAGAGAAGCCAGAGCTACAGGCAATATTTTCAATGTAATAAACACTAAAAAAATGCCACCAGTGTGCAACTTTTTTGTGTGTGTGGTCAGTAAGTCAAAACCCAAGGGCTGGCACTCCTGGCAAGCCCCTGTGAAGCTTTCAGTACTGACCACCCTCATCGGGATGGAACAGTCTCATACCTGTGGTTCTGGAAAGGCAGTGACATGATGGAGCTGTGCAAGGTGTGAGTTTCTGTCAGAAAATGCACAGCAGTGTCACCAATAACAGCACTGGCCATGGGCACCTGAGTGACCAAAGAGCAAAGCTGAACTTCCATTCAGGGCTGGTTACAAAATGGGCAAAAAAAGATGTTTATTAATTCTTTGATATGTCTAATGGCAAGTTGTTTCAGATTCCTTCATTTTCCTTCATCCTGCCGCAATTGGAGAGAAGAGGGAAAAGACCATGTCTGCTCTGAAAGAGCACCTGGGTGCTTGCACACTGAATGCTCAGCCCAAAAGCAATCAGCCAAGGCCCTGGATTCCTACAATTCTCGACAAGTGAATAAGAATTTCTGTGCCAGTTAAAGCAGAAACATAAGGCTAGCTCTTACCACATTGGGTTTGGAGAATTTGTACTAGATGCCCATTTTTATATCACACATAACATCAAAGAGATGTAGTACTCCAGTGATGCAGTACTAGAGAGATGTGGCCCATTGGGTACAACCTTGGGTGACCAGAAGAGAAGTCGACACGTAAGCTCGGAGAAATCCTACTTGTTGTTCCTCTCCAGTCGCAGCTGCTGGATAATGAACTCTTGTTGCTTTAGATGGAATGTGATTCCCTGTCATTTGCTGTAAGAGGGATTCCAAGCCTCTCTCTCTAATGCCTCTCTGGAAGTGGTTTGCTTTGAGGAAGATAAATTCAAAGTTTTGTGCTGGAATTCAATTTACAATACTTCACATTTCATAATCTGTAGTGTTATAACATCAGAAAGGCCATCCTAGAGCCAAGGCACCCAGCCCTCCCTCAGCTGTGTCTAACCTCTCACAGCAGAAGCAATGTAAGAAAACAAATGGAAGTCTACTTCCTCAGGGACCTTCTCTAAGCCTTGGTATTTAGGGACTTCTTGACCTGTGTGCTGGTTTAAAGGAAAACCAGCAGGGGAAATGAACTCACCACGAGAGAGATTATAAGTCAGACCTAAAATTTAATAACAATATTACACTAAAAACACTGACACGAAAGGGAAATTGCTTTCAGCTCACAAAAACCCAGCAGTATAATCCAGTGTCCTGGGGCACAAACCCAAGGGGGTTTGTTTGCCTTTGTGCTGAGACCCCTGTGGCTCCCCCAAGTCCAGAGCAAAAGGAAATGGAAAACCTGTTGGTGCAGGCGAGGGCTGTGGTCTGGGCGAGAGCGGTGATCTCCTCCTGTCAAGGTCCTGCTGCTCCTCTGGATCCGACGAGAGGTTCCCAAAGTCTTCTTACCCACCACTTATGTACCCTCAGGTAGCACCCAGTCCCTCCCCCTGGGCAGGGACTCACACAATGGGGGATTAACTCTGGGAGCCAAGGGGTATTGAACTGTTGATGGCCCATTGGCAGCTCCGCCCCCTCAGGCTGGGTGTGAAGGTGATAATGACTCCCTGGGCAGCTGCTGCTAATGGCCCATTGTCCTTGGGGAATGAATAGAGGGGGTAGAATACACAGCTTTGATCACCCTTACACAGTGTCAACTGGTCCCACCTGCTGAACTAGGACAATGTGAAAATTGCTTCCAAAGTTTCTTATTTAATGACATTAATGGATCTGTTCTTCAGGAAGTTACTATGTCCATACATGAACCCCATATTCATTTTGATCTGCACAGCATTCTCTGGTAAAGGGCTCCAAAGTTTAATTACACGCTGTGTAAAATGGCATTTCTTTCTGATTGCTTTAATCTTGCTTCTTGATTATTTGATTAGGAACGTATAACCTGTGATATGAGAAACAGTGAATAATCATTCCCCATTTTACCCCATCTATTATTTTCTAGGCATGTTATAACCCCACCAGTTCTCATATCCCATTTTTAGATGGAGAAGTATAGTTGTATTCAAGCTGTGAGCACACATTTTTTTCTTGCAGCCAAGGAAGACTTGTATGTCTAAAAAAAAAAAGTTAACTAAATTTTAAAAAAATTTCAAGAATAACCCAATGAGAAAATAAACCACTTTTATTGAAATTATCAGGTGCTAATCACTCTTCAAATATAATTATAAACAGCTCCAATTCAGGAAGGTGGATTTCTTCATTTAACATGTACTCATTTGAAGGATACAAAAGAAATATTTGTAATATATTTAGAAGCTTAAAATAAAACAATGAGCAGATACTTTGAGTTCAAAAATTAAACTCTTTCTTCAATAATAAAATATACTACCTATTATACAAAAAGGACACTATTTTATTCACAGTTGACAGAGTCACACAATCATAATATTAAAGGTGAACTGCAATGACATTTTATTTATATTTCTCCTATTATTACAGATTATGAGGGTTAGAGCAGCACACAAAGACCCTAATTAGGCTCCTGTTGTGTAAGGAGCTGCACATGCAGAAAAGTGGTGTAGTTCCTACCCCAAAAGGTTGCAATCTAATCTAAAATTGCCCATTAAGAGAGGATGTGCCTCAACTGAAAAACACAAGTTTGCAAAGGGATTTATCCTGGCTTGCTTTCTTATCTGATGGAGACCCCCAGACACACAGTTACTTTTCACTGTCAGCCACTGTAAAATGGTTGTTTACAAATAAATTACTTTTCTTTGAAGCTTAGCAGGTATAAGTTTAAAGGTAATTCCTGCTTTCTTTGTACAAGTTTATGATCTTGCTTTTAGTCCAGTACTTCAGGTGGTAGCCCCAAAGCCATTAGGCATTTCTGAGATTAATGACATTTTGGAGGAGAAAATCCAGTCATTCACTTGGGTCATGGCCAGTAGTTAAAAATTTGTGTCCTTTCAAATGAGCAATTTTTTGCCCAAATAATGCCCTGAAAAGGTACCATGTCTGATCACTGTGTCATGGTCCACAGCCCAAATTTTGCTTGTGAATAGCAATGCAGTTTTTAAGCAACTGTAGGTCAGTGGAGGCCATGCAGGTCTCAGCACAGGTTGCTCACACACTGAAGATAAGAAACTTGTCACACATCCCAGGACTTCCAGACTGGTTCCTGTTATCCTCTCTCAGTGGAAGGACAGTAGCATGTGGAGTGGGCTCCCCTTCCTCTCCTTCAGCCTCAGACCCCTCAAAGTAACCAGGATTGTGCCCCAAATGAGTCAGAATTTGAAAGCAAGTGGGTTTGTGGGGGAAAAAAGCACTTCTGTTCACCCCTAAATCTTGCTATTCAACTTGGTTTTGATCTTCAGGCTTTAGAACTGAAAACAGATTACAAAAATAAATCTTTGATCACTAGATCATAAATTTTCTATGAAATACAGAACAGGATCCTTGCGTAAAAACAAAACAAAACAAATAAAGAAAAGAGCAAAGGGAGTTACCATCATAGCTCCAAGAGTTTGTACAGATGAGGACCCTTCTCCAAGCAGCTATTGGGAATTTGTTCATAGCCTCTAAAAACACAGTCAGGAGCACAAGCTGTCAGTTTTGCACTAGGAAAGAGGGGTTTCCACCCCAATTTCTTACAGTTAATAATGCCAAATAATTTCCATCACTAAACAACACAATATACTGGTTTCTTTGAAACGGAAGGCTTAGACACAGAACGGCACTGCAAATGAGAAGTGAGGCAGCGCGGCAGCTCAGTGCGCTTAAGGGAACGTTTTGAAGCCATTTAGCAGGAGTTTATTGCTCCAGCACAGGAGGCTTTGAGCACTGAAACACGACAGGGTGTGCATTGTTGTGCCAGAGCAGCCCGCCCTGGGTGTGTGTGGCTGCGGCAAAGGGCCAGGGGCTGTGTTTAAACGCACCCGCACGAGAAATGCGATTTAGGCAGAACAAAGCACACTCCTGTTGTGCCTCCCCGTGATTATAAACTAGATCTGTGTCATTATAAATAGAAAATGACTGGTGACAAAGATGCTGCTTTGACTCACTACTGAGGCCAAGCTCCTTCGCTGCGGTTCCCGACGTCAGACCAATTTAGCGGCTGCGCTGCAGGCGAGTGTGTCTGGTTCGGGGTTAGCCGGTCCATGTCTCATGATGGCTTAATCTCATTTTATAACAGCAGGGGATTCACTGGGCTGCTTTTCCAGCAACACACTCCTTCACCCAAGGACTGTCCTGGACGCCTTCCGAAATGCTCTGTGCCTGCTGCAAGGCTCAGATTGCTGAGCAGCAAATTAGCTGGTCCTCCAAGGGACTGCCAAACTTTCGGGATCTGTGAAGTTGAGATCCTGCGTCTACACAACAAAATAGTGTGGTTCTTGTTTTATTCCAATGGGAACCAAATCAAAGACACAGAAGTAACAGCACTGTTTTAAGAGTGTAAGTTTTCCTCTTTATGCCACCTTCCATCCCAACAAACTTCACTGCATTATTGAATTAAATAATGCCATAAAATAAACAGAAGATATATACATATATATATATGTATAGTTTCTATGTTGTACAGTAAGTAGGTAAAAAAAATTAGAACTGAATCTTAAGTCTTTAATGTAATATCTGGAGCCTTCTGTTCCTTTAGTCCTAAGCATCCTCTTTAAAACAAACTGCAATCTTTCTACTTCAATTATTTAATCAGAATCCCACTTCCATATATATTTTATACCACAATTTATTCCCAAAGCTGGGGATAACCTCTCATTTCCTGAAAGCTGTTAAAAACTTTCTTAATGCAAAAGTAGAGAAATCTGCTGTTTGCAAGTTCTATTTACTTATTGCTTACTTCCAAAGTAAAGTAGTTAATTTAATGAAGGAGGAAAAAAAAAAGAGTGAAAAAGAAAATTACTAACATGGTGCTCGTAACCATTGCCCAAATTCTTCAGTTTATAGACCTAGGGAGACAGGGAAAGAGCAATTTCTCAGCAGTGCAGCAGAATAGGCTAAAATGACCCTGTGAAATCCAAGCAATTCTGGGAATAAAGGATGTTCACTCCTGTTATGGTTCTACAGTGAAAACTGCTTTTAGGGCTCCCAGTAGTACCCATTAGCAATAGCCAAGCTTTTCTGTTTTAATTTCATTTAATTTAATTTCCACCAACAAATTCCACCCTGTGGTGAGCATTGACAGTATCATGTTGAGAACCATTAAAGCAGATTTGGATTGTTTTTACTCTGTGTGTGTATATATATATATATATATATAGATAAATACCCCACCCTTTCTTTAGAGGACCTACTTCATAATAAGAGTGAGGCAGATAGCACGGAGGAGTCATTATGCTGTGGGACACCACCACAGGGAGCGTGGCTGGAGATACAGCAGAACATGCCTTGGCATTGCACTGCTATCATAGCCCAGTCCCAGCTCCACTTTGAACCTCCCCATTATACCAGAATGGAGCCTGGTCATGTCCCTCCAGTCACCACCTGCTGTCCTTCTTCTGCACTAAGACCCTGTATATCACTGCTGCTCCCTTCTCTCCTTGAGTGCTTTCTGTTCTCTCAAGGGCATCTTCACATCTTGAAACATCTTCATGCTTATGTAGCCTTTGGCTTTTCTGGGCATTCCGATTGGGAATTCCTCCACTGGGAATTCTGCCACTGGGTTTCAAAGAAAAGAGAATAATAATGCCCTTCATTAATATAGGCTTTACTGTCATGTCTTTTAGGCCCCTCTCCAGGCAAGCAGGCAGGCACATGTTTAGCATTAAACACATGAGTAGTCTCTATTCACATGCTGCAAGCTAGAAATGCTCATTAGGGCTGGATCGTGGCCCCAGCTGAGCTCTAACACACTCTAGCAAGGGAGCTGGGCTGGAGGAAAGGTGACCCTCAAACCTTTCATGGTGGTTGCACCATCACTGGCAAAGCAGTTTCTGCTCCTCTAGCGGGAGATGGGTTGTTCCCTTGGCAGCAGAGGCACGACCTGCTGAGCGGTGACAATGCCATCATTCAGAGCTGCTTAGCTGATGAGCACAGCTCAAACACACCACATTCAAACTCATCCTCTGCAGTGTTTTCAGCGTTAGCATCTCTCCAATGAATGCTGAAAGGGGAATGATTTGGGGCAACAGGGGAGTAAGATGACTGCTGTGGTCTCTGAGAGGCTGCTGAGTCCCATGTAGAGAATGCCTGAGGGGTTACACAGAGCTCTTCAGGCCTTCATGTCACATCTTAAAACATGGACTGATCAAGCTTTGGAAACCAGGACTGGATGTGATCTCTGTGCTTTCCTGAGGCTGAGAGTTGCTTGGACGTGGGACAAGGAAACCAAACAGCTCAGTGCTCTCTGCTTTCCCTGCACATGAGCTTGGAAGGGGAGAACAGGGAACAAGACCTCTCTTTTAACTGCTGAGCACCAAGTGAGTGTCCAAACCATCAGATCCCTCCTGACCAAGAAGATGAGAAATTTTGTGACTCAGAGGTCCTACTATCTCAGAGAAATCCCTAGGGAAAGACATCTTCAACATGTGCCTTGTTCATGTCTGTGCTGAAATCCGTAGTTGACTAAACAACCTATCACTGTTAAAGTAGCCCAGATGAAAAAACACATTTTTTAAAATGCTTTTAATACTGTTTTCTTAAAAGAAAAAAAATCACTACCTTCTTCAACTTCTCAACAAGTATAAACCTCACAACTTTTCTGCCGCCTCTGGAATTACCAGTCATTGCAGACATCAAAATTAATGAAGAGGTGAAAGATCCAGCAAAAAAACAAAAATCTTTCTGGAAAAATATTTCTTAATATCAAAAGCAATTCAAGAATAATGAATATATCTAGAAGAATAGTAATTCAATGCAAACTTCCTGAAAGAATGAAGGAAGAAACAAGACTTTGGGATTATTATTTTCCTTAAAACACCAATTTATTTTAAAAAAATTAATGATTCCATGTGCTTCTGGATTTACATGAGTGTGACTTCCACTGGCTAAATTTTTGCAACACTTTAGACTCAGCTCATTAGACAAACTCAGTGGATGCAGAAAGGGGGTTTCAACCTACCAGACAGAGGGGTTACACTTAAATACAGTTCCCCATGTGCCCATCCATGAGCACCCTGCTACTTAGCACAGAGGAAATGGTTGTGGCTAACTTGGAGCTGCATTTGAGCAAGGCCAAGACAGGAGGAAGGGTAGCTAGGGGTTAAAATGAAATAAATAAATATTCAAAATAAATGCTACGTGAAATTCAGCTGAACTTTCTTGTAGTAAATAAACAAAGTTGTCTAATTGCTCTGTGATATAGACTATCATTCTCCCCCCAAGCAGTGTCTTCTCAGCTGATGCAAACAGAGGAGTAACCTGTGGCTCTATATTCCACACTAGGTCTGATAAAGCAATGTGATTTCTACTGGAAATTTTAACAGACTTGAAACAGATTCTCTCTAGTCCTACCTGTATGGCAAAATAACCTCTTGGCAATTCAAACAGTCTAACAGAGAATAAGAGCAACTAATCTGTGGGATCCCCTGGCACCCCCATACCACTGCTAATGGAAGAAAATCAATATTAGTTCCAATATGAATGGAGTGTTGGATTGACTGAGCAGGGAGCTTTGAAATAAATATCTAAGAAATGTTTGGATGAAATGGACATCTTCACAGACATTTGGTCTGCATTTTTGAAATGTAGATTATTAAATCCACATTGTTGGCTTCTTCCCCCTCTGCACTATGTCTTTCTTTACATCTTGCAAAAAATTTATGAACAAAGTTATTGTAAATCTGCAATGTCTGTCTTGTCACTTATATTCTTTTCAGAAATGCTGCCTTGACAATGTAGATATACAGTCCTGTATGATTAATATTTATTACTTATAATTCTAAATACAATGGAAGGTCACCAAAAATACCCTGCCTAGAGTCTGGAGCCCTTTAAAATCTCATTGGTGATGGATCCTGAGTCTTGAGAATAGAGCTCAAAATCTTAGCAAAACACTTTTCTATGTAGGATTTCCAGTATTTCCTGCTTCTGACTATGAATGCCAAAAAGCACAAAGGTGAGCAAAAGTTACAGATCTGAAAACATGAACTTGGATTTCAAACCCAAACAAAGGTCAGGGAATGCCTGAACCTGTCCATAATCTTGGATCAGCCTACAACAGAGTTATGAGTAAAATGCAAAGTTAGGATACAGAGTGAGACTTGAATTCAGGCAGAACAGGCATGGTAGCTGAAAATTGCTCCATTTTCCTCTTCTTCTTTCTCATATCCATCATTACATCTTATCTAGATATTTAGGAGGCGTTGCTAGGAAAATGAAAATATTTAAACATTTTTTTTGTTATTAATTAAAAAGAAGGTAGCTTGGGGATTTTCAGATTTTATAATGAAATCTTAAAAACTTTTCAAGAACATGCAAATCATCTTAGTGCTCATTGCACTTACAGCTCATTTTCTTTTTGGTATCAACCCAACCATTTTTAAACATAATTTTTAAAAAACAGATGCAATTTGAGGTTGCTGGGACCAACTGATTGTGACTTGGTCCTGGTCTATTAAAACTACAGAAAAACATATAAGAATATTTCAGAACCATGGGATTTAGCACACTGGGGAAGATTCAGAGATGGGTTGCTTCCCCTGCCTGAGAGCTGCTGCATGTTTGGACACTCTTCTTTTAGGAGCTAAATATAATGAGCAGAGAGACTCTGCATCCACCTCTGTGCCTTTTATTCAAAAATTCACTGCAACTGTGATTAAGCAAAGGTACTGATTGAAGTACAAATCTGAGAAAAAATTAGGTTCTGTTGATCAACATGCTCCAAATGAGATCATAGTGGAAGTTTAAAAAGCCCTGTAACCATTGCTCAGATAGAAGACTTTGCTAGGAACAAAATTGCCAGAGCTTTGCTAATAACACTTTTCTAAACTAAGTGAGCCATCTTGACTGACGTGCTGAGTGAAAACAAAACGAAACAGACAGACAGAAAGGACCAAGTCAATTAAGAGAAATAAATAAATAAATAAATGCTGGAATAAAAGCAAGGGAAAAAATAAAATAATATCACGAATGATAATTCCAATCTCATGAAAAAATGTTTTTGAAAAGCCACACGTGCTTGTGCAGACACTTCTAATCTCATTAGATTTTTCTGGCTGCTGTTAGTCTTCTGAGGCAGCTGATTTCTCAGCAATATTTTAAAGATTGCAAGCCTTTGCCCTCCAGTGTAACCACTGATAAAATAGCCTATTCCAGGAGAAAATTTTGGGAGTTCATGGATTTTTTCACATGGTTTTGAAAGTTCAGAACAAATTGACCATTGCATGAGAAACAATAGTCAACCACAAACTATCTTCACAGTCAACGAGCAGCACTCTGCTCCCAGCTGGATTAGAGTGAAAAGTGGAATTATCCCACCAAAACAAGAGGATGGTTTCAGATTGTCAACAGCATCACACAGCTTTCCATGCTGTCTCCACGTCTCCAGCTCTTGGGCTGCAAAGAAACCTGCTGGGAGGTTCTCCTTGGTCAAGCTTGTGGTTCCCCTCAAATCAGTGCAGCTCTAGCAGCTCTGATCAGAAGGGGAGCCACATTGAGTTAGAGCTCAGCTTTATTTTGTCTTTGAAAACAGCAATAAATCCCCCCAGCCTGAAAATCACGAGCCATGTGCACTGCTGCACATATTGGGGCACACGAGTTTCAAGTGAAAGACCTGTCATTCTGAATTTGCTACAAGAATGTGTAAATAATCACTAGTATAAAGCAGATGTGCCAGGCAGGAACTGCAGATAGAACAAAATCATCAGTGTTAGAAAAGAATTCCTAATTCAGAATCATGGAACCTGGGTCTGTAAACCCTGGATGAGTGGGACTGAAGCATTTTGCATGGATTTCTAGTGGCATACTTGCTGAATTTCTGGCTGGAAACGTGCCTCTCACTGTCTCAGCCTGCCCTCTTTGAGGCTCTCAGAGCAAACTTCTCCTGGGGTGAGATGATGAGCGCTTGAAAGTGACCCATCTGGAGCCCAAGGCAAAGAAAGCCCTTCCCTGCCTGGAATTCGTGTGCTGTGACAGCTTTCTACTGCTGATCCAAGTTTCCCAAGATAGCAATTATAAAGGAACTGGCAGCCATACAGTCAAGATGACAATTTCCTACGTGGTTTGCTTAGCTGTGCCAATTCCCTCTGTGGGTGCTGGAGTCAATCTGCTGCCCCCATTATTGCTGTGTCTCTCTGTCTCTACCCACCAGCAGATCCAGTGGGCATTTTGGCACAAGCCCTGCTCTTCCAAGGGCTGCCTGCTCAATTGCTCATTCACGCTCTTTTGCTTTAAACATTTGGATCCAACAGCACCATGCAAATTTTATGCAGAGTAGCATCTGCAAGTCTGACATATTCACTCAGGCTTCCCCTTCTTGTGCCGAGTTAAAAATAAATACCCTATAAACTCCTGGGCCTGCTAAGACAGAATATGCATTCAGAGAGTTTATTAAAATATAACTCCTCAGAGTGTTTCTGCTTGAGGGTCAAACTCTTATTTTCCCCCTCTTGTATTTTGTTCATGCCTCAAGGTTCCCAATAGCACTTGGAGAAAAAGCGTCCTTGAAGTAACCTACAGAAAAACCAGTTCTATGTGTTCCTCACTCCCTTACCTGAAATTTCAGCTAATATCTTATTTTTAAAACCCTAAAGACTACAGGTGCTGATATACCTCCACATGAAACAAGAAACTTTTAAAGTGGACTCATTTCCAATACTGATTGCAAATAATACTAGTTGAGCCAGATCTTAAGTTAGACTTCAAAGAGTCTCCACCCACTCCACTAGAGCTGCCTTCTCCTTTCTCCAGGGAGAAGCAGATTTGTCCCTGACCAATACACTTGGAACAGATGAAGTCATAGGGATGCCAACCAGACAGCATAACAATAAAGTATATCTTAAGGCAACAAGGAGAAGAGTCTGTAAAAGGGGATACTGAGCCACCACTGAGGTCAGTTAGGACTTGCTGAGCCGCTTGGCCACGTCTGCATAGGCTTGCTCGATCTCCTTGTCTGCTGCACAGGTGTTGGTGAACTCGTCCCTGGCATAGGCGTTCTTCAGGTACCGCCACAGCCCCGTCATCTCCGTCGGGAACTCAAAGTTGCGGTATCTCTTTGCAACAATCTAAAACAAGAAAGAGGGAATAAATCATCTTGTTCAAGATATATCTAGAGATTCCTTCTTATAGAGCTTCTTACTCTTTCCTGCCATATAATTAATTGCAAATGAGAAAAATGTTTGGAGTGATGCCGTAAATGACCCTTCCCCCCAAAAAAGGACTCTGAGCACATTAGTGTAGGGTAAGATAAAAAGTAAAGGTCCTTTAATAACACAGGGCCTACAGCCCACAGGAATACAGGATGACATGCATGTACCCCAGTTCTTGTTTCCATGGCTTTTATAATAAGATCCCTCCAATCATTGCTTTACACATTTCTCAGTTCAGCCCCAGTCCCACCCCTGGTCCAACCCCCCAGAATTGGGTCTGGGGTCATCAAGACCCTCTGTCTTCATCAACTCTTCTTCCTCAGGCACACAAAGGTCTCTTGGAGCTCATCCAGTTCTGGCTTTTGGGTCACTCTGACCTGTGTTTATGTTTCATTCTGTAGGCCTTCTGATATCCTTCAGCTCTACCTTGGAAAGGAGTCTAAACAAGATTAATTAACTAAAGGAATTTGAGCTCCCTGTTCTGGGACAGGGGTAGTGATAGAAAGGCATTAAACTTAAACTCTTAGAAATCTCTAAAAATCTACAACTACTGTGTTCCTAAAATCTACAAAATGTGAAAATCAGAACAAAAACCCCTTTGGCATCAGGAGAATTGGAGATTGTTTGTTGTCCCATTGCAAAGATGCTATTTTGGTTAAGGAAACTCTAAGTTGATGACCTGGCTACTGCCAACAAATTACTCCTTTCATGTTACCTGAAATTAATTAATTTTATCTTACTGGGTCTTGGGGCACTTTTTGTCAGTTTTTAGTATATCACTGAAAGCTGAGATGCCACATAGGAAAGAGCTGAATCATAAAAAGAAAGACAGGTTTGAGAGAAAAGTATTTGTAATAAATTATGTATATTTTCATATTAATGATTATGTTTATATTTAATATTACTTTATACATACATACTATATCTTAGTTTTTAATATATATATTATGCCTGGCCAATGGTGCCAGAGAATATAACCAGCTACAGCTGTTGGGAGGCTCTATCTGTGTTCATGAAAAAGAAAAACTCAGGGTGGTATGGGTACCATGATTAAGAAACCAAGATGATTTAGCAGATATTAGAAACAGGAGCATTGGGATAAACTGGGTGAGAAAACAGTTATTTCAAGGCTTGTTAGACTAGGAAATTGTCTGTCAAGGGAAATTTTCGATTTCTAAAAACACTTAGACCCTTTTTCAGGAAAATACTGAAGTGCATACTTAATTTTAAGCACCTGTACAGTCCCATTGAAGTCAATGGGATTAATCTGTGCTTAAAGCTTGTTGGTTGGTTAAGTACCTTTCTGGATTGGGATATTTCAGTTTCCCTGTAAGAATATACCATATAGAATAAGCCTGTGGTGACAGAGTGAACTAGCTGATAGGAAGGGAGGGATTAGCTAATTTAATGAGTGCTTCCAATCTCTAGTTTTTCTGACAGTATAAAATTGTTTCTGGGCATAAATTACATACATCTGTGCCACAGGGTTCTCCTTTATTTTTAAAGCACATGGTAGAGCTGTTTTCCATCTCAAATATCTTAGGACAGTCATGTTCTCAGAAATGACTGTGATTTGTTTTTATTACGAGAATTCACTTCATATATGCAAGTCCAAATCCTGTCCTAAACTGCATTTAATTAAGCATTCTTGCCTTCAATGATGCTTTACACACATATGGGGAAGATAAAACCTGCTGAGACACTTCAGTCAAGATTTTCAAAATTTCCAGCACACATCTTCCATCAAATGAAAAAATAATTTACCCTTTTCTTCTATCTGTAAAATGCTTTTCAGGTAATATCCTTAGCCTATGCTTGTCTGATAAAAACTTTTATTCTCTTTTAACATCTTTCATTTCTTCACAAGGAGACAGAAATCAGTAAGGGGCCACACATTCATTTTGCATTGTCTGACTCCAGTGTCATCAATGAAGATGAGCCAAAGAAAGTGCTAAACCTGTGAGGATATTATCACATTTCGTACCTGATAACTTATGCACTTTTTTCAATTTTTTTTTAGTTTTTGCCTGTGTGCAGGCAGCTCCCTGGCTCAGTTTATGTTTTGGCTCACAGAGCCAAATTAGATGCATGACTTGGCTTTCATTCCTAGCTCACTTGCTTGCCAGGGTCTGCCAGGTACTTACGTTATTCTAAAGCAACATGTCATCTGATAAATTAAATAAATGCAACATTTAGAAGTCAAGATGATGTACACCATTTGCACTAGAACAGCAACCATATTATATCTTAAATCCTCAGCAGCGACTTTGATTTGTTAAGTTTTCTGTATGAAACACCAGATGGAATAAATCTTCCCAAAAAAGATGGACTGCTGCTCTTAAGTTGCAAATGAGTGGGAACTGTCTAAAGTTTTGACAAGTCTCTTAAGAATATTAGGAACTCATTAATATGAAAGACTGCTGTTACTTGCAGCTGAGTAAAAATAGAGAGATGAGAGATCTAGAACTTAACATTGTCTTTGCCACTAATTAGTGATGGGACAGTTTTCCCATGTACTAAATATAAAGTTCCCTTAGTTAAATTCTAGGAAACACTGCAGAACAAAAGTATGTTTGAAACTGCTCTTCTAGGACCTAATAACGCTCTGCTGGAATACACATTGGCTTTAGGACTTGGCTGTCAGAGCAGGGCACACCATTGTCAGATAAGGTTTCTTAAACTATTACATGACATCTTTTACCTTGACAACATGGAGTTTGGGCAGAAGGTTGCAGTCAGCAAGAGTCAGGTCATCTCCATCCAGAAACTTGCGTTTAGACACTTTCTCCTCTTCAGTGCTATTTGCATCGATCTCCTCTGGCAGAGGGGTTCTCAGGTAGTCATCAAGCTTCTTCAGAGCCTTCACCAAGCCTCTTTCAAGAGCTTTGCCAGAAATCAAAGAATAAGTGATTAGTGCAGAGTAAGAATTGTTTATAAAAAGTCATTGTCAATGGCCATGGTAATATATAGACAAAAAGCCAAGAACCTTAAAGTAAACAATTTTCGGCGCAGAGAAAGGACTTCACCAACAAGCTTATGAAGTTTATAGTGAAGACATTTTATTACACAAAGCACACAGTTTATATGGGGTTAGGACTACAGCTTATTGGCTAAAAGAGTTAACACACCACCACGCCAGATACATCAATTGGTTAAAGCCTGTCTCTCACAAGTCCTATGTTTATATTATTTCATCCTGGCTGTTTTCGTGCCCCTGCAGAGTCCTGTGAATTCCTACTATGTGAATTCTTGGGGAGTAGCCTCCTCCCTGTCAGCCAGAAGCAGCAAGGAGCTCAGCAGCTGAGCTCCTTGCTGCTTCTGGCTGATAGCTGAGTCTCACAGGGTTTTCTACAGATCTGAATTGCTCACTTTTGATTTTACTGTAACAACAGAACCATATATTTGTTGTTAATTTGTGCTCCAAAGACTACACAATCCAATGGCAAAGTAGCCCAGCAAGGTACGTCTGCCCGAGGGTAAAGCTCATCCTGCAACAGGAAAAGTGGGGACAGAAACCCCTCATGCCATGTCTTCTCCTGACTAGACAAACAACAAAAAAACAGTGAAACTGAGGCCAGAAGGAAAGAACAACTTGCCAGTATGATACACCAATAAAACCCCTATGCCCTGTGATACCCCTCTGCTCTGTTGAGGCTGCCACACAGTAAACTGCACACTGCTGCTTTATTCATCTAAGCAGCCACAGAGGACTGCAATGAAGCTGAATTTTCTAGGATTACTTCAGCTCAGAGAAGTCTCAGTTTACTTCCTCCAACCTCTTTCTGGAGTAATTAAAGGCAATATCAGTAATTTCAAAGATGCTAACCAGATCTCTGTGGAGCTGGAAGATATACTACAATGAAGGTGAGATTTTCAGCCAGTGCTAAGATTCACATTTACCTCAGGTTCAACCTTAGGTCCCAATACTCTTTTTGAGATGTCTCAATAGGGTGTCACAATGGAGAGGAAAATTCAGACCTCTCAGTTCAGTTAATAAAGAACCAAGTCCCACACTCCTCCTGGCTCAACAAATTCCAGTCTTTAAATAACACTCAGACCTCTACAGCAGAGAGCAAATTTTTCACCCAGGCACAGAATTTGTGTCCTTATGCTTCACTGGCAGGATAACAGAAAAACCTGATTGCAATAATGCACTTACAAAAAACTGAGTAACTCTACACAGGTTTATGTGTTACTTAAACCACAAACACTCTGGGGCAAGAAGGGTCTTTTGCAATTCTGTTGGAAGGGTGATGAGCACGATGGAGTCCTGGTTCCCAGCAAGTGTCCCAAAGTGCTAAAGCAACATAAATAAGAAACAGCAAAAATTTACAATGTGAAAAAATAACAACATGGCTCATGGGCTCAGGGCCAGAATTTCAGCTGGTGAAAATTACCTGCAGTGATTTATACCTGCTGCAGATCTGGCCTTGAGTCAGAATTAAAAGCCCAATCCTTTAAAATCTTGTATCTCTGAGTAACTTAGTGCCACTGAACTTAGGAGAGTCTACTCAATGGGTCAAGTTACTCAAGCGGTGCAGCAATACAAGGCCTGTGGAGATAAAGTACCAAGAGCAATGGGTTCAAACTGAAAGAGGGTAAATTTGGTTAGTAACACAGATGCAATTCTTTACTGTGAGGGCAGTGAGGCACTGGAACAGGTTGGCCAGAGAAGTTGTAGATGCCCCATCCCTGACAGTGTTCAAGGCCAGGTTGATTGGGTTTGGAGCAACCTGGGATAGTGGAACGTGTCCATGGCAGGAGATTTGGAACTACAGGATCTTTAAGGTCCATTGCAACGCAAACCATTCTATGATTCTAAATATATTTATGGAGCACAACAGAAGCTTGACAGGGCTGCAGTGATCACCCTTCATAGAGAGGCTTGCTGGGACAGGTAGCTCTACAGGCCCTGCTGTCAGCCATGCCTATATTTTTGGCACAGAGAGAAAGGCAGTGTATCCAGGGTCACTGAGACAGCAGGAGCTGAACACCACAGAACACGATTTCTCTGCTGCCCTAACATCCATTAAACCTGTGCCAGCGGTGGAAGTCAAATTAAGCTGCCTGATGCTTTTCTCCCACTGAAGCCTCTTGGCCCAGCACCAGGGAACCATACCAGCTCTTTTGTGGCTGACTCTGAGACACAGTGGCAAACCCTGGCTTAATTGATTGACTGGAGAAATGACTGTGATCCAACTGAAAACACCCCCACAAACATAGCAGGGAGGAAAAGAATTTTATTTCTGAAAGCAGAGCATCTAAAGCGACTGAAGTGCTGCCATCCATAAAACAAAAGTGTTGCCATCCCCCATTTAATCAATTCAAACTGAATTTTGACACTGACATTCTGCTGTCAGATGCTGGCAGTGGTGTCTTTAATTGCCTGCAGCTGTCACACAACGTCTGCTGGAGGGTTACTAAACTCTGCAGTGTGTCATTTACCCCCATGTGGCAACACTCAAAAGATTTAGCAATCTCTCTTTGGTTTGACCTATAACACCTGTTGAATAGATAGTTCTTCTCTTGGTCAGCCTCAGACTGTGTCCTCTTACAATGCATTCATGTTGAGACAATAGACTTGAATTACTGTGATTTAATCCAATTTTGCTCATCCAGATTTCAGAGGACTGGCTTAACACTGGGCATTTTCCAGTATTTCCTTCACCTGGTAGGATCATTGGTTCTCCAAGTCATCTGAACAATGTTCCAGTAACAGCAGGATATTAGCTGCTTTGTATTAGCCCATGGGGTGAGTCAGGTGTGTGTACAGAGACAGGAGTAGCAGGTGAGATGTGTTTATGTAACTTTGCTGGAACTTATTATGTTTGGGTTTGTTTTTTGCTCTTACTGCTATATCAAAGTGCATCATGGCTGTCCCAAAAACAATGCCTGGAGTGAAGCCTGTTTGTGACAGTGGGAAAACATCTATCTGAATTCATACTTGGCACTTGCATACAGCAGCTTTAGGGCAGAAATAAACATATGTTCAGGGTTCAATACATATGTGACCTAATTCACAGGCTCTGCTGGAGCCCACAGGATTCTGACATCTTCACTGGGAAATCACTACATGGTCTACACCATCCTATATTACCATCTTATACTCTGATAGTCAAGAATTGGACCAATACTTGTGACAGCAATAACCCCATTTATTTAACCAAAACTCTTCTGATCCTAGTAAATCTCTCAGAACAGCCAGAAAAATAGAAGAGTACTGAACGAGGGAGAACTGCTCTTCTACCAACTGAATAGTGACAGAATTTTGAAAACAAAGATAACTAAGATCCTAAAATTGCAATATCAAATGGTTTTTAGGTGAACAGGCTCAGATTTTTAAAGCCTGTTGATTGTTTTGAAAGACATGTTTTGAAATCCATATGCAAATATCCATGTTACAAATCCCACCTTCTGAGTGCCCTGACACATTCAAATTTATCTGTATGATTTGAAGTCTTATGTTCCTTGAGAAGGTACTCAGGGAATTCCCCACTCAAAGTAGGAGGATCTGTAAAAGAATCTAATTTTCCCTCTTACCTGGTAGATATTGAAGCACTATGTGAAAGGTGAGAGAATGTGAACAGAGACCTGGGGAAAAAATAACTCCTTCAGAATATCCTGCAGCTTTGAATGCTCTGGGAGTTTTGCTGAGGACAGAGCTGTCTGGATTTGTATTACTGAGCAAACTCAGCAGAAGAAAGACTAAATTCCAAACCTCCCATACTACAGCTATTTCATGAAAATTCGGATGACTCTATACATTCTCTCTGCTTAGAACACAGGGGAAAGGATGCACTCACCAGGGCAGAGGTCATATGAACAGCAGTCACAGCACTAGACTGGATGAAGACTTTTAAAAAGATGTGACTAAAAAATCACTAATTCTCATTAGTGGAAGTACCACCCACAATGAATTCCAGAAGTGGTTAAGCACCTTACTCACCTGGCAACTTTTCCTCTGGGAAACATCATGAAATAACTAAATGCATTTGCTGAGAACAGCCAATGGGTGGAATTAATCTTCCCTGAAGTGAGTAAGTTCAATGACTAAGTCTGAATTCGAGCTTCTTCTGTGTTTAGTGGAGTCTCCTCTTCTACGCTTGGTTTCAGTGACCCCTAAATCAGCCGTGGGGAGAACCTTTCCTGAAGTGTCTAACCTTCACCCTTGCATTATTTTGATAACTTCAGGGGGGAGGAGCCAGTATTACAACACCAAGTGGAACTATGCCTGAGAATGTGGCTCTGTGCTGCTTTTGAAATTTCTATCTCCAATTGCTTCCCCACCCTGTAGACTTTCTGTATGAACTTAGAGATCCCAGCTCTGTGAAAGGAACCCTGTCATCAGCATATCCATCAACAGCTGCAAGGTCTGAACTCATGGAAATCATCCCTTCTGAACAGTGATATCACCAAGCATAAAGGCCTCAGCATCGTATTGCCTTCATGGGGATATATTTAATATAACTTCAAATTTCAAAAAGTTCTACCCATGTATATTCAAAATTCATGGTGGAACCATCTCTCTCAGCCTTCACTACTTCACTCTGGGCTACTCATGTAGCCAAAGACAACTTATAGCAATCATAGTCCTGTCCTGTCATCCCCCCAACAGTAAACAAAGATATTAATAAAAAACCTTATGAGCTCTTTGTCATTTTCCTTCTCTCTTCAAAACTAGGCTTTTAAACAACTGTACTTAAGAATTCAGAGTTAGAAGCCAGAAAAATAGCACTTTCCAACCTCAAAGCAACCACAGAACACTTAATGAATGTATTACCATCTGTCAAATGCACAGGGTGAGGTTCAATTTAGTTGATGATACCTAATTCACAATGACGTCCTGTTTTCAGCGAAAGGTTACTTGATGTTGAACAATGAGATTAACAGATTCTGACATGCACAGAAATACAAATAATGTAACAAAAGTTAATAATTGGCTAAAATGTGCTCTCGGTTACACTGACATAAAAGAGGAGTAACTCTGCATTGTCAACAATCTATTCCATATTTACTCCAGTTCAACCAAGAACAGACTTTGGCTCTCTTACTGAACTCTTCAAGCAAAAACTTCCTTAAACTATTAGCCTGTGCAACCGTTTCCAGGGGATGGAGTTAAATCCTCGTGTCTTGAAGTGCAAACATTGGAAAATGTAATGCATGGAGCAATCCTGCAAGTCAAGTGGAGAGCCAGAGGGCAAATATTCATTAGTAGGTATTCAGTGTGAAATTCTGTGCATACTGAAGCCATGGAAGTTCTGCTGTTGACTACAGCAGGCTTAGGATTTCTTCAGCAGCTTTTAAAGCCAAAAGAGAATATTGCAATCAGTTAATCTGACCCCTGAAATAACACCAGCCATAAAACCTCCAGCATCTTTGGTCATTTCCATCTCTTATTTTCTGTGGGTCAAATGAGGCTGAAGTAAAATGGAAAGTAACTAGAAAGTAGTAAAAGAAAAATCGTTCGGAAAAAGTAAAACCAATTCAGGCTGCCCACACCCACAGCATTTGCAGAGGTCAGATGAGGACTCTTCTTCCCCTTCCTTGAACTCCAAGTATTTCCTTCCTTGTTTAATGTTGGGACAAGGAGAAATAGCAAAGCAGACAAAGCACATAAATGCCAATCTCTGTGGCCTGAATGAGCCGCTGGAAGGCAAATCATTCTATCCTAAAATAGTAGCCTAGGAAAAGCTGAATTACCACCAGAGAAGCCTCAATGTCTCTCTTTTTCTCTTTTGAGAACAGGCAGACTGGTTACCTAAATATAAAAGAGCTAAAATGAGATGGCTCCTGTTTTATGGTCTGAGTGGAACCCTTTGCAGGATGAAGATTTCACCTGATAGTTATTATGGGTAGAGATGCGAAGCATAGAGGGCACAATCAGATCAGTAAGAACAGTCAAATCTTTAGAAAAATTGTACATAAAAACTACTTGATTTACATGAAAAGAGACTAAAACTAGTTATTTTCTTAAACATGCTTTAAGCAAAATAACATAAGATATCCAAACAAACATGAAAACAAGAAAGTCATGTTTTGGGATGGTTGGTCAAGTGCATTATGTCTAGACATTTAATCATTTTCACAACACTTTTAAAACATTGGCAATCTTCAAAACAACATATCATTTCCAAATTAAAAAGAGAATAGTCTTTTGTTTCAAAAAGTTTAAGAGAAAATACGTTTACTTTTCAAAGCAAGTTATTATTCACAAAGTTCCACCCACATTTGCAATAATTCATGTTGCTCACACTACCCATGGCAATTTTTGTAAAAAAGCCATTTTGCCACAAACATCTTCTCCAAGTCAGGGTCGGATATATGTGGCCCTCTTCCTAAGTGATTACTATTGTAAGCACAGTGACAAGGCTTCAAAGTCATGAAGTCCAGCAACATCATGGCTTTTGTAGCCAACAACTGAAACTACCTGAGACTGACCTTGGCAGAACTGCAAGGTTCTTAATTGTCAGGCCCAGGCAAGTTCAACAAACTATGAGCCATGTACAAATATGAACAACCATTCCTGCTGCTACCCTGGATCACTGACTGATGCTTTCCCTTTTTCCTGCTTTCTCCCACTGCCCTGCAGTAAGATTTATCCTGGAACACACGCTAATGAACTTGGTGAAATATGCAATGAGGGAAAAGGGGGAACAGTACATAAATATTCACAGTCTCAACCAAACAATCTGCGATTTATTTTTCCTTTAAAAAAACAAACCACCTTTCCTGATCACTTCCAGATTCACAGAGTTTGATACTATATGAGACCCAATACTGTTTTCTGGTAGAAAAGAGGAACCACCTAAGAAACAGCAATTTAAGGTAAGAAAATAATATTCTACGAGTCTGACAGTCTGATTAACGAGTCTGACAGTCTGATTAAAGACCAAGGATTCATATTTTCACTCCCCTTTTCTTCCATCCTGTTCAGGTTTTTTTCAGAGCAGCTCAACAGAGTATTATAACAATAATCTGTATATATGAATTCTTCTCCATGGAGGAGCTGTGGCTGCAATACACATGGCTCTGCATTACATATTGAACAGTTTATCTTTTCCCCTGTGATTTCAATATAACCCTTGAGATTTGAGCGCTGCCTTGACTTCTTCTGTTCAGCCACTTGAGAGTCAGGTGCCTTGTCTAAGCTGGTTGTGTAGGTTCCCCCTCTACTCAGAGGGACTAAGCATCTCAAGAGGGTAATTCCATCCAACTGCCTGAGACACCTGATTTAAACCAGCATGACTCACTCCACTCATGCCCTTCTTGCTGCATCAATTAGACATGAAACCTAAAGGACTAGCTCAGACTAGACACCTCACTTTTAGGGAGGAGAAGTTAGATGAGATGAATCCTACCCTTTGAATATAATTTCACAGTTCACCCAAGTGATGTAGGATAATACCACCCATTTTTTTTAAAAGTTACTTAAATATTAGGGCTTACTCCCCAAAGGGCAAATACATGGCCAATTTGAGCATTGCAACATCCTTTCCAGGCATGTTTCTGCCTTGTAAAATCCCCAGCTCTGAACAGCAAATGAGTGGGCAGTCATTGAGAGCCATTGGAAATGCAGAGGAGGATGAAGGCTGTGTGCTCCTATGCATCCAAGGCATTTAGATGCCTAACTCTGGGCCAAAGGGAGTTTCTGGGGTGATTCACTTCTGCTATTAAAGATTTTCCACTCCAGATAAATAATTCAATATTCACTGGAACAGAGACTTGTGCATGTTCCCACAATAAAGGTAAATGCCCACATGTCCATGTTGCAAAGCTGTGATCTGTTTCTACTCACTTAATGAATCAACAAATACCTAGTTGTGTAAACAGAAGAGAAATAGATTAGTGTCTCTTATTCCTCAACTCCACTTTCCTGGTTGGGGGGTTGTTTTAGGCGACAGAGGTTCATACTCGTCCTCCAGACAAGTCAGAGCTGGGACTTGCAAAGGGATTTTTCGTTCCTGGTCAGTGCTCAGGTAACTGTACACCAGGAGTGGGGTGAGTCACACAAACTCAGGTGCACACATGCAAACAGCCACACAACTTTGGTCATAACTCGCCTTTCAGACATGGTCTAAATCAGGCATAAATAGGGACATGTTTTCCATATATAGATGTGCATTTGTGTCACTCTGTGTATGGCCAGTGAGAGACAGGGAGGTGCTAAATCCCGGGAACACTTCGCCCAGGACTCAGAGGAACATGGAGCTGAAATACAACTGATAGATACCATAAGCAACCTTAGGAACTCAGACACATCAAAAATCTATTGATTTACTCATGGGTAAGATTCACCTTGTCTACCTTCAGCCATCTAATTGTTAGGTAATTAGTCCCACCTAGTTGTTCAAGTCTCCTCTATAGATAGCAATGAAAGACAAGCACCTCCAAAGGAAGGTCAAAGGAAGATCACCCAGCTTTAGATCCATATTTTAAATTA
The DNA here is from genome assembly GCF_047495875.1 of Pithys albifrons albifrons. Lineage (NCBI taxonomy): Eukaryota > Metazoa > Chordata > Aves > Passeriformes > Thamnophilidae > Pithys > Pithys albifrons. The sequence goes on from NC_092459.1 coordinate 3,037,785, forward strand.
AAGTGCTCTTTAGAAATGGATTGATGTCCCTCTCCATTCATCACAAAAGAAGGCAAGATTATTGAATTACTAATTTTAGACAGACTTAGCTGAGATGATCCCTCCCTTATAATCCCTCTTCCCTTCCCTCCCAACCCCATCTACAAACCCTTGATGATGTGGATTGATCAATTAGAGCTTCATCCCAAATTTTTTTGATATTTTGACAGACCTGTCTCAAAAAAAGTCCACTGAATATGTCTCACAGAGGCTGAAATCTTGAATCCCCAGGTACCTTTTCCTAAGATAGAGCACAATGATCCAAGTGTTTAGAGGTTACTGGATTTGGAAGACCTGAGTCTCTTCTTCTCATGCTTTTCTACATGACATTATAAAAAATATTTAATCCATTTGCCTTGCAATTTCCTATATCCAAAATAAGAATAAAAGTACACTTCAGCCACAAACTTTACATTAGTAAAGCAGTGATACACCACCCATGGACATATGTTTCAGGTTAGAGGGAGATAAACTGTAAATATAAGAAAAAGGAGAAGTATCTTGGCATCCTCTTGTTTTCGTGATCCCATCTGTCTGACCCCAAATTAAACCCAGTGAAACAGGTGAATCAATAATGTCTTTTATAAAATAAACACATGTTTTTCAAGGATTTAGAAAGATTGTTTTGACTTGTTTCTAGTTTTATACTGAAAACTCAGGTTTCCTCCTTCCCTTTCTTTATTCAGTTTTACACTGGAGCCAAGAAACAAATGCAATACTTGTAACATTATCACAAAGAATGCAGTTGGAGCACCTTAAAATGCTGGGTTTTAAGAAGAAAGCCCAGGTGTTCAAATGACACCAAAAGAAAGCCTCATTTCCAAGTCTCTCAGGACTCCAAGAGCCCCTGAGGGCAGGAAGCAAGTGAATGTAAAACTACTGGCCTACAAGTGCCCCGGGAAGAGCAGCACCGAACTTGCCTTTCACAAAGCTTTGTAACTCTGTAGCAGCACGTAAGTGACAAGCATCATTTCTAGGGCACTCCCCGAGGGCCTAATCCTGACCTCTGCCGTGCCAGTCTTGAGCAGGTGTCCCTAAACCAACAGCTGATTCGCATCAGAAACTTAAAAAAAAAATAAAATCAAGCTCTGCAGTTTATAAAACCATATTATTTATAGTATGAGATTATCACTCTGCTGTCTTGATTTTTGAGATGCTGTGTGTTCACTCAGAGGAAAAATGATGATTCTGGGACTAACAAAGGAACACTTACCTACATGTATCTGCATTAAAGTATCAGTAAAATGAGCTTCTGGTAGAGGGAAGCTGGGCTTTAGCAACAGTGCTGTGGGGACCCCTTGTGTTCCAAGATTTAAGGACTTTAAAAACTTTTTAAAAGTTTGTTACTCTACAGTCTGTTGGCACTTGAATCTGTAATATCAATTTCTTTTGATTCCAGGCATGTAGAAGAATAAAGTCTGCTTTTGTTTACTCCACAAAAACTGCAATGGAACTTCAATGTTCACCAATTCCAGCAGTGGTGAAGATACCTGAGAGGGAGGCACAGCACTGCTTAGCTAGAAGCACCTGAGGATGAAATTTTAAACCTATTAAGTTCCCAAATCCCTTAGTTCACTTAGAAAATCTCAGTCTCAAACTGATTTATTTCATGTTTCCAGTATTTTTTGTCCTTTGTGTTCAGAAGTTGTTACTGAGGCACAAAAAGCCATGAGATGATGAGATCTGCAAATGACTCACATCTTAATTCTTTTCCATTGTTTCTCTCCTTCTGAGATTTTTTTGTTTCAAGTCCCATGAAATGACTTAGGGATCATTCTGATTATGCCTCAACCTCTCTGAAAGGAGCAGAAGCATAAAGAGCTGTAATGATGTCTGGATGTATGAAAAAAAATCATTAGTAGGGAGGTCACATTCCCTCTGTTGCAACTTTACTGCTGTGGCAAGTATTAAGAACATTTTTCTGCTTTCTGGTGTCCCCAATTAAAAAAAAAGGCATTAGGCATTTCAGCAAGAGGTCAAAGGAAAACAATAATACAATGTTCAAGAACTGGAAAAAACCCTCAAAGACTAAAGACACTTCAGTGCACCAAAGACACTTCAGTTTTTCCCATTTTCTGCTCAGTCAAATCAAAGCCCTTTAAGGATGAAATGCTGACATGCTTGTTCAATGGCAAAACTGACTGGGATGGGATCTGCAGGAGATGATAGCAAATAATCCAAAGGTCCTCCTAGGTGCAAAGTCCATGAAATTCAGAATTTTTTTTCTGCAGTCAGAAAAATCAGGATATTTTGACAAATCAGGATATATTAGTTACGTCTCCAAATTCCATTTGTTACCTTATTCCCAGCACTATTTTCAACTATTTAAGAACTGATTTAATAAAGAAAATTAACAACATCGATTTTCATTTATGTCTCGTTCTTGTTTTCCCTGTTATTTTATGAAGAACATTTGCATGCATAAAACAAAAAATCTGTTTTGGGAAAAACAAATTCTGGGCCAATTTTTCTGCCTTTGAAGTCAACACCAGTTTTGCAAACTGACTTCCAGAAGCCAGTCACTGGGCTCTCTATCATGTGATAGCTTGCTCTGCAGTGGCTAAATATAAGCCTGTGAACAATCCTCTCAGGACATTGAGAGCAGTTGGGTGTTTAAAACTGAACATTTGCTTATATAAGATTTGGACACTGTACTGAGTAAGGCCATAACTTCATCTAAGTCCTCAGTGTGGGGAACATACTTAAGATACACCAAGTATAACGTGCTGAGGGGAGTCACCCACCAGGGCAAAACCATAGAGCAATGAAGTTAAAACTCAACCCTAAATAATAATGTAATTTAGGCTTCCCATTCCAGCAGTGAGGCGCTTAATTCTTCCCAGGACTGCTGCTGCCAGATTGCTCTAATCCATTTCCAGCTGTGCTACTGCTCCTGTGTGCGAGCATGGGAGCTCAGCTGGGAAACAGAACAAAGCATCCCAGTAAAGCCAGCAGCACTTGGAGGAATATTCAAACACACAGGGGAAATAATTCCCTCTTAAAGAAGAGAGTCTGCCAACTACTGTTCCCACTGCAAGTGCTGCAGTCTAGGCCTGGCCTGTGCTTATAGGCCCTGATTCAGCAAAGGCTTGAGAACTGCCTTAATTTCAGCATTTAATTAATCCTGCTGACTTCAGTAAATTCTGTAATTTTAATTCATAGAAATACATATCTTTTTTTCTTTTTTTTCCCCTTTCCTCCCTGTGGTAAGCTATGTCTTCAAAGTTTCTTCAGCACAGATGTGTCATAAAATTATGTCTGTTAGTAAAATAATTGCAAATATTTATTATTCCCATTCTGCATCTGAGACTGGTAATCAAGCATAGCAAGTTCCTCCTTGGAGAGCATGCAGTCTGATCACATCTGGACTTATGGAGAATCTTAGTTTTGTGCTGTTTTTACACAGTGTTTTTCACATTTCCACCAGGAAATCTTTGTGCTTCAATTAGCAAGGTCTCAGAAGAAGGAAAGTTCAGAAAGATTCCCTAATAAGGTTCATATTTCTCAGATTAAGATGTTGACTTCTCAAATTAAGATGATGGTGTGTTATCATTTTAGAGAACAGAAACCCTCCTCTTTCTAATGGCATAAAATTTCAGTTCTCAGTTCGAGCAGGTCAGAAGATATTGGTCCTTAAAGCTGTCACTGGTCCAGACAGAATATTGATGGCTCTGGGCCTCCAGCCAACATGATTTTGAGGAGAACTTTCAAACAGTTATTTCTCAAGCAAAGTTATTTTGCAAACTGCTGTTTCTGGGCATTTTAGAATCAGTCTTTGATTACTGGGCAGAAAGCAGATGAAACAATTTAGGACAGATGATAAATGCAACTTGCAGCACTTCTTAACAAGTTAGCACACAGCTATCACCACAGTTTTAGTGGTCTTTATATGTGTGTTTTTATAAGGAGACAGAGTGAACAGTTTTATTAACATATCATGAGTGAGTTATGTGGGTCATCCCAAATGGATGGCAATAAAAGCTTTATATCACACTCACCAACATGTATTTGGGACTTTATGTGCCACAAATGTTGCAGAAAAGCTATTTTACATATGTTTTAAAGACTGTGTATTTTTTATATTAGGCCTGGTTTTGTAAAGCTGCCAGGCACTTCAGCTACCACGAGCTCAACATTATTCAGCTCAGGGGGAGTCATAAAAACTTATTTAAAATGTTCTGAAAGAGCTTTCATAGATTCATAGAATGACCTGTGTTGGAAGAGGCTTAAAAAATCATCTTGTTCCAACACCCCTGCCATGGGCAGGGACACCTTCCACTACAAGAACTGTCATCTTGACATATTATATCACAAAGCAAGTCCATTTTCCCTCAAACAATTTTAAAAGTTGTTTCTAGTCCTTCCTGGTTGCATATCAGAGAAAACTTGGTATTGTCACAGCACAGGACAAATTGTGGCTCCTGCTGGGCCTTGGATAGATGTGGGGTTTTGTAGTGGGAAAGGGAAAATCTGCAACTAAAAAGGAAGAAGGAAAAAATTTAATGGCATGTTGATACAGAGATATCACACACATATTTATATATTTATGTTTATGCCTGTATGTATTTCTATGGCACTTTGGATACCTGCTCAAAAAGCAGACAGCATTAATGTTGGTCCCAAGTAGAGTCTGATCCAAGATTCCGGCCTCAGGAAACTCCCCATTAGTACAAGGGCATTCAAACAGCTTTTCAAACTTGGCCTGGGTGAAGTCAAGAGGAGCTTTGCCAGGAACTTTGCTGAGCACAGGGTGAAGCCTTTAGGCACAGAACAGGTCAGAAGAACCAAAGCCTCAGAACAAGGCATATCACATTTACAGTTATAATGTGATCCCTTTGGATGAGAGAAGCCAGGCTGGAAGGAAGAGAGGTAACCCCCTGCGCTTCCCCACCATGCACGGAGATGCTCTGGGGAGAGATGTTTGGCTCTCCTACACCAACCTGCTGCTGGATCCAGACCAGACCACTCTTGTCAGGATGACACAGGCTGCCCCACCACATCCAGAATCTCCTACCCCAGTTCAGGTGTCACGAAGGGTTTGCACCACAGGGCTAATATTACTGTAAATATTGTACACTGGGTTTTGGAGTGCACTTATTTAAAGAGGCTTCCAGGAAGGATCAGCATGCACTGTTCAGCCTGTGCCTGTACCTTTACTACAGGTCTGACTCTCTGTTTAGCAGGAGTAACTCCACAGCCTAACACTGCTGTAGAGCAGTTTAAATTCCAGCCCTGTACGTGTGTGTGCATATCTACTGTACACACACAGACACAGCACAGGGGGACAGACATTTCCCACCTCACGCACTTAACCACAAAGTGTGATGGAGCTACTGAAAGAGGTGAACAGCATTTAATCACATGTGAGTTAATGATTTAAATGTGCTTTTATTTTTGGCCTCTTGATGTAAATCCAAACCAGACAAGCGGAGTCCTCTGGTCAGACGGCTGGAAATTCCTCTGCATGAAATCATGTTGGTGGTCTCCCAGCTCAGCGCCTTCTGAAGAGCCGTACAGTGAAATATCCTTCCGTACCACTAATGAATGCGCCCACCCACACTGGAGCTGGTGCCCCCTAAGAACTCAATTCAAGAACAACTTTTTAAACTCATACATGAAATCAAAGAGCTCATTCTATGAGCCAAAGAACTTACAATTTTAGGCGGGACAGTTAATGGGTGGTTAGTCCACGTTGTCCCCTTGGTTTACAGTACACAGTCTCGCAGGAAAAAATAATAAGCAGGATACTGAATATGTACACAGCATTCCAATTAATTAAATTTCATCCTCCTCCAATGAATACATAAATTGTTGCTACTCTGGTGACCGAACAGAGCTTGAGTGACTTGCTCAGCATCAACCAAAGGAAGCAAAGTAAACATACAAGACCTTGGTTTACTTTCCTGTGCTCAGACAAGTCCTCCTTCTCAATATTAAACAATCACTGAGCAACCAGAAACATTCAAACTGGCTGTGAAAATTTGAGCAAGAGCATCCAGGGAATAGTTTTCAAGGCTACTGCCACTGAACCCTCGCAAGGACTCCTGTCCTTGTGTGAAGGAGCACTTGTCATTTCAAGTACAAGGGGTGAAGCCTGATAACAACAGCCAGAGAACTGAACAACCCGAAGCAAGACGTGGATCTAATCCCACAGTGAGGAGATGACTCCTTCAAATAGGCCTGTTATAAAATTATCGAGTGGCACAGGGGGTGGAAGGAATCAAGTTCTAATTGAACTGACTTGAAATAATAAATGCAGACACTTTCTTTAAACACAGCTTGCCACATCCTGAGAATCTGGAATCAATTCCTTCCCTTTCATGAAGCTTAAAAGTGGTGGGACTTTGATATGGCATGAGCATGTTTGCTTCTGGGCTTACAGCCCTTGCCAGCCCCTTCCAAAACTTTCAACATTTTTATATTATAAGACAGAAAAGTTAGGAAAACAAAGATGGAAAAAAAGAATCAGAAATTCAGGGAACTATTAATCAGGGCAGCCTTGCTGCCAAATACCTTTGGTAAGTAAAAGAATCATGATCAATAACATATTGCCATGCAGACTTAGAGGAGAAGGTTATCACCTGCTCCTGTGCCAGGCATAAAACATAACGGTGTGTGGCTAATGAAGTACTGCATGAATCCAGAAAAAAAATCACTATTTTTCTCTGTAGTTCAAAGTAAATTTAACTTTTCCAGAAAAAACATTATTTTTTCCATTTGTCAAAAATGATAGGTTGCTATGAAACACTCCTCTTTTGATGATGTTGCATTTGTAAGAGGAAACTTTCTTGGCAGAAGGAAGCCTATTTTTGTGAAGGAGATGTTGTGGCCCTGATTGTAAAGCTACTTGTGTAAATCGCCTTGCTTTATACATTCACATATTTGCCAGCAGAGGGTATCACAATCTTAGAAACAGATGTACATAGGTATTGAATCTAGTCATTTACATGTGAGGATTCAGACACACACACTGAACGAAGAAGTCACCAGTCTTCTGTTTTCTTCATTAACTTTCCCATTATTGAAAGAAAAAAGTCGTTTAGCTACTTAACAGACTGTGTTAGCAGAGCCATCTCCCTGTCACAGGACAGGTGATACTGCAATGATACAGCCAAGAGATGGCATCACCTGAAGCCTGACATTGCTGCATGGCCCTTCTGTAAACCCTCCTGGGCAGAGCAGCAGCTTGGGCTTATCTTCAGTGGCCATTAGGCTCTCATTAATCCTTACATCCAGTATCCTCACGCTGTGTAAACCTCATTAATTACCCCAATCATTTCATGCCACTTTTCCACACAGGTGTAACAGCCACAGGCTGTAGTGAGAGCTCATGTTGCACAGAGCACACAATCTCTGCTAAACCTGTACACTATGAAGAATGATCACATATAATTACACCTTAACCACACTTCTCACAGGCAGAGATAGGCTAATGCTACAGATTTCCAGCCTGATATCCCACACGTAATTGAGTTCACTTCCCTGACTCTTCAGTTAAGAAAATGTATTTTAAACAACCTGATGTTTGGTACTTTAGCTTACTTGGTGTTCAGCACTCCCCTATTACCAATGAAAATAAATTAAAATTATTGTGGCCAGGACTGAATGATCTATTTTTAAATTATTAACAAGTCTTTTTCTATTTGTGTTTTGATCCTGTGAAACTGATGTCCCAGTCGCTGATGTGACCTGCTGGATTAACCCAAGCACTTGAGTCAGCTGGAGTTGGGAGCAAATATAGAGGAAAACTTTTAAATACATTTAACTATTATCTGATTACCAGAAATCACTGTTCTTTTTGGATCTCACCTGCTCATATGGAAAGAGGGAAAGAGATTTCACCTAAATAATTACATTTTATGTTTTAAAATGTTTTTATTACTCCAGAACTATATACTACTATATATACTGTTATGTAGGAAAGATAATGCATCAGAACCTGCTGTTAAAGGACATGGATCAAATTGGGGCTAGAACCTTATATCCCTTTTGGATCAGTGTTGCAATTTTACAAAATACCATTCAAAAAGAAATGTGTTTATGTGAAAATATGTATACAGTGGTGCTGTCCCTTCCTTTTCAGACATAGTCTTTTCACTGCTCCAGAAATCTAACAAAACAACTTTTTGATTAACTCATCCAAATCAGCCTTCAGAATACCTGCTCTTGTTCAGATGAACTGGATAGGAAGGTGGGTGAAACGCCCCTGGGATGAGGGAAAAGATATTCTTGCTTAGCCCTTGAAAACTAAAAGTCAATCACTCTGCTGAAATTGAGGTCTATGCCCTGCACAGTGCAAGTCTGCACTGACAGTCCCAAGGATCTCGAGGTCCTCAGGTACTTTATTCTGTTGATAGAAAGAACATGCAGGTACTACTGATACTATGCTTGTCTGTGCTTTATTCTCCTTGCACTGCAGCACTCCAGCTGTAAAAAGAATTAAGCTAAAAACTTTTCACTACTTCAAAAACAAAAGCTGAGCATCAGTACATTCAGAGATTGCAGTGATATGAAGGAGAACAAACCAGGTAACAAAAATGGAGTGAGGATGTTTGCAGGGAACAAGGACTGTTGCTCTCCTGCAGTTTAATATCTCTTTTCTCTATAACATTGATGTGCTTCATTGCCATTGCATACATTTTCCTTTTATTTTCAAGAGTACCTAAACCAAGAGTTTGTTAGGCAGAACTAGGGAAAGCTCCCATCAATCATACTGCGGTTCCCAAAGTGTGGAGTTCTTTGTGGGGTTCGATTCCTTATCTCACAGTAGCAGATATCTGACCTCAAATTCCAGCTCTGCTTATGGCCAAAGGCAGACAATTCTAGGACAGCCATTTATTCCTGTCTGGAGCTGCCAGCCCTTGTGAGTCCAGGGATTTGCATATGGCAGAGTCACTGAGAAGTGAGATTCTACATGTGGACAGATACTCGTGGCTGTTTTAGGATACAATCTGAAGATTTACCATTGCAGACCATAAAAATTCCTTGTAAATGGCAAAGATATTTTACTTTCATTGTAAAATCTATTTAGTCTAACTCTGAAATTATTTTCCTTTTACAACTTCCTACAGAGGTTAGCTGAGCATCCCATTAGCATTAGACAAAAAAACCCCAACATTTTAGAATCACTGAGAAATGAAGCACTGTAATTATTTCCTTCTGTTAACAACACAAAAATATGAAGGAGGAGATTGCTATCTGACATAAATCACCATTTACCAACTTTTATCTCATGGGTTAGCCCTGGGCAATGATATATAATTGCACAGATGAAATGTGGGGCAGAACTGGAGCCTGAAAAAATCTAGTTTTCTCTGAATGATATGAGCACATGGTGTTCAACATGCCTAGGTCTCTGATTGTGAAACCAGTAACATAAGACAAGAAGTACATCATCAGTGAGAGACTGCAAATATTCTGCTGGATCACCTCAAGAGATAGGGATGTGCAATTCCTTAGCTTACACAGAGCAACAGGAGTTCAGTCTAGCTGAAATGTTGCTTCTCGAGGCGAAAGGAATGTGGAGAAGAACAGTAATTTCATTAAGAAGACAGTGTGGGATGCTTGTAAATATGAATGGCATCTGGCTTCTGGGGGGGTTCTTTCTTTGACAAACAAACATGAGAAGGAAAGTCTGGACCTTACCAAGTGCAATTACATTTCTTAAAGCCCCTTCTTTCATTTAATTACTTTATAATTGATGTCTGGATGTAACTCAGTTTGTATGAACAAATTAGCTACAGCAGCATAACATAATCATGAAATAAGTGGGCCAAGAGCCTCATGGCCTCATCTGCCAAAGTATGAGGGGTCATGGCATGAGTTGCTGTCACAGTTTTGAGTCCAGGACACACTCCTCTAAGCAGTGCCTGGGCAGAGTAGAGGAGGTGTAGCACAGGCCACTAATCACAATTAGCAGTAAGGATCCTGTTCTGGTGAGGAAGTGGGGCTGTAGGGACAGGAGTCAAGTCATGACTGGTGGTATAGAGGTTACTAAACACTTTGTGGCCTGTTTTATTTACTACTACAGATGTAGTTAATTCAGCTGTGAACATGTGAATTTAGTTCACTGAACCAATCAACTCACTCTGATCAGCAGCTGAACCTGATGTCATCTGAACAGACCTTACAATAAAATGGTGAGGGAATGGCAAAATTATTCCACTTGTAAGGACACAAAGTCCTCAGCACATTTGGCAGAGATCCTACTCACCAGCATTATCCTGCTGCTTGGTATTTTTGATGTATGCAGAAAATTTGGAAAAGATATCAATTCCAGCAGTGTTTGATTCCCGGTGCTTCGCAGCCAGCTTGGGGTACCTGAAAAAGCAAAGCAGTGTGAAGAGTAACATCTTGTTACCAGCATCATAGGGATGATACAACTAAAATTTAATAGAAGAAAGACAAAGGCTCCTGTACAAGGAACTGTAATTAATACCATCATTTAACTCAAAACAACAGCTTGGCAAGCCCCTCTTAATAATATCTGTTATCTGTCTGTCAAGGCAGGCATTTTGAGAGTTACAAGGGATAGTTTCAAGACAAAGGTAATTGCACTTGTGCTTTGTGTTACCACAATCCAAGACACAATGGCCTTAAATCAGAAGGAGGCATTAATTTCCAGAGAGATGTGGGGGAGTTTGGTATCAGCTCTCTCCATTAGCAGTGGCAGTCGTGTCCAATCCCTCATGCTGAAAATGTACTCCAGGATGGAACAGCAAGGCATGTTAGGATGACCCAGGTGAGGGAACATAATGGTGGTGCAAAGGAAAGTATCACTTTAAAAGATAAACACAAACCAACGACTCCTACAGACTTTAGAGGTCTTGGAGCAGAGTATAGAAAATTTAAATATCTGATCTCTTGCCTTAGGACTGTCCTATTGCTGATTCACTTGGAGGTAAAACACTCCATAAGGAACCGAGCCAAATTTCATTGATTCATAGATTCTCAGGTCCAACTCACAACCCAAGGATTTCTTTTTCCCATTACCCTTGTATTAAGTCCAAAACATTTGACTAACTAAGGCATATCTGGTAAATCTAAACCTTTCCTTGTAGCTTTCTCATACTGAAAAAATCTGGGCCTTATTTCTAATCTGAATTGGTTTGGTTATAACTTCCAGTCAGGGGCTCCTGTCATTTCTTGACTAGAATAATGAGCACTTTTCTGCCTCCAGAGACTCTTGTCCTCTGTAATCAGTTCCCCTTCCAAACTTCCTAATACACCATACAGTTCAGAAACCTCTAGTTTTTCACTTTAAAATGCTTTTCCTGGCACAGATGCTTTGTGTGGCCATTCTCGGCATCTACTCCAAGTTATTTTTAGCTTTGCAAAATGTGGCCACCAGACCCCTACGAAATTTTTCTTGTACTGGTCTCCTTAATTCTGCATACAAGGGCATCCTGAAATGTGTACAGAGAAAACATTCTGCAGTTATTAGTCACACAAGTAACCTTCACACATGGAAGTCATCTCACTGAAGCCAGCAAGTTTCACAAATAAATATTACTCCTGTAAGTAAAGGTTGTAGGAAGGAGCGCTTTTTAGGAACTCTTCTTAGGACATCTTTCATTCCTAGGAAATGGAATATTGACTGGAAAAAGGCTCAAGTTCTTACTTTGGAGGTGCAAGAATCTCTTCCAAGAATTCCTCAATCTTGTTAACATCTGTCTTGACTTCTCCATTAAATGTCAGGAAAGGTGGGTGGGTCCCAGGAGCCAGATTGTGCAGGTCAGCTGGCTTTCTGCAGACAGAGAAAAAAAGTCATGAAATCACTAATCTTTATGGTCAGGTAGTTGCACAGATATTTATAGTTCCTGCAAAATCAGTCTGCCCTCTTTTTTTTCTTTCTGTAATTTGTGGTTGGAAGACTTTGAAACTACCCCAAGCACTCTGTTTAATATAAAAACATTCCACAAGTGAAAAAAAAACCAACAACCAAACCCAAATCCCAACTATTTTGTTGTGCACCACAGGCTCTCTAGTTTAGATTCAAAACTGATTGAACTTGGTGGGGCTTTTGTATATGGCAAACACTGGATCATTTAACTATTTTCAATTAAACTGAACAACTTTTACCTTTTCAGATCAACAGTGGTGACATTGAACACAACTCCTTTGAGCCACAGGATCATGAAGAGACGCTGGGAGAACGGGCAGTTCCCAATGCTCTCTCCATCTATACCAGCCTAAGGGATGGGAAGAGAGGAAAAATGGATTTCAGACTTGTTAGTCATTTACTTCCCTCAAGATGGAAATTTGGATGTTGCAAGAAAAAGAACCAGTTTAAAAATAACCAGCAGTGCCTGTTATTTAATACAGTTTATCATCAACACCAGAATGGAGTTACTGCAGGATTCAGCCTTTGTCAAGAGCTTGAGAATGCAATGCGGAGCCCCTTCTGAGGGAAGCTCTGGGTAAGGAGATGTGTTCCTTTCTGATGATAAGGAACATCCAGTATGTTCTTTCAATTACTCTTATCCCTCCAGGACTGCCTGCCTCATGGACAGAACAGAAAAACTCAGCACAGGTTTTCTGCTCTATTTAAGTCTGTGGGCTGCAGATTATATCAACTGAATATCTGCTTTACTGTTTTACTATCTAAAATGTGTACTTTATATTTAAACCCAAAAACTGCAGCCATTGACTCGTTCTTGTTCACATCCAGTAAAGCAACCGCTTCAAACACAACCAGATCCAGAAACAAACCCGCACCCGAATCCTTCGGTGGTTCAAGGAAGATTTTAGCCACCACGTTCAGCCTGTTCCTACCTCCAGCACCTAATGAGTTGCCTACAAACCACTACAAAACAATAAAAAATTGCTAGTGTTAGCATTGAGGAAACAGCCTATTTTTTCCTCTAAAAATTTATGTCCTTAGCCATGCAAATTCTGACTTTGAGCCATGGAGGGATACAAATAACACCAGCTGAACTGAGCCAAAGCTGCGTCCAAGGACAACATCCTTCTACAATAATTATGCTTGTGGCCAAAGCTTTCAGGACGATAATGGTTTTGATAGATTTCCATTTTAATTTGTGGTACCATTGTGTTTAAAAGATTCCTATAATCCTGGTGAAGCAACCAACCTTCCGCTGTTGATCCACATGTGTTGCATAACTGTATTTTATGCACACAGTGTGTGTCCGAATACGGCTGATGAAAGAGCTGAGCAAATGAATGCCCTTTTCCTTTGGAGACAATATTATATTACTCTGTTGGTTCTCATAAATTTTGTCTTATTAATATTCAAGCTGTGAGGTAGCATTTCTCTGTCTCACAGAAAGAATCACTTCTAATTGAGGTGCTGGAGCGGGGCCAGAGAAGAGCAACAAGGCTGGTGAAGGGACTGGAGCACAAGCCCTATGGGGAGAGGCTGAGGGAGCTGGGGGTGTTTAGCCTGGAGAAGAGGAGGCTCAGAGGTGACCTCATCACTGTCTAGAACTACCTGAAGGGAAGTTCTGGCCAGGTGGGGGCTGGTCTCTTCTCCCAGGCACTCAGCAATAGGACAAGAGGGCACGGGCTTAAGCTCTGCCAGGGGAAATTTAAGTTGGATATCAGAAAAAAATTCTTTCCAGAGAGAGTAATCAGGCATTGGAATGGGCTGCTCAGAGAGGTGGTGGATTCACCATCCCTAGAGATTTTTAAACGCAGATTGGACGTGGCACTGAGTGCCATGATCTGGTAAAGGGACTGGAGTTGGACCAAGGGTTGGACTCGATGATCTCGGAGGTCTTTTCCAACCCAATCTATGATTCTATAATTCTTGCATCTCTGTGAAACATCCACAGCACAACTAGAAACATTTTGAGACTAGAAACATTGTCCTGCTGCTAAAAATTCAGGCTTTACCTGTGAAATGACACTTTCTGTCACCAAACCGTGGAGACTGTGTGGATTCAAGGCTTGGAGACAAACTGCCATAACGTTTAGGGCCATGTATTGAGTTTTGCTCTGGATTCAGAGTCAGTCTGAAATACTCAAACTCTAGAGGTATTTGGCTACAAGGGAGAACAGTTTAGCTGCAGTTTTACTTGAAATTCTGGATCTGCAATATGTCTGGCACATGGAATATGTAAGAATCAGCAAACAATGTGGATGAAAGAGTGGCAGGACTTGAGGATAAGAAGATGCATTTTCCCATCTACCTGAGGTGTGAGTAGCCTGATTCTGTAAAATTTTATGAGTTAAATAGTTGGCACTGTTCTGCAAATTTCATGGCAACAGCAACAATGTCACCATGGGAATAGGCACCACCAATAGTGCATGCCATAATTACTGCAAAAAAATCCAGTTGTTGATTAGGCATTGGCTTGTTAAACCATTGCCAAGAACTTTTGACTTCTTACCCTTCCTGAAAAGAGGCAAATGCTATGGGAGAAAACAGGAATATGACACCAGAAACTAGAATTTGAGGAAAAACAGATTGATGACTGAATCAGAGGGTGAAAGAGTGCAGGCAGAAGGGCTGATTCTCATCTTACCTTCTCTGGAATTACTTTGGCTTATACATTCATTGGTTCTGTTTTTTTCTTCACCTGACTGCCTTCAAAGCAAGTGCAAAACTCTGGTTTGCCAAGTTCTGCCAACACCTTGACAGCAAAAGAATCTTGTCTCACTATACCATGCAAAGCTCCAGCTCTCCTGCAAGTCTCTATGCTGCTTGAAGGCAACGTCCTGCCTGACCTCATCACCCTCTTCTTGTGCTGCAAGCAACAATTTCAGGAGAGACTCATTTCCCTGTTCTCTCCAACTATATATTCTCATGCAAAGGTCAAGGGTTACCCAGATCTGCATCTTTTACACATTCTCTGTCCTTCGAGGAAATGGTAAAAAAACTCTCGCAAGACCAGAGGACTAAAGGGGGGACAGAGCAGTTGAATTACAAGGAAGAAACAGAAGTGATGGGTCCTGTGAGGCAAAGGGATGTAGACGTCATTGGGGAAAGGAGATGTGAAATGTGGAAGAAATAAGATTCACTTGGTGATCAAAAATAAAATTAATTGTGTAGGTCAATTGAGGCCTCCAACAGAACCAAATAGACAAAATATCTTCTCAACACTTCCAAAGTAATGGGAAACATTAATTGCTAGAGACACACTGGGAATAGACAGAGGAAATTCCAGAAACAAAAGATAAACTAAAGAAAAAGCATGGTATGGTCTCTGTTCAAAGCTTCTGGATCTGGAAGCCAGGCTCATGATTTGGGTGGAGACTGACTCGTGCGTTTTGATCTCATGTGACTGGCATAACTGAAAACACTACCACAAATCACAAGGCAAACTGGTGACAGAGGAGGGAACAGAATCAAAATCTCCCCAGCAACACAATTTGTCCATTAAATTAATCTCTTTTTCTGCAGAAATTACAGGCAAGGCTGTCAGTTCTGTGAATCCTTTGTCATTGCTTCTAACAGCAGTCAGTAATTCAATGTTCAGCACTCAGAAAGAGCAAAACCTTAGTAGGTAATAACTTCAAAGGCTTTATCAGAGTGTGGTGAGATCCCTGGTGAAGTCTATTAACTACCAGGAGGAGATGAGAAAGAAGAAAGAACTTCCCAGGCTTAGCCACTCTTGAAAGAAAAACAGCTTTCTTAGAGCATCCTGGTAGTGCCTAAATACAAACCTATTACATATCTGTCCAAGGGTAAGGGCTCAGAAAGGCAGGAATTAAATAACACCTTAATCAAGATCAAGAACTCAAACAGTGGATGGAAAGAAAAGAGCAAATAATTGACAAGCTGGAGAATGACCATTTATCCCTGCTGTTCCCAAATGAGCACAAAAGCTTCCCTGAAGCACAGTAAAAGTGATGAACCACTTATAAAAACGAGCAAGTTGATGATATATGCACTCTCCCTGCCAGCAGTGCCAGATATTTCTGATATAATAATTGCAACTAGGGACAGTTCTGGCAATTCTGATTTAAAGATTGCACCCAGGGATAGACTTGAGGCGTTGTGGACATACTTGTTAAAGTGCACTATAAGCCCCACAGCTGTGAAAGGGTTTTAGAGTCTCCTTCTCCCAATGGAGAAGAACCTTATCTGAAAAGGCAAATTCCCAGAGTGACAAAGAGTAAAAGAGATTTGGAGATTTGCTGGGTGAGACTCTTCGGCCAATGCTCATCCCACGGAAGTTTAACTGTGATGCCTAAGGGAAGGTCTTCTGTGCAAGTAAGACCAAGATGCACATCTGAAAGATGAACGTGGCCACCTTTCATTTTGACTGAATCCACTGAGTATCTGATTTTATGTGGGAAGGATATGGACTGCAGCAATAGAAAAGCCTGGAGTTTGTGGATGCAGAATTTAAAGATAATTATTTTGCTCCATCTTGGAAACATTACTTTCTGCTCCCATTTTTTCCTACAAGCTTACTTTGATTAGTTTACCTACTAGAAAAGTAAGTTTTTCTGCTTAATATCCAGCTATTTACGTCCTTCACACCAACTGATGCAAGGTCTTGCCCTGGAACTTGATATAATCACATCAGGAAAAGTCCACTGTTATACCAGCTGCTTGCCTCTGTCTGAGTAATGGCAAGAATGAACAAGATGTTCTCATTTATTAATTATAAGGAACTCCTCCTGAAATACTTCAGCTATTTTTAATGAATTAATTAAACCTTACAGACAGTTGTGTGCACAAGTGGGGGCTGTACAGACACATTATCAATTAAGGAAATTAAGGACATTTCAAGAGGGAGGAAAAACAGTCTTGATGATTTTATGAGTTTGTATCAAGTGTTTTTGTAGAGTCATGGTAGTTTCAAGAGCCTCCAACCACTGCACAGCAGAGCTGAACGATGTGAGCAGGGAGCTTTTCTCAAGTTCAAGCTAATACTTTGCTGTAAATTAAATAACTGGAATAAACTCCCTCACATATTCCAAAAATACTCCAACTGGTACATGCACAGGGATTGCAACGCACACAGAAAACTGTGTATTATTTTAATTAACCTCAAGGGAGGTAAAAAGGTAAGTTTTAGTTTCAGTTATCCCCAAAATATAGAACTTTAAAGAAATACACCACTATTAACAATGACTAAGCATCTATCTTAAAACTGGCAGTGGTGGGAAGAGTTGCACAGCACGGAACAATGTGCTTTCTCTAGGCAAATAATATACTTGGTTTTATCTATCCTCCTTCTGCTTTCATTTTTCACTGCACTGAGGCCACTCTTCATGTGGTCCAGGGTTCTGTAAGACTTGGGGGTAAAGCAGGGAGATACTTCTGATGACACTAAAACATGTTTCTTTTTTCAAAAGGATTTTTAACAAGCTAACAAAAGCAGTCAGCCTAATTCACCTCAGTGTTTCCCAGTAAAGATTAAGGAGGGATTTGATTTCATCATCCCTACAATCAAAATTGAGACTCACACTTGGTTACACCCTCTCTGTTTTAAAATTGGGAAAGCTCCTGCCTTTTGACACTTACTCTCCTTACGCTCAGAACCCGAAGGGGAAGTGAAAATCCCATGCAAAATGCAGAGCAGGCCAGGAAATATCCTATTTATTGCGCCATTAAGAAAAAAAATCTGTCTTAGTAATTATACCACACACACAATAGCACAGATCTCCATTGTAGGGGAAAATCATTGGTTGCAACATGAGATCAGACATGCCAAGGTATTGCTTTAGTAAGGATACTTTTTTCCCAGTTTCTTGTCTTTTTTCTTTCCCAGCTTCTCATCCAAATGTAAACGCCAGTGAGCAATTTGGAGTGCCACCAACAGAGAGGCCAGCTAAGAAGTGCACATTCATAGAGCAGCACTGGTAGGTCTCAAGTATGAAGTAAATCTCATTGCACAAGCCCTGTCTATCACAGGACACTCTTGTTGACTGTGGCTCTGGTTCAGGAAAGCATTTAAGCATGTGCTGAAATACATCCCAATTCAGAGGAAGTATATGCTTGACATTAAGCATGTTCTTAAGTCCTGATGATTTCAATGGACTTAAGCACATACTTAAGCACTTTCCTGAACAGGGGCCTATAACAACAATAATAAATTTGCTGTGCAGCATTTTAACTTCACTGGACTTTTTTCTGAGATTTTATTTTGCTATGAGAAGCTCTGAGCAGAAGCCTTCCAAGGGAGGGCAAGATAGAACAGGACTATATTCCTAAGGACACACACACAGAAATAGACTATGTGCATGTATGTTAAATAAAAATAGAGTATTTGCCTGAAAGATTGTCAGAGTAGTGACAAAACAAAAAGGAAGTGGTGAAACTCTTCAGCCAGCTCCCCAAAAGCCAGCCAAAATGTTGTCCAAGTTTGGCATTACATACAGGCACATACTATAGTGCACATAAGCTTAACTTGGTCTGTGCTGCTGACCAATTTGAGGGGCCAACTTGGCTTGTTCCACTGGGTTCAGACCAGCTGGGCAGCATGTCAGCAGAGCTGAGGATCTCCAAGGAGCTGTCACTGCACTTCTCAAATCCATGCAGCTTTGTGAAAGAAGTGTTTGTACTCTTGAGACATTCACGGTTTTCTAAGATGGAATTGCAGGTTGGAGACCCTGCGAACAGGACAAATATCTTTAGGTTTGGCAAGTCAGAATTTTCCAACTTTTTTATTCACATGAGTGTCAGTATGGGCAGAATGTCAGCTTCTTCCTAGGGATCTTTTCATTATGGCTAAGGATATTCACCACTAACAATCAGAGTCATCTTCCACATCAGCTGAGGTCCTGGCAGCAGAACATCTGCATGCACAGTAATCAACATGCACAAATAGGTCCCCGTTTCCTCAAGGGCTTTGTTAGAGCCATTGGTCACTGCTTGTGTTCTGCATGAAACAGGTTTTGCTCTGAAATAAATTCTGACATGCTCGAGAACTCCAACCAGTCAGGTCCAATATAGATGTAGAAAACTACAGACTAAACAGAGGTAAATAGTCTCACAGAACCACAGAATGGTCTGCGTTGGAAGGGACCTTAAAGATCACCTCATTCCAAACCCCTACCATGGCAGGGACACCTTCCACTAGATCAGGTTACCCAGAGCCCCATCCAATCAGGCCTTGAACACTTCCAGGGATGAGGCACCTACAGCTTCTCTGGGTAACCCATTCCAATGCCTCACCACCTTCACAGTAAATAATTTCTTCTGTATATCTAACCTAAATTCCTCCTCTTTCAGTTTGAACCCATCATGTGAAATTGGTTTTATGCTATTCCATTACCACTTCTTTCTTCAAAGAACTAGAGGCCAAAGACTTCAACAAATATCAAAGGAGTAGAGAAGCACAGAGTGGTCTGATATCATAGACAAATTATTTTGTTCTCATTTATATTTGTAGATCCCTTACTTATCCTTGTTGTAGTTAGCTGAATGAGCAATTAATATTAGATAATCAAAGGTAGTATACATAGGAGTCAAGGCTGGGATCAACATATATTTTTCCCAGGAGACCATATTCCAGCATGCTCTGCTGTGAGGACTCTCTGCACACCAAGACTGACTTTCACATGGTGATGTACAAGACAAAAGCCCCCAGAAGAGTGAGAGTCCTTCAGTAACATCAGCAGTATTGTATAAAGAAATCACATAGAGCGTGTATTTAATTTATATTCTTTTAATGTCAGCAAACTATGAGCTAAAAGATGGGTGGCAAATGCAGGCTAACATTTCCAAAGTGGCTAGAAGTTTTAGATCCTGTGAGACAATTGGAAGGCAGCTGACTTCACACAAGTATCACTTCCCCACACTTGGAAAAATCAGGCCACAAGCCACCGAGACTGAAAAATCTGCTTTTAAAAGCCTTAGTAAGAAGGGAGTATCACTGACTGTGAGCTTCTTGAGCAACTAGACAAGAAATTAAAAGTGTTGAAAATCTCTACTGGAAGAATATTCTATGAGGAGCCCACTCAGAATCTGAAAAACACCTGATGGAGATGTTCAGTGGCTTTGGCCATACCACCTTAGAAATATGCCTGGAGTTGTGGTCCTTGGAAGAGGAAAGGCAGAGTGCTGGAACCACACAGAGACATAAGAGCATGGGGTCCCAACGTGTAGCTCAGCAGGGCTCCCAGGGTTCCTGGCTGACCAGCAGCCCACCCACCAGCCAAAATTTCCTTTCACAATTACAGCTTCCCTCCTCACAGAAAACCCACCACAGCTTCTGTTCAAAAACGCTGTGAATGTGTTAAAATTATTTTTTTAGACTTAGAGAAATTCAAAGCAAAATCTTGAAATCCTATAAAACTCCAAACTGCCAAAAATTGCCATTCTCATCACAGCCCTTGATAGCAGATCGTGCACAAGTCTCTTGTGCTTCTGGACATACTGGACTGAAAAGACAGGAGTTTCTTTCTTGATTGAAAAACAACAATTATCCTTTACACTTCTTCCTGAGCCTTTTCCAATCTAATAAAGCAATTGTGCTCCCATCACTCACCATTATCATGGCAGAGGATCCTGGGTACCCACCTTAGCCACTGGATGTAACCTCAGAAAAATAAATGCTTTGCTTTTTGGTGTCCCATCAATAATTCATTGACACACCACAGGAACGAGAAAAGAACTAAAGAAATGTCAGCTATATAAGCTTAACATATAGAAAGTTACCAGAACAAACCATTAAACAGTAACTCACAAGCACATGTGTAAACCTGAAGCTGGTAAGAAAAGACAATATGGACTTAATAGGAACAAATTACATTAATTAACCCAAGTACATTTTGTTCTCTGCCAGGGTTCCCAGCACTGCAGGTAGGAAGGAAGCAGCAGGTACCTGGAAGTTGACCTCTAAGGTTTTCAACATCAGCTCCAGACTGTATTTTCACAACAAAGTAAGGAGATGGGACCTCTATGAAATCCACTGCAAAGCGCTGGTATAAGTGGTTGAAAAAATATTTATGAAGTAGCAATAAGAAAGTTTTCTGTTACTCTACAAACACACAACAAATAGAGGTACCATAAGGGTCTGTGACAAGATGAGTCATATTTAATGTTTCCATTAGGAAAATGGGGGAAGGAACAGACAGAACCTTACAAAATCTCCTGACAACAACAAGCACGGAGAGGTTATCAGTATTTCCCAGGAGAGGAGCAAGTGATGCTAAGAAGTTGGAACAAAGTGTCTGAAGTCACTTAAATGAAATTTAGGAAAATTAACCTCAAGGTGTGATATATGAGAAGAACAAAATGTGACATGCAAATGCAGGATGGGCTGGTGAGGCTGCAAGGGTGAAGAGAAAGAGGTTTTATGTAAATCACAAACAATCGGAATCATCAGCTAACGCATCTACAGGCAACAACAACAAGGTAAGGTGATGTGTGTGGCTCATCTTCACGAACGAAGATTTGGGCAGGGCTGTCCCCACGTGGCTGTGCCCTTCCAGCCTGCGCAGTGGATTTTAGGTGAGGCTCAGCCTGCGCAGAACTGGCCCCACCGTTTCAGTCCTGAGGTTCATCTGCCACGGCCGAGCGAGCTTGGACAGTGCCAGTGAAGTCCTCAGGACTAGAACCTACAGCACCCGGCATTTCCCAGGAGGTCTCCCATCCAAGTACTAATCCGGGGCTGACCCTGCTGAGCTTCCGAGATCTGACGGGATCGGATGGCAGGGAGAATGTGATGTACATGCAATGTTCTACCACAACATAACAGTCTTCAAGCATGTAAAAGGCTGTTTCACAAAGAGGATGATGATCCATTGTTGTTCATGCCTACAGAGGATGGGATTAAGTGTTTTGCTTAATTTGCAACAATAAAGCTTTCGGAGGGGGGGAAAGAAATCCAGTGTAATTATAGGACTAATTAAACACAAAAAAGGCTTTCTAAGGAGGTTGTGCAATCTGCATTCAGTGGAGGCTTTGAAGAACTCAAAAGAAGAGAAGTTGGTCAAACTGGTCTCGATTTATTTTATCCTGCTGCAGAGTGAAGAGGGAGCATAAGATGTTTTTAAAATCCTTTCTAACAGTCTGTATTAGTGACTCACAATAAAGCTGTCCCTGCTGTCAGTGCTGGATGCTTGGTGGCACAGACTTTTGCTTCGCTCTGACCTGCACAGGATGAAGTCTGGCTGCATGAAATCAGCAGTTTTGCCCATGCCTTTGACAGGACCAGAATTTCACTCTGAGGTTTCATGG
Source organism: Pithys albifrons albifrons (assembly GCF_047495875.1). Lineage (NCBI taxonomy): Eukaryota > Metazoa > Chordata > Aves > Passeriformes > Thamnophilidae > Pithys > Pithys albifrons. Next base: position 3,059,926 of record NC_092459.1, read on the forward strand.
CCAGAAGGGGCAATTATAATAATCTTTCCTGACCTTTTGCATCATACAAACATAGATTTCGCTCAGCCTGTAGGCAACATCTTGTTGCTGAACTAGAACATATGTTTTGGAAGGTTTTTCGGGAGAGGCACATGCCTGACATAGAGTGGTAGTAAAATCCCCTCTAGCGTTGCCTGTTTGCATTGCAGGGAGAAGTTCTTGCTCCCAGGGAAGTCACCACCACCATCCCGTTTGTGCGGCTTTCCTAAAGGCAGGTAACTTGTCACATCACTTACATGTGTAATCTTCTTTTCATATCTATCAGTTGCGTTTACACATGTGGGTTTCAGTTCTGGAAGGAACCTTACTCACAGGATTTGGGGAGTCAGGACACAGCAGTATTCAGAAAGTCATTACAATTTCAGTAAAAAATAAGAGATGTTGAAACATCAGCTACTGTTTGGTTATTTTGGATACAACGGTGTATCTCATAGGAAGAGGTAAGGACACTGAACAAGAAAGTCACAAATCCTCTTTTTAGGAAAATTAACTTAGAGTCATAGAATCATACAATGCTTTGGGTTGGAAGAGACCTGAAAGATCATCTCATTCCAACCCCCTGCCATGGGCAGGGACACCTTCCACCAGACCAGGGTGCTCAAAGCTCCATCCAACCTGGCCTTGAACACTCCCAGGGATGGGGCAGACACAGCTTCTCTGGGCAACCTGTGCCAGGGCCTCACCACCTTCACAGTAAAGAATTTCTTCCTAATATCTAACCTAAACCTACTTTCTTTCAATTTTAACCAAATTTCCTTTGTAAAAAGGCTCTGTGTTTCTTGTAGGCTCCCTTCAGATACTGGAAGGATCTTGCTCTGCAAAGTATTGATACTGGGTGGCTGTTCATGCTCTGTATATACAAAATGCAGCTCCTACATTTTGGAAACTTATGCCTATATGGTCATATTCTAGTTTTGGCCTATTAGAGCCACACCTATTAGTTTATTATATTCTAATATAACAGGTAGCACGTGCCCCATGCCTGGAAACATTCAAGTTCAGGCTGGACAGGGCTCTCAGCAACTTGATCTCGTTGAAGATGTCCCTGGTCATTGCAGGGGAGTCAGACTGACCAGATGACCTTTAAAAGGTCCCTTCTGGCCCAAAATATTCTAGGATTCTATGATAATATACCTGATCTAATTTCAGAACAGTCAATATTCATACAAAATATTCCCACTGATGATAAATATCCCACTGACTAAGTGAGAACAGAGTCATACTTTGGATTCACTAGTTTCTTTCTAACAAGTTACTAAAACCACATATGGTTTTATGTGCTCTGGAGAAAGAATTTAGGATTTCATCTTATTTAGCTATTCACAAAGTACCAATTTTAACAGTTTCATATATTGATGATTCTGTATCCTGAGAGCTAATTAGATACATAAAAAACCCATTCCCCCAGGAAAGCAGCAGAAAATAAAATGAGACAGATCACTGTTAGAAGGTGTCACAGGCAATGCAAATTATAGCCAAATTATTCCTGTTTCCTTTAGAGATCAGGTGCAAATACAGGAGTCATTTCTCCAAAGCAAGCTCTATGCAGAGCTCCCATTACAGTACCAGAATCCTGAATGCAGTTTTTCTTGTAAGAATTAAATCTGTGCACATCTGGAATTTGCATGTCCATTAAAAACTTCTGAGCCAGGGATTTTTGACCAGGGTAACCTGGTCATATGGCATATTCTGCAAATGTTGGTGAATTGCAGCCAAATTTCCAAGCCCCTAAGCAGCGTATCAGACTAACAAATAATAACAGCAGCCAGGTGCTGAAAGTTAATGCTGAACCCGAAATAAGATCCTGGGCTGAATTATTTATTGAAATTCCATTACTTCATTTGCACTATTAGAAGACAGAGTCACTTGCAGGCACTGCAAATAAAGCTCTAGATGGTGGGATGTTGCTGGTAAAGGGCATTTACCACATCAGCTGACCCCAGGACAGGCCATAATCTGTTGCGGGGCTCATTTTGTATCTTACTTAATATCATAGAAATATTGTTCATCAGTGACCTTAAGTGGATTAAAAGAGCAATTGGCAACACTCAGGAGGGGTCCCCCAGTGGGCAGGACTGGCCTTTTCTATCTCCTTTTGCATCTCCAAAGTTCAAGGTGCTGCAGAGGGTACAGGAGAAGCTCCATGTTGAGATGAGATCCTGTCCTGTATCAAAAATAGCGTGGCCAGCAGGCCCAGGGCAGTGACCCTTCCCCTGGACTCTGCGTTGGTGAGGCCACACCTTGAGTGTTGTGTTCAGTTCTGGGCCCCTCAGTTCAGAAAGGATATTGAGGTGCTGGAGCGAGTCCAGAGAGGAGCAACAAGGCTGGTGAAGGGACTGGAGCACAAGCCCTATGGGGAGAGGCTGAGGGAGCTGGGGTTGTTTAGCCTGGAGAAGAGGAGGCTCAGAGGTGACCTCATCACTGTCTGGAAATACCTGAAGGGAAGTTCTGGCCAGGTGGGGGCTGGTCTCTTCTCCCAGGCACTCAGCAATAGAACAAGGGGGCACGATGGGCTCAAGCTCTGCCAGGGAAAATTTAAGCTGGATATCAGAAAAAAATTCTTTCCAGAGAGAGTAATCAGGCCTTGGAATGGGCTGCCCAGAGAGGGGGTGGATTCACCATCCCTAGAGATTTTTAAACGCAGATTGGATGTGGCACTGAGTGCCATGATCTGGTAAATGGACTGGAGTTGGACCAAGGGTTGGACTCGATGATCTTGGAGGTCTTTCCCAACCCAATCGATTCTATGATTCTGTGATTCTATGATTCAAACTGTCACCAAAAGCAGCTCAAGTTGTTTTGTGAAGGGGCAGCACATGGCAGGCTCAGACTAGTCTTTGGTTTGATGTTTGCATCTCGGTGTGACTTCCCTGTGCAACCCACAATACCTCAAATTAACTATTTATCAATAAAATATTACCAGCATTTTGACCAGGAGTTATTGTCATGAGAATACAAATGCAGCATAAACAAATTTCCCGGTTTCCAGCTACTCAAAGGAAAATAACTAAAGAGTTTAGTCATTAGACAGTGTTTTTTCATTTTCAACATCTTCTTACTTGCCAGGATTGCTGTATTTGTTCATCTGATCATCTGTACACACAGACATATTTAGCCATTAAAGGGGTGTTACACTACAAGGCAGTCTTTTCTGATAGCCACCTACAAAGGAGGGGGATGCAACTCTATTTCATGAACCAAGAAACAGAGTGTAAGTTCTGAGGTTATGAATATAAAAACCAGCAGTGGAAACAAGAGTCTAAGGCACACTCACAACCAGCAAGCAAATACTCCTTGGGACTCACCAAAAAGCAAAACAATTCTTGTGTTCAGTAGCAAATGCTGGAGAAAACAAACACTGATGCTTTCCAAAAGCTACTGAGAAATTTTGAACAAGTGTGTACATTAGTAGCAGTGTAATTTACAGTATTTTACAGTACAGACTTCTGGAATTAATGTCACATAAATGTTGTAAATAAAAAAATAGTTGGATCAGTGAGTGGAGTTTGGATTACATTTCTTGTTTACACAGCATCCCAGCGCAGAATGATTTCTTAAACCCCCATGTCTGTACTGTTTGGATCCATCTGAAAGCCTCCAGTGATGTGACTTCACAAACTTCCTATAGAAAATGATTTTAACAATTTTCTCATACCACATTTTAACTTGATGCTTACACTGAATTTTCTCTTCTTTTATTCTACTATCCAGCATTAAAAAACCCCAAACGCCTTAATTGCCTTTAACTCAATGCTATTTATTAAAATAATTCATACTTTCTGTCCCATTATACAAAATCTTATTTAACTATGCCATTGCACAGCACCTCTTCAAGTCTTACTGTCCTCTGGTTTCTGGGATCCTTCACCACGCTGTTTATTCTCAATATAACCACTCTTTCTTTATTCTTATCACTCCTGAGCGTCTCTCACACCCAGGCCCCCCATGCTCCAAGTGAAGTGCTCTCCAAGACCAGCAGTGACCTTCAGATGGTTCTTCCCTGTCATACCTGCCTCAGAAGCAATCCACAGCCTTCTCCCCTAATCTCTCCTGCTCACTCTCTTCACCCCACAAAAATAATCACTTTCATTTTATGTCTCTCACCTTCCAGCCACACCCCATTCACTGGCTTCACCAATGAGTTGGTGTCGGCAACACTGAAATCTACCCTCACCTCCCACCCCTTCCTCTGACTGTCCAATCTGTTTCTCTGACATTGTCACACAGGTGCTTTATTCAAATCAATCAAATCCTTTTTGATATGGTGGAAATAGAGAGTGCCATAGGGATCATGCCCTGTAATTCCTCTCAGTCATTTATCATTAATTTCACAAGGAGGTACCACCTTCTCCTCTGGAGACAATCTCCAACCTAACTCTGTAAGTCAGATCTTTGTCCTGTTTCCCCCTGGCTTCATGATTCCTTCATGATTCCTTCACGACCTGCTGCCCTGCAGACCTAACCACTGCTGGGCACTCTTACAAACAAGCTCTTTCTCTCAACTTTTCCTCTCTCCAGCTTAATAGACACAAAATATAATCTGAACCTTCTTGGTCCTCTTGTCTGTTCCACAGGAAAACAATCACTAAATTCACTAAGACTTGTCATTACAGTTTAGTCTGAACATTCACATTTGGGCTGACAGTTCTGGATTTTGGGCTGTCATAGAATCATAGAATCATAGAATCATAGAATCATAGAATCAATTGGGTTGGAAAAGACCTCCAAGATCATCGAGTCCAACCCTTGGTCCAACTCCAGTCCATTTACCAGATCATGGCACTCAGTGCCACGGCCAATCTGCGTTTAAAAATCTCTAGGGATGGTGAATCCACCACCTCTCTGGGCAGCCCATTCCAATGCCTGATTACTCTCTCTGGAATGAATTTTTTCTAATATCCAACTTCAATTTCCCCTGGCAGAGCTTGAGCCCATCGTGCCCCCTTGTCCTATTGCTGAGTGCCTGGGAGAAGAGACCAGCCCCCACCTGGCCAGAACTTCCCTTCAGGTAGTTCCAGACAGTGCTGAGGTCACCTCTGAGCCTCCTCTTCTCCAGGCTAAACACCCCCAGCTCCCTCAGCCTCTCCCCATAGGGCTTGTGCTCCAGTCCCTTCACCAGCCTTGTTGCTCTTCTCTGGACCCGCTCCAGCACCTCAATATCCTTTCTGAACTGAGGGGTCCAGAACTGAACACAACACTCAAGGTGTGGCCTCACCAACGCAGAGTACAGGGGAAGGGTCACTGCCCTTTTCCTGCTGGCCACACTATTTTTGATCCAGGCCAGGATCCCATTGGCCTTCTTGGCCACCTGGGCACACTGTTGGCTCATGTTGAGCTTCCTGTCAATTAGTACTCCAAGGTCCCTTTCTGCCTGGCTGCTCTCCATAGGAGCACATGATACTTTCTATGCCACGCTGGTGCTTCAAACACAGACTTTATCTTACATGACTTAAATAGAGATTTCATGTCATCAATCTACAATCTTTCTAGTCCTCTACATCACTTTTATATCTGTCATACTTAAATATTTCTATCTTACGTAAACTATTTTATTTTTATGTGTTTATGTTTCCAGTTTGTCCTGCAGTCTGTAAGAGGCATGGTTAGTTAACCTGCTTCCCAGACTGGTTAATCAATTATAACTCACACCTTACCACCTTCAGGTGCCATACTCTTACACAGGTAATTGGGCCTGACCATCATATCTAGGGAAGGGCTGAATCTCACTCTCCTTCATTTGAGAAATTTCTCTGTCAGCATTTTGGCTTGTCCTGTGCTCCCACAGCAGTTCCCACGTTCAGGCTGTCAGAGGGCTGTTATCCTGAACAGCTGCAGCCTGCAGAATGCCATTGGAACTCCACACACCACACATTCATTGAAAAAAAGCTTATTGGAAAACCCAGGTTAATGAGGTAATTGAGAATCTAGCATTTGGCAAGGGAATTTCTGAACATTTTTTATACCTTTGTGTATGGCTAGGCCCAATTCCCTCAAGTACCTGAGTAAGCTCTGCAGAACCAGCTATTTTTTCATCTTTACTTGCAATTCTCTCTGAAACAAAGATTTATTTTTTTTCTATTACTGTGAAATGTCAAGCACACAGGTGGTTCTTGAAAAACAAAAAATACTGAGAAATCCTATAATTTCACACTTCCACTGAAAAGCTAAACATCTGTTAGTACAAAATCCCTCTTTCTGATAACATGGCACAAGGTGATTACTACTAACCACACTCATTCTCAAAGACCTTGAAAATGGCTTTAAATAAGCGTTAAATAAACAGTCAAATAAATTTTTAAATAAATTAAGAAATGAAAAAATGTTTTCTGCCCAGGATGGAAGAGATGTCCAGGGACAAATAGTAAAAAGCCCTTCTTGCCCATGGGAGCTGCAGTAAGGTGCTGCCATATGTGCAGATGGGGCTGGGAGCAGTGGCCGAGGTCGGGGGAGAGAGGCATTTCCCTTCCCCAGGAAAGAAAATCCGTGTTTCAAGGTTTGTCTCTTTGTCAGGAGACTGGGACTGCAGTTCATCCAAGTTCCTGTCCTGGTCATATCCGTCCCTGGCTCTCCAAGGTTGGACCTGAGTAGCTGTCTACAGTCAGCATTTTTAACATTATTATTATTCTTGTTGAATCATCTCTTTTGAGATAACACTGAATCATGAGGCCTTTGGGCAGAGATTCTGCTCAGCACGGTAAGAGAACAAGGTGTTCCTGTGGACACATATCGTGGGGCTGCTGGTTTCAGTGTACCAAGGTGGGCAGGTGGGTCCTCCCCAGTCTGAAACAAATTTTCCTCACTTATGTCGATCTGCCTTTATGAACAGCCTGAGTAGTGAGAAGACTTATGGGGTGTTTAGAGAAATATATAATTGGAGATGATCTAACCCCAAAAGATTATTTGTGCACTCTGAGAAGCATCTTGTGGCTCCATCTCAGAGCAGGGGGAGTTCTTAGTGCTTAATGAAGAGAAAATAACAGATCATTTCTGAACCTCAAACAAGACATAGCTCCAGGATTGTGTGTGTGTGTGTGGCTCAGCTTCGTGAACGCAGATTTGGGCAGGGCTGTCCCCACGTGGGTGTGCCCTTCCAGCCTGCGCAGTGGATTTTAGGTGAGGCTCAGCGTGCGCAGAACTGGCCCCACCGTTTCAGTCCTGAGGTTCATCTGCCACGGCCGAGCGAGCTTGGACAGTGACAGTGAAGTCCTCAGGACTGTCACAGCACCCGGCATTTCCCAGGAGGTCTCCCATCCAAGTACTAATCCAGGGCTGACCCTGCTGAGCTTCCGAGACCTGATGGGATCGGATGTCAGGGAGGCAGGATTGTATCTAGAGCTTAAATGGGAAACTCAGAGATACTGACTTGATAGAGAAAACAAAACCAAAAATCCAAAGTTAGAGCATCTCAGAATGAAAAATAGCAACTCAGGAACTCAAGGCGGAATGGAATTCCTTATCAAACTGCATGGGTGAGGCAGCACTCAGAGATGAAAAGAGAATTAAAATGATCCAAATGTTAATTGAAGACTGAAAATAGGCTTGATAATTAAGGAGTTTGGTGCATTGGATCCTCTTGGCATGTCCTGAACATTTAAAAGAACTGAGCATGGAAAAGCAACTAAAACTGCCATTCTAGAGAACTTAGAACCTGCAAGAATATGCCATGCTTCAACCCCTATTCATACAAGGACAGCTTTTTAAAAAATACTATAAATAAACAAACAAAACAGGTCTCCAGGCACACACACTGAATCAGCAGCAACAGTTCATCACAAAACACAGGGCAGTGAAAGAAAATATTTTTCTCCCATGATATGCATTCGTATCTGTTTGAAGTTGCCCATTCAGCAGCTAAAAGCAAAAGGAAAGCAGTAACACCACGTGCCTGTTGACCCAGACAAATTGAATCATGATCTAGAAAAAACACTGACAACAATAGTGATGATCCATTGGGGCTGGTTTCTCTGATTTCCACTTGTTCTAAACAATACACAGGTACAGACTTGCACCAGCACAGAAAATGACTGCTCTGTGCAGTGGGTGTCAAGATTCAGGGTGTTTATTTGGGTGTTAAAATGTCATAGGGAGGACAAGCTTGTCAATTCATATAAAGAAGCACCTGCCCAACCTGAGAATTGCTTCTGTATTTTGTGAGGAGTTAAACCACAACATTTGAGTAGTTTTAACAGTCATTCCTCTATGTAAACAGAAAAGAAAGGATGCAATTTTAGCTGGACATGCTCCTGGGCTATACAGATATGAAAATGATTGATGATGCAAATGTTTCATAGGAAATGAAGCCACAGGGCTGTGGTGTGACTTAGACCATGACAGACAGTAAAGGAATTCAGCTCTCGTATCTCCCAGTTTAGCTCTTCCTTCATCTCATCTTCAAGGTCTGACCTGTTCTCACACATCACTCATCTTCTCAGCCTTTGGAGGTCCTTCCAAAGTCTGGCCCTTGCAAACCCAGACATGATAAGCATATAAGCTAAGCAACCACATATTTAACCACCACCAGAATTAATCACATCCCATTATCACAACCAGGACAACTAAGCAGCCTCTCAGCATCATTTCTATCAGACTGACCCTCAACCAAATATGCACTGTCTTTCAGAGACACAGAAATCAAGGATTCCCTCTGTGCTTGAACCAAACCTTCTTCTGCTTTGGCAAGATCTCCTCCATTGTAATGCCTTCCTGGCTTGTAGATTTTGTGCCTTGTTTATTCCTTTACTGTCCCTAACCCTGTGTGTTCATTACAGCATATCTAGTCTTGATCTGAATCAGAGGGAAAAAGGGCATGAGTCCTTTGGTGGTTCATTCCAATAGTTAATCACCTTTACAGCTACTATTAAGCTTATTCCTAACTTGACTACATTTGACCTCAACATGTTCTAGTGGAAGGAGTCCCTGCCCATGGTAGGGGGCTTGGAATTAGATGATCCTGAAGGTTCCCTTCCAACTCAAACCATTCTATGATTCTGTGTCTTGTTATACTTGTTACTACTGTATTAAAAAGCCCCCAGGATACATTTCATACTGCAGTCAAGTGATGTTTGCTTTTTTTACTTAAATGAGAAAGACTGCCTTAAGGAGGGCAATCCTCAGTATTTTTAAGCCTTAAAATTATTCTTCTCTACATCTTTTCCAATATCATAACATACATTAGCTCTCTGTGCATTTAAAATGACAAGCCAAAAGATAATCCAAACCTTGACCTCTCCCTACTAGTAGTACTGGCAAAATAAAAAAGAAAAACATGCACAGCTTTGACTAGTATGATTTGTGTGTTTATTATTGGAATATTTACTGTGAGTTACTAAGCAGGTGTGGCACATGAACACTGAATCAGTCATGCTAAGTGCTGTACAAACCACAAAATATGTAAGAGCTATGGCTAAAGGACATAGCACAGGACTAGAGTGAAATTCTTGCTGGATCTCCTTCCACAAGGCCACTGCTTCTCAGCTTTTGCACCTCTGAAGTCCTGCCCATGACTGTGCAGTGCTTCAGAATTGCTAAAAAAGGGCATCTGTAGTTTTTTATCTCAGGGACTGGGTTTTGCAATCATGTTCAGAGATGGTTGGCAAAGCACAGAGCAGCCTGCACAGCCCCCTTCTCAGAACTGCAGTCTAAGAACACGCAATAGGAACCAGCATCTTGGAAGGGCAGAGATCTTCTATTATCACCCTTTTACTACCAAGTACTAAAAACACCCACACTTACAACAAAAACATTTAAAATGGGTGCTAAACTATGTTTTCTGACTTGCAGACAGTTGTTGATCTTAGCTGCCCAGTAGTTTTTGGGATTGATCATACATGGATTAGCTCATCATACTCTGAACTTTCCAAGCAGTAGAGCATTACAGACATATGCCTTTTCTAGCAGCAGAAGTTAGACAAATTTAAATATGCTTTGGCATCTTCATGGTTAAGAGAAAGGGAAACTAAAGCCATACCTAAATCAAGCAAAATTCCTATGTACATAAACCCCCTTCACAGCATCATGAGTAGATTTAACACCTGAAGTATTGGTGAATGGTGAACTGAGTCATGTCAATTCTTTTTTAGTGCAGAGGAAACAAAAAAATTAGAGTAGTTGTGGATGCTCCATTCCTGGAAGTGTTCAAGGCCAGGCTGGATGAGCTTTGAATAAACTGGTCTATTGGAAGGTGTCCCTGCCCATGGCAAGGGGTTGGAACTGAAAGATTTTTAAGTTCTCTTATGCCCCAAACCACTCTAGGATTTTATGATTTTATAATTCTACAAAATGCAAGAGAAACAACAAAAAATAGTCAAGAAATGTTTGGTTTACAGCCTGACTTACATAAGGAAGGGGGAAAATATTACTATTCTCATATATAATCTTTGTAAGATTTATAGAACTTAAAGTAAATGAAAATCAGCTTTGGCCTTGGATATTAGGCTGTGAACATTTTAGTTACATTTTGCAGCAAACACATGCAGGTGAATGACATGGGCTTCTGTCATCTGTTGTGCATATAAAAAATAGTTTTTATCCAGAATGAGGATTTAGAAGAGCCAACTGCCACTACCTGAGCAACCTCATCCTTAATATAATATTCTCATGCCAGAGTACCTATATGAGGAATAGCTTCAACTTCTACCATCCTACAGATGCATTAATAAGTTATGACAACACAACCCTCCTGAAATGAGTTTCAGTTAGTGATTTATCTCAGCTTTTCTCAGAGTTGCCAATAATACATACAAAGGATCTATTTTAACATATTTTGGCAATCAGGGGCATGGGGGAAAAAATTGGAGAAGCACCTGAGCTCCAGATATACACTACCTCTAAAGGACTTGAACCAGGTTACCCTGGGGACCAAAATAGAAATTATGGGGATTTAGGAGACTGGTATAAGTTTATGAGTCTGGATGCATGTGAGAAGAATCAGAAAAAGCAGAGAAGTTGGTCCTACAGAAGATACAACACACACGTGCACAAACACTGAGCTACAACTAGCTCCTGTCCAGACAATAAAGCACCCAACAGCCTGTACCTAACAGCAGACAAACACACAGTTTCCTCTGCTTTGATTTCATTTATGCCCAGGAAATCGAGATTTTAAATATACTTTGTCAGGAGACAGTTCTATATTAGAGATCTGATCTCATCATATATTTCTCTTCTATTTTAAGTAGTGTTGAGAATGCTAAACCTGACCTGAGTTAAAGGTGAAGAATGTTCCCTGATGCTACTGTGTGTCCACATCTGCTGGAGAAGGACTGATATCAGCATTTTATCAAGGTGAGCAAAGCCTGAATACCTTGCCTTGGATCACTGAAGGAAGCAGAAATGCCCAAAAGTCATAAAAGCCTGCCAAGAATTTGGATAGAAACCTGGCAACATTACAGAGCTTAACATGTTGAAAAAATTGCATGGTGGGACCTTTTCATAGTTTGACTAGAAAAAAAAACAATAAAAATCAGAGTTTACAGCTGGTGGGAGCTGTGCTGTTGTTTTCTATTATAATAAAGTGCTGAAATGCTGATTTGTTTGCAGAATAGAAAGTCAAAGAAAATGTTGGTTTGGATTTTGACAACACTGGGGCCTTTTTAACATGGCAAAGCTTTGCTATGGTGCATTACAGAACTATATCTCAGGTGCTTTCTCTGTCTCTTTTCTGAGCACATCTGCTTCTGACACTGTAGCCATGACATTTCTGTGGTGCATCAGAGTCACTGAATCGAAAAGGAATCCTCTTCAGCCAGTGACCACCATTAAAAAGCAATGCACATAGAAGGGTAAAATCATTAACACCCTGAAAACTAAGTTAGGAAATTATTCTTAAGAGGGACAGAATAAAACTCATTTGTAAAGAATAATTTAGTTTAATAGAGTGAGAGAAAACATCTAAGGGAGTCATCATTCTACATTTATGTGTGAACTTGCAATCAAGCTGCATAACAAACAGCAATGACGTTGTAAATGTAATCACTTAGGGAAAGTTCTACTCTTAGGTATTATTAGATAAAATTACTGGCTTTGGAACTGCAAAACACAGCTGGATACAGTTTGAACTACTTTTGTTCCACTGTAATAATTTCCAAGTCTTAAAGTTTAGTATAAAAAATATGCCAGGAACACATGGTGCTGATTCAACTCTTCAGACCTACAAAACCCAGATTTTTTCTAACTCATAGCTCCATATATATATATCTATATATATATAGATATATATATATCACTTTTACCATATCTACATGAATTTTACTGTATGTCAGCAATACAGAAGTGTAAACAAATGGGAAGAGCAAAGGACAAGGGAGAAAAGGAAATACAGATCTGTTCTGGACTGTGTCCATGTTAAATTTTACTGTGTCAAATAAATCTCTTCAAGCTATTTTCAAAGTACCTACTATAGCACTTTAGGTACCTGCTTGGATTTCCTAGTGTGCATAAGATTTATAGATGGAATTCAGCACAAAACAAAACCCTTCCTTATTCCAAATGATTCTCCCTGACTTTGAGTCAGCCTTTGCTGAAAAAACATTATCATTGAAACCTATTCATGTATAAAACTAACCCACAAACTCACAGACCTTTAATGTCTACCTGGCTCTGTTAAAAAGGGGCAATTTGAAAAATTTACTGGAGATCTAGGCTGAAAAATGGAAATACTAGTAATAAAATAGTGTTTGTTACCTCTTTGCATCACTGCTGGAATTATTTTGCTGCCATATTTTAAAGAATTATGTGTCACACAAGAGGTAAGTGATATTGTTGCTGTGATGATCAGCATGTCCTCCTAAGCAATCCTTACACAGCCTTCCATCAAACTCTATTTGGCATAACCACGGGAACTGACACTAACATTAAACTCTGGAGCATCAGCAGACACACTTCCTACTGGCTCTTTTGGAAAGGAGCCCTGTGTATTTTTGGGAGGTTATGTCAAATGATCTTGGTGGCATTTGCTGCTCTGGAATAGCCTCAGCAGAGCCATATATTGCTGATAAAAGTTCCCTGAGGACACTCACTGGAGCTTCAGTGTCATCACTGAACCACGACACAACAACCTGTGAGCCTGGCGAGATGTGTGCTGCCAGAGAAGGAGAAAGAGCGACCTGCAGCTAAACATAGAGCACCCAAAGCACAGCAATGGCCATTTCTAAGTGCAAGCAATAAAAATTAGGAATTTCACCAGATCTTCATCGCAAAATTAAAGCACAGTATTTACCCAATTTGACTACGAGGCGCAGAAAAGCTGGAATGAAGGAAGGAGTTAGCAAGTGAGTTTAAACAAGATCTCAAATACACTTAAGCTGGCCTAACTCTGCTGCCACTGAACTCAGCAATACAAAGATGACTGGCTTTCATGGCCATGGGATATGAGCCAAACCTGAATGCTTCTGAATTCTTGTCCGTTTGAAGAGATCCAATTTACAAGGCATGTAAAGAAGTAAAGTTATGCATATTGAACACAGCATTTGAATATGTTTCATTTGAATCAGAAGTTTCGATCACAATTAACATATATATCAGTGCCATTAAGTTTAATGAAAAGCAAGTCATCATAGGCATTTATATGAGGGGGGAAGAAAGCAAACCATGGCAGATCAGGGTGTCATTCACCTTTAGCCATAAAATAATGATTAGATCATGAACTTAGGCAGGATGAGATAGAGCTGGAAATCCCATCTTTACTTGAGATCCAGTTTCCCAAGCAATCTCAAAAGCATTCCAAACTAGGTTCAAGGTAGCAGGGATAGTGAATATTTCCCTGCCAAGTCCTTTTATAAACTTGGCCTGCTTGAACTATTTACTGCCCATTTCCAAAATTCCCACCAACGAGGCACTTGTCCTGACACAAAACAAAAATTGCAAATGCTCAGAGAGAAAACAGACACACAGACACACAGACGCTGGGTTGTATAACTTGGGCTAAAGCTTCTTTAAAGAATTGTTTTTCTTTGTCACAAACTAAAACAAGCAACTCATAATTTTAAAACATTTGCTAGGCAGCTTTTGGTAGTTTATTGTTTTCTTTTAACAACATAAGCTTAAAACAAAATTAAGTCTTGCCAAGTTAGATATTTTTTCCCTACATTTTTATTATTTTATTGGAAATGCTTAATAATAAGAGAAGAGAAGCAACTATCTGCCCAGGCAGCATTTCCCTGATTTAACTGGGTTGGTAGTGGAGTTGCTATTGATTTGTCATGCCAGTCACTCTAATCAGAGCCAGGGTTACACTGAAATACCTGAGTCCCCCTGCATGGAACTTATGAAACACATTTACTTACATTTAAATAAATCTAACAAAATTATTTTCCTCCCTGGTGTCCAGACTACAGGTAAACCTTGTAAATTTTGTAACCTTAATACCAAAGCACAAGGTCAGTACACTGGAGGAGGAGACTCAGGCTGCTGATCATTCACTGCATCACCAAAACAAGTTTGGAAGGGACAAGAACTGTGCTGCCCATCACCTGCTTGCCAGCTTCAAATGTGTAAAAATTCAAGATCCATACAAAAGTCTGTGCTCTTGCCAGTTCCAGGGCAACAGCTGAGAGATGACAGAGACTGCACACACTGTATGTGTCTGCTTTGTTGGGTGGCTGTGGCTCTCTCAAAATGTGAAAGGCTTGGCCAACCTCAATATCAAGGATATGAAAAAATGTTATTGTCAGTCTTGGAGCACCAGGCAGGTTGAAGGAGATGTTTCAGAATCATTATTATTCCTTTTGCTTTTTTTATCTTTGCTATTTTCTCTTTATTTAGAAAGTTTTCCTAAACATACAAATGACTTTGTATGGAAGCCAAAAGCTGAGCTCAGAATACCCAGGAAATACTCACACTTCTCAAGAAACAGAAACTAACTTTGCACTCCCCAGATCTGATGCTGATTTCTACTTATCACCAAAACACTTCTTGAGGACAGTCTATGAATCAAATACATTATAGAATCTATATCGCCACAATGGGTTAAAAGGTTCCTATGAACTTATCTCTCCCAGATTGTAAAGCCAGGGGTTTGATAACCCTGAAATTCTAAAACTGAAATCAAATTTCTTACCAGAGTGACTCTCTTATGTTAAAACCGTAAAAGCCTTAATGGTGGAGGGCAACTGTTTGTACCAGGAGTAACATTTACATCTTCCTCTAAGACTATGTGGCAACAGTTCACCAAATTCCAAACCAAGATTAGTCTGAAATCACCTTTCGGAAGAGGTAACTTTAAAAAATGAACAAAAAAAATCCCAGAATTCAAAAAACAAAAAACATCTTGCACCTCCCTGAGATAATTTCTGGGATAATTCTGTCCAAAAGAGGAGCAGCAACCTCTTCCCAAAAGCAGCAGATCCTGGGATTCTGATGAAGCACAATAAACAAGCAGGATGACTGCTCTGTCCTGACAGGCAGGCTCTCTCTGACTGACCCATTCATTCAGGGAGAGGAAGTTTGGTGCTAAATCTTGCCATTGCTTTTAAACATAACCCTAACAGGCCCCTAAAAATCCATGAAATGAAACAGTGGAGATGAAAAAGGACTCACAGGTTCCCTGGATGTCTGTTTGCTGTTCCAGGAGACCAAGAGCCTTCCAGGACTAACCCCTTCTCTTTTTGATCCTCCTGTAACAAGGGATGACCACAAGGTGCCCTACCAATACTTGGCTGCTGCTAGTCCTTGAACCTTACCTTGGTTCAGTTTCCCTGAGATGTTGCAAACATGCCATCTCTGTGCCTGGTCACACAGGAACAGGATCAGAAGATTCAGTGCATTTTAGGAATGTGTTAAATGTCTGAAGCAGTGAGCGTGGCAGCTCAAGACCTTTGAGAGAGCTCTTGATTTGTACCTTCCAATTTTCTCTAGATGGGTGTTGGACGGGACTGAGGGTGAACACTTTGAGAAGTAAAGCCTTACACCTTTTAAGCAAAAGCTCTTGCACACCTAATATTGAATGGTTTGGGTTGGAAGGGCCCTCCCTTACAGATCATCTCATTACAAGTCACCTGCCACTGGCAGGGACACCTTCCACTAGGACAGGCATCCTGAAGCCCCATCCAAACTGGCCTTGAACATTTCCAGGGATGAGGCAGCTTCTCTGGGCAACCTGTTCCAGGGGCTCACCACCCTCACAGTAAAGAACTTCTTCCTAACATCCAATCTAAATCTGCCCTTTTTCAGTTTAAAGCCATTCCCCATTGTCATATAATTCCATGCCCACATCAAAAGTCCCTCTCCAGGTCCTTGGAGGCCCTTTAGGCTCTAGAAGGGCTCTACGGTCTCCCCAGAGCCTGTTCTTCTCCAAGTTGAATGAAGAACCTCAACTCTCTCGGCCTGTCTCCATAGCAGGAGTGCTCCACCCCTATGGTCAACTTAGTGGCCATTTCTGGACTCTCATTCCAACAGAAACAGGTCTTTCTTATGCTGGGGACCCCACAGCTGGATGCAGCACTCCAGGTGGGGTCTCACAAGAGCAGAGTAGAGGGGCTGATCCCTCGACTGGCTGATCACACTGCTCTTGATGCAGCCCAGGATGCTGCCGAACATATCCATAATATTAATCTGTTGATACCACAACTCTTCTAGAAGTAGTTGCCTGCCAGCTCACCACACATTCTCCTACTACCATGATGATACCACAATCTTTTAATTACCAGAAGCATGGATTAGGATGTATCTTGTTAAGAATGTTTCTAAAGTAGGAGGATTTTTAAAATGGAAGGTACTCTGGCCCATTTGTGTGGTTTGTTTGCTTTCTAGACTGCACTCATTCTGAGCAATGCAAACAGACAGCTTTCTTTGCATCATGTTTTGTTTTCTATGGGTACAATGTACCTCCCTTTAAAGTAACTTTCTAGACATGAGGCACTACTCTAATCCTGAAAGGCAAGGAATGTATATCCAAACACCTGTGTCCACTGCAAACAGAAAAAAGCCACAAAAGTCCTGCAAACCTCCCCTATGGACTAGAATTTTGTTATTGCATGTGAAAAGAGCCCAAATTCAGTTTAGTCATTATGTTCATGTATAAAGGTGTAAGATTGCCAGGAAAAGCTAAATATACCTGTCATTGGGATGGCATTTATGCAGAAGCACTTTGCTTCTCCAGCACACAAAGAATTAAAATTGAGTTACAACAAGCTGGGTTAAGCACAGATCAAGCGCAGCCTCCTGATGTTCATGTCCCCAGAGCTGCTGCTGACAGCATCTCACACTGCCACATATCGAGCCTCTGGCAGCCTCTTCCAATTCCCTGTCAAACAAGTTTAGAGAGGGAATTGCTGCTGGAGGGTTTCAGTGTTCTGCAGAGGCCTGCTTACACAAACTGCACAACTGAGCAAGGCAGTGGCAGACCTCACCTCTCCTCAGCTCTGCCCGCTCCCACCATCAGTCTCCTTGTGTCCTGCCCCAGACTTGGGATGCTTTGCTCTCAACCAGGCACCTTGCAAGAACAAACACTTGTGCACACAAAAAGCGTCTCATAGCTCCTGGTCAGGAAGAGTGAAATCAATGGGTATGATAACAAACAGGTGTGATAACCACTTAACCTGTCCCTGCCACGGCACCTCAGCTGTGTCCTGGTAGTGCCCAGCCTGTCTGTGCAGCTCAGGAGATCCTGAGCCAACCTGCATTAGGTTACAGCGAGGCTCTGTTGTTTACAACGAGCTCTGTGCTTGTCTTTCTGAGGCTCCTGTGCTGCTGGTTGACAAGTAGAAAAGGGAAATAGAGCAATTGTGTAACACCTTTCTTTTTTTTAACCTGGGACAGAAACTGCTTTTATTAGAGATTCTATGGCTGGTAAAAAACAGCCCTTTCTGGTTTATTTGTGCTTGTGGAAGATACAGTTTCCTCCATGCCACATCTACTGTCCTACATTTTCTCACTGATCTCTGTGTTTTCTGGATTTGTGTTCATCCAAGGATGCAGCACAGAACTCTTTTCCTTAAGTATAATTTCAAAAAGTTAAATCATGAATGATCCCAACATCCTCTGCTATTAAAACTTGCCTCAAGTCTGGTCTAGTATATTAGATTTGCCACTTGTCCCAGTATCTCATACTCCTCCAGAAGCTGCAACTTTTCTGTTCTTCTTCTAACCCTTAAAACAGACAGACCAAGTGCCTTTTCCTTTGCAGAGTCTCTCCTGAATCAGCCTTCCTGTTTATTTTCCCTTACTAATATCCTATTCTTTTCAAATTCATGTTCCAGAAAGGTTTTCACCTGTTCATGATTCTCCTACATGCTCCTATTTTTCAGCTTTCTGCTCATCTCTCCTTTGGGTGTTCTCCTCTTTTTTATTTTCCAGCTTCTGAGCTGTATAATATAATACTCTGGTTACATGCCTTACTATACAACCTTTTAAACTTTTTATTAAAATAGTGGCACCTTTCCAAAACATCAAGAATCGACATTTTTCACTCCAAATGGAAAGTCTCCAGGAACATATCAATTAATTCTTTTGCTCCAGCTCTGCAAATGATGAGTTTTATGTAAGAGTTTCTATGCAATTCTGTAATATGCATTATGCAGGAAGTCACATTACTAAAAATGTTCTTTCTGGAGTTATAAATCTTCAGGTGATATCATGGCTTGGTTTAATGCAGTGCACATTTTTTCCACTATCTTATGGATCCAGAACTTCATGCCATGAATCTGGGCAATGACCTTCACTTTAACAGCTGATGCAGTCACAAGGAACAACCTATCACAGACATCCCCATCTGCCTCAGTAAAACAGTGTGGGCACTAAAACAAACCAGTGTCTGAAGGCTACCAGAATACATTTGTGATGACAGAGTGCTCAACAACCCCACCAACTTATTTTTTAGCCCACAAATGTCTCCACTAAACTCATTTTGGTAGAAATAACTTGTTTCTAGATATCAGAAGAGAGGTATCTGGATGTCTGGACACATTTAGGTCCATTTTAATACCTTAAGCTCTGCACAAAGTATCTGCTGGGCATTTAAGAACCAGAAATACTAGTAAAATTTGTTTGTTGGGAAAAGTATCTCACTGCTGGCTGGGTCACAACAGCCACACCTGAACTGACTGGTTTTGGAAGATGTGTGAAGAGGCCATGTATACACATCATGGATGTGGCTGACATTTCAACTTACAGCCCAAAACATCCATCAGGGAGTGCAAAGCAATTATATATCCTCAACCTGACAGAAGGGAGGGGTTGGAATTTGCTTTCCTGGTCATTCAGTACTCTGTGAAGAGTCAGAGGTAACTCCTGTATGTTAATAATAATCTTATTGATTTACAGGGATGGTTTACACATGAAGAGACAAAACACCTGCAAGTGTTCCAGGCCAGCTACATGAGGCTTTGAGCAGCCTGGGGTAGTGGAAGGTGTTCATGGCAGGGGGATGGAACAAGATGGTCCCTTCCCACCCAAGCCATTCTATGATTCCATAATTTTACATGGGCATAGCAGATTTCAGCCTCAATATGTGTAGAGGCTTTAAAACATGCTCTGAACATCAAAATGTCTGAGCTCTTCACTGGGACAGAGTTTGCACAAAGTTTGCTATTAATAATGTTGTATGTGTCATGGGTCAGAACTGTGCCACTGATTTGAATGGTAAGACTTTCACAGCACAAGAGCAACAGCCGGACCCAACCTGAAACATTCTGAAACTCTACTACATAACAGGTGTGCTCATTTTTCTCTATCTTCATTAAATCAGTTTCTGTTCTCAGTTACCCTTCTATAAAATCAGAATGAACTTCAGGCTGAGAAAATAGAGAGTAAAAACTGATTTAGTTGTTATTGGTTTAGGGAAAAAAATATTGCAGGAAATAATCAGAAAACTGACACCTTATCTCAATCCTTACTGTTTTATGGTCCATCAGCACTTCAGACCTTACAGCCTCTGCTGAAGTACCAAATCATGGTACCACTCAGCAATTCCCAAAAATGGAGAAGCCAGTCAGGATTCAGAGTGGAAAACCTGAAGTCTACAGCCCCAAGTCTAAAGTTAGGACACAGAACACTGCAGGCAGCAGGCTAAGAATAACAGAACAAACTCATGAGGAGAGAATTAACAATAAAACACAGGAACTCTGGCTCTCCCTCCACAACATTACCTAATTCTAATGTCACGAAGAAGAAAGGAGTGTGAGCGTGTGTGCAAGAGATAACAGGCAGTCAAAGCACCACCTCAGCTCAGTGCCAGAAAATTAAAGTTTGATTATTCAGTAGAAGCTGAGCTGATGTGAGAGTCACACCAGTGTTCAGTTCATAGTGCAACTTACCTTCACAAAGAGCTCGATTTCAGGGTCCTTTCCTTCCCCATTAGCAGCAACAGAGTCTGTCATTTTTCACCCCCAAGGCTACCAGCTGACCTCTCACTATTAAGGGGCAAAAGGAGGTTGCAACTGCACAGCAGGTGGGTTTCCCTTCCAAGCCGCTCTCACAAAGCTCTTAAAATATCATTTGTAATGATAAAGATCAGAAGCAGTGAAGAAAACAAGTTTGCGGGTTAATAAATTAATAATAATTTCAAAAAGGCAGGCAGCAGAGAAGCAGTCCCTGTTACGGCTGTGTAGTTCTTCAGAGCAACAAGTGCTGCTGTGCTCTGGTACAGTATCCTCATCTGTCAGAGCTGCCGTCCTCGCTGCCTGCCCAAAATAGCCCAGAGCATAAAAAAAGAGGGTGGGGTTAACTAAAAGGGGAGGAGACAAGCTCCTGGTACCTACGGCAGAATCAGTCTCTGAGCAAATAATTCTGCTCTTCCCCGTTTTCAGCTCTTGTGAATAAGCCTCCCTTATTGTACAGCTGGAAGCACCAGGGACAGGGGAGAAGGAGGTTCTGCAGCAAGGCTGGGTTTGGTGCTTTAAGCAACAGTGATGGTTATTCCTGCTTTTCTGAGGGGTGTGTGCCCTGCACCTCGCTGTACAAAATCCTAATGCTGTTTTTGCTAAGAATGGTAAAGAAAACAGAGCCTGTGCATTGGCTGTTGCATCGGTGCAAGAAGGGTGCAGAAAAGCAGAGCTTTGCCTCAGCAAAACCCACCGTGTGTGTGGTACAAAGGGGTACAGAAGCCAAAACTCAATACTCAGGTGAGAGAAGTACCCGTGGTTCCAGCAGTGCTGATGGAGTTCAGGAGCAGAGGAAGGGGAATGTTTGGGCCCCATAACTATTTCTCAGTGTGTCCCTTGGGGTGCTGGTTGTAGATGGGGGACAGAAGAATGATGATTCACTGAGGTGGAGCATGGAGAACAGTTCCAAAGGCCTCAGCCTGCTGCTGACATATTATTGTCATCTCTACTCCCTTCCTTCACCCTGCATTCCTTGCATGACTCAGAGGGCACAGCACAGCAACCCTAAACATAAGGTGGCACAGGGTAGAAAGGCCTGACACAGCCAAAAGGCATGGAGGAAGGGAGTGCTGGCATGGGAGGGGACAGTGGGCAGAGGCAAAGGGAGCAGTGGGCCCTCCTCCTCATCACCATCACTGCCTGGAGGGACATCATATCCACCTGCCCTCGGGAAATCCCTTTCTGCACTTCTGCCCCCTGAGTCTGCTTTGGGAGCAGCTTGCAGGCTGTTGGCTGCTCAAGCTGCCAGACACGAGCAGTTTCACCTTCCCCTTCCAACACAGACAGGCCTTTTGGGGATGGTTTTGACATGATCAAACACTTGCCATTCCTGAAAGTGCTCTTAGCTGTGTGCTTTTGTGATGATCTCTAGTTCCCTCCATGACCTTTAGGCGTTTGACACATATCCAGAGCAGTCACAGCCAACATCTCCACAGCCCCTTGGATAAACTCTGTGGGAATTTCCCAAAACACCTTCTTCACATGCAGTGCATGAAGGACTGAAATGGTTAACGAGTAAATCTCATTATGCTGTTGCAACCACAATTACAACATAATCAACATTATAATTACTATAAAAGTGTGCTTATGGTTTTTAGATCTAATTAGCACTCATTCAAATAACTGGAAGGTTCACTATAAGAGAATTAAGTGTTATTACTCCTTTGATTTCAAATTTCTAAGTGTAATTCTTGGACTAGGCACATTAATTACTAAACATTTATAGTATGATTACTCTTAGGCCTACTGGCAAGCTTCCAAGGACATGGGCTAAGTGTACTTACATGTGGCAGAAAGAATCATTGCCTGGTAATTAGGCATTACAGTTATAAAAGTCTGCCAAAACTTAAGTGTAGTCACCTTATCTCTAAAATGCATCCCTAATTACTGTATTACCAACTATAAGATTATAAGATTTTGGGGTTTGCTAAAAATTTGCTTTGGTTTAGCACCTCACAATGATGTAATTTCCCTTTAATAAGGTTTCCTTGGAATTATGGGAAGTGGGTCATCTTGACTGAGGTTACCTGTAGCTCCAGCCTCACTGAAAACACTGTATTGATATAGGCAAGTGTTGTGAACAATTTATATCACAGGAGCATATATATTGGCTCTGGAAAAGAAAATACCACAGGCTGTGAGCACAGTAAGGAGATAACACTGCTAATGCTAAACCAAAATGTTGAAATAAAATCAGCTTTCAAGATACCAGCACTTACAAGATGTGATGCCTGTGACCTATTTAGATGTCTATTTTAGAATGAAAAAATGTGCCCTAGAAGTGTCTAACTTTTTCCACTGGTAATAAAGGGAAGCCAGGGCAACAAGATAAACACATAATGGTCAGACAAATTCTCCTGTAATTATTAAGTAAAAGAAATCTGTGGCTTTGATGTCTGATTTTTACACACGTGCCATCTCCCACTTCAGAAGTTGTGCATGCCTTGTGCTTCTGAAAGTTAAACTCCAGATGTAGCAATTTCAGTAGAGACTCAACGTGTCAAAACATTTAAATCCTTCCCTCCCAATTACTGTCTTGGTTTAGTGGTGTGTTATAATTAGTTTGCAGATAAAGATTATTGTGCTGAGACTCAGCAAAGCAGAATGGAAACTGCAATACAGAGAAAAGGAGCTAAGATGCCCCGGACCCATTTTCATCCTGACCTAAACTACTGCAGGAAAGGGCCAGACCCCACCTGGTTCAAGGTGCTTCTGGACACTGGTGCCCCTGGAAGGTGTCTTCTCCATCCATTTTCACCTGTAAGGCACCACCTTGCACTCATCCCTTGCCCCAGGATGTGATATGGGATGCTCAGTGGCTACAGAAGCTGTAGAGAGAATACTGCACATCTGGTGTTCCAGCTCTGCTTTTAGGCATCCACAGAGAATAATCCAGCCCACTTCAAAAATTGATTTTCAAAAATCTCGCTATGGAACCCCAAGAAGAGACCAAGCAAAAGAGAGTCCTTGTTCATATAAGGATTTTTTTTAAGAGATCCTGAAAGCTGAATTTAGGATAAAACATTGCAGAAGGCAGTGAGTAGGAGGGAATACATATATATATATATATATATATATATATATATATATATATATATATATATATGCACTACTTTAGGAATCTATTCATGCATTTATTGCTTTTCTGTCATATAAAACTGACTTACTGCTTACATCTGGGTGGAACCTCTTTGACTATTATAGTTTTTATTGCCTACACAGCTCAGTTTTGTATTATGAAATCAGCCCTTTCTTCAGACAAATTAAGGGTAAGTTACTGATAAATAATTAGTACACTCTCATTTTACTGCAAAGAATGAGTTGCTTAGTTTGGCCTATCGTTTTCTCACAAGTCAGAAGTAGCAGAGGCTTTGAGTTACACACAAGAATATTAGACACTGAATTATGAACTCCTCATAAGCCAAGTCATTATAGTTTTAGGTTTATGAGATATATAAAGAAGTATGAGCACGTCATCCCATTAATAAAAGAAGAGGGCAGCTTCAGAAAAGGAACAGCCACGTCTCCACGTAAGACCTATTGTAGGTGAACTGATGCACTATCAGCTTACACAAGCCTGATCCAAGCTTCACTTCCAGCAAAGATTTGTCCTGAGGGGGTGAATCAGAGGCTAAGCATCCAGAATGTAATTCTATCCTGCAGTTCTCCAGCAGACCACTAAGTTACCAAGAAGGATCAGGGCACGAAGGACACCCATCTCCCAATGCTTCCATCCAGCTCATTCCATGAGAGTGGGGTATTCCAAGTTTTATACAATATAAGGCAATGTTTTTCATCGCTGTGATGAAAAGAAGTAAAAACTTGGTGCAGTTACAGAAGATGGTATGTGGGGCTATGATTTCAGCTGGGAGTTATTTAGCTGCTTAGTTGCCAAAACCCCCACACCTAAACATAATCAGGTACTAACCCAGCATCTTTGAGTGGATTATGAAAGTACTTCTCCCAGAGAAAGTTCTCAATTACTGGCAATTTGCAGCTGCATTTATTGCATGCTGGTAGCTTCGACATGCTAGTTACTGAACAACAACTGACACAGATCAATCCAGTAATTTTAGATTGCTTTTAAATTACAATGTGTCACTATAAATTTCTTGACTGATCTTCAGAAAAATCAAGAGGATTTGTCTCAGATATTTGGGGTCAGACAGAATGTTCCCCTTCACAGATGTACAGGACATGTAAGGATGTACAAAGCTCTTCTCATCAGACTCATGCCAAGGCTGGGCAAGAAGATATTTTCTCCTCAGCTCCAGAAATGCACAGTACCTCAAAGTGTGTTGGTTTGATGAAAGAACTGGAATTTTTTTTCCTTCTTATAAATTGTCCCACTCAAGGGCATGGAACAAAAGACATCAAGCAATACAAGAGCAGTGCAGCCTGAATGTCCCACAAGATGGGATGGGATGGGATGGGATGGGATGGGATGGGATGGGATGGGATGGGATGGCATGGCATGGCATGGCATGGCATGGCATGGCATGGCATGGCATGGCGTGGGATGGCATGGGATGGGATGGGATGGGATGGGATGGGATGGGGATGGGATGGGATGGGATGGGGATGGGATGGGATGGGATGGGATGGGATGGGATGGCATGGGATGGCATGGGATGGGATGGCATGGGATGGCATGGGATGGGATGGCATGGGATGGGATGGCATGGGATGGCATGGCATGGGATGGCATGGGATGGGATGGCATGGGATGGGATGGCATGGGATGGCATGGCATGGCATGGGATGGCATGGGATGGGATGGGATGGCATGGCATGGCATGGCATGGCATGGCATGGCATGGCATGGCATGGCATGGCATGGCATGGGATGGGATGGGATGGCAAAACCTAGATCAGAAAACTTTGCACTCCATCAACTGGCAAATTTGAGATGACACTCAGACCCAAGCATCAGGAATCCATCACAGCCATGATCTACAGCAGCTCTACTTTATCTTATTATGAAAATATATTATTTTAGCTCTAAAGTTCTTTGGATGAAACTCTTCTGTTTAACAGAAAGGCACACCACTGGAATCAGCTCAGACTGGAGTTCTGCAAAGTATGTTCTAGTCCAAAAGCGTGAAGCTATTTTTATATATAATCATGTTTTCACATGGATGCAGTATCAGATTTTGATGTAACATTAGTAAGCATTAACACTTTTAAGAGAAAAATCCACTGCTGTTCAGTGTGAAGAGGGATTTCATTATGGATAATTATCTCAGTGCTTGCACTGTGACAGCCACAGGTACCCATTTTACAAGGAAATGGCATGGAAAATGCACAAAATCATCTCCTAATGCTGCATTCAGTAAAGAGGCTTCTAGAGCACAGTGGTTTATTCCTCTATTTTACTATCATTCCAAAACTGTCATTTCAATTAAAAACAAAAGATACTTCTAACCAGGACTGAGACTGCTCTGGAAAGTGGTATTGTAGGGGATACAATGGAGAGCATTACAGATTGTCCCAGCCTGTGGGCTATATGGATAATGTAGCTGATGAAAGGAGGAATGTAGAAATCCTCAGCCTTTGCTTTTGAAAATAAATCCTCCATGCTGTTAAGCATGATGAAGAAAACCAGCACCAGGTAAGTGTGATGTATCCATTATTGTTGACTCACTAGTGCCATACAACTAAAATTACATGTTTTTACTTACAAGTCTGCAACACAGTAACTAGTGCCAATCCCTGTCTTAATTTACAACAGTTCATTTTGCAAGTCCCTGTTTAGATTATTTCTGTTCACTTTTTGGTGTTTCTTGTCATAAACTAAGTCTAAATTAATTAGGATTTGAAGCATGTAAATGCAAACTAGGATTAAATCCCCCCAAAGCAAAAGAGCAGCACACAACACACTTCTCCAATCCCAATTTATGAATTATTATTTACAGAAAGTATTTAAAATGGCATGTACAACCCATGCAGATCTCAGAGTAGGTTTCAATTTCTCCCAGTAAATAAGACCCAAAGAATGCACAGTTGCTGCTGATTTCATTGGATATCTTTGTGTTTCATACTCTTGTTTACCAATTTGGCTGAAAGCAGGAATTACTTTCTATAATCTGATGCACATTATTTCTAAAAGATGAAGCCTTCAGCAACTCAGTTTTAAATTACTCATGACTCAGTCTAATTCCCATGGGTTCATATGTTGGCATTGGTAACTGCACAGCAGGTTATGTGCATGGAGCTGTACAGTGGATTTCAGGATTCTCTGAGGTCTATGTACTATTTGGCTTAAGAAAAGTGCCTATGACTTCTGGATCCCTGATAAACTCACGCTTCATAAGTGAGTAAGTGCACCAACATCCTTACACTTCCCTATGGAGCAAAGTTTAACCACTGCCTATGGTCCACCTGGTCAAAGGCAGTGCAGCATGGCAGGGTTAATGCAGCTGGCAGACCTTGAACCTTACAGTGAACTGGAGAACTCTTCTATTCTCCTTAGAAAATTGCCCTCATTCATTTTTCATTTCACCTTTTGGTACTTCTTCTGTGATAAAGTTTCCACAAAGTTTGCCAGCTCACTTTCCTTACTGCATCACCTCAAGCTGTTTTGAAATGAATGGTGAGTTGTTTGTTTCTTTTTTTCCTTCTTATGAACTTCACCATAAGAGTTCAACACCTTGAAGCATCTGACATTGACTTGGTGATATCTCATTTTAGTCTTCCTTTACTGGAGGACCCTTTTCACTGCAGAGTTAATGCAGACAACCAGGATGAACTGGAAGAAGGTGGTTAGATAAGCATAAATGTGACCTTGAGATTAGCTCAGTTGGTTAAAACTTGATTGTAATAATGCCAAGGTCATGGGTTCAATCCCTTGTGTGGGCCATTGACTTAAGAGTTGGACTTCAATGATCCTTGTGGGTCCCTTCCAACTCAGAATAGTCTGGGATTCTGATTCTGTGAACTCCTCTTCTGTAAGTGCACTCTCATGTTAGCACAGGTAACACAGAGACCACATCCCACATCCTTAAGAGAAAGGTAGTGGTGACAGTTTTTAAAGAGTTTATCTTAAGGCTGAGAATAAATCTTATTGTGAAATTCAGCTCTGAGTACAGCCTCAGTAGCACTGGGGTCTTGTTTAAGTCTGTGAGAATTGGGAATACAGGGTAGTTTTAACTACAAAGACGTAAGATTTTTTCCTCTTAATTGGAAGATTTTCCAAACAATTTTTAATCTTTTCCCCAAATCACAAAATTTTCATAGAGCATGTAACAGATATCACTTCTATAAGGCAGGTGTGGACCCTTGGTCACCAGCTGCAATAACTGGAAACAACTTCATAAACCCTTGGGACACCAAAACCCGGGGTCTTCTTTGCAGTCTCACTGCTTTGACCTTGATGATACAATTCTGTAGCAAAGGGACTAGAACCTGCATTAGTTAGAAAAGTGCTAATGAGACATGGAGCCTTTTACTTATTTTTAGCAACTTCAACCCCTTTCTAGCCAAGCATCAAGTCAGATTTTATGCCAGACTAATTAATAATATATAAAAAGGTATCTGATGATGTTGAGAGGAAGCCTAAATGCCCCTGTAGAGGATGGAAACAATAAGAGACTTTCCAGTTAACTCTTGACTACATGTAAACACAGAAAATTGACCTTCAGAAAGGAGAAGCAAAGAGTTCATAAGGGGGAAGTTAAATGTGTTGTAAGGATTGACTCCTCTCAGCTCTGTATCTCAACTAGGTGGACGTCAGTGTGTGAGAGTTTCTACCACCTCTGCCCCTGCTGGGTCTCCTGACCAGAAAAAAGATGACTTCAGGCTATAGAACTACCAAACCATCACCCTCAGCAATTATCTTGTTTGCCATGAGAGATCTAGCAATTACAACAATAAAATAAAAGGTAATTTAATGTCCTTACAAGTGACCTTTTCAGAAAATTAAGTATATCAAATCAAAACTGAAGGCAAGTTAGCCAGGTCATCTGTCAGTCTTGCAGGATACTATGAACCTTGCACTGTATTATTGTAAACCAGAAAAAACAAAATACTGTAACTAAAATGAAGGGGAATCCACACATTCAAACTTCACAGTACAAAGCTTAAGAAAATCAAAGAGGAGGACTCAAGCAACTCAAGTAATATATGTGGGAATAGTTTACTATTGTTAGGGCTGATAGTGCCACTGATTTTTAAGACTTCCTAATGCTTTCCCTGATTACATCCTGTTTTCAATTCAGCATAGCTTTTGTCAGACTTTAAAAGGAGAGTCTTCTTTATTTATCCAGAGTGATTCAGACAAGCAAAGGTTTATCTTGCAAGGCACTCAGCCACTTTAAGCCTACAGCTTAAAACAGAAGACAGGCAGAGCTTGAGAGGGAACAGAAATGCAAGGAAGTGACCCGATTTCCCCAGAATCAACAGCAAGCTAAGAATAGACTTCTAAACTCCTCAATGCCAGCTTAGTCAAACCATTGTCAAATAAAAACACATTTGTTTTTCCAAGTGTTCAGAATTCCATCGCCAGAGTATGCTCCCCATACAGGTGTTTGTGTGAGTAGATATACAACATTCCTGCACACAAAACCACAGATATTCTGTGGGCACACTTCCAAAGACATTCCACCAGCCCACCTGTCATGCTGTGCTTGGAAAACTTGCTTGGAAAATCTGACCTTCAGTTTTTGTCTTTTTCTTTTCCTATAAACCAGAACTTGGTCACTGCCTCCATGAGTCACACAGTCCAGTGTGTGTCTTTACTTGACAAGTTAATTGTTAAGTGGAATTAGGCAGCAGGGTGTTCTTTGGTCACATATTTGGGACTTGGAGAACACGGTCTCCTCCCTGGCTGGCAGTCGAGGAGGGAATGCCAGGGCAGCTGAGCCGCTGGCCAGGCTTTTATAGCGGTGCTATTTTTAGCTGTTATCAGCCGTGGCGTGCAGGGCCAATCCGCGCCCGATGCCGGCAAGAAACTCTGCTCAGTCCAAACTTCAATCTCAGCAATCTCACAGGGAGGAGCCAAGGGACTCTGAGTTTTGTGCTCTGAACTTCTGCAGTTCGTTATAAGAGCTCGTTAACACAAGGCAAGGCGCCGGAACACCGAGTACGTGAATAGCTCGGACCACGATGAAGTTACTGATTCAACAGATAAGCATCCTGCCTGTATTTGCTGAAAATCAAAAATAGCGTGGCCAGCAGGACCAGGGAAGTGATCCTTCCCTGTACTCTGCATTGGTGAGGCCACACCTTGAGTACTGTGTTCAGTTCTGGGCCCCTCAGTTCAGAAAGGATATTGAGGGGCTGGAGCGAGTCCAGAGAAGAGCAACAAGGCTGGTGAAGGGACTGGAGCACAAGCCCCATGGGGAGAGGCTGAGGGAGCTGGGGTTGTTTAGCCTGGAGAAGAGGAGGCTCAGAGGTGACCTCATCACTGTCTAGAACTACCTGAAGGGAAGTTCTGGCCGGGTGGGGGCTGGTCTCTTCTCCCAGGCACTCAGCAATAGAACAAGGGGGCACGATGGGCTCAAGCTCTGCCAGGGGAAATTTAAGTTGGAGATCAGAAAAAAATTCTTTCCAGAAAGAGTAATCAGACATTGGAATGGGCTGCCCAGAGAGGTGGTGGATTCACCATCCCTAGAGATTTTTAAACGCAGATTGGCCGTGGCACTGAGTGCCATGATCTGGTAAATGGACTGGAGTTGGACCAAGGGTTGGACTCGATGATCTTGGAGGTCTTTTCCAACCCAATCGATTCTATGATTCTATGAAATTTAAGGTGCCTCATAAAGCCCATTAAATCATGCAACCCTGCAATGTGATATATATAAAATAATCTGCGAGGCTTTTACAAAGGTGTTCTTTTTTATATCACTGTGTAACTATGCATTATGTAACTAGAAACTACTTACTGCTTATTATTTACAAATCCGTGTGCTTGCCAAAGAAAGGGAAGACAGAATGGAGCCTCCTCAAAATAGGCCACATGGTGTATAACAGATTTTTTACTGGACTTTTCTCCAATTTTTTGTCTGAGCTTGTAGTAACCTTAGACTTTGAGAACTTGATGGTGAGGTAGAGTGTTCAGACACAGACCGCAAGAACTGTGTTGGATGTCCTGGGGTATCCTGCCCAACCTCCAGCCACTGCTTTTCTTAGGATCAGGCCTTATGTGTCCCAGCAGCTGAATCACTTCCTCAAGAAAGATGCTTTTCCTCAGATGTTATCTGGCCAGATTTATCAGGTGATCAGAGTCCCCCATTAGTCAGGGTGACTTAATTGTGGCCTTCCAGTATCTGAAGGGGCTACAAGAAAGATGGAGGAAGCAGCATGTAGTGACAGAACAAGGGGGAATGGCTTCAAACTGACAGAGACTAGGTTTAGATTAGGTATTAGAAAGAAATTCTTTACTGTGAGAGTGGTGAGGCCCTGGCACAGGTTGCCCAGTGAAGTTGTGGATGTCCTATCCTGGAAAGTATTCAAGGCCAAGTTGGACGGGGTTTGGAGCCACCTGGAATAGTGGAAGGTGTCCCTGCCCATGGCAGTGAGACCAGAATGAGATGGTCTATCAGGTCCCCTCCAACACAAACCATTCTATGATTCTATGATTTAACTTCTTCTTTATCTTAAACACTGTGATTCTTCTCTGCTATGATTCTTCTGTGAAGATCCACTAGCTTATTAAAAGAGGCATTCTCTCTTCCTCCTTATCCCAAAACAAGGAAGTATTTACAGAATTTTATTAATGTAAAATTTTTTGAGAAAAATGTGAATTAAAGTTCTTTTATGCTAAAACATTAGGCATGTGGTTTATTTGTTTCAGGGATAAGCATCAAAGCATTCAGCATGTTGCAACACTGAGCTCTTGGACAACTTAATTTTTTTTTAAACAACTGGGATACAAGTTCTGTCTTCATTCTTAATGGCACTTGCTTGCCTGTGAAAAAGCCCATGAAATGTGCAAGTGAGGTTACCTATCATGCCTGAATCACAGGTTCAACAATTTTACTCTATGAAATTGAGTATTCTTGAATGATTTTCTCCAGTATTTATCTGCAAAGTTTCTAGCTAATAGATATTAAAATTAGGAAAAATTTCCAATGACATTAATAAAAAGAAAAACTTTATAAGTTTAATTTATTTCTCCTAGTATTCTTGTTGACTAAGGGCTTGCCATTATTATTTGGACACTTCACTGGCTGTTTCTGGCTAACAGAGACACTCCTGTAATGAGGGGCCACCAAAGTATCAGAGTTACAGACAAGGATGCACATATTTATAGAGCAAGTATAAGTGTGGGGCAAGTATAAATGGCATCTGCTGGCCAGATTTTTAAGCAACTAGATTTTAAAATAAAACAAAAAATGGTACAAATACATGTGAGCAAAAAAATTGCCTCTGCTGGCCAGATTTGTAAGCAACTAGATTTTAAAATAAAACAAAAAATGGTACAAATACATGTGAGCAAAAGTCAGAAGAGTGATCAAATACCTATATATTCAGATGCAAACCTTCCACTTCTTTGATTTGCTTCTCAATCAGCCCTCAAGCTATAGGGATACAGTGTTGAGATTTTCCAAAGCACAGTAACAGACATTTCACCTCAAATAGAATGATATGTTTACTTAAACAATCATAGGTATCTCAAACCAAGATGTTATTAAAAGAATCTCTTTTTTTTTTTTGCTGCTTGTTTAGTCTAGCTATAAAAGCAGAAGCAACCTGAGACAGGATGCAGCTGTGAAAGAAAAGGCACCTATGTGGAAAGAAAATATGTGCAGTAGTGGATTACTACAACAACTGGCAGAAATGGAGACAAAAAGGATTGGCTAGTTTAGCCCCAAAGCACCTGAGGATGCCTAAGGCTAAACTGATTTTAAAAAGAGCTAAATGCAAGAATGGACTATGGCTTATGCTGGCATAAGAGCAAGGATGTATTAGCTGCACATGAATAAAGGTCATATGGAAATTAGAGTAAGGAGTAAAACCATCAGAGCAGTGATGTTCTGAAACAGACTTCCAAAAATAGCAATAATAGTAATAGTTTCTAAATAGACCTTGATCACTTTATGAAGTGTTACATTATGAGGCTGCCTGTGACAGAAAAGGACCCTATTTCGTGTCCCAAAAGGTCACGTCCAGTCCCCCATTTTTTTCTTTTTCCGATTACCAGAAACCCTCAAAAAATCATCTTGGTCACCGTGGAGATTTTTTATTTTTCTGTGCCTTGCTTTTTAAAAACATATAAGAAGGAAGATACTGTTTTTCTCTCAGAAAATGTATTCTCAAGTTTTGCTTCATTAGCACCTGTGGACTGGTTTGGGGTGACTGCACGGAGGCTGCAACAGAAAATCAATCACCTTGTGAATTAAAAACCATTCAGTTGGATGTACTGAAACCAGACCTGTGCACCAACCAATTCCCTTCTCATCTCTCCCTAATTGTATCATTGTAACTTCATGAACGTCACTGACGTCTGACCTTATCAGAGATATACCATCAGTAAGAAGTCAACCATGATTGTTGGGATCTAAATATAAAAATCACACCTGCAGATGACAAATCAATGATTCATTTTAGACAGATGTTCTGCCTCTTTTTTTTTTCTTTCCCACAGAAGGTAGTTTCATACAGGTTTGTAACATTTGCTATTAAGCAGGGGGAAATATTTTTAAAACTGCCACTGATACAGAAAAATATTCAAATGTTTATTTTTAGCCACAACCACAGGGCATGAGAAGATATCAAAAATATTTCTTAATGAACCAGTAAATAGTGACAGAAGAGTGGAAAACTTCTCTCCAATACAGGGTCTTATGCCTCAAGGAAAGAAAGCATATTTTCCTTTCATGATTAAAATCTTAAACTGTGTTTTAACTGGTACCTAGGAATTCAAATCTTGTATGTTCAGTTGGCTTTCCTCTTCTACTCGGGTGTCTACAATAAAAAGAAACTACAAAACAAATACAGTTGAAAGACACATAAATGGGAGTTGCTGTTAAAAAAAGGATAAAGGATAAAGGTTGACTGAAGTTAGAGTGTTGGTTCTCAGCCTCAGGAAGGTGCTAAAATGTATTAGATTATTTTATCTGGTGAAGTTAGACTGCCCAGTGAACAGCAGACATGTCCAACACTGCAATGTTTGTTCAGTATTGCACTTTAATTGTTGCTGAGTGTGGAGACTGAACCAAAAATGAAAATTAAATATCCTGGAGAAAAAAAAAATCTGAAGTTTGTTTCCAAATATCCATTACTGGAATTCACTTCTGGTCTCATCTAGTAATCCAAGATTGGTCTTTAAACTGTCACTGGTGGCATTCGGATTATTTAACTTCAGGTGACCAGGCCATTGCATTCAGTGTCCAGCAGCATTTGAAAGGCCCTGGGATAGCTGAGGAAATCTGAAAATAAATACAAGAAAGGATCTGTGGGAGACCTGTGGCCTTCTGCAGAGGCAGCTGGAGGTCAGGAAGGAAGCCTTAAGGTAATTAAACCATCACTGGATGCCTGTAGTTGGAAAACTGAGTAAGGCCCCTACTCCATTCAACAAATGGAGTCTACTGAACAACCAACCTCACCCTAGAGCAGATGCCTACACTTGGCCACAGGAATTAACATCCCACTGTGCTATTTTAGATGGCTTTTTGTTGCAAAAGGAACCTAGACATCCTGCAGAGATGTAGTTAATGGCTTACAGACACACCTTAAGTTGGATAAGCCAAATCTGACCCTTGATATCTGAAGAAAACAAAGGGCAGAGCAGAAAAGCTACTTTCCTCTTGCAGACTCCAAAATAATTTACATATATCATTGCCAGTTTCTTTGCAAGGATTATGTTATTCTGTGTTTGTAAAACATCAGTCTCAGTAGAGCTTCTGTTTAGGTACATCTGCAATAAGCAATTAGAAACAAGACATATCAGTCTATATTGGACAGAATCCATTTTACAGGTGACATAACAGTGTTGCTACCAGATAAGTTTTCATGAACAGCAAGGAAGTAATCAATCAACAAATCCAAACATTTTCACACCCTAAAATGTAGGCACTGAGATGTTTAAAAGGAAAAGAACATTCCAAGCTGGGATAATAGTCTTGCTTTCAGAACATCAAAGAAGGCACCACAAAAGGGAAAATACATGGAAAAATAAGTGAGTCAATAAGTCCTGTTTTAATATTCTCTACATATTTACATTGTATGTACATATTTGCATTGTACCTGCCATTGCTGCAATTACTGTGCAGGAACCCTTTCCCAGATAATACGGGTCTGTATTTTGAAGCTGTTGCTATGCTACTGCTCTGTGCTGTGCCCAGTCACTGCCATGGCTGGAGCCACACGCTGAGGGTGGCACAGGACTGTCACCTGAGAATTGATTCACAGACCTTCCTGCAGGCAGGAAAGGTGCCTGAGTGAGGCACAGCCTCAGCAAGGGTCAGAAGCAAGACCTTTTACCCTTTGCATCCAAAAGATTAAGTAAACTGCTCTGCCCTGCTGCTAAAAGACATGTTCTGCTCATGACTGATAGTTGGGGAACTGGATGTTATCTGTAACAGAACAGCCATTGGCAAATCTTCTCTCTCACACACACAGAGCAGTTTGGATAGGCAGAAATCCAGCTGTGAAGAGACCCACAGCACAGTTTTCCTCCTCTGAAATAGGGGTTACAAACTATTAGGTTTATATGTTATGACTTAAGAGATTACCCATGTCCTATCCACGACAGGGTGGAGGAGGGAGCCATAAAGCCACGTTGTGTCTGCACAGTGTGGTGTGGAGCTATAGGAGTCATATCTCTATTTTCTGCACTGGTAGTGGTGTCCTTCACACTGCATTTATATCATAGCAGTTGTCTGACTCCAAACCCATGTTGTTTTCAATGACGAGTCATCAGAGTCTGATCACACCACTAAGAGAAACCCAAATTGTCACTCACAGAAGGGTAACCTAATGTCCTAGTTGAGCAGGAGGGACCAGTTGACACTGTGTGGGGGTGATCAAAGCTGTGTATTCTACCCCCTCTATTCATTCCCCAAGGACAATGGACCATTAGCAGCAGCTGCCCAGGGAGTCATTGGCACCTTCACACCCAGCCTGAGGGGGGCAGAGCTGCCAATGGGCCATCAACAGTTCAACACCCCCTGGCTCCCAGAGTTAATCACCCATTGTGTGAGTCCCCGCCCAGGGGGAGGGACTGGGTGCTCCCTGAGGGTACATAAGCGGTGGGTAAGAAGACCTCGGGAACTTCTCGTCGGATCCAGAGGAGCAGCAGGACCTCGACAGGAGGAGATCACCGCTCTTGCCCAGACCACAGGCCTTGCCTGCACCAACAGTTTTTTTTTTCATTTCCTTTTGCTCTGGACTTGGGGGAGCCACAGGGGTCTCAGCACAAAGGCAAACAAACCCCTTTGGGTTTGTGCCCCAGGACACTGGGTTATACTGCTGGGTTTTTGTGAGTTGAAAGCAATTTCCCTCTTGTGTCAGTGTTTTTATTGTAATATTATTATTAAATTTTAGGTCTGACTTATAATCTCTCTCGTGGTGAGTTCATTTCCCCTGCTGGTTCACCTTTAAACCAGCACACCTAACACTCTAAAAATCAAACAGCAGCTGCAAACTGGGCAACAGTAGTGCATTACACCTGCTTGCAAATGGCCGAGGAATAAATGGTCAAGACTCATACAGAAGCATGTACTGGGAGAACACCAGGGCTAGATGAACTATATAAATGTCAAAGGACTCAAAAATATGCTAAAATGCAGCAGATGAAGTGTTCTCACTAGAAATTTGGAGAGATAACAAAATAAAGAGGCAATTGCTGCAGTAGTTTTTACTGGCAATGCTATATACACTACCTGTACCTGAAAACTGCAGCTTAAGAATTATATAAATTAACTGGAAAAAGACTAGAAAAGGTAAAAGAAACCAAACCACTCAACATTTAGAAATGATGACTCAAGCTTGAAGGCAAGCTGAAGGAACTGAATTTTTCAGTCTAAGAAAGCAAAGATGGAAGTACATTTGCTATCCATCTTCCATACACATAAAGGAGGTGTCTATAAAAAAGAAAAATAGCGTAATTCAGAGAAACTAAATTTTAATAAAAGAAAATGTTTGTCTCAGGACAATAATTAAGCCCTGACAGAGGCTAGTTGGTAGAAGTGCTGAATTGGCATCACTGAATGTTACCAAAGAAGCATCTGTTAGGGATAGTCTGGATAAGACTGAGCACAGGAGGACACATCTTATCACTCGATATTTCAGACTTGTATTTCTATACTTAATTGTACTTGTAAGCTCTCTCAAGACCATTTGAAGGAATAATCAACTATCCATTTAAGTATAATTATCAAAAAAGGTATCACATCATGAATATTGGCTCTCCATGAGTCATTTCATGCTGTGCACAGCTTCAGCATGTTGCATCTTGCTCTGCAAATCTGCCAAGACTGGAAAACTCCTAAAATAGTTCTTGGATCTTTTCCTTGCTCAAGTTGCTCAGTTAATACTGTTTAAAAGGTGGACTATGAAACATTCAACCTTTTTCTAAGATTATTCACAAGACCAAAATAATATTTGCTTACTTCCATTAGATTTATTATGAAAATATTTTCAAGAGCTAAAATGCCATAAAAGCCAAACTACTATAATTTTATGTACATATGGAGAGTTACACCTGCCACCTGGCTTCAGCCTGAACTCATTTTACTACCTGCAAACCTCAGTGGAGAAGATATAGCTTAACACCATCTTTATGTGCTCCACTGGAGTCAGTTAAAATACTACCTGGTTTGCATTGCTAAAAGGTGCTTGGACACCCAATTGTGCTTGCAAATATGTACCAGCCCAAAACTGCAAATCCAGTTGCTTTACTCTGTAGATTGTGTGTGTGGCTCAGCTTCGCGAACGAAGATTTGGGCAGGGCTGTCCCCACGTGGGTGGGCCCTTCCAGCCTGCGCAGTGGATTTTAGGTGAGGCTCAGCGTGCGCAGAACTGGCCCCACCGTTTCAGTCCTGAGGTTCATCTGCCACGGCCGAGCGAGCTTGGACAGTGCCAGTGAAGTTCCTCAGGACTAGAACCTACAGCACCCGGCATTTCCCAGGAGGTCTCCCATCCAAGTACTAATCCGGGGCTGACCCTGCTGAGCTTCCGAGATCTGACGGGATCGGATGGCAGGGAGGCATTTAACTGCCTACTCTGTAGATTAAGACTGTAGTAAAACACAAGTGGTTGAAAATTTGAAAAACTTGCATTCTCATTGTCACCCTTTATCTGAGCCCTCTGCAGGTCTTCCTACTGGAAGCTAGAAAGGTTCATCTATTCTGCGAATTCTCTTACTTTTCATCTTCCAAAACATGCTCAGTTCTGTTCAGCAAAGCACCAGTTTAACCACTGACTTATGACTGGACATCCATGTGGTTCTGCTCTCTTCAAATAGCACATGCTGAAAATTATCTATGTCCTGTAACTTCATGTTCTAATCTACTAATAAACATTTAACAGAATTTTCTCAACAGATACCAATATGCTCCATAAAACAAGAAAAAAGCCAACTCAATGGGAAAGAACATGATTTTTGCAGTGATACAACAGTTAATCTCACTGTTCCACTAAGAAAATGGTCTGTCATTCAGCTCAATTTTGTGTGTCAGTTGGGAGCTAGAACAGGGTTGTGTCAGCAAGTTAGAGCCCTCAGATTTTCCTGACTTGGAAATAAGGGAGTGGAAGCATCTTGCTGGAAAACCAGAAATGTCCTTTCTTTCCCTGGTATTGACTTAAAAAAATTTACAAGCACGATATAATCCCCATGGAAACCACTGCAAGTTTAATTTCTGAGGCAGAGAAGTTAAAAGCTTAAATATCTTCCCCAAAACAGCATTCTTAAGCACTGGTATCCATGGAAAGGACAACAAGCACAAATTGAGCTATGAGGAATTCTTCTTAAACATAGGAAAACACATCTTTACCATGAGGGTAGGACACTGGAATGGTTGCACAGAGAAATTCTGAATTTTTCATCTTTGGAAATGTTGAAAACTTGTCCAGGCTTGGCTGTTAGCAGCCCCCTCTAGGTGATCCAGCTCTGAGTAAGGGGTTGGATCAGATGACCTCCAGAGGTGCCCTCCAGGATCCATAACTCTCACCCCAGTGCAGTGATCCAACATGCAGGTTCATGATGCTGAACCACTGTATTGCATTGGTATTTTCTGCATGACACAAGGCACTTATTGCTCGGGTAAAGAATTACCTTCCTTTGCTTGGGAACTCTGCTCCTAGGGCACAAATGAGTACAGAGAGGGTATAACCTGTCAGGTCATCAGTAAACCAGAAGGGAGATAATTTCCTTCTGAAAAGAAAATAGGAGGACTACTCTTTAAATAAAAACTCAAGCTCCAGGATAACAAAAAGTTAAAGTTTTAGAGAAATCCAAACCTTCAGGACAAACACGCAGCTCAACAGGGAAATACAGTGTACAAGAGAGAAGGCTGGACCTCAGAGCTCTGATTAGATCAGGTTGTTCTGTACACTCAGGAACACAGCCTGTGTGTCCATCATATTTCTGCTCAAATTGCTAAGGCTTTTGTCTGAAGAAATTACACTGTTATTGAAAGGGCATTAAGGTGGCTGTGACAAGCCTGGACATGCTGGATTCACACAAACATCTCCATGTTGGTATTTGCTACATTCTGCTCTTAAAGGTACAGGGAATTCCTTTTTTTACTTATGGCTCATCCTGTAATAGTCCACTGATGTGACACAGTTACCAAGTACTGACAATCAGTGAAAGATGAGTTAATATTATGTAAACATTTTCTTGGTGTCTAATGACACAGAATAGACTCCTGTAAAGATTATCCAGCCTGACTGAAACCATGATCTTAACGGAACAGAACTTGCAATATACTAATAAAGTTAAATTTCTCTTCTAGCCAGATGCACTCTAAGTTAGATACCATTTTATCTTCCCACTTTCTCTGGTTTTCAGTCAGCAGTGACCTCTGACACTCATGTTTACAGCCACTCACAGAGATTTATTAGTGCTACAAACAAAGGAAGGAATAAATAGTGGCAGAATTGTCATGACCACTATTGTCCCACAGCAAAACGTCCTGCTGTCACTGTTGGTGTCTGCAGAAAAGAGCAAACCCAGAAGATGAACCCAATTTCAGAGCAACACTGGCCCCAGGTGGACTAGAGACCAGACAAGAAGGGAACCACCCATGAGTAATATTTATTGACACAACTGAGATACTGGTTCCATGTGCAAGGTATTTCACTACTCTTGTTATATATTACTCTATGACCTTTCATTTATAGGCTGACTTTTACTATCTAGATAATTAAAAAGAGCAAAGCTGGATCTGCACTCCAGGGACTTATCATTTTATTACCTTGATATCATAAAGAAAGAAAAAGCAAAAAGTCAAAAATTAAACGTCATCAATTTCTCAAGGAGTAAAACACTGTCACAGGAGTTCAGTTCAGCCACCCACCCAGCAGTGTCCAGTGCCCTGCCCATCAGGATCACAGCATGGATCACCTGACAGCCTCATGTCTCATCTCCCAGCCAGGTAGGGATGTCTTGGGATTCAAGGACATCTCAAAGGCACCAGGCACTTACCTTTGGCAAGTGAAAGAGTATAAAGTCTGCCTTTCTTTCTAAACTATCTGATAAGCTCCTTTATGGGATAATAAAAAACTCTGCACAACAAAAGCAAGGAAAAGGACTTCCTCAGACCTTCTCCATGATAGTTCTTTTCAAAATGCTCCCCTTCTCATTTTTCAGAAATTCAGATTAACCTAAACAACTCTGCCTGAATGGAGCATCTCCATCCCTTTCTTATCAATAGGAAAAGAAGACTTTGTTATTTTGCAAGAGGAACATGAAAGAATAAGGAATAGAGATGATTTTAAAGCCAAAATACAACACTCAGGTTGCTTACACCATATAGATGCTAACAAAGTAAACTCAATTGTTGCAACTTTTAACACACACATGCAGGTCTACGTGCAAAGATACAAACCAGAACTAACACCACAGCTCCTCCTTTGACCGTATCATTAACATATTTTTAGCAACGACTATGATCCAGTCACAGAAATAGGGGAGCTGCTGCTTCAGAGAGTCACACAGTGTAAGTACTGTGTAGGTAACAAAAAGGTCAAGGTCCCTCACACATGGCTTTCACAGCCACTTCCACAGAAATCAGGAGCACAAGTTTATAGTGTATTCTCGCTTCAATAAACTAAACTAACCAAATAATGACATCGCTGAAAACACTTCTCACTATGTGTGGTGACAAAATCCCTTCTCCTGCTTTCATAGACCCCATGGAAGTGAGGAACAGATTCTGATAATATTATTTATGCCAAAATGTGACAAGTTTCATGAGACTTCTTGTGAAAGAACAGAGTATTATGCTCTGTCATCCTATTCAAGGAAAACAAGAACCTTAAACATTTATTTTTTTTTATGTAGTTAAAAAGAAGGAACTGTCAGCTTAATAAATACTGAGAATGGTTAAATACAAGTGTTTTTA
The DNA here is from genome assembly GCF_047495875.1 of Pithys albifrons albifrons. Taxonomy (NCBI): domain Eukaryota; kingdom Metazoa; phylum Chordata; class Aves; order Passeriformes; family Thamnophilidae; genus Pithys; species Pithys albifrons. The sequence goes on from NC_092459.1 coordinate 3,100,790, forward strand.
TGAAAGGAAACATAGTGTTTGTTCAAGAACACAGGTGTTTACAGTTTTAAAATGTAAGTATTACTTCATAAGGTTAGAGAAAGTGGGAAAGTCCTTCAGTAAATTATACCTAACTGGAAATCAATGAAAATTACATGTTGAAATTGTTACAGAAATAGATTAATCCAACAAGTCACAGAAATACATCAATTTAAATACTGAAAGAGATAGAAGAAAGACTTCTTTCAGGCATAAGCTTTATGTAACTATATATTCAGTTTCTTCCATAGCATGAATCACTATCACTTTCAAGCAGTCAGCAACTACATAGAGAGTGAAATGCAGGGATAACTGAACTAAATCAACTAAACCAATTCAAGTAGTAGCTGTCTTGCTGTAACAGCAGGGAGATTTAACAGAATAAATTAATTGCAGCAACAATCAGAATACTTTCACTATAATTCCACTCAAAATGAAGAAATCCCAAGCATCTCCACATAACACAAACCACCTCTTTCTGTGCCTTAAGATGCAAGAGGTAAGTGAAGGTATTGGCTCCCTGCAGCACACAGGCAGCAGAGTTGGAACAAATCAGTGATTAGGGTATTGCCTTGATTTGGAGGACACAGGCATTGGTTTGGGGGTTAAAACTAGGGTATGCTTAGGAGCACCCAATTTCTTACCTTTACAAAAATGTAAATCTCAAAATCTTCCTGAAAGTTGTTAGTTTTTCCAGAGTTATTGTTAAGGGGAAACTTGAGGGAAGTTGAAGAATTGGAAAAAGTGCTCTGTCTCAGACGCAACTGGAAATCTGGAGGAAAATGCAGGTTGCTCTGAAACATCGTGCCCTCTACATGTGTATCTTCCAGAGCTGGACTTATCAGATCCATCTGCTGGTATGGGTGGTCTTCTCCAGCACCATGGGGAGATGAAGAATCATTTTCTCCATTAGCTCTGTGGTGAGATGAAGAATTATCCTCTTCATCATCTCCATGCAGAGATGCCACAGAATTACTACAGCTGCCTTCTGAGTTCTCTTGACTACCATCCATGTTCTCTGGGATATTAGTGATGGAAGAATGAGATGCTGAATCTTCGTGGACATCATCATAAAGGTTACCCCCTTTACCTTCCTCAGAGTCTGAGACCTCACAGACATTGGTCTCATTAACATTTTGACTGGTGCCAGTAAAGACTGGATCTTCCATGGCTGCTGCCTGGTGAGATTTGCCTGCCTGCTGGAATCTTAAAAGACTGCAGCTAAAGTGAGATGTTGACAGACAAGCACTCCTCAGGAGGAAGCAGAGTCTGTGGTGCGCTTTCTAAATGCTCTGCTACACATGGCAGAGCTCCAACAATCATTTACTGAGAGCTTTGGATCAAGCACAAGATAGAGCTGTCTCACTTTAACCCCTTGGTTGATCTGACTGCTGAGAATGATATCTCAGGAGCTGTAATCAGTTGTTCTTGACAATCATTTGCAACATTTCAGTAGTTACTTACAACATCATCAACAAATGATGATCATTTGAAAAAAACCCTACAAATAAAAAAATTACGAAGTGGTAAATTTTAAGTCTTTTCAGCTTTACCACTGGCTCACTTTGGGCACCACACACCTCACATTTAGCCATTTTCTCCTCTCATCTATAAACTGGGGCCAAACTCTAAAAAGTCTTGTGAGCTGCCTTGGAATGTAGGAAGAAAGAGCAATGAATAAGCATTAGCTATTATTACATACAATTAATATATTGATTAATTATAATCACATTTAGATTATGTATATCCATGTCACAGGATGTAACTTCAGCCATGTAATTTGCCTCCTTGTCTATACAGTTCCTTTTCTCTAGAGAATGGAGAGACACACCAAACTGCACAGAATCTAAAGTGGATCAATGCTGTCAGCATCAGCCTAAAATGAACTACCCTCCTAGGACAGATACACATTCCAGAGAAACTGAAATCAACTGAGTTGAAACTCCCCAAAGATCCAAACCGTACAAGGTTATCCATTTATTTAAGTCATGAGAACTTCAGACCTTACTGATTAAAGACTTTTTATCTCAATGTTTAATGCATTTGGGTTGTGTAGATTATAACAAGAACAAAAAATAGCGTGGCCAGCAGGCCCAGGGCAGTGACCCTTCCCCTGTACTCTGCATTGGTGAGGCCACACCTTGAGCACTGTGTTCAGTTCTGGGCCCCTCAGTTCAGAAAGGATATTGAGGTGCTGGAGCGAGTCCAGAGAAGAGCAACAAGGCTGGTGAAGGGACTGGAGCACAAGCCCTATGGGGAGAGGCTGAGGAAGCTGGGGGTGTTTAGCCTGGAGAAGAGGAGGCTCAGAGGTGACCTCAGCACTGTCTGGAAATACCTGAAGGGAAGTTCTGGCCAGGTGAGGGCTGGTCTCTTCTCCCAGGCACTCAGCAATAGGACAAGGGGGCAAGATGGGCTCAAGCTCTGCCAGGGGAAATTGGAGAGCAGAAAAAAATTCTTTCCAGAGAGAGTAATCAGGCATTGGAATGGGCTGCCCAGAGAGGTGGTGGATTCCCCATCCGTGGAGATTTTTAAACTGAGATTGGACGTGGCACTGAGTGCCATGATCTGGTAAAGGGACTGGAGTTGGACCAAGGGTTGGACTCGATGATCTTGGAGGTCTTTTCCAACCCAATCGATTCTATGATTCTATGATTCTAACTCTTATAATCTGATTAAATTTCATGTTTTGGATTTGAGCCCAAAGATAAAAGTGTTTTCCTCCTGACCCATCCTTGTAACTTCCTGAGAAGTAACTGCCACAGCCGAGTCGGATTTCTTGAACACAGAAGAGAGGTGAGAGATAAAGACAGCAGTTCCAGTCATCCCAAACACAACAACCAAGGTAACATACCCTGTTCACATGGGAGAGTAGCAGGTGCTGCCTGCCTGGGATTTATGGTTGTTAACAAGTTTAATCTTATATTGAACAGTTTAGATTACTACTAAAGTTAAATATCAGAAGCAAACCAATCTTTCACCTTATTAAACCTGGATCCACCTTCCAAGGCTCCCAGATAACCTGAAAAGTGCCAGGATCATAGTCACAACCAAATTTAATCACAGTGATCATACAGTACAAGATGCAGGTAAGTATCAGAGATCAATGAGATCTCTCAGCTCACAAATTCATTTCTGGCCTGATGTAACTCAAGGACTTCAAGAATATGTTATCCTACTCACAAATTCCTGCCTGGCACAAGTGGTCCATTAGCAAACAGTACAAAGCACATCTATTCTTTATGTTTTCTGTATGTAACTCAGCAACAATTCTTCATGTGGAAATCCTAAATAATCAGAGATTCTGAAATGTGTGCTGTGTAATCTGTACTGTAAAATTCTTGCATCCAAGACCAGCTACTAGGCTGAAGATAAGACTTTTAAAATCATGAGTCTAAATCACCAAAGTTCTAGAAACTTGGGAAAACCAGTAAGCCAACTAGAAACTTTGATAACTTCAATTTATTTTTTAATTATTTTTTTTACTTTTAAGAAATACTTGGATTTATTCATATTTTGCAGAAAGACAAACATATTTCTACCTGTGTCAGTTCAACTTGCTCTGAGCATGACCTTGATCAGCAATTCCCACTGATCTTCAACCCCATTTTAAAGTGTATTTGCAGGATACAGTATACTGGGATCATAAAAATTCCTCCTTAGTAACTCTGCTGGCAAATAGCTTGAGGAAAAAAGAGAGCACAGAAATATTCATGACACAAAACAAAGAGCGAAGTCCAATCATATTAAATCAAATTACTGGGGTTTTTTCTGCTCCACAAAGATGACATTTGCAGGATGCAGCAGCACCTGCTGGAGGGTTTAAAATATCACAAGCAAACCAAGGAATCAGAGTGTAACTTGAGCATTATTTTAAAATAAACTCAGTTGATGTGCCTTTCTTTATTGTGAGTTACCCAAGTTCTTCTTTTCTCTGCCTGACTCCAAGAGCAAAGAAGAATATCAGTCACTCCAAGATCCCAACGTCACTCTTGTGAGAGAGTGATAAAGCCCCAGAGGAAACCTGACCACATGTAGGAAACTACCCAGGTGAAACCCAGGTGCATTTCACATCACAAATACACAAACCCACCGCTGGTTTACAACCCTCACTTTTCATTTGCAGGAGACAGAAGCAGTTTTTGTGTTACAATTCAAGAGTTTGAGGATAGCAAACAAAATCTGAGCAAACTGAGGCACCCTCACCATGACCTGGGACACTGGTATCCTGCCCTGCTCCCCCCATGTCCAGTGCTGCTCCCTCCCTATTCCCCAGCCAAAACCACTCTGCTCCACCAAAGGAACAGGGCAGAGGAGCTGCATGCACACCTGTCAGGTGAAATGAGACTTCTCTGCTGCACAGAAGTGAGAGGGAAGAGATTGTATAAGCCAGGAGAGCAGAAAAATATCTCAGCACAACTAAACAAAGCTCTCTGGAAAACAGTCCCAGCCCCAAAGCCATGAGAATGGAAGATTACAAAACAGAGATCACCAATTTCATCCATTCCCTAAATTCCTCTGCTCCCAAATCTAGAAACCGTTGACTTAATGTGGAAATTAGTAATACCAACGCTTTGTACTGTTAGTTCGGTAATGCAAGTTGTGTCACTGACCATTGTCTGTACCATCCAGACCCACATGAGCCATTGGTAACACTTTGCAGAAACACAGAGAACCACAAAAATATAAGCAGCAAAATTCATATAAGGACAAAGAATGTGAGCAACAGAATTCCTCATTTTCAAGGCTTATGTTTTATTTTATGACTGAGTTTCAATTTTTACTCTAAGCTTATTGTTTTTAAAGCAAGGCATAGTGGAGTTGACATGACTACAATTCCACTTAGGATATGTAAGACACAACTTATAGTTTTGTTAGTGTCCAGCACCTAGAATAAGCAAAACACTTATTCTCTTTACAGTCCAATGGACAGCAATAGATATTTCAAAGTATGTGACAGAAAGAGATGAAAATAATTCCATCAAAATGGAATTAAGTGTATTCTGGAGATGGTCTTTATTATTGCAAAACCCAGTGATTAGACAGCCCTAAAATAGAGATGTCTGTTTAGACAGCAAGGTTGGAACTCACCTACATTTAGATGCCCAAAAAAGTGGACATCAAAACTCACACTAGGAACGTAGATAACTGCTGGGTTCACTCTGCAGAGAAACACAGAGATCAGTTCAGCAACCCAAAGACACACAGACATTTATTGGTATTCAAGTTGTTCACTTAGACCAATTTGATTTTATCTGAAGAACTGTAGATAGAATAAGGCCCTGGCACATGGAGAACAGATGTTAAAATAAAACCACTGAAACTTTCTGTTCATCCTGTCACCCTGACAGAAATCAGCATCTCTTGGGCTTATTCTAAAATGACAAGCAGAAGAAATTCCTGCGTTGCTGGAGTCAGTTATCCCTCACCTCCAGAGTGGAAGAGAAGGACGGAAAGAACGAAGAGTAACAAAAATGTCAGACCTCTAACCAGCATACCTCACATCTGCTCAGATATTAATTATTTGAGGCAAAAATCCACATTACACTATTTAATACAGATTCCCAAGACTTTTACCTGGGTACGCCTTTATTAAAGCAAATAACTCGCATGTCTTCTAGACATTCCATAATACTGGAAAATTCAACTCATCCATCAGTGCCACAAATAGCTTCAGTGGTTCACAACCCCCTTGTCTTGGTTTGAGATAAGCAACTGCCAGCCCCCCAAGCACAGAGAGAAAAGCCTCCCTCTTAACACCAGGGAAAGGGAGGAGAAGAGAGGGGAAAGGAAAAAAACACTTCAAATGGCATTTATACTAAAACTACATATATTTTTCACAGAAAGAAAGAGACAATTAGAAGAGAGTACAAATATTCACTCACACAAGTCTGCAACAACAAGTTCCCCACCTCAACTTCTTAACGAACACACAAATTCTACTGTCTTAACTACACATTACTTAAGAAAAGACTTATTCCCCAGGGAGACAAACTCAAGCAGAAAGGAGAGACCCAGAACAACACATTTGACTTTTCTGAGGTACCCTGTGAGCCAGTGGTGGGCCTGGTCCTCTCCATCGCCCCTGGGACAGCATCGTGCGTCCTCCCAAGAGGAGGCTGAGAAGCGACTGCCTTAACCACTCCCACACTGGTTCCTACTTCCCTGGAGATGGTGTCATAATGTGGTATGGAATACAAAATTACTGGCTAGAAGAGGTCAGCTGTTAGCTCAGCCCAGCTCAAGTCAGCTGACAGCTTCGGCCTAGTCCAGACTTCAGAGCCCAAATCTAGGCCCACCTGGGTGAACCCATAACACCTGTTTAGAAATAGCAGCGTGTTTCTGTTGGAATTTCTCAGATCATTTCCAGTTGCTATGATTTTAGTGCTTCAATTAAGTCCTTCAGTTTTATCTGTCCTCCATGAAAATACTTGCAACATTTTAAGAACTTGTAAATCTTTCTTCATAACCTCAACAAATTGAGGTCCTTCATTTACTTACTCCAAAGGGTCTTTTTTTCCAGACAGAAGAATTGCAAAAAAACCCCCAAATAGTTAAAACAAAATACTCAGAGTTATTGGAAACAGCTAACCCTGAAACTGAATGATGGCCAACAAATTTTACTATGGGATCTTGGCATCCCATAAGATCAGACCCTTCAATTACACTTAAGTACACTCAATGCAAAAATCATGAATGCTCCTGGTCAGGATGGTGGTTTTACCAAAAAAACAAACAAACAAACAAAAAAAAAAAAACAACCAAAAAACCCCAAAAAACCCAAAACAAAAACCCCACCCAAACAAACAAACAAAAAAAAAAGAAAAAAAGCAACTTTTTTGATTTGTAAAGCTCAAAAATTTTCAAAGCTTTGCAACATGTAGTTCAAGGACATTATCACAACTACACTGTGGGCTCTGTGAGAGAGACTGGTCATGGTTTGCATATGTATTACAAGGGGCTTGAAATAAAATCATGACACTTTTGTTTTCACTCCAGGCTTCACTCAATATCTGCATGAAATCACCTGCAAAAAAACTTCCTTTCATAATTTCCAGCCTCAGCTTTTACTTGTTTTGTTAGCAGCACCTCATCTCATCGCAGTCCACTAATGGCAATGCTTTATCTGTTGCCAATCTTGCACTAAACAGCGTGATGATAATACCTTTATCCCATGTTTTATACCTTTATCTGTATTCAATTTGTAATGGAGCAAGGAAAACAAAACACACAGGAAAAAAACTTTTCAGAAGACTGGTAGATGTTAGTCATGACACCATTGCACACAGGAGCCAGCACATCCAGGACTGCAGAAATCCATTTATGGCTCAGCTAACACTGACCTGGATTCTGCTGTCTGGAGGGGCTGGTTCACAAATACAGGACCCCACTGTAGTAATGGTGATTTGGCTTCACCCAGATGTTCCTTTGCTATTGACTGCACAAAAGGAACATTTAAAGCAAACAGATCCATAAATCTGATCCTCTTAGGCAGACACTTCTCCACTAGACAAACACTAGAAAACTACTCTGAACAGGACACTCAACTCTCATGTTACCAACTGCTTTTATTTGTTAAAAATACCAGGAGTTGTTGTCAACCGACATTTGAAAACCTGCTTTACCTGCTGCGAGGCTTAAACAATTATTCCCAATTTGGATGTTTCAAAGTCCTTTATTTGTGGTCATCCAGTTGCCTTTATAAAACTTTACTTGGTTTGGTCTCTAGCCCCATGGTTGGAAACTGCATTAGAATACCTGAGAGACTACAAAATACTGACTTTTTATGTGCCCAACTGCTCCAAGCAAAACATTTTTGTTCACCTTTAAGATCTGGCATCATTTCAACATCCTTGTCTATCTCTGCAACTAAGCACCCTTTTAAAAAGCCCAGCAACCCAGCTCCAACCCTGTTTGCTGTGAAGGCTCTGTGACCAATACAGAGAAGGCCACAGTCTTCTGTATCAGCCTGTCATGCATTCTAGAGATCTCCTTTCACACAGTTTAGAGAAAGAGCAAGGTTAAGAGCCCTGCTTTGTTTATGGCCTCCATATACAAGCAATGCTTTGGATTAAATGGGCACTAAAAGCTTAGTAGCTAATAAAGTTTAACTGCTGTAAGTCACCCAACTCTTTCATGGTTTCATTAAACCTCTCTATTTATTTTTTTTTCTCAATTGTATAAAGATGCATCAAAACACAGTAAATGACAGATTTAGAAACCACTGAGCAAAAATGATCGCAGATATCTCTGTCAGGTGGATAAAATTGAGAACAAAATCAGAAACACAGGAAATACTTCTTGTTCAATATTAAGTAGTGAAAATGCGTTGTTTTTTCTTAAGAAAGGACTTAAGACAAGTATCTGAACTATTTACGTGCAACATCAAGTTTTCATAGAATCAAAGAATCACAGAATGGTTTGGATTGGAAGGAACTGCAGGAACACCTTCCTCTAGACCAGGTTTCACAGAGCCCCATCCAGCCTGGCCTTGAACAATCCCAGGGATGGGGCAGTCACAGCTTCTCTGGGCAACCTGGGCCAGGGCCTCACCAGCCTCATAGTAAAGAATTTTTTCCTAATTCCTAATATAAACCTACTCTCTTTCAGTTTGAAGCCATTCCCCCTTGTCCTGTCACTACATGTTTTTGTAAATAATCTATCTTTCTTTGCTCTCCATTGCTGGTAAAATCCTTGCAAGAATACTTCTGAACAGATTAGTACCCACTATTGCAGAAGTTCTTCTACCTGAAAGCCAGTGTGGTTTCAGAGCCAATAGGAGCACCACAGACATGGTGTTTGTTCTCAGACAACTGCAAGAGAAGTGTAGGGAACAGAACAAAGGTCTCTATGTAACCTTCATTGACCTCACCAAAGCTTTCGACACTGTGAGCAGAAAAGGCCTGTGGCAGATCTTGGAACGTTTAGGATGTCCCCCCAAGTTCCTCAAAATGATCATCCTGCTACATGAGGATCAGCGTGGACAAGTCAGATATGGCGATGCACTCTCTGAGCCCTTTCCAATAACCAATGGTGTGAAACAAGGTTGTGTTCTTGCACCAACTTTGTTCACAATCTTCTTCAGCATGATGCTCCAAAGAGCCACAGCAGACCTCGATGAAGAAAACGGCATCTACATCCAATATAGTACTGATGGAAACCTATTCAACCTAAGGCGACTGAAGGCCCACACCAAGCCCCTGAATCACCTTGTCCGTGAGCTGCTGTTTGCTGATGATGCCGCCCTCGTTGCTCACACAGAAGCAGCTCTGCAGCAATTCACATCCTGCTTTGCAGAGGCTGCTGAGCTTTTTGGGCTGGAAGTCAGCCTGAAGAAGACGGAAGTTCTCTATCAACCTGCACCTCAAGAAGTCTTCCATCATCCTCACATCACCATAGGCAATTCAGAGCTTAAGTCAGTCCAGCAGTTCACCTGTCTGGGAAGTATCATTTCCTCGTAGGGTAAGATTGACAAAGAGATAGACAACAGGCTGGCAAAGGCATACAGAGCCTTCGGAAAACTCCATAAAAGAGTCTGGTCCAATAAACACCTGAAGAAAAGTACAAAGATCAGTGTCTGCAGAGCCATTGTACTGTCTACTCTTTTGTATGGGTCTGAATCCTGGGTCATCTACCTCCACCACCTGCGGCTTCTTGAACGCTTCCATCAGCGCTGCCTTCGTTCAATCCTAAACATCCACTGGTCTGATTACGTGACCAATGTGTCTGTTCTTGAACAGGCAGGGTCAGCAGTATGGAGGCCATGCTGATGAGAACGCAGCTGTGCTGGGCAGGGCACGTCTCCAGGATGGAGGATCACCCACTGCCTCCCAAAGATTGTGCTCTATGGTGAACTCGCCACCGGCTGCCGCAAGAGAGGAGCCCCGAAGAAGAGATACAAGGACTCCCTGAAACAACACCTCAGCTTTGGCCATATTGACTGCCACCAGTGGTCCACTCTGGCCTCCAATCGGGATTCATGGAGACACACCATTCACGACGCTGCTGCTTCCTTTGAGAATGCACGGAGAGTCAGACTGGAGGAGAAAAGACACCGCAGACAGAACCGTTCCTTGCCAATGTCACCCAGGGAGACGTTCCGCTGTGCCTTCTGTGACCGGACCTGCCTGTCCCGTATCGGCCTTTTCAGCCACCAGCAGCTTGCAGCAAGCCTGGGTAGTGCCCTTCTCATATCTTTGTTCGCGAAGCCTGGCCATGATCTTTCTTGTAGGTTTCCTTCAGGTTCTGGAAAAGCTGCAATCAGGTCATCCCAAAGCCTTCTCTTTTCTAGGCTGAAAAATCCCAATTAAATTCATCCAAATTTAAACCCAGTGTTAGTTCATTCAAATAATTTTGGAGTTGCTTCTCCTTCACAACACTGCCAAGAGGAGAGTATAGTTTTCCATTCAGTAATTGTCCTTTATTAAACCTAACAAATACCGAGAATATTTTGAGCTTGCCTACACTTTACTTCCTGGGATTCACTAAATTCCACTGACATAAGAAATGCATGCAATGATTTTCGAGCTGCATGCTCAGTTATACTCCAACAAAGAAATCTGTACAGTTTCTGGCAGGATTTAGGATGGTCTACTGCTTCGACCTGCAGTCTCTACAGGCAAATGTGGGGTGAAATACAAAACAGAGAGTGATCAAGGTGATGAAAAACAAACATCTGGGTAGGTCCCAGATTTACTTCTCTTAATGTAAATATACACATAACTTGTAGGCAAACACCACAAATGGAACCAAGAGCTGCATTAAATACATGATTAGATACATATTGGCTGTCCCAGTTCAGAGTCCAGAGTTGGTACGTTGTGCTGCCTGCATGATGTGACAAATCGGACACATCACATTAGGCTGGCTCAGGAATAGGTGAATACTGCAAATAGGTTTCAAAGCATGTGGGCAAGTGTAAACAAGAGATTACTCACACCTTCAGGACTGAATGGCTGAGTATGTTGCCAAACTAGGTTGGCAGGAGAGCCTTGATGCTTAAAATTTGTCTGAATCTGTGCATAAAATTTGTAACAAGAACTCAATCATAATTTGATGAAACTGGCTAAAAGATTGCACCTGTTATGAATTTCCTCTAGCTCCAGGTCACTCTGTGTAATAAATATTTACTTTAATACAATAAAGTCATTCGTAAAGGGCACATTCCTCCTCCATATGATCAACTGTCATGTGCATATTCACAAAGCTGAATTAGTGTAACCAAATTGAGAAAAAAATACACACAGACCTTGACTTGACCTTCACACATAACACCTGAAAAGCTGCAAGAAGTCTTATCTCGCTCACCTGGAGGTTTTTTTTACCCCGTTTGACAGTCTTGTGCTTTGCCACTCCTGCTACATTCCATAAATTAAGGTGAATCAAAGGCGTGTCACTTTATTCAGCCTATTGTACCACATCTTTTGTGCCAATTTTGGAGCCACTCCACAGCTGGAACAGGCATGTAGCACAACGTGCCTAACTCATACATATGTGAAAGCCATTAGAAAGAAACAAGCTGAAATCTATGCAGGATTCAGAATAAACACACTGGCAGGATACACAGAATGCAATTCAGATCTGCTTCAGTCAATCATGAAGTTACAGGCATGTCTTTTTCTCAGTTTTTAAGATGAAATTTGAAAAAGAGTGATGATTTGTGCTTTGTGCTATTAAAGGACATTTAATTTCTCCGTTTACATAGAGCAGATCTCATTGTTATTCAGCACCAGTAACTTAACAGGTTTTGCAGAATTACTCATCCCTTCTTATAATAAAAACAAAAACCATGGGAAGGTAAACTATTTGCCTTAATTTATGAAGCAAACACCAGGACCCAACACAGACCTCAACCCATTGTACCACACACTGCTTTTCTAAAAGCTGCACTGAGAGTACACTCGACATACATTGACTATTTCCTGCCTGTATTCTGAGTTTCAGGGTAAACCAGTTTTTTCACAAGAGACTACAAAAAGGTCATATGCATGAAAGAGTAAGAACAGCCAACTTTCAGAGCTGTGTGACCAAAAGGGAGGTGCAGAAGACACGCTGGCAACCACCACTGCCTTGAAAAGGTGACAGCCTGGGGCTGCTGCGGCACCTGCAAAGGACACAGGAGGCAGATTATGGGCGTGCTGGGAAAACACGGAAACTCCCAGGGACTCACTCATCCCATCACAGCCTCATCTCACCCCATGGTGCCTTCTGCAGCCAAGGGGCACCCAGCAACCACCCTGTACCCCAAGTGACCCTCCCGCCGGCCCTGGGGGACAACATGTGAGCCTGGAGGTGGCACTTAGTGCCATGATCTAGTAATCAAAGTGGGGTTGGATTAAGGGGTGGACTTGATGATCTTGAAGGTCTCTTCCAACCCAACTGATTCTATGATTCCATGATTCTATGTCCCCCATAAAACCCCAAGCTCTCTGCAACCTGTCACATCTCCCAGCTTGTGACAGCTGCATCCCACAGCCCCCATGGCTCCCCTCAGCTCTGCTCCCTCATCCTGGCCTGGACCAGGAACAGTGTGCCCAGCCAGACTGGGGAAGGGACTGTCCCCTGTGCTGGGCACTGATGAGGCAGCTCCAGTGCTGTGTCCAGTCCTGGATCCCTCAGTTCAGGACAGACACTGAGGGGCTGGAGCATGTCCAGGGAAGGGCAATGGAGCTGGAGAAGGGTCTGGAGCACAAGTCTGATGAGGAGCAGCTGAGGGAGCTGGGGGGGCTCAGCCTGAAGAAAAGGAGGATCAAAGAGGGTCCTTTTCACTCTCTAAAGCTTCCTGAGATTGTAGCCAGGTGGGAGTCAGTCTCTTCTCCCTGGGTAACAGCGGTAGGACGAGAGGAAACAACGTCAAACTTCTCCAGGGGCGGTTTAGATCGGACATTAGGAAAAATTTTCTTCACGCAAACGGTTGTCAAGCTCTGGAATGGGCTGCGCAGGGAGGTGGTGCAGTCACCGTCCCTGGACATGACACTGAGTTGACAGTGTTGACCACTCAGTGTCGCACAAAAAGCCGCTTTCCGATCTAATTAACGCTGCGAAAGTGAAACCCTCTCGCTGCCTCCCATGACCCCTCCTCAGCGCCCCCCCCACCCTCCGTGCCCCCCGCGCCCGCCCCCCGAGCCGCAGCCAATCGGATCTCCCGCCAGCGGGCCCGCAGCCAATCGCAACGGGCGGAGGCCGCGCGCACTGACGACCTCCCGCGCCCCCCTCCGCGGGCCGTCAGTGCCGGTTGGGGCTGCGGGCGCGGCGGGTGCGCAGGCGCTGAGTGCCCCACCGGCCCCCCCTGCGCTGCCCCGGTCACCTCCGGCGCCGCCTCCCGAGTTGGGCCGGAGCGGGATCTCACGGTGGGCACCGGGCGGAGGCGGGGGTGTCGCGCGTCGAGAGGCTGTAGGGACGGTGAGCCCGGTCCGAGCGCGGTGCCGGGTGCGGGGCGGGTGTGTGGGAGCCGTCCCGGAGCGGCGGCGGTGCCGGGGATCGGCGCTCGGCAGGTGGGACAGCTCCGTCCTGACCGGGCTGCGCAGCTCCCAGACCCGGCCGGGTCGTGCGGAAGCTCCGGAGCAGGTGGCACTAGCGCTGGCAGCGTTTCGCAGCTGGGTAGTGGTGTTGTTTCTGCCTGGGCTGGAGTGAATCTTTGGTTAAACCGCGACGTTTGCGTATAAAAACAGAAGTGCTGAGCGGCTTTGGAGCACTTGGAGGCGGACGCTGTGTTTTTGCCTTTTAGCGCGCTGTTCAAAACTCTCGTTCTGCTTTTTGAATCACCGGACATCAGGCGGGTGATTCGCTGCTTCGCTCCTCATTTCTGGTCTCCTTTTTCTTTTCTTCTTTAAAGGTGCTCCGTGCTCCAAGCCTTCTCTACTAGGAGGTGCTTTAATGCTGTTTTTGATGATCCTTTCTTCTAACTTTTGTATCTTCTAAAGGAATTTTAACTGTTAGAGACGGAGGGAATGATTTCCCATGCTTTGAATCCCCCTCACTGCTAAAGCTACAGCTGAAGTTAAAGCTCCTTACACCTTTAAAATAATACACTCGCAGTTTGAAAGGGCTGATGTTATTAAAAGTTGAGAAAACAGCTGCTGCTCTTCCTTCAATCACCCACTTTGTGGAAGTGAGATAAAGGAGAAATTTGCTGGAATCAGGCTCTTATTGAGAAGAAAATACACTGTCTAACAACATTGCAGAAGTTTTTGTGAAACCTGGAACTTCACTTCCTCTTTCTTAAAGACAGAGGATCATTCTTGACCTTCCCAAACAGTGCTTCAGTCACACATAATAAATTTAGGGGGATAAAAAGGTGACACATCATACCTTGCATTCGTAGTAGTCACGAATTCCTTGGTGAGAAATACCAGTCTCGTAGTTAAGGTTTCTAATGGTTTTTAAAAAAAATGTTTTGAGAAAAATATGATACATAAAAACCAGGTTTAAATACTGCTGTGGTACATGTACAAGAGCTTAGAAGGAAAGCAGAAGTAGAACTTACCCCTGGCAGTTCTGTATATAGAATAAGTACTGAATTAATAGGAATGTTGAAAGGCTCAGAAGTCTTCCAGCAAATTGAGAGGGTGAAACTGTAAAAGGAAAGGTGGGCTGAAAAACAGTAGGAAACAGACTTTTGGTCTGAGCAGTGATGTGTAATAAGGATTTAGAGCTGCAGAGGACTCTTAAATGTGGAGCCAGAATTGTTGAGGTGCCTGTGCTTGAACATGAGCCAAAATACTGACTGTCTTGGAATGTAGAATTGTAGTAAGACACACAGAATGATGGAATAAATGCTCAAAAGAGAGAAAACAATTCTTCCTTTCATTTAGTCTGCAATGAAAAAAAAATCTCATTGCTCATTTCTTTTAATATATGAAAAACCATGACAGTGTGAGAAACCTCTGAAGTCAGTAGGGAAATCTTCTGTTGACTTGGGTGGCCTTCTAGAAGGGAGATGTACATAATGTATAGCCAGTGAACCTGGTTCCAGTACAAGTATTTTGGTTACATGCCTTATCTTTTTTAATTTTTCAGGTGCATCTGATTACCTGCTGGAAGTACAAGTCTCAACAATGAGCTTAATACTGTTTTTTGCTGGAATAGTTGCCTGTTGTGCTCGCTCAGCTGGTGCTTCCAGGTTACTCCTTGTGTCCTTTGATGGCTTCAGGGCAGATTATTTGGAAACCTACAAACTTCCTCATCTTCAGGAGCTCATTGACGATGGTGTACTTGTAAAACAAGTCATGAATTCTTTTATCACCAAAACTTTCCCAAACCACTACACCATAGTGACAGGATTATATGAGGAAAGCCATGGCATCGTGGCTAATGACATGTACGATGCAGATGCCAGGAAAAAGTTTTCACAGTTCAATGATTCAGATCCCTTCTGGTGGGATGAGGCAGTTCCAATTTGGGTAACAAATCAACAGCAGGGAAAGGGAGCGAGTGCTGCTGCAATGTGGCCTGCTACTGATGTAAAAATCAACGATACAACCCCTCAGTTCTTTATGAAGTACAACTTCTCAGTGAAGTTTGAGGACAGAGTGGAGAAGATTGTTGCGTGGCTGAACAGCTCCGACCCAGTGGTCAATTTTGCCGTGTTATACTGGGAAGAACCGGATGCCAGTGGGCACAAGTACGGACCAGACGACACCACCAACATGCGCAGAGTATTGGAAGAAGTGGATAAACATATTGGTTTCCTTACAAATAAACTGAAGGCATCAGGTTTGTGGGACACGATTAATATCATAATAACAAGTGATCATGGAATGGCCTCCTGCTCTGCAAAGAAGCTGATTGTCCTGGACAAGTGCATTGGGCGCAGTAACTACACTCTGATAGACAGGACTCCGGTTGCTGCAGTGCTGCCAAGGCAGAGTATGTTTTGTTTGGCTGTTTTTAATGTCATTGTTATGGGTTCACCCAGGTGGGCCTAGATTTGGGCTCTGAAGTCTGGACTAGGCCGAAGCTGTCAGCTGACCTGACCTTAGCTGGGCTGAGCTAACAGCTGACCTCTCCTAGCCAGTAACTTTGTATTCCATACCACATTATGGCATCATCTCCAGGGCAGTAGGAACCAGTGTGGGAGTGGTTAAGGCAGTCGCTTCTCAGCCCTCCTCTTGGGAGGACGCACGATGCTGTCCCGGGGGGGGTGGAGAGGACCAGGCCCACCACTGGCTCACAGGGTATCTCAGGAAAGTAAAATGTGTTGTTCTGGGTCTCTCCTTTCTGCTTGAGTTTGTCTCCCTGGGCAATAAGTCTTTTCTTAAGTAATGTGTAGTTAAGACAGTAGAATTTGTGTGTTCGTTAAGAAATTGAAGTGGGGAACTTGTTGTTGCAGACTTGTGTGAGTGAATATTTGTGCTCTCTTCTAATTGTCTCTTTCTTTCTGTGAAAAATATATGCAGTTTTAGTATAAATGGGGTTTGAAGTGGTTTTTTCTTTCCCCTCTCTTTTCCTCCCTTTCCCTGGTGTTATGAGGGAGGCTTTTCTCTCTGTGCTTGGGGGGGTTGGCAGTTGCTTATCTCAAACCAAGACAGTCATACACTGAGAATTAAGTCTTGTTTATCTTACCTCTAAAAAGTACACACTATGGTAGACTGTTCACATCTTTTGCAAAGCCAGTGGAGTGCATATTGCAGAACATAATGAATAAGCTAAGGAATGTTGGTTTATTTAGAAATTACTTTGCTTTGGTAATCAGTGGGCCAATGAGAGTTTCTTGTCAAATTGCTATGGGTTATCATCATAAGGATGATCCTGGTACATCTACTTTCTCATCCACTAGATAAGCACTTCATGTGCCTGCTCTCTTGTTGCTCACTTAGTCTGTGCAGTTGTAATTTAAGGTGAGCATGAAATAAACCCATGTGTTTATTTAGAATAAAAAATGCCATTCTGTAAATATCAAAGTAAAAATCTAACCCCAACTGTGAACATTTCACCACTTCTGTTTCTGAGAAACTTCAGGTTTCATGGTGTGTATTCAATTTTTGTATCTCAGAGTAGTTCCCAACAGATTTATCTCAAACCATGACACTGCTCACCTCCATTGCCAAAACTGTGGCCAGACTAATGAACAAAGTGATTCATACAGTAACAAAAAAAAAAGATATTTACTGCATTGGATAAAATATTGACTACTTGGAGAGAATTGCTTTCTCTTGATTTCTCTGCTTGAATATTGCCCTGCAAGCCCAGAGGGTAAGTTGAGTTGTTGATCCAAAACCACAGCTGTCAGGTGTCTGATTTAAAATAAAAGGAAATAGTGAAATCCACCTTGACATATGTTGCTTTCATTAGGGATATGACAAAAATAATTTGCTATTGGTTTTTTAAAATATGATTGTTTTGAAATAATGGATCTTATGTTTCCTGACACGTAATTGTAGTAAACAGGAGTTAATTTCCAGCTGTTTCACATGCATTTTTTTTTTTGTTGGCAGACAAAGAAGATGTGTATAACTTACTGAAAAAATGCAACAGTCACATGAAAGTGTATCTCAAAGAAGAAATTCCAGACAGATTTCATTATAGTCATAACAAGAGAATCCAACCCATAATTCTGGTTGCAGACGAAGGCTGGACGATTGTACAGAACGAGTCACTTTCCAAATGTAAGTGTATGTTCCCCTTTGGTGCTCTCTGTGGTTTATGTTGGTAATCTCCCTTGTTTCTATTCCAGCCAGCTGCAGGATGGTCCTCTTTTAGCAAGTGCAGTCGTGGCACTGTGCACATTTGGGAACAGCTCAGCATTTTCTAGCATGTTCTCAGCCTGAGCCTGGAGTGTTTTAAGAGACAAGGAAGAGGTGGGGGATATTCTGTTGGCTGAAACACTTTGTCATGTTCAAGTTAACACAACATTTAATGTTAGAGTACATGTACTAGGAAGCAAAACCAAATGGCAGGAAATAGTAGGAACACAACAATAATAACAAGTCAGAGTTCTTCCTGTTGGGGCATCAAATAGCATGTTTGAAAGACAAAACTCAAAACAGGTGTTACTTCTCAGTGCATTGCTAAGCTGTTCCTTCCTGCTGGATGCTTCCTGATGAAAGTGTGTGTGTGTATATACATATGTGTGTATTTTTCCAGGTGTTCCATGTGCAGGATTTTGTTTTGGCAGACAGGGGGCACGTATAATTTACTGAAAAAATGCAACAGTCACATAAAAGTATATCTCAAAAAAGAAATTCCATAGAGATTTCATTGTTGTAATAGTAAGATAATTCAACTTATAATTCTGGTTGCAGATGTGTGTGTACATATATATGTATACATTTGTTCAGAAAGAGATTGGACAGATTTTTGGAAGGGAAATCCATTAATAGGAATTAAATTAAAAGGTACCAACTTCCAGGAAGTTTCTAAGCAGCCAACAGTTTCAGGCTGGCTGGTATGTCAGGGCTCTCCCTGCTGGAGACCCCCAGACTCCCTGTAGGAGTGCTGTCAGACAGGGTGCTGGGCAGTGGAAACTCATTTTCACCCAGTTTGGCTGTTCTTACTGTCTGCCCTTTGCACATTTGAGTTCAGGTTTTCTTATCATTTGTACCAAAGTGCTGCTTTTCATGCAACATGTGTTTACATTTTAATTTCCCCACAGATTTGCTACAATTATCTTCCTATTGACAATATGTAGCACAGGTGTTCTCAAATAGAGGTCTCTTGTTTCTGGTCATGAACCTAAAATTGATAGTAACTTGTATAAGGAACAGTGTTGTATCAGTTGAAGTGAATCACTTTTCAAATCAATTGTGCTTGATTCTCAGAATCAGGCATGGCAGGTTTTAGCCTAAAATCCTGTTTAATTGTCTTCATGGACAAAGTGAATGCCAAGTGTACCAATATGTCACACCAGAATCCTACTCCAGACTGAAAGATTGGGAACTTCATTGGGGAGCATTTCACAGAATCACACAGACTATTCTGAGTTGGAAGGGACCCACAGGATCATCGAGTCCAACTCTTCAGTCAATGGCCCACACAGGGGATTGAACCCATGACCTTGGCATTATTAAAACCAAGTTTTAACCAACTGAGCTGATCTCAGGGTTGAAAGAGCTCTGCTCAAAACAACCAAGTAGCAAAAAGGAAAAAAAAATCAAGAAACATAGGATTGTGTTAAAACAAACAAGATGTGCTGCAGTGGTATCTCTGTGGTAACAAAGGGGATGGTGGAAAACATTAAAAGGGATTAGTGGAAGTTCACTGAAGTGGTGTAAGGTAATCAGAGTCTGGACATTTTGCATCACCAGTGAAGCACCCAAGGAGACAGTTCTCGGGGAATCTTGTCAACTGTTACTAAGAAATGGACTCAGACTTAAATGCAGTCACTCATACATGATGCTGAGTGTGCTATGAGAAATTTTGGCATCTTGGACAGGTTTTTCAGCAATATTGTTAGGAAATTTGACTATGGCTGCTTTTTAGCTCTTTTATATTCCGTCTTAAAAACCTACAGAATGTCCAAGTACTGCTGACCTCGTAGCCACAAAGGTTTTATTGTGTGTCTGTCAGAGGCACAGTGATCCTTTGTTTCTTGGGTTTGTCTCTGTGTCCCTTCACCAGAAGTACTTAATCTTGATAAGCATGATTTGAGGGTACTTGAGATGTCCAAACCAAACACTATCAAGGGACAGGTGTGTGACTTTTAAGAAGTAATTAAAGTATCTGCTATGCAAGGGAGAGATGACTTACCAAAAATCTGAGAAGTAAAACTTTCCATTCCAGCTACTGACTCGTGGTGGAGTGGCAACCTCCTTTTTCAACTTTGGCTTGAGGAATGGGAAGGGGGATAGCTGAAAATGTTAAGGACTGAAAGGAAAAGAGATAATGAGGGGGAGAACTGTGGCTGAAGGCCAATATGGGAAAAGACTTCTGGGGTTTGGGGAAAGAACTCTGGATTCCTTCAGTGCTTGGTCTGATGTGTGTGTTTATCATGAACCATAGAATGGATTGGGTTGGAAAAGACCTCCAAGATCATCGAGTCCAACCCTTGGTCCAACTCCAGTCCCTTTACCAGATCATGGCACTCAGTGCCACGTCCAATCTCAGTTTAAAAATCTCCAGGGATGGTGAATCCACCCCCTCTCTGGGCAGCCCATTCCAATGCCTGAGCACTCTCTCTGGAAAGAATTTTTTTCTGATATCCAACTTAAATTTCCCCTGGCAGAGCTTGAGCCCATCGTGCCCCCTTGTCCTATTGCTGAGTGCCTGGGAGAAGAGACCAGCCCCCACCTGGCTATAACTTCCCTTCAGGGAGTTCTAGACAGTGATGAGGTCACCTCTGAGCCTCCTCTTCTCCAGGCTAAACACCCCCAGCTCCCTCAGCCTCTCCCCATAGGGCTTGTGCTCCAGTCCCTTCACCAGCCTTGTTGCTCTTCTCTGGACTCGCTCCAGCCCCTCAATATCCTTTCTGAACTGAGGGGCCCAGAACTGAGCACAATACTCAAGGTGTGGCCTCACCAATGCAGAGTGCAGGGGAAGGGTCACTGCCCTGGGCCTGCTGGCCACGCTATTTTTGATACAGGACAGGATCCCATTGGCCTTCTTGGCCACCTGGGCACACTGTTGGCTCATGTTCTGCACTAGGCTTTAGTTAAAACACACTTTTGGGAGGGGGGGAGGGAGATAGGGAGGGGGGTGCTGGATGTGCAGACAGACCCTGTGACATTAATTGATCCCTTTTGCTCCCTGCAGTGGGTGACCACGGCTATGACAACGCTCTCCCCAGCATGCACCCCTTCCTGGCCGCGCACGGGCCCGCCTTCCGCCGCGGCTACACCCAGAGCTCCATCAACAACGTGGACATCTATCCCATGATGTGCCACATCCTGGGGCTGACACCACAGCCCCACAACGGCACTTTGGGAAACACCAAGTGCCTGCTGGCTGACCAGTGGTGCATCAATCTTCCCGAAGCGATTGGGATAGTTATTGGGGCATTCGTGATCCTGAGTACCTTCACCTGCATCATAATCATCTCCAAGAACAGAGTCGTTCACCCACGGCCCTTTGCCCGGCTACAGTTGCAAAGTGATGATGATGAACCTTTAATTGGATAGCACAGAGGGAGCAGAGCCTCGCTTGCTACATTGTGATTTCAGGAAAACAGTTTGAACTTGCACTGGGGGCATTCTGTGATGCACTTTATCTGTGTCTAATACTGTACAGCCAGGCCTTGCTGACTTGTTTCTGTTCTGCCTGATTAATGTCCTGTAGAAATATTTTCAGAACAAAATAGTGAAACTGCTGGCTTTTCACTGGAAGAGCTGCTTAACACAATAAAGATGCTTAGTTTTTCATTAAAACCTTTGAGCACTTTCAGAATGAAATTCTAGAGTATGACTAGCCAGGAGAGACTAAATATATTTTAATATTTGTAAATTATATTTCCTTTTTTTATTAAATTAAAATTAATATTGACGTCTTTTAGTCTTTTTGGACCTGTGTTGGAGAGAAGATCTCTTTTTATGAGAGCTCAAAGTTACTTTTGTTTGGAGAATATGTTCTGGTTTGCTCTTAAATTTGGGGATAGAGTGTATAAGAAAGATCCAAGACTTTTGTTTCTACCCTAAGCCAGTACTACAACAAGAAACTGCTGAGAAAGAAAATGGAAGTCTGTGAGGAGTGGTGTGTATCATTTCTATTTTGAGCAAAGCCATGTGGTTCAGCAGTTACACTGAGCAGGTGGCTCTGACATTTCTGGACATGTGTCTGTGTATGAGTTAGATCCACAGTTCCAGTTGAGATGGCACTGCTACCTTATCTCAAGGCTGTCAGTTTAATCTGAGAATCTTTGAACTACCCAGTTTCATGGGCTGTAGGCGTGAAATTGCTGCTTCTAAACCCCGGGGAAAGTTTCTCAGATGTGAACTCTGCTGAAGGTGGTTTTGTAATAAAGCTGATAATTGTCTTTTGAAGGCTGTCATGCTAAAAGGCAACAATTGAAAGTTTGACACGCAGTCGTCAAGCCAGGATTCCAAAATCTTATTTTAAACCCTGGAAATGTAAAGGGAAAAGTTAACAGATCTTATCTCAAAAAAGAAATAAATACTCTGTGGTGTTTGAGGTGTATAGATGTAAATTTCTGATGAAGACCAATGCTAATGATTTTCTTATTTAAAACTCTTACTTATTTGTTAATGGCCATCTTGTAACTTGACATAAAAAACTGGATTTTATGTAGAAAGCTTTAAATGCTACCTTATCTTTCATTGAGGAGAGAATGTGAGGTTGTTAATGCTCACCCAAAAGAGAATTTTGGTTACCAAGTCTTTTTTCTACAAGTTTGATGGTTTTAAAAATAATTTCAAGTGCCAGAGGTATGTGGTAGTGTGTAATGTGGTTTCTCTTTCACAAGCTCCAGTTCAGTGTAATTTGGTATTGGCCAGAGCCTGCCTTTTACTGATGCAGCAGGGAGGGAGCAGGGACTGTGGAGGGAAGGGTTACTTTTAACTGTCCACTGAAAAAAAAATACATTTGGGCTTTAGAAATGTGTGGAAGTTGTACTAATTTGTGTCTTCCTCTCTGGGGCTTCTGTTGTACTGATTAAAAACACAATCCAAAACTTAACCAGTTCTGTTTTTTTCCCCTCCTTCTTAAAGTACCAGTTACTACTTACTAATGCTTTACTCTGGATAAATCTGAACTTGAAAGAGGCTCAGGCCCCTAGAAAAAGTGTGTGCTGTTACTGCCAGGGTACTGGATTCTACCCTGCGGATATCCTAGAGCAGTAGCTGGACTGAGCACAGTCACTTTCTTATCCTGCCGGAAGTTTAAAGTAATTAATTAGATGCATGAAGAGGTTAAGTTAATGAGCAACTACAAAGGGAATGTTTTGCACGGTAGAACCCAGGCTTAGACATGCTGTAAAAGGCAGGACATTGGAGAGAGTTCTTTGTTAGGTTCTCCTAATTCTAACACAGGCTGGGATCCTCAGAATGTGGTGAAATTACTGCGAGATATTTTGTATCATCTGTTTGGAAAGGCTGGACTAGACTGAGCTAACCTTTCCATCAGACTTGGTAAGACCAAACTGTACTGTCTCTACCTGTGAGTTTAGTGGGTTTTTCTAGAAGCTAAAACTGATTAGCACAGTATTTGCTCCACTCTGTTCTCCCCCTTAGAATCATAGAATCGATTGGGTTGGAAAAGACCTCCAAGATCATCGAGTCCAACCCTTGGTCCAACTCCAGTCCCTTTACCAGATCATGGCACTCAGTGCCACGGCCAATCTGCATTTAAAAATCTCCAGGGATGGTGAATCCACCCCCTCTCTGGGCAGCCCATTCCAGTGCCTGAGCACTCTCTCTGGAAAGAATTTTTTTCTGATCTCCAACTTAAATTTCCCCTGGCAGAGCTTAAGCCCGTGCCCCCTTGTCCTATTGCTGAGTGCCTGAGAGAAGAGACCAGCCCCCACCTGGCTATAACTTCCCTTCAGGTAGTTCTAGACAGTGATGAGGTCACCTCTGAGCCTCCTCCTTCTCCGCCTTCCCCCCAGCAGTTGTCACGCAGCATGCGATGCGTGTGCTCTCCACTCCTCTCTGCATCCCCTCGTAGGCAGGTGGCAAAGTTACCACCAAGATTTTAATGGCCAGAAATGTAAAGGCTGGCTGAAGGGAAATGCCAGCGCCCTGACCTGAAACAGCAGTGCTGTTACAGTGGGGAAATCGAGGTCAGTGCGTTTCTCCTTGTAACCCTGGGCAGCCCCTTGTGATGGGAATTGCTACAGGCGCCTGAGTTGCTGTGCAACCAGACAGTGAGTGGTTGTACTGAGTGGAAATCCTTAACGCCCTCTTATCCTCCTTCCTTTAGCATGGACACTAAACCGTGCGATGGCAGTTAAAGCCTCCCTGCCATCCGATCCCGTCAGATCTCGGAAGCTCAGCAGGGTCAGCCCCGGATTAGTACTTGGATGGGAGACCTCCTGGGAAATGCCGGGGGCTGTAGGTTCTAGTCCTGAGGACTTCACTGGCACCGTCCAAGCTCGCTCGGCCGTGGCAGATGAACCTCAGGACTGAAACGGTGGGGCCAGTTCTGCGCACGCTGAGCCTCACCTAAAATCCACTGCTCAGGCTGGAAGGGCACAGCCACGTGGGGACAGCCCTGCCCAAATCTTCGTTCGCGAAGCCGAGCCACACACACACAAACCATGCGACTGTGGGAAGAGTTTAAAGAGGAAATTTAGGTACTAAGAAATAGGATAAACTAATTTCAGTTGCATTGCTGATTATTTTCATTTCCTAAGGTGTGGTATGGTCTGTAAGAGTGCTGAGTATTCTTCCTGGCACAAAGGGTTTCAGAGCAGCTCTTGTGCATCCAGAATTTCATACAGATCATGTACAAATCAAGAGAATTTAAAAAAACCCCACCTATTTGTCATTAAGACACAACGTTGATTTATTTAAAAATGGTTATTTTTTAAAAATTAGTTCCTTAAACATGACAAAAATATTTCTACTGCCTCATTATGGTTTGTGTGAATTATGACAGCTGGTGGCTGATTTTCTTCTGAAGAGCCAATTCAGAATGAGAACAGCAAAGTTGTGGCTTCTGCTTCCTCAAAGCTGCGATAAAAGGGTGATAGTTCGTGGCAACATTTAACGACTTGCTAAACAGACACAAGTCAGCAATGCTGTTAATTCAGGGGAAATTCCTAACGATTAAACTGGCAATGAAGTTTCGAAGGGGGTAGGGGATGTTTATTGTCCTCACCCAGCAGTGGAGGCCGTTTCATTACAGCGAGTGGGTTCACAAGGGAACTCAACACTGGGTACAGAAGCTCTGCCACATCCACTCCTCTGGGGTTCTGTGCTTTTTGGCCATGAGCATCAAGGAGACAGTTCCAGAATTGAGCTGATTTCAACTACAGCTCTGAAATACTGGTTTCAGGGGGAAGTTTAACTTGCTGCCTACACACTGCCTATAAAAATGAACCAACGTCGTGTACCTCCAAGGATCAGGCCACAGGGACAAATGGTTTGTTCTAACATGCATGGTAGCATTTTTTATTGAAAAACAAACAGTAAGGGAGGTTTGTAATAAGGATTCAGATTAGGATTTCATTATTGAAAGGCTGACAGCACTATTGGATTCATCATTTTTATGTGCTTGCAACAATTTTTGGAGCCTACCATCTAATAAATGCTTACATCACTTGTACTGTAGGACAGACATGCCATTAAAGGTTTGTACAGCAGCATAGGTATGGCCCACACAGCATCCATGCCCATTATTTAAGTAAGAAGATAGGGAAATAAGCCTGTTAAATTTGCATTTTACAAAAACAGCAGGGCCCAACCAGTGCATGTTTATTCTTCCTCCACACTCAGCTCAAGATTGTGTTGTTCACACTTAGGACAGGTCCCTGCCCTTGGTGGGGGAGGGCTTGAAAGTAAAAGATCTCTAAGGTGCCCTCCAACCCAAACCATCCTATGACTGTATGAAAAGTCAGGCTCCACAACTCTTCATGCTACAACAGGCTTGGCAGTGCTGGGTTAATGGCTGGACACCATGGCAGAGGTCTTTTCCAACCTAAATGATTTTATGAATCTGATTTTCCTGCCTTTTTTTTTAATTTTTTTTTGAGACTGCATTTCTTGTAGCAGCATTACTACAGCTCTTTACCAAGAAAGTCTAGAAGACTTTTTTGGTAAAAGAAAATATATTCTCACCATGAGATCTCTTATAAAAGAACTTTGACTTAAAATGTTTAAGTTGTCACACTTCCAGTTATTCTTAATAAAGGCATACACTATGAAGAATCCAAGAAATATTTGGGATGTGGGAGTTAAGGCCATTTTCCCCCAGCCATCCCCCCCCTTCAAGTTTGTTTCCCAGAAGTGTTTTTCAATGAAGCCAGCAAAGATGTACTTCAACAGTTCCAAACAAGAAAAAAACAAAAACCCACCGTTTGACATCTTGTGTGCTTCACAGGTCAGTAATGAAACACATCATGCATCACTCTTGGCTTCCAAGGTTAAGTTACAAGCAGTACACAGTGCCCTCAAATCCAACAAACTTGTTTGTACATCACAGAAAGTATCATATATACAGAAACCAAATCCCACCTCCTCCCCACCCAAAAAGACAGTCTCACATCAGAGAAAAAGTCACTGTGCTTGCATCCTCTGTGCTTTACATTTCATTAAGTTCACACCCAACAACTTAAAACATTGTCTGACAGCAGCTGGGCAAATACCCTACCTGGGAACTACCCAAAAGGTACCTGCAAATATACCTAATAAAGGAAATATTTAGCCCTAATCTGAAATACCCAAATGCTACAAGATTTCCTTCATTTTTTATGAAGTTTTATTTTAACCTCCTCAAAGAAGAGCCTCACAGTGCAATACAGAACAATGACATGGGACTATTCTCCTGTCCATGTTTTTATTGTTCCTAAAGCTTTTGGGGGAAACCTGCTGCTCTTCCCCTTTCACACGTTTTGGGCAGGTAAAACTAAGTCCAGGATGACTGAACAACACTGACCAACTCTGCCCCCTCCTTAAAATCAAGAGTCACTTTGGCTGTTGATAGAACCACACCTCCCACAATTAGAGAGGGGGTTCAAGGAACAACTTTGAGACTACAATCCAGTTATTTTCCCATCTGCCATGATTTCTTCTAT
The DNA here is from genome assembly GCF_047495875.1 of Pithys albifrons albifrons. Lineage (NCBI taxonomy): Eukaryota > Metazoa > Chordata > Aves > Passeriformes > Thamnophilidae > Pithys > Pithys albifrons. Next base: position 3,127,425 of record NC_092459.1, read on the forward strand.
AAAATTGCTACAATAAGGAGAATTTCTATTAAAGCAGCATGTTCCAAAGTGTGTCACTGCAGTAGCTACAGGTGAAGGTTACAGCATCTCCCATTGTCAGTGTTATTGCCTTATCCAAGCCCGTACATCTTTCTTTAAACACACACTAAGTTTTGCTACAATTCATTTTAAAGTTATGAAATAGCAAGAAAAGGTGGATTCAATGCATCAGTTTGCTATTTGCCATCCACTTTTCTCAAGGTAGGTAGGGAAGGGATTAGTAACAATCCAGAGGTTCAGGTTTTCTCTGCTCAGACTTCCCAGCCTGAAAACTGTTAACACCATTACTGCCTTTGCCTTTCAGCTTGACAAGCCCTTGCAGCACTCGGTTTTACCTGATCATCAAATTAAACTTAAGGCATAGCTAATGGCCAGCTCCACTAGAATCAGCTTCACAGACGTTTTCCTTCAGTGTTTTAAGAAAATGGCAATACAGGAAAACAAGGTAGTTCACAGCACAGTAACAGCACTGAGTCAGATGGAATTCACAAGATTTAATATATATCACCCAAACTGAGGTCTGTCTTCCAACAGATCTGCATTTTTCCTGCCTTCCTAAAGCTACTATTACAGTTATTACAGCTAAGCTTTCAGCACACCCCTGCATATTGCTGCACTCACATGTGGCCTTTGGAAATGTCCACATCTGTCTGCAAGGCAGCTTGGTGCTAAGCAAGTGTCCCTGCCATCACAGAGGAAGCCAACAGATCCTCACTGAGTCTGCAATTTAGTGCAGCAAAAGAGTTTTGTACTCCAAAACCCCCCCTTGCAGTATTGACTGTCAGTCACACCGTTCGTCTTGCAGAGCACAACCAAACCCAAGTGTTCCCATCCTTGCCCTCTGCTGGGGGGCTGTGGGTACAGCTGTAAATTGCACTTCAAATTACTCAGTCTGCTACTTCTGCATGAATTTTAAGTTTCTTTCTCCTTCAGGCATTGTCCTCAGCAGCAAAGTGCTAAGAAATACTATCTCACAGAGGGAGAAGGGGAAAACTCTGCAACTAGACAAGTTTTCTCACGTCAGACCAAGTTTTTCACACAAACCTTAGTCAGCAGCTTCTCACCTACCATTTGTGAGCTCACAAAAAAACCCCACAACTACACTAGCAAGAAGATTTACTGCCACACACAAAAGGATCAGAATAACGTGTAGCTTTGTTGACTCAGAATTCATATTTTTCCCTGGAAAAGGCTTTCCTCCAGAAGAACAAACTGCAGTCTTACACCTTTTTTGTGTGCTTGTTCAGAGCATATATGGCTTAAGATTTATATGGCTGCTCCTTGAATTGCATGTCTAGTCCTGCTCATCCCATTCTAAGGCCCACCAGGCACAGCAAATAAAGCACAAGACACAAGTCAAACTCACACTGACAAAGAGTCTCTGGGATGAGATGAACACCCAGTGACAGCTTGAACACTCATGCTCCTTAACTGATTCATCTCCCTTACTCTGAAAGAACCTTCTTACCACAGAAATATAAGACTCCATTTGGACATACAGGTGTGGTGCTTTTAAGTGTCTTTATCTGACCAGCTGCATGGAACTCCTAGAAAATTTAGTCCAGTGTACAGGAAATAGTGAAAGTGAAGCCTTACATTTACCTAAAATCATACCTAAAATGGTAAAGACCTCTACTTACCTAAATAATTTTTTTTTTAATTAAAAATCAAAGAGTTTAATCCTGATTCCTAAAGGCAATACCACTTAGGTTCACTTTTTGGGGCTACAACTAACAGAGCAGTTTGAAGAAATATGCCTAACACTAAACTTAGATGCACAGCACTCATGACCTAGCTGAATAATAATGTTGTTTTCCACAGGATTTATCCCACCAAACTGTCTGTAATAGTGATCATGCAAAAGCTTCCTTGGGCAGAGAATAAAAAAAAAAACAACAAAGAAGTTTAGTCTCATTAAGTGACTTGTTAGAATTGGAAGAGACTTAAAAAACCTCTCAAGGAACCAAATAAAAAAAGAGAGTGGGAAAAGAAATCACCATCTAATAGTCTGTGAAATGCACCTCAGCTGATGTTATTTACCTAAAAATAGCCATTACAAGGTATTTGAGGTCTGTTGTCACTACATGTCTACATACATAAACAGCCTTCCAGGTTTACCTACTGTTAACTTTGACCCCTGGAAGATGAAGTGGCCACAGGGTGAAACAGGAACATGCTCTTTCTCTGCATCCCCGGACTGTGAGTGCCCCAGAGTACCAGTGGAGCAGCATCCATTTCCCTTTACTCCACATATTCATGCTGATCCATCTCTGTAATTTATTTTCTCTATATAAGCTTATTTTAAGCTTTACATGGGAAATAATTCCCAGTGTTAATGATCTTGCAGCAGTGGCTGGGCAACTTCAGTGTGTAGGATGTGCACAGGATTTGCTTGGGCCAGGACAAAATGCTTAACAAAAACTGCAGTAAAAACCAGAACCAACAAGCTGCCCAGGAAGACTCCTATAACTGTGGAACAGGTGTCTCCTCCAAAGGCTCCAGGAACTTCAGCAAGGAGATCTTTAACAGCGTTGAAGGAACCGTTGTTTGGCAGTGGGTCAATACCCAGCAGATGACACAGCAAGGGGTACAAGTCTGTAGCATTCATGCCTTCCTTGGTGGCATTCTTTCTGAAAGCAGGTCCAACTGCCACAAAAATGGGATGCATTTCTGGTGCAGCGTTGTCATACCCATGATTCCCAACTGGAAATAAAAGATAGACTAAGGTCAATATTCTGGAGTTGCAAAATGTCCTGGGTTAAGCTGGCAAAACGCCAACTGCCCAGGACAGAGTGAAAAGGGTTCCTCCTCCCCCCAACCAGCTAAGGGGAAAAGAAGAGGGAGAGGAAGAAAAAACAACTTCCAAAGCTAGAGAAGTTGGTTCTTCAGAGACAGACTTAAGCAGAGAGAAAAGCTAAGAACAAACATTTTACTTCCCTCAGATAACATGATGTTAAGCCAGTGCTCTGGGCTTGGGCCTCCCCATCCCTCCTGGGACCACAGCTGTGAAGCAACTGCCCAAACCACACCCACACACCAGCTCTTACCCCTTTTGAGATGATGCAATATGGTATGGAATACAATATTATTGGCCAGAAGAAGTCAGCTGTGAGCTAGCTCAGTCCAGCTCAAGTCAGCTGACAATTCCCAGGCCTAGCTGAACTTTAAATCCTAAGTTTAGGCTGTTATGGGTTCACCTATCTCAAACCGAGACAAGGCCCACCTGGCCAAACCCATAAGACAAAACAAGCACTGAACCCTTTCCTAGAATTAGCAGAACGCAGAAAAGGTACAACCATCAATTATTCTTGCAGGGGCTTAGAAGAATTCCTTTGATCCACAGCAGAATACCAAGTCTCAGAACTACAAAGACAAAATGCCCTTAAAAAACAACAATGGAGAGCACTGTTTGAATAAGAAAGAAAAAGAGCTAAAAGAAAAGAGCTAAGCTCACATGGCAGTAACAGCACTGTCAATGGCGTGCTACCTACAGCCAAGTTGCCTTGACATTCCTCAAGGAAAAACTCCAACTTTGCAACTGGCCCAGATCTATTAGAGAAAATTAAAAAAAAATGTAGGGATGGACTGTCTATTTGACTCTGAGTTTGACACTTTGTCCAATTTTGTGCATTACTGACTCTTCAATGAGGAAAAAGACCTCACTTTAGTGCCCCTTCCCAACAGGGACACTAAAAATGAACATGTAAAACACACAGGCATGAGAAGTTGCTCTCAGCAGCTACTGACAAACTTCTTAAGTCCTGCAGAAAACGCTCTTCAAAGTCATAACCAGCAGCAAAGTTTAAAAGGTTTTCAGTTAAGAAACTTAATAACTGGCCACATGAAACCTGTATTTTGACTCCTACGTAAGCAAAAAGTTACAATTCATGGTCTCCACTCTAGCTATAATAAATCTCAAAACCCCAAGGTGAGCAACTTAAAACTGTTAGGGTTTTTATTCCTCCCAAACACCTGGAATGCATTTTATCCTCCAAGACAAGTGAAAATCTCTGGTGTGATTTTCCAATATCCAAAGACTACTTGTGGCAACAGAACAAGGTTAGTCCAAGTGTAGCATCCACACAAGCTGAGGACTTTCAGAAAATGTTTTTGTACTTCCAACCCAGCCTTACATAATAAAAAATGTCTGTTCATCCTCTACTCAACAAATTCAGTTACAACTTTATTTTTAATCTCTCAGGAAGTGCTTGAGAGTTTGCTATACCCTGAAAGACCTCAAGTATGAGGCCACTAAAACATGTGACTGATCTTATCTCAGAAAGTTTAACATTTAAGGAAACACTAAGTGCAGATTCTCCTCCCCTAATAGTATGGTGCTTCCCATCCCATCAGGGGGAAACCCTGAAATTCTACACACTTCAGTTTTCCCTCCCAGTCCTAAAGAAAAACAAAAAATGAACATTGGTTGAGACTGGGAGAGAAAGTACCACGTAAGGTCCCTGACTAGGAAGAATCTGCAAACCACTGTAAAGACAGGATACTTACAGAGAAAACCATCAGACTTATTATGTACAATTTCCCATCCTTTATCAGCCACTGCTAAGATGGGCTGAATTCTACTGTTGTGTTTGTAATGCAGTCTGTCTGGAATCTGCTCCTTTTTATACACAGTCATGTTGGGGTGAGCGTTGGCCAAAGCCTCATATACTTCATCCAGTTTGCCTTCAAATAAACAAAAGAGACACAAGACAAAATTAAACATACCAATATGTTTGCTGAACTAATCAGTAGTTTAAATACAGCTGAAAGAAGAAGACAAAATGCACTTCCCAAAAGTGAATTAGAGCTGTAAGAGACAACAAGGTGTGCACGTTACTGTAAGAAATTCAGAGGATCATTCACTGTAAGATCTCACCTGACACCAAACTTCACAGCCTGTTCCCAACAAGTGCCTCGACAGTTTTAGAAAAATCACTCATTTCATAGTTGTCAGAATGGAAGCTTCTCACAGGAATGAGCCAGAAGGCATTCAGTTAAGTCTCATGGAAAAGGAACCAACTCCTAGCTCCATGCAGAGCCTGAAAGCAAGAAAATAGCTCCTAAAGCTGTTCATGAGGTAATGAGGCCATTCAGGCCATTTTCTGTCTGTCCCCCAGTTGGCTGTGATGACAAGTGACACTTTTTATTAATTTCACTTATTTTAAAGCAGTTGCATTGTTATTTGCTTTCCTTTAAAAGGGTAAAGAGAGAAGCCACTTTGTTTCTTGGCATGGCTGCATCACCCTAAGCAGTGAACACACAACAAGCTCAGCAAGAGACAGGTTGGAATGGTAGATGAAGGTGGGACTTTTGGTCTGGAACTGTCAGACAACACCATGAGCTACTTCTCTGAATTCCCAGTGCCTGCTCCTTTCCCTTCCTCAGACACAGTGAGTGCAAACCCTCAAGACCTGTACTAACACCACTGAATAAATAAGCATTTTCCACTCCCAATTCTTTATTTATTTCCAGTTCTGAGCTTGTCTTTCCAATCAAAGTCACTTAAGATCCACAGCCAGTTGGACAAGATGAAACACCAGTGCACAGACAGGAGGAACCAGAATACAAAGACAGGAATCCAAAAGCAAGCTCAGGAATTGGCACCTGAGCAAATTTCTTCAATCCTCCCCCTCCATTTGAGGACAGATTCCTACTGAGGGCTCTGCAGTGCATACAAGAGTGAAATACCAAATCCCTCCATGACTTTGGTAAGTATTTTGTGCAACACATGCACAATCCAGTGGGACAGCTGAGTGCACAGAATGTCTCTGCAGACCCATTTCAGTGACCATTTACAGCCTATGTGGAGTTTTGAATGTATCTCAGGGAAAAAAAAAGACTGTGAGGAGGTGCCCAATGTCTCTAAGGAAACCATGTTCATTTTCCCTCAGTTCCTGGAATCCAGCATAGAAATTGTGAAGAAAAACTGGAAACACATTGATGTATAATGTTTCTTATTCAAACTGGCATAAAAAAGAACCCCTAAACTTAAGAAACACAATAAAGGTCAAGATGAGACAGCAAAAGTGCAGATATAAGAGATACTTAGAGCAACAAGGGATTACACTAGTAATAAAGTTAATTTTGTTATGCCACTTTTCTATATGGGATAGTGAGAAGGAGACTCCAAATACAGCAATGATTTTACACTAAATTAATTATTTTAATTCATATATTTGTACTAAATTCAAGAAAAACCTCACATCAGCAGCTGTTCTACAGGTACCTTCTGTGTGAACATATTATTAGTTCCCCACATACAATAATACACTATCATGGTCAAATAATGGCTTTAATCCATCTCTCAGGGAAGAAATATGCATCCAGTTAAAGAAATTGCTGCATTTTTAAGCACTCAAACCTTTCCTCAATGTCTCAATAAATTTTACCATTCCCTTGATTTAAGTAAGACAAATGGAATAACAGGTGAAGAGTCATTGTTATGTAGTTAAGTATATGTTAATTCATGCATAACTGACAGTGAAGATCATGGTTTTATAATAAAAATCACAGGTGGTAACACAGAAGGAATTTTAGCTGTGCTCAAAACTAATTCTTGTTTACTGTTTCTGCAATAAATACCTGAACCTCTGGGCAAAACTGAATCCAAGATATTTCTGAAATCCATTGAAATGGCTTTTTTAATTACTCTGTCATTTAATTGCTGCAGAGATACTGTTTCTTTTAAACATTTAACAGGTAGGAGAATCAAGTTACACACCTTCAAGTGGTCATTTACTGCATTAGAGATGTTTCAGCACTAAAGTTTACTTTTACAGCTTCTTTTTTTGCTAATCAGAACATCCTGCTCAGGCATGTTTGTCTCTATGAAGATGGAGCTCCCAAACTTGGCTTTTGTGTCACCACTGAGGGAAACAGCACCCAGCTACGAGCACCTGAGTGTGCTCAGGCAGTGATGATCTCACTTTGGACATACTAACAATTTAGTCTGGAGTATTCTTCAAACTGAAAATGGCAAGAGAAATTTGTTTACACATAAAAGTCTATGTCTTGGTTTGAGATAAGCAACTGCCAACCCCCCCAAGCACAGAGAGAAAAGCCTCCCTCCTAACACCAGGGAAAGGGAGGAAAAGAGAGGGGAAAGGAAAAAAAAACACTTCAAACTTGTTATGGGTTCCCCCAGGTGGGCCTAGATTTGGGCTCTGAAGTCTGGACTAGGCCGAAGCTGTCAGCTGACTTGAGCTGGGCTGAGCTAACAGCTGACCTCTTCTAGCCAGTAACTTTGTATTCCATACCACATTATGACACCATCTCCAGGGAAGTAGGAACCAGTGTGGGAGTGGTTAAGGCAGTCGCTTCTCAGCCTCCTCTTGGGAGGACACACGATGCTGTCCCAGGGGGGATGGAGAGGACCAGGCCCACCACTGGCTCACAGGGTATCTCAGGAAAGTAAAATGTGTTGTTCTGGGTCTCTCCTTTCTGCTTGAGTTTGTCTCCCTGGGGAATAAGGTTTTTCTTAAGTAATGTGGAGTTAAGACAGTAGAATTTGTGTGTTCATTAAGAAGTGGGGAATTTGTTGTTGCAGACTTGTGTGAGTGAATATTTGTACTCTCTTCTAATTGTCTCTTTCTTTCTTTCTGTGAAAAATATATGTAGTTTTAGTATAAATGCGGTTTGAAGTGTTTTTTTTCTTTCCCCTCTCTTTTCCTCCCTTTCCCTGGTGTTAGGAGGGAGGCTTTTCTCTCTGTGCTTGGGGGGGGGTTGGCAGTTGCTTATCTCAAACCAAGACAAAACGGCATTTATACTAAAACTACATATATTTTTCACAGAAAGGAAGAGACAATTAGAAGAGAGTACAAATATTCACTCACACAAGTCTGCAACAAGTTCCCCACCTCAACTTCTTAACGAACACACAAATTCTACTGTCCTAACTACACATTACTCAAGAAAAGACTTATTCCCCAGGGAGACAAACTCAAGCAGAAAGGAGAGACCCAGAACAACACAGTTTACTTTCCTGAGATACCCTGTGAGCCAGTGGTGGGCCTGGTCCTCTCCATCCCCCCTGGGACAGCATCGTGTGTCCTCCCAAGAGGAGGCTGAGAAGCGACTGCCTTAACCACTCCCACACTGGTTCCTACTTCCCTGGAGATGATGTCATAATGTGGTATGGAATACAAAGTTACTGGCTAGGAGAGGTCAGCTGTTAGCTCAGCCCAGCTCAAGTCAGCTGACAGCTTCGGCCTAGTCCACACTTCAGAGCCCAAATCTAGGCCCACCTGGGTGAGCCCATAGCATTCTACAAATTACCTCCCTGATGAGACTTTAAATACAGAGTGCTATCCATTACTGATGCAAATGTGACACAGTTCTTAAAAAACACCTTTTCAGAAAGCCATCTCAAAACACAACTTCAAAATTAGCAATTTTTTGTGTGGGCAGGAGTGATATTTGAACCAAATTTTTGCACCAAATAGTTTTAGCACTTGATCATCAAACTGAAGAGTAGCACCTCTGCATCAGTGACACTAACTGTCACCTGGCAATTCAGAAACACTTCAGTGAATGCAAACAGACTTAGATTTTGATTCTCTCACACCATTATCACAATAAAAATGGGATGAATGTAACTGGTTGGCAGCTCAGTGTACCAGGGGAAAAAAAACTAGAGTGAACTAGAATAGTTGGCAGCTAATCAAATAGCCAACAGAGGCTTTCTTTTTATCAAAGCTCCCCATCTAACACTGTTTGAGTTAGAAATATAATTCTTCCACTATGGCTTCAGCATCTTGATGAAAGGCAAGATATGTAACACTCAGGTGTTATCTATCTAGAACACCACTCAGCCTTGATAATACCATTATATTATTTTACTGCTCACAATGACTCAAGGATCTTTGCCAAGATTAGTCAACAACAGACAAATTTGCTCCCTTTTCATTTCAGAAAACTAACCCAGGCTTTTGACTGAGACAGCAAAAAGAACAAAGATGAGATCCTGCAAGTACTCCTTGTTCAAGGCTGATGTCCTGTGGGCATCAGTGCTGCTACCAGCACTTCAGTTAGGGGATGACGTCTGTAAATTTTGGATACTCAAGTATCTCTTCAGAGAATGTTACTGCTGCAGCTCCTACCTTCTTTTGGCAAAATGGCTACTGCAGGAGAATGGTCAATGACTTCATAGAGCTCTCTGTCCACATATTGATCAAGCTCAATGAGCCTTTCTGAGGACAACTGTGACATTCCGTGATCACTGGTGATTATGACATTTATCCCATCCCACAGCTTTGCAGCCTTCAACTCAGAGATGAGATATCCCAGTTTGCTGTCAACATCACTAATTACCGGTCCCATAAGTGGGTTTTCTGGGCCCAGAAAATGTCCCAGCTCATCAGGCTGTTCCCAGTACAGGAGACCAAAGTTTATGGGGTTTTTTGATGTAAACCACTCAATAAGCTTCGAAACTCTGTATTCAAAGGGAACAGATTCATTGTAGGGCATATAATGCGTGGGCAGGACTCCATGTATTTTCACATCTGTTCCAGGCCACATAGCTGCACCAGATTTGTGTCCTTTCCTCTGGTTTGTTACCCATATTGGGCTGGCGTCTTCCCAGAACTTGGAGTTATGGGTATCCATTCTGGTCAGGGAGAAAGTTGCATTCAGGACAGGATCGTACATCTCATTAGCGACGATGCCGTGGCTCTCTGCGTAGAGACCAGTCACCAGCGTGTAGTGATTAGGGTACGTTTTCGTTATGAACACATTATTGACCTGCTTGACATGAACCCCATTCTCAATGGCATAATGAAAATTGGGAGTTGAGACTTTATAAATGTAATCCGATCGAAATCCATCAAAAGACACCAGCAGCACCCTGGGCTGGGCTTGCTGGAGAGACAGTGCACTTTGAAGAAATAGTGAGAAAATTCCCAGGACTTTCCAATAACAACTCATGGCTATTCTGGAAGGTATCTGTCCCCTCTTCTGAGGCAACATGGCACCTGCTGAGTAGAGACAGAAGATTTGTTTCTGTTAACCTGTTTTGTCAAAGTATTAACTTAGTTGTAAAAATGAGTAGCTAAAATATTTCTTTTATTTATATCTTATAGGATGTATTTTACAAGAGCATGGACTGACAGGACAAGGGAGAATGGCTTTAAACTGACAGACAACAAGGTTAGATTAGATATTAGGAAAAAATTCTTTACTGTGAGGGTGGTGAGACACTGGCACAGGTTGCCCAGAGAAGCTGTGAATGCCCCATCCCTGGAATTCCTCAAGGCCAGGTTGGACAGGACTTGAAGCAACCTGGGATAGTGGAAGGTGTCCTTGGCCACGGGAGGGAATTGGAACTAGAGGGCCTTTAAGGTCACTTCCAACCCAAACCATTCTGTGATTCTAATTCTGTTCTTAACACTCAAGGATATTGACTATTTCTACCTATGACTGGAATTCCTTATCTAACATCACGACACAATATGACACATAATTTCACATTGTATTGGGTTGTCCTGCCCCGCCTGGGTTTCCTTCTGCCATTCCCAAACACCTTCTTGTTCAAAACTCAAAGCAAGATCCCTGTAAGAACTCACACGGGACTTCCCAGTCTGTAACTTACCTAAAATTTAATGTTAATATTCCCTACTTCTTGCTCAACAGCCTAATTTAAGCCCAAGACTAGATATTACACATTTCAGTCCTGCACCAATACTCCACACAGTTTCCTTTAGGTTTCCATTTTTCATCAATCCTGGGACAAGTCACTACCAAAATTCAGCTGAAAAACAGTGATTTTGCAACAAATAAACTCATCTTTATATTCAGAGTACATAAATATCCTAGTTAATATAAAAACTCTAACAAGCATCTGAATACCACTGCAATGATGGAATGGGATGTGTCATTCTCATAGAATACAAGATACATTCCATGGGAAGTTTTCCCACTCCAGTTCCCCAGTTCCTCTGATTCTCCTCAGTCTCTCTCTCTCATATACATATTTACACTTGAAAACAGCACAAGCACTGCTGACTGCCCAGAGAGGCTGTGGATGCCCCATCCCTGGAAGTGTCCAAGACAACCTGGGATAGTGGAAGGTGTCCCTGACCATGGCAGGGGGTTGGAACAAAATGAGCTTTACAGTCCCTCCCAACCCAAACCCATTCTGTTATTCTAGGATTCCAAGACTTGTAGGCAGTCAAATGTTACACTAAGCTTGCGTGTCTCCCAGAATTAAGATCCAGGCCCTGAATTCTGCTGAGAATACACTGACACTTCAGCGACTAATTCCCCTTTCAGCAACAGCACAGACCAAAATGCTGCAGAATCTCTCCGTTCCTCCCAACAGGGGATTTCTTCCAGCTGAATGTGAAGGAAAGAAGGGAGAACAGGCTGTTGTGTCCATATGAGCCCCATCTGCCAAACTAAACGCGGCCCCACAATTTCCCTTCTGGGGAGCACCAAGTACAGATTTAGGTCCTCTCAAGTGAAATCAAGTCTTTACTCCTGAATTTTACACAGTTAATGATCTCAACATCAACTATGACTCTATTATTCTAATTCCTTAATTGCGTGCTTTGAATAAATAATAAATGATGGGTGACTTGTTTGTTGATGGGTTTATTTCCCCAAGGCCTTCCCATACTGGTCTGCCCTGGATACAACCGGAGCACATCTACAGACCCGGGTCCCTCCAGAGCCCTTCGCCATAAAGCTCTGGGGGCCCGAAGGGCTCTTGGGAGACAAAGCCAGCAGAGAGGACACACGAACACACGGACAGACAGACGGACGGACGGATGGTAGGACAGGCAGTCACCCCGGGCACCGCTCGGCGGCCGCCGTCGCTCAGCACACGCGAATGCCAAGCCCAGGCCGCCGCCCCCGGCCCGGCAGCGCCCGAACCCGCTGTCAGGGCCGGGATGGAGGACGCCAGAGCCCACCCCACCACCACCATCACCACCACTCCACCACCGCCCCCACCCCGGGCCGCCCCGGCGGTACCTGCGGGGCGGCGGCGCAGCGGGCCCGACCCGGCGGCGGGAGGGGCCGGCGGGGCCGTCACTCGGCGTGGGGCGGGCCCGGCCGGGAGGCGGGTCCGGCCGTCACGGGGGCCATGGAACGCAGGGTTGATTCGGTTGGAAGATAACTCTGAGGTGACCCAGTGGGACCTGTGACCGAGCAGCGCCATGACTGAGTGCTTCCTTAAACACCTCCGGGCACGGCGGCTGCCACTCCTCCCCTGGCAACCTGTCCCGGTGTCTGATCATCCTTTCTGTGAGGAAATGTTTCCGTTATGTCCAGCCTGAACCTCCCCGGCACATACTGAGGCTCTGTCTCTTGTCCTGTCACTGGTTGCCTGGGAGAAGAGCCCGACCTCTCCCGGCTGCCCTCCTGTCAGGGAGCTGTGCAGAGCCAGAAGGTCCCCCCTGAGCCGCCTCCTCTCCAGGCTGAGACCTCCCCAGCTTCCTCAGCCACTCCTCACACGGACATGCACTCCAGACCCTTCCCCAGCTTCCTCAGCCACTCCTCACACGGACATGCACTCCAGACCCTTCCCCAGCTTCCTCAGCCACTCCTCACACGGACATGCATCCAGACCCTTCCCCAGCTTCCTCAGCCGCTCCTCACACGGACATGCATCCAGACCCTTCCCCAGCTCTCTCAGCCGCTCCTCACACGGACATGCACTCCAGACCCTTCCCCAGCTCTCTCAGCCGCTCCTCACACGGACATGCACTCCAGACCCTTCCCCAGCTCCCTCAGCCGCTCCTCACACGGACATGCACTCCAGACCCTTCCCCAGCTCTCTCAGCCGCTCCTCACATGGACATGCACTCCAGACCCTTCCCCAGCTCCCTCAGCCGCTCCTCACACGGACATGCACTCCAGACCTTTCCCCAGCTCTCTCAGCCGCTCCTCACACGGACATGCACTCCAGACCCTTCCCCAGCTCCAGTGCCTTTCTCTGGACTTGCTCCAGCACCAAAATGCCCTTCCTGAAGTGCAGGGCCCAGACCTGGACACAGCACTGGAGGTGCCTCAGCAGTGCCAAGAACAGGGGAACACTCCCTGCCTTGGTCCTGCCGCCACACTATTGCTGACATAGCCCAGGTGCACACCTGGCCCATGTTCGTCCTCTGCCAACCCAGGTCCCGGGGTGTGAGGTGACTGACTTCACCTTGATGAGGTGCCCACCTTGATGAGGTGGGAGCAGGGCTCGCTGGAACAGTCCCTGTGCGGCTGTCAGGAGGGGTAGGTTGTAAGTGTGTGGCTGTGTATTGTAAATTAAACACAAATTAAACGGAAATTAAATACAAATTAAATAGAAAGAGAGCCCGGTCAGGGCTAGCTGGGCTATGACCCCACTGTAAAGACAAGGAGCAAAATTTACTCTCTGGATATCGGCAAGTGCTTCTTCACTTAAAAAAAAAGTACAAAGATCAGTGTCTACAGAGCCATTGTACTGTCTGCTCTTTTGTATGGGTCTGAACCATGGGTCATCTACCGACACCACCTGTGACTCCTCGAACGCTTCCATCAGCGCTGCCTCCGTTCAATCCTAAACATCCACTGGTCTGATTACGTTGATGCCATGAATGATCCCTCCCCCCAAAAACAGGACTTCAAGCCACATTAGTGTAGGATAAGATAAAAAGTAAGGGTCCTTTAATATCACAGGGCCTACGGCCCACAGGAATACATGATGACATGCATGTGCCCCAGTTCTTGTTTCCATGGCTTTTATAATAAGATCTCTCCAATCATTGCTTTACACATCTCTCAGTTCAGCCCCAGTTCCACCCCTGGAATTGGGTCTGGGGTCATCAAGACCCTCTGTCTTCATCAGCTCTTCTTCTTCAGGCACACAAAGGTCTCTTGGAGTTCATCCAGTTCTGGCTTTTGGGTCACTCTGACCTATGTTTATGTTTCATTCTGTAGGCCTTCTGATATTCTTCAGCTCTTTACCTTGGAAAGGAGTCTAAACAAGATTAATTTAAGCTCCCTGTTCTGGGACAGGGGTAGTGATAGAAAGGCATTAAATTTAAACTGTTAGAAATATTAACCCTCTAAAAATCTACAACTACTGTGTTCCTAAAATCTACAAAATGTGAAAATCAGAAATCAAAAACCCCTTTGGCATCAACGTGACCAATGTGTCTGTTCTTGAACAGGCAGGGGTCACCAGTACCAAGGCCATGCTGATGAGAACGCAGCTGTGCTGGGCAGGGCACGTCTCCAGGATGGAGGATCACCCACTGCCTCCCGAAGATTGTGCTCTATGGAGAACTCGCCACCGGCTGCCACAAGAGAGGAGCCCTGAAGAAGAGATATAAGGACTTCCTGAAACAACACCTCAGCCTTGGCCATATTGACTGCCACCAATGGTCCACTCTGGCCTCCAATCGGGATTCATGGAGACACACCATTCACGACGCTGCTGCTTCCTTTGAGAATGCACGGAGAGTCAGTCTGGAGGAGAAAAGACACCGCAGACAGAACCGTTCCTTGCCAATGTCACCCAGGGAGACGTTCCCCTGTGCCTTCTGTGACCGGACCTGCCTGTCCCGTTTCGGCCTTTTTAACTACCAGCCCTTCCCAAATCTCCACTTGCGAAGCCTAGCCATGATAGTGATTCTTCCCATCTTGTGCTCTGAGGCTCTAAATTTTCTATTTATTCCCTGGCATATACTTCTTCCCATGTTCTGATGTCCAGACTCACGGCCATGCTCTGGCAAGAAGAGCAAAATGAGTTTATCCCTCTTCTTCTCATGAGAAATTAAACTTCTGAGCGGGACAAAAATCCAAACAGATTCCCATTCCAACCCTTTCTAGTTGAGGATCTGTGCTGTGTATGGGTCCACAGCCTAAGCCTTGTGTGAACACAAACCTCATCCCACTTCATGGCAGTGTACAAAACCAGTATCCTCTTACTGGTGCATAGGAACATGCAGCTTAGTAAGCATTTTATAGCTGGCACTGCCTATTTGGTATATATACAGATACATATATGTGTGTGTGTGTGTGTGTGTGTCTGTGTGTCTGTGTGAGTGTCTGTGTCTGTCTGTGTCTGTCTGTGTGTGTGTCTGTGTCTGTCTGTGTGTCTGTGTCTGTGTCCGTGTGTGTCTGTGTGTGTGTGTGACACCTTCCTCCCCCTCACCCCAGCTCTAGGAATTGTAATAGGAGACCAGGTTCTTTTAGTTCTTTTCTTAATGTCCTTTTTTCCCTCTTTCCTTAGGGTTCTGTTACAGTATGAGCCTGGAGCCTGAGACTAGTCCAAGACTAGAGATGCACATTGCTGCTGTGGTTGGTAGAAGCTGCAGATGTGGCTGTTGTACATGGAAAACAACTGGACCACACGTGTAGCACAAAGTTCATCATCTGATTCCTGGTTGTGACCTGTACCAAAAGCAGTAAAACTCGTTAAAAAACTGCACATGAGTATTGAAATCTCTAGTTATGTGTCCCTCAACAGGAATGTCCTGTCCCATGCTGTTATTCTTATTAGCTAGAAAAGGTTGGGCTCGTATTTTCTGTTGGTTCAGGTTTGATTTTGACCTCTCACTCGGATCCAGAGGTGTTGAGAGCTGCCTCTGCAGTGGCTTGAATCTGTCACTAGAGGGTACAGGTGTACCTGGATTTAAGGAACTGCTCTAAATAGTTGGAAATGATAATATTTATCTTGGATGCCAGAAATGGTTCAGCTGCTTAACACTGTTATAAAATGAAAACAAAGCATGGACAAAGGAGTTTGCTAATTCCACCAAAATGTTTAATACCATAGTAGATTTTCATTGAAGTACAGAGCTAATGTGAATATTTGTACAAAATATGTGGTTAAAAATAGTATTGATTTATAATATATACAGATATGTCACATCCGTGTCAGAAATGCAGACACTCGAATGAAACCATGAGTAATGCTTTTAAATCTACAACAACATACACGAAATATTTTTGCAGCTACCCACAGTAGGACAACTTGCCAAACTGACACTTAAAGATCCGTCAGTCATTACAGATGGCATTTCTTTTGGAAGTTTCTGAACAAGAATTCTGCTCTAAAATGGATTCATAACATTTACCTTCATTAACTGAACAGTGAAGAGAACACACCTGTGTGACACTAATGTAGACACAACTTCCTTGCACTACATAAATGATCAGTTACAATAATTTGTTAAACCAAGGCTGATTTTCTGGTGAGAATAACAGAGAAGTTTAATCCTTCTTGTTGGATACTCTTACTGATGTGAGGAAACCCCTGACTCAAATGGGCCCTTGATACAGCTCTCAGTTATGTGGATCTGAATCCTGAAGTCTGTCTGAAGGTTCTGAATAAGTTAATTTTTCCTTTGAGGCTGCTCACACTTCGCAGCTTTCCCAGCCTGACCCCAGCAAGGACCTCACTAACAAACACCCCCAATCTCGGCTTTTGCTGCATCGGGACATAGTCCTATATTGATGACTCTTGCTGTAGCCCCAGAACCTCTGTGTAGTGACTGAACAAACTGACAGAAGAAGAGAGAACCCAGGATAGTTTTTAAAGTTTTCTGAGCATCTCTGCAGCAGAGGCGTTTGGAGTTCCTGCTCATCCAACCGGAACGCTGCTGCTGTTTTGCTTTTAACGGTGCCAGCTTCCCTCTCCTCCAAGCCAAAACAAATACACTCCATACTTCAAATAGAGCTGTGGGAAAGAGCTTTTACAACACTTCCTCCCTGGTCATTTTACCCTTGAATGCTGCAGTTTACATGTATTTAAAAACAGAGCACAGCTCACATTAGAAAAACATCTCCTTTTAAGAGAAGCTTGGAATATTGAAAGCTGCTGTGCTCCCTCAGAAGATGGGCTAAACTAGGAAAAGCTGTGTTTGGGTAGCTTTTGTTGTTTGGTTGTGGGGTTTTTTTGCTACCATAACTAGTTATGCAAGAGCTTTATGTGAGGGTGAGTGTAAATGAGGGTCTCACAGGGACTTCAGCCCATACCTGGTTTTGCTTTTTAGTAAACCAGAATTAAATGTGATTTCTTAGGCAGAGGAGAAGCAAGGAAATGCAAAAGTCTTACATTCACACTGGTATGTGAGAGAAAGCCTGAAGTGGCTAAAGTTTAGTGGTAAAATATTTGCCACCAAAGAACAACCAAAATTAAATTCAGTTAAGGTTCTTCAGAGGATCTGAAAGCACTGTAACCATAATCAGCCTGAGATCCTCTGGGACACACAGCTCTCTGCCATTCACAGCTGAAGCTCTGAAGCTCATTTCCCAGTGCTGCCTCCAGTGCCAAACAAGATGGAAGGACCACAACTGGCATCTCAGTTACACAGCTTTTCAGTCAGGTCGGATGGAGAACCTCACTGTAGTGGGTAATAATAAAGAATTAACCAGGCCTCCTGCATTTCACCTCTAAAGTACTCCACAAGAAGTTTACTATTACTACTTATTCTAATAATAATGGAGGTTAAGGCCTGTCCTTTCCAAAGGAATCAAAGAGATCATAGTTTACATTTCCAGCAAGACTTAAAGGAAATCTAATTTTCGGAATCATGAACAATTATCCTTTGAGAAGCTAAGTCTTTTATGCCAGGCACAAAATAAAAAAAATATAGTTTTTTCAAATCCAACATAAGATCTTCACAGGACAGTTATCAACAAACTCATCTCCCAGTTTCCAGTCCTTTGCAAGACCCAGTACAAACTGATGAAAGAGACATCAAACAATTAATTTCAAATTTTATAGCAATGAATGTTACTAGAACTCTTTCCCCAGCCTGGCTGGCAGTTGGATACCATGTTCCTTGTCCAAGCACTCACGCCCACTGCATCATCCATAATTATAAAAGCTTGGTGAGAACCACATCAGGCCAGGGATGTGCTTTTGCTCACCAGGGACTGTGCTACAGCTTTTTTGTGTACACTGAGCCAAATTCACAGCAAACCAGTGCAAGTTCACATGACTCTGAAACTGCAGCAGCTTAAAATGGAACATGGCATATCCTGAAACAGTTTGGCCTATGGCACACATTTAAGCATTTTCAATTCTACCGGGGTATACACCACACTACTCAGTTTATTGATATAGTTTAACTCTTTAAATGTTGCTTTTCCAAATGCCAATGCAAGCAGAACACAAAAATACCATTTGCCATATTTATTATTTTAAACTAAGCTCTGAATTATACAAGTGTAAAAGTGATTAATTAGCCAATAGCTTTTTAATACTCCTATAAAATATGACTAAATAGAATATTTCAAAAGTATATACAATGCAATGGAAGTGCTCACAGCATCTGGCACAATGCTCAGACAAACCACTGGAATCACAGCTTGCATGGTGGTTCGGTCCATTCCCCAGTACAAACAACAGTCTGTGTTTTTGCAGAAAGCTTTTTCAGTGTTGCTGAATGGGAGGGAGGGGGGAAAAAAGACCAAAATATAACTAACCCACCCCTCCCGCTCAATTTAGGATCAAATAAATGCTACACAATTTATCCAGAATTTTTATAATATAAATCACTTTACCGTGACTATGTCCGGTGTCTTGTTATGGTTGAGGAAGGGATGCACTTTCCATGTTTTCTTGCCAAAAACAAAGTGTGCTGGAGTTTGTCTGTCTATGTTGAGAATGGGTGAGTTTGTACTACCTTGTCTTAATTTCAAAAATCAAGGCCACAGAAATTCTTTATTGTTCTATTCAAAAAGAGGAGATTCCAAAATATCCCTTCTCCATGCACTGGAAATGTGTTCATGCTTTACACTGTACTGAGGAAGTCATTATAATTTTGATTTCATATCTGAAGAGGTCAGAAAGGACAAGCAGGCAGCAGGCAACAGAAACAGCAACTGTACTCCCCTGATTTCCTTCTCTTAATTTTCATAGAGCAGCAGGAGCAATGTCCACCCAACAGAGGCCCCAGGGCATTGCTGCCAGCTGCTCCCACTGGCTCCTGCTTTGGGAAGGAAATTAAAAGAATGTTGGCTGTGTCACTGTGCCTCAGGAGCCACAATGTAACAGTGACATTTCATTCTTCCAGGGTTATGACATGGGAGAATCTACTGACTGACACCTGTGAGAACTGCAAGTCAGAGCGACTGAGCTCAAAGATGCTACAGAAAAGCAAATTCCCACTGAAATAAGTAGGGACTTTGCCTCTGATTTACTGAATTAAATAGGACAGTTCCCCTTCCAGATGGACAGCATTTTTTGAAAGGAGCCTTCCTCCCGTGCCAGGGAAGAACCAGCCTTTAGCAAAATACCAGCTTCTCTCAAGCATCACAAATGCTGTGACTTTGATGATAAGGACATTGTTTCACAACACCTGAAACATTACCTTTATAATGACCCATTATTTTATCACATACAGGTGATACATAAGCTTTGACCACAGTTACAACAGGCTGCTTTGAATTTTCAGGTTTGCAGTTGTGTTTCTATTTCTGTGCTTTAAGCAATGAGCTGTGTCCCACTGCCTCCTCAGGGTAGCACTACACAGCTTTACAAAGCCCAGAGCAGTCAGTGAATGGGGCCTCATTTTAAATCTGTCTGAAAATGCACTTTAAGGAAAGAATATTTAAGGTCCAGTGATTTAATTTGCAGTATAGTTTTGCATCATTTGAGGCCAAAGTCCTTGGTTCAGAACCAAGTCTCTTCAAAGTTTGAGAACATGGATACAAGGACAAGATTCAGCCTCCAATAGTCTTGTCTGTAAAAAAGCCCAGAGTATTACCTTTGATTGGTGATGATCTCTGATCACTTATGTGTTTAATACTGATCTAAACCCCACGGGCCTCAGCATTCTGTGTGTTCTCAAAAAAGCCAGTGGTACTCCTAAAATATGGTGTATGGCCTATGACAGTGCTTTCAACAGCAACATCAGGGTATAGTCCTAGGGTTGTGCATGACAATTTGTTTACTTAAACCAATTCTAAATACATTACTGAAAAAAATAATTGAAGTGAAACCCCTAAAGACTTACTTTAAGAAAACTTTACACAGTAGGAGGATATTACACACGAGGATATTAAAGCCTCACTTTCTGTTCAGTCTCTGCTGTAATTAATGTGCTTCTATGCACCACTATGTCCATAATGTAGTAACAAGTATCAAATTATACATAAAGCACTACATCTCATCAGGAATATCAGGGGGCTGTGGTGGTCAGGGAATGAACTATATGAGAATGACAAATCCTGATTCTCAGAACGTCCTCCCCATGCATGCTGGGAATGCCATCTCCTGCCATTACTGACAGAGCAACACGCTTGTTGTCCTGGAAGTGCCACTGAGCCAAGACCCCAGCAAGGGGAACTTGACCCTGCTGAAGCTTTGTAGCCTTGCTGCTAATTAAGGGTGTGATGGAACCCTCCCTCAGAAACCAGATCATTAGGTTTTATGACAAAAATCTTGATTACAGAACCTAAACTGACTTTTCAGATCCCAGAATGAGCTTCCAAGATGTATTTACTTATTTTAGCCTGTAAAGGATTTTAAACTGTGGAATCTTGCTGTGCCATTTCATAGTCACTTTGGGGAGTACAGCTGCAGCTAATTAGCTCAAAAATCCCACCGTACCTTACACATATGCTCAGTTTCTGCAGTATTAATTTCAGTGGAACTACTCATGTGCATAAATTAAGCGCATGCTTAAATATATGCAAAATCTGAGCTCAAATGTCTAGAAAATATGTTCTCAAAATGACAAGTATGCATTAAAAAAATAAATCATCATGGAAGATCTACCAGACAGGGAATCCGGGATCTGTCTGCTGTCAGCCATGATGCAAACACAGAACAATTTTTGTAACTCAGTATATATTGCAAGTGAAAGAAACATGCAGGACAGAGTGAAAAAAGGGGATTCAGTTGCATGCAGTCTAATTTCAAGTGTGTAAGTATGGTCCTGTTTTCTTTGGCCTAAAAAAAGAGGAGAAAAAAAACAACAACAAAAGAACTCCAACTAACCTCTCCTCACCTCTACAAACCCAAACTGCATACAGCTCAAAAAGGACTTTGAAGCACAGGAAATGGGAAGGGGAAAGGGCTGAATATTAGAGATGTACGAGTAATTACTGACAGTTTCAGGGCTATTCACCACACCGCTAGGAAAGCATTCAGCTTGTATCACTACTGGAACTTACAGCTATGACAGAGAGCAAAGAATCCCATCTTAAATTAGCAGTCAGTCAGTTTCTTCCTCAGACTCAGTGAGCAGCACTACTCATATCCTGATGGAAGATAAATTGACAATCCCTGTTGATATTCTGGCTCCCTCCTCCTCAGAGAGAAGGACTAACAAACACCAGACCCTCCAGCTGCGTCTCTCCTCAGCCCAGAGAGCTCCGTCTCACATCCCTGCCACCATGTCAAACCAGTGTTCTTTGCAGCTGCTGGTGGAAGAGGGTGGCTTTCTGCTGTTCCTAAAAATACTGCAAAGACAGTATTCCTTACAGAAAATTCCAGGGGAGTGAAAAGGCCACCAAGCTGCTAGTAGATTAAAAACAACACACATACCCCCTTAAAAAAAATAAAGGAAAAAGGGGAAAAACTCTCTGCTGGGAAGTGAGGAGGGCATAGGAGCAGGCTGCTTGATGAAGGGCAGTAGCAAGTATCTTGGGAGTTTGAATATCAAGCCTGCTATCAGCCTCATTTCCACCCTGAACGATCTCTCTGGTAGTGGTGTTTCAGCATGCAAATTACAGCTGTGAAAAGATCCTCAGACTGAAACCCTCCCTTGTTCCTTCAGCCTTGTTTTGCCTTTTCTAGCTAGAACTATTAGTTGGTGTGATATGGTTACATGTACAAAGATCTTTTTCCTAGCCCTTTTGTTATATAGCCTTGATTACTGTGAAGGGGTTTCAGTGACCTTAACGTCCCGGTACTCAGAAGGCAATGGCTGCCTTTGAACAGAACAAAGCAAACAAAAACCAAGAGCTGTGCTGGAGGAGAAGTGCTGCTTCTGCCGGAAAGGCTCAATTAGACACAGGCGGCGGCAGACCGGGGCGTCGAGTTTGAATGATTTTTGGCTTTGGAGAATTCTTTGGGTCCTCGTCTTCTTCCATGTCGCTGTCGCAGACGTGCACTACGACACTGGGAGTGGACTCTGTTCCTGCGTGCAGCTCATATTTCTCTCCTGAAAGCAGAGAAGAACAGTTACATCAAAAGCTGTCTGTGTGAGTAGCAACATAGACGGTGGCACTCCTGGACCGCAGAACAGTCCTGCACCTGGATAGGGCAGGTGCGTGTGTGCTGCTCCTCAACACAGGTGAGGGCCAGCACGGCTGGACTCTGCCAGCTGTCACAACAGATCGTGCGGGTTCTGCCCTGGGGGCTGTGATCATTGCTCTGTTAAGGCACGAAAAACTACAGGCACACTGCTGTCTGTAATGGTGCTTTGCACCAATACTGGTGCCGACAGCAGCGAAATAAACCTACAAAGTGTGTGTGGCTCTGCTTCGCGAAGCGAACGAAGATTTGGGCAGGGCTGTCCCCACGTGGCTGTGCCCTTCCAGCCTGCGCAGTGGATTTTAGGTGAGGCTCAGCGTGCGCAGAACTGGCCCCACCGTTTCAGTCCTGAGGTTCATCTGCCACGGCCGAGCGAGCTTGGACAGTGCCAGTGAAGTCCTCAGGACTAGAACCTACAGCACCCGGCATTTCCCAGGAGGTCTCCCATCCAAGTACTAATCCGGGGCTGACCCTGCTGAGCTTCCGAGATCTGACGGGATCGGATGTCAGGGAGGCATTTAACTGCCCTAAACCTACACCTACAAAGTACGAAGAGGAGAAAAACCACATAAGGTCATGGTTAAGAAGAGGAACTGGAACTCAACCCATCAAACCTTTTGTCTGAAGTCATGTCACATCTGTTGGGTTGGGACTGTTCTCTGTTGTTGGTGTCCTTCACTTTAGGGAGGCTCCAGCCACATTTAAAATCCACTAGATTCTGCAACTTATTGCCCTCAGGCAGACTTCAACACTTGATCTAATTTCTCCAGAAATAAAAAAAAATACGTATCTCTGCTCCAGATGGATTTTGAGTTTCAAAGCTTTTTAGCTGGGGCTGTAACAAATTTTGTCTCTGCAGATGAGATTACACAGTCTACCAATGCCCACTAGCAGGCTAAATGCTTAAGCAGTAAATTACATTTTCTGACTATCTACATTCCTTTTTTAAGTCTCCACCCAACAGTCCTGCAAGGAAGATGAACATGGCTTGGGTGGTTTCCTGCCAGTGTCCACAAACAAACAAGGGATCGGACACAGGATTTTCAGTCCTGCATTCAGCCTGCTGGCAGTACATGTGTTTTAGATTGTACATGGGATACTAGAAGGTATTGGTTATTAAATTGCAAGGAATTAAGACTTTAAGGAAAAAATATTCCCTGCAAAATATTCAGAGGTGAGGAAGGTGAGGTCCCAATATACCCAGCTGACCTCTGTGGTGCGCCGACCCCTAAATGCTGCAGCACAGGCAGAACCTGGCAGTGCCAGGTGTTGTATGATGGAAGCAAATGGCAGTCCCTGCCTCAAAGCACTTGTAGTTTGCTTGTGGTACTAATTTGGATTTTTATTTGTTAGGCACTTTGAGGCAGAGTCATTCATGTGAAGAAGAGGTTGCAGGTTTGGCCCTGCATTAGCACACACAGTTCTGCGACTGTGCTCACATGCTTGTTTGTGCTGGCAAATTCCTGGTAAAAATAATCCTAGGTGGCTTGAGACTAGAGGACATGCTGTATTTTTGCCTAAAAAAATAGGAGGCAACTAGTGAATAATAGCTATAAGTCAGGCATCTTGCTGGGAGAAATATTTCACTGCTGTGATACCATTAATGTTGACATTTAACTGCTCTATTTTTGGCAACCTTTCCTCTGAATCCAAATTGAGCAAAGCATTACAGGTCTTGCTGATAGGCTAAAATATAAAAAAGAGAAATAGCTCAGTTGTGCTGCATTGAGAAATTATATGGTTTTTCTTTGCCCATTTTCCCTGCGGGCTTCAGCTAATTTCTCAGCTCTGGGCTGACGTCAATGCTGCCATCCAGCACCGAGGGCTGCATTGGTCACTGTCAGCGATAGGCAGCTCTGCAGTGCCACAAACACGCAGCACCAGGCTCGTCCTCCTACACCAGCGCCGCTGAGTAAATCAGATTCACTGCCCTCTTAAAAGGTGATAATCCCAGTTCAAATGCCACATTCTTTTACTGCTCGAATCCTTCCCAGAAGGACTCTTTCCGCTGAAAAAGAACAGTGGAAATAAGTACAGACACAAGGAAAAAATATTCAGATGCCTCTGGCACGAGTAACTGCAGCAGCAATTAATGTCACTTTGCAAACCAAAATGTGATGCACTTGTAAATTAGGTTTTTAAGGCATACAGTTATTTCTGAGCATAAATGAGCTGCAGACTCTGTTCTGTACTCAGGATCACTCATGCCTGCAGAACTGTGT
This sequence comes from Pithys albifrons albifrons, assembly GCF_047495875.1. Classification (NCBI taxonomy): domain Eukaryota; kingdom Metazoa; phylum Chordata; class Aves; order Passeriformes; family Thamnophilidae; genus Pithys; species Pithys albifrons. The sequence continues at coordinate 3,151,869 of NC_092459.1, forward strand.
CTCAAATGGTACAAAACCTTTTCATGGCTGAGCCAGGAGTGGGACAACAGTAACTCTGGGACTTTTGTACAGCTGTATCTTGTTCCAGAATGTAACCATTGTTTGTGGAAAAACACTAAGGTGATAAGCACAAAAATAAGAATCCAATTGATACAGCCAGATTAGCTCTTCCCTTCTGCTTTTCTCTGTAGTTTTTTCTTTCCTCTTAAACAACACCTCCAGCAAAATAAAAAAAAAAATTAGTTAAATTTGCAGCAGTTCAACCACTGAAGTAATGGTTGAGTCACTGCCATTGAGTTAATGTTTACAAGACCTACGTTATCACAAGCTATGAGTAGCAAGTCGAGTCAGCATAGTTAAGAGTCACCAATTTCTGTAGCCATCTCATCCAACTGTCTCTGATGTGGCCTCATTTGTATTCTCAGGCCCTACATTGCCCCACACTTCTGCTACTCCCACTCACCTGAAAAAATCTTACAGGTTAAGCCAAAGAATTCTAGGGGAGAGCAGTCCTTCTCCTTCAGCAATCTTTGGCCAATCTCTGTCCTTTAATAATTATTTTAACTATTCACATGAGCCGAGATAGCAATGATAACTCACATAAATTTACTCAGAAAAGTACCACAAAATTTATCAAATGTATATTTACATCCAATCTCTGCCTTCAAGATATAACATAGGGAAGAATTAAGGTGTGTCATCTCCACAATACAGATTTTTCAGAAAATATCTCTGACAAACCCCTGAAAAAAAGCAGTGATGTTCCTCTATTCACTTGCTTCACATAAGAAAAACAATAAGAATTTGAAGTTTTCCCACTCAACAATGAGCACGGCTACTTTTACGTCACGAAGCCCAACCTTTGGTGACCACATGAACCATGAGCAAACCCCTCAGCCTCAGGTGACGCAAGAAAGACGACCACAAGAACAGCACAAAAACGACTTTTGATATTTCAGAATTAAAAGTAATGGCATGGGATTTTCTATCCCTTTGTGAATCACTACTGTGACCTTTCACTGATGGTGCAGCTCCTGTCTAATGAGGCCCTTCTGTCTAGCAAGGATGATGTTCATATACCAAATGAATAATGAACTAATAGTAATGATACTGTGTAGCTACCTCATCCCTGATTCAGACTCAGGAGCAAAGGTTAATCGCGTTTCAGAGCTGCCTGTTCCATGTTAAATGTGGCATTAGCATCATAAAAATACCTTCTACTTACAGTCCCTTCATCCAAGTATGTTACAAATAATAGGGTACAAATAACAGGTGGTCCTTTGTACAGGTGCATGGTGATGATGGAAGAGCTACAGCCCATCTCACAAAACAGCTCCACAGCATGGATGTGCCATATGTAAAATGGAAGAGCTGCTCCCTGGAAGCCCATTATTGATGTTGCAGGAGCAGGGGAACCTCCTCTCCTGCCCAGAGGGAAAGTTTTCTGCACTCACCAGCTCTCCTGTACCCTGCCCCTGGTAAGGGGAGGGAAGGGCAGAAGCAGCCAGAGAACACAAGGGAAAGGAAGGACAGATGAAAAGTTTTATTTATCACCATTTGTTTGCCCCTCCATCTCCTTTTAATCCTCCCTGGGAGTCATATGAAGTATTTAGGATTTCCTTTGAATTAGTGAGAACAAACATGTGAGTTTTAAGACACCTGGGGACAGCAAATTTGCGTGAGACACAGTTTGAAATCCCTGTGTGTGTGATATTTCCTGGGCAGGGTCCTGCTTTCTCCTGTTTTCCTCTTCCCTGAGGAGGAGTGAGCCAAACACAGAGCAGAGCAGAGGCAAGAGATATTCATCCTCCTCAAGAAGCCCAACTAGAGCATGGCAGGAACAGCGACTTCTGAATTGCTCAGAAACAAAAATGAAACCCAGACCAAACAGCCAAGTGGCATAGACAGCTGCCAGGTCTCCTCTGTGTCCCAAGAGCCATCACTGTGGACCCAAGAGCCACCATCTGTGACACTTCAGAATGGTGCTTTTGTAATGTGAAAAATGTATTTTACATGACCTGGAGTGTAGCCTGAGGTGCAGAGCCTGCTGGAATGCTGATGAGGGGCTGGGAAATGTGGAGAGAACCAAAACTGGTACAGACTTGTCTATATGGGCCACTGGAGATGGCACCCAGCCTGCACTGGTTTTCCAACAGTGCCTGAAGCTGTGGAGGTGAGTGGCAGCTGAGAGAGTGTAAAATCACACTGGGGAGTGCATGGAGCAGGTAAAGTGCTCACCACTCTGACCTATATTGTGTATTATTGTGTGGTGCAGATCTCAGGAGCAGAGCAATGATCTGTGAATCAAAGTCATGGGATAAAGTGAATTTGTGTGGGCAGCAGGCAGGGATTGAGGTTGGCAAGCGGAGGCCAGGGTAGCACCTGGAGAAAGGCATTTTCTGCAGTGCAGCTGGAAAGTAAGGTAGTACAGAGCAATCTGTTGTGAAGAAATTGGGGTGACAAATTTGAAAGAGGCAGTGGGGGAAGCAGGACAGATGTGGGCAGGTTGCAGAGCGGATAGGAAGAGGACTGCTTTCCAAAAAGAAAGGGCAGATTTTAGTGCCAAGAGGATGGTTTGTAAATCACTGCACTACTAAATGGCAAACAGCTGCCTTTCCTTTGAGAGCAACAGCTCTGCTGTAGATATAGTTTGGACCTGGAGATTCCCCCTCCCTCCCCTTACAAGCATTTCTCATATAAAATTTTTCTGGTCTTCCTCAGTGGGATGAAAAGACATGAGGGCTTAGACTACACAACAGCTTGGTAGGTTGCAAACATTCCTGTAGGAAAAGGTTAGGTCCAAGTCAGGCCAGGCAAGGATACAACCTGGACCTAACAGGCAAAAAGCCAACGAACCACCCCAGCTCAGTGCAATGCCTTTACATCTTCATTGGCTTTTCAAATCTGGAAATTCTCTTGACAGTGGGAATGCTTTCCATCAAACTGATTAATGATCACACTTCTTTATTTGAAATATATTGAAAAAATTTTAGGTTGGTGGTCAGCACCAGGCACAGTCACAGTTCCTGCCTCTGACTGATCTACAGCATTCTGTTCATGCCTCATTTACAGCCTAATTTCTGCATCTGCAGAAAGTGAGAATACACATCAATCAACCAGGATCTTAATTAAATATGCCATGATCTTCCCTAAGAAGTAAATGCACCCTCACTGATCTCAATTTAAAGGGGAAGGACCAAAAACAGCTTCCCTTTGAGCACAGCAGGAAGAAACCTCTTCCATTAGATCTCTGAGATGCCAGTCCCTCACTGCTGCAGCAAAAACACCTGTCCTAAAACTGAGATTGGAAAAAGGGGGCACACAGAAAATCTGTTAACTCGCTTCTAACATATTCATTGTACTCTGGAGCAAATCTCTCAATGTGTTGCACTCGGGGCAGTTTTGGTCTCTAATTTTGTGGCTATGATAATTATGGCAGCGTTCTGTGACAGGAGGTGACCTGTATTCATAGAATGGGGAAGGAGTGTATCCAAGTGGTGCATCTTGCATTCCCAGCAAAGTAGGTCAGTAAAACTCACCTTATGCTGAGGACATACAAAGACACTTCACTATTCACTAGCTCAAATGAGTTTTCCTTATCCTTAGATATTTATTTTAACAAATCACAATCTTTAATACAGCAAAGATTCCTCACAAGTTAAAGACATGGAAGTCAGGCTCCAACACTCACAGTCCTGTAAACAATTGTCCCAGTGTTTCTCAACAGCTGATAAGCCATAGTTACATTTTTTAATTGTGTTTCTGAATGAAGAAAACATCTCACTTTGCTGAGGCTACCAGTGCTATTGGATTCCCAGCAGAATGTCTTACTGCTGCGATACTGAGAAATGAGCGTTCGTGGGATTTGTTTTTCAATGAAATTCTAAACATAGTAAATGTACGACTGAGAACAGCAGCACTATTTTAAACCCACCACTGCAGTTAACTAAAATTGATCCCTCTAACGAGTGCTAAAAATAGAAAGAAGAGAGCACACAGTGACTTTTCATATTGCTCCCTGCAGGCTCCTTAAATCTGGGTGAATTTGACCTTCACGCAAAGCTGTCCCAGAGTGTGGGACAATGAGTGATATTTCACATTCCACTGCTCCAGAACAGGAATTGATTTATTACCCAGCTAGCTTGGGAATTTGTTTACATGTTTCCATTTATAACACTGCTGCATCAAAGGAATAAAAAAGGGAGGTTTTTGTTTTTCTTTTATTCAGCAGTTTAGAAGCAAAGTATCAATTCTGGAAATAATAATATGCTGTATATTATGAAGTGTTACACCTCACTGCCTTTTTCTCTGGGCTTTGCTGCTGAAGGGGAATAAACCACAGGACACACTGATGTTCTCCTGATATGTATTTTCCTCCTGAAAGGGAATGCATGTGAAAAAGACAGGAGATAATCCTGCAAACCTTGTGAACAATGAAACATCTTCCTGCACCCCACGCACTCCAGTTTTGGGTTACTCTGGTGCAGGTGCACAAAAGCCCCAGTGATAAGATGTCTGCAAGTGGAAGCTGCTCTCAGAGCAGCCAAGCAACATCTCCAGTAGCTGGGGAGAAAAAAATTCTCTCATCCCACAGGCATTTAAAAAATAAACTGCTAAATTTTCGTGGGCTCACCCCTCCAATTGTTATTAGATTGGATTTGAAGTGTTTTATTTTGGTATGACGATAATTTAATAAGTTATTTTTTCTTTGTGGTTTATGAATGTAAATCAGATTAATTTCTAAATGATACTGCTTAGACCTGAAACTGGAACATTTTCCACTTTGAAATTTTTAAAAGAGGATGCTTTAACAGCCTTGAAAGAAAACCATTTGTAAAGATGGCTTAATTAAATCAAAAGTAACCCTCTCCTAAGAAAAGTTTTGGCTTCATCAGATGAGCATTTTCTAAGAGAAAGCATAGTCTGAAAATCCCAGCTATCTTCAATTACTGGCATTAGCTGAAGGTAGGAAGACAGAAGAAAGCCTGTCTGCATTACCCAATGACATTGATTCTGTGTTAACAGAGGGTACAAGTTACCCCATTCCTCCTGCGTGCAGTTTTCAGCAGAAAATGAGCATTGCTAACAAAGCAATCCTGCTGGGATTGGGAAAGGGTAGTTCACTCTTGACAAACTTGTTAACATGCGAGATTCTCCACTCCAGTGGAGCTGCTGTGATGCCTAAACATTGGACGAGATATCTGCATTTTGGAATGCAGTACTGAGCAGATGTCATTTAAAGGAAAAACTCCTCATATTCATGGCCAAACATTTGTCCAGTTCTCACCTAAGCCATCAATTGTCTCATCTAAGCACAAACACCAGCACAGTATATTTGCTAAGAAAGCTTTGATCTGCTGTTTAACCCAACAGCACTCATGAGCTGCAGGTAACATATAATTCTGTACATATGGCTAAACTCATTCTCAAGAAAAGAACCAGTTGACATCCCTCAACTTAAATTCAAAGCTTTAATGCAATTTACAGGCTTTATGCCAACTCCCTCTATAGCTATCATCTATGCTGATAATTCTTGTCTTCTTTTTCTGACATATTTTCACCCAAGGGCCACAGGCTTACCTGGTCCAAGCTTGGAAACTGCATAAAGGAGGTCATAGTTGATGACAGGTGTAGCATCATCTATTGGTTGCCACCCTACAGGTGGGGAGGCTGGAGGCGAGATGAGAAACTGTTTTGCAGGCTGTGGTGGTGCCAAGTGAAGCTTGTCTCCATCTGTCTCAGAGGTCTGAATCTTTAAAGCACAACAAAGACATTGTTTAGTACAGCATAGAATCATGGAATGGTTTGGGTTGGAATGGACCTTTAAAGGTCATCTCTTCCAACCCTCCTGCAATGAGCAGTAACATCTACAACTAGATCAGTTTGCTCAGAGCCCTGTCCAACCTGACCTTGACTGTTCCCAGGGATGGAGCACCCACAGCATCTCTAGGTAATCTGTGCCAGTGTTTCAGTCTCATTGTAAAATACCTTTTCCTTCCATCTAGTCTAAATCTGCCTTATTTTAGTTCAAAACCATTCCCTCTTGTTCTATTGCAACAGGCCCTGATAAAAGGTTTGTCCCTATCTTTCTCACACACCCCCTTCAAATACTGAAAGGCCACAACAAGGTCTCCCTTCTCCTCTGCTGGCTGAGTGACCCCAACTCTTTTAGCCTGTCTCCACAGCAGAGGTGCTCTAGTCCTATGATCATCCTCGTGTCCCTCCTCTGGACCTGCTCCAACAGGACCATGTCCTTCCTGTGCTGAGGACCCAAGAGCTGGATGCAGCACTCCAGGCAGGCTCTCACAAGGGCAGAGTAGAGGGGGAGAATCACCTCCCTGGACCTGCTGGTCACTGTTCCTTTCACACAGCCCAGGACATGGTTGGCTTTCTGGGCTGCCAGAGCACATTGCCAGGTCACGTCCAGCTTTTCATCCACACAGGACGGTTAAATGCAATGATTACTCAAATCACACACTTCTAAACCCAAATGCTGCCCAGGCAGGGTTTCAACGTCAGTCTCAGCAGAGAAGGCCTGGAGATGAATTTAATCTCAGCCTTACAGATGGTGCCTCTGCAGTAAATGCACAGTGGGGGGCTGTTATATCAGCAAAGCTACACTGTTTGTGCCTATTGTCTACCTTCTCTGAGGATAAGTACAAAGCTTTGGTATCCACAGCTGCTAGCTCAGACATTTTTGAGGCTGAAAAGAAACTGTTGTGATCTCCTGGTCTAAATGCCTAAATAAAAACAGACATTACACAAGAAACCAGTAACTCCTGCACCAAGACCTTATAAGTAACTTCAGAAAGATTTCTAAATATTTCATTTCATTAGTTGAAGTAATGAAGGACTCTATCATGTTCCTTATGAATGTTCTCATCTTATTTCCATCTTAAATTATCTAGTTTAATTCCTGCTCTTTTCTTTTATGTTAAAGAAGCTTTGACATAAATGAATTATACTACAGCCATACCTGAGCAAGGTTACAACCAGCTTAAGCCCAGAACAATAAACTGCATTTCCATGACAGCTGCCAACCCTCCCATACTGGAATGAGGTTTGCAAAGAGCCAGTCTGGGTCTCTCAACATCAGGTTACCCAGAACTTCTACGTCTGGAAGTGGCTCTTCAGTCTGGCTCAGGCCATACACTGCTCCAGACTGTGCTGCTTCCACATCTTCATGCTTGGACATGACTAATAAGCTCTTTTAAGACTAAGTGTACTGGAGAGTACAGTGCAGATACCAGAATGGCTCTGCAGGAAATCAGCTTAAGATAGGGAGACTAATCACTACAGTGCACATTTTTCTTTTTCTTGTTATCCCCAGTTTCTAATTAATGTTTTGGTTGTTCACTAAGAGTGAAATGATCCTCAGATCTCCTTAACTGCAAGTTTTGAAACATTTCAGAAAAATAATCAGAGCCAGATCTAGGAGATTAAGGCATATAAAATAGGATTGAGGCAGATACCCAAAACCTAAATCCAACAGTAAGATCTTTGAACTCATCTCCTGCCAAGGCTCAAAACAGCTCCTATTCTGAGCAGGAAGAAGAGGATCACAACTTAATAGCCTCTTGGGTTTGCTTGATACCTTCAAATGAGTCAGCCCTTAACCTAAGACCTTTGAAGTGCCAATCTGGCAGCTCAAAGCACACTTACACTGCTCATAGACACTAGTGGGTGTCTCACATGCCACAGCTGGCCACAGTGGCCACAGCAATTTATTACAATGCATTCAGAAGAGTTGGTGGTTGGGTTCTCAACCTCCCTCACCTTTCTATATCCTGGCTGGGACCTAGTGCCCTCCCAGGCTGCAGGAGGTCTGTGTTCTCTCTCCTTTGGCCAAGGAGAACTGAACCCCCCACCTAACACTTCCAATAGATGGATATAACCACCTATGACCTCAGGCTGGGAGTGTTGTTCTTCCCCTACCTTCTTCCTTTTACTTGAACTTAATAAATTCTTTCTAGAGAATTCAGTATTTGTAATTCATGTATTCAGTAAGGAAAAAAAACCAAAAGGCAGGAGGAAGCCTGACTGTGGCTCAGGGTTGCAGTCAAATAAGTAATCCAGCCTTTTTTTTATTACTATTCACTTGGATTCTTTACATTCGTGCTTTTTTATGGTTAGTTTAGAGAGTTACTGGCAGACAACACCCACTGTTGTAAATCACCTCTAAGCTATGTAATTCTGTGTGTTGAATAAGCAACTTTAGTCGTAAGTGGCCCTTTAAATTTACTGCAATGCCTCAGGGCAGGTACAGCTCAGTCAACATAAGGAGGCTTGAGTAATCTTTTAGCAGAGAGACTGGGCATTGGAGAAACCTTTATTACTTTTATTCGGTGTTACTGCACAATATTTCTATAAAAGCTCTGCACTAACACAGAAGTAGATTCCAGATTTCATTACCTGTGCAAAATACAACTTTAACTTCTTCCCTCTGAACTGTGTTTCATGAAGCTCTATTCTGGCACGAGCAGCTGACTTGGGACTGCTAAAATTTATCCGCACGCGCCTGAAGCTTTTGAACAGCTGGAATGTCACACAGTCATCGTAGGCACGGAACAAGCCTTCAAACTTCTCCTGCAAATGAAAAAGAAATAATGCTGAAGATTAACTTTGTGCTCTGTCACATCAGTGTGTATCAAAAGAGAATCTGAAACTGGACAACTGTTTATCCAGGAGGTTTCAGCCTGTGGCCTTTGGGGGCAGGTGTCGAGAGAGTAATAAAGGCTCTGTGAAAAGAAATTGAGGAAAGAAGTGGTCTGGTAGTGTTGGGCTCTGCTAAAAGTTTGGGGGAAGGAGAGTTCAAACTGAGAACCCAGCAGTTATTGAACTTCTCATAGAAGTTGAGCAAAACTGCAACAGTGACACATGAAATGAAGCTGAAAGGGCTCATGACTGAAAACACCAGACAACTGTGGGCTCTTCTGTACAGAAACAACCATTGTGCTGAAATACAATGGAGTCAGCAGAGAAAGGCTGGAACAGAGGGTTACATCCACCTCAGCACTGCAGGGTCATTTTGTGTTGCATGATGTGTTTTTCTGATGTTTTGTCATTTAAATACCTGGCAGATACTCATTCTTTGAGAGCTCCTGTAGCACCTGAGAAACAAATTCCAAATCTGAAAACAGTGACCTGTCCCAAAGACAAATTTCAGGATGTAGAAACTCTTTCAAAAGTATATGACAAAAACATGGATATTTAAAATTGTAAAAGAAAGGTCTGAAGTGTATCACATCCATGGACCTGGAGATGAAGAGAACTTCAAGGTACTTTGGCAGCCCTGGAAGCTCAGACCCACTGTGATTTCTCACACACAGAGGACTAGTTCCACACCATCAAATAAAATCAAAGTCCTTAAATCAGTTCTGGTGCCTGCATGGGTCTTTTCATTCACACAAGCACAGATTCATAAAATATTAAGGCTGAAAGGGGGCAGTTATCATAACCTGATGTGGCTGCCCCATCCCAGGACATGTTCAAGGTCAGGCTGGATGGAGCTTGGAGCAACCTGGTCTAGTGGGAGGTGTCCCTGCCCATGGCAGGGGGTTGGAACTGGATGATCATTAATGTCCCTTCCAACCCAAACTATTCTGTGATTCTGTTTTCTATCTCTGCAACACAGTATGGTTTTGCATGCTTTAAAGTATGACTTCTTTTCTTCTCATCCAGGAAAACAATTTCTCACTCCTTAGAGTGAATAACTGGTAGAGACTGAAGAAGACAAAAAAGAAAAAGCAATTTATGTAATCTCATCAATACTTCATTTCTCATCTACTGAGCTTACAAGCATAACAAAGAATTGAGAACTTCTTAGAAAAATGTATCCTGAAGCACAGTGCAGCTGCATCAGGGAGCACTAGGGGCACTGGGGGAGTAGCTAGTGTCAGCCTGAGACATTTGTTAAAGAGTGAACTGGGAAAACACACCAGTTCCATGGCAAGGACTGTGACACACTAATGTGCATGTACCAGATCTCCTTTCATTCACTGCCAACTCTGTGGTCTTCTTCCCCATAACTGATATTCCATCTCTGGCACCCTTTCAAAGGAACCTCCCTGTGGTCTATTAAGCTTTCATGATTTTCATTTCATTCTGCCTGACCTCACTCACCTCTTCCTCTCACCGCAGGAGACACTTTGGGGGAATAAAAAAAGCAAAAGAAAAAAGAGAGGCAAGAGCTCCATGGTTTGGCTGAGGGTGACTAAAGGCACACAGAAATCCCCCAAACACTCTGATGCCATTAGGTTTGTACAAGTGGGTCTAGTCATCCCACCTAATTCCAAATTGTCAACATTTCCCACCTGAGTTATGCCTTTTACCTACTTTGCTGACATTTTTGAAAAATTCCATTTTCCTGAGCAGAAACCTACATCCAGTGGCATTTGTATAAAGGTCAGCCAAAAGCAGCAGTCATCTCAGTCCTGTCCTGCTTAGAATTTTGATGCTACAATTTTCACAATGACCAGGCTAAATAGGCTGGGGGAAGGGACAGAAGCCCAGAACTGTGTAAAGTAGGACTCACACAACATTCAAAAACACAGTCCAAATTAAAGATAAAGCAACTAGTTAAAGCTTATGTCTCTATGTCACCCACATTACCTATTTCAGACTTCTTTTGTACATTTTTAAAAAGGATCTTGAAGTAAACAAACTTAAATACAAATATAGACATGGTTTAGTGGGGGACTTGGCAGTGCTGGGTTAATAGCTGAACTTGAATCTTAAAGGTCTTCTCCAACCTAAACAAGTCTACGATTCTATGAGAGATATGAAGGTATTTATATTTACATATCCTAGCCCCCTGTAGTAGCTCTCAGTTTCCCTACAAGTCAGCAATGAAATCATCCATCGTATTAAAAAAAAACCAGTTTCACAAACCGGGGAACAAACCAGGCATGGACTTCTCTGGACACTGGGAAGTATCGATTATGAGTGACTCTTTATTAGGCAAGAGATCCTCCCTGTCTGGATGCAGCAGTATTTGCCTGCACTAGCCAGTGCTGTGTGCCTGCCTGCCCTCTTTGTAACACAGCCCAAACCCCAGATCTTGGTCAGGGACATAATGCAAAAGAAGGGAAGACACAATTTCAAACGTGGGTCTGAGAACAGGGAGCACAAGGAATGTTCTGGGCACATTCCTGGACAATACTGAGACTCTCTCTCATTAGGCCCTAAAAGGGATAGATGGAGTATCTCTAAAAAGAGCTGATTAAATGCTGGATGCCACTGCCACACTGGGAGAACTGTAAAGCACTATGGACTTTATTCTGCTTACTTTTCAGTTTGATACTGGCACAGCTTTAGAGATCCAGCTTTGATTAACACTCCTAAAAATGCCGTGGGGAGGAGGGAAATCAAGCCTTTATTTGATATTAATACAGGGCAGTCTGTCCACAGTGGGGACACTTCTACTGTACCAACTGAAACTGCAACTCCCATTAAAAAGATTCATACATCTGGATTTTTCTGTGTTTTCAGCTGATAATAATAATGACCTCAGCAGAGGTCATTAATCATCAATGGAAGTTAATGGCCCTCAGCTGCATCTCGAGCCATCCCAACTCCTCCTAGCTTGATATTAATTCCCAGGAAAGGCCTTATGCCTTAATTGCTATTGCCTGTGACTTCTAATAACTGCTGAATATACTTATCTGGATAAAAGTCTTTCAGAGTCACTCCAATATACAGCAAAATTTATCATACATTTTAAAGACCTAAGCAAATTCTCTCCCTTTCAAGTTTTGTGGATAAATTATTCAAGACTCATAATCCTCTCAATTCAGGACTTTTAAAGTGCTTTTAGGATCTGATACTTTTAAAATGCTTTTAGAAAATAAGTCTTTAAACTTTCAGGGCACTTTGAGAACTTATGAAAAAAAAAAAGGGACATCCAAAATTAAGAAGCAGTGATGCTACTCTTAAAAGGTCCAAGTGCAGAAAGTCATGAGTTACGCATTTATTTCTGGGATTTTGGAGTGTCTTCCTCCATCCCAAGTATGTCTCCATGAGACCCAAATAATGCTCTGGAAAATATGAGGAGCCTTCATTTGACCAAGTTCTCACCTCTCCCTCGTGGACTCTGTGCTCTCTCTTCATTTCATTATTCCTGTGCCCAACACTGGGCACCTTTCCCCAGTTCTTTCCTGGCACTGTCTCATTCCAACCCTCTCATTCACTAATTCTAGCAGTTTCTAAAATTCCTTTTTTCCCCCTTTCTAAATTAACAAAATCAGCACAAAGTAGGATCATACTAATTAAGGCTGCTGATTACTAAAGCTTGGTGGTTATCATTTACAACAGCCAATGCTGAGGACAAACAGAGCACCATGCAAGGAAGAAATGAGGGTTGGAGTGACAGACATGAGCTAAAAGCCTCTGAGGACAAGGCCAAACCTATGCTCTGCTGGGCTAAAAACTATTTCTAACGCTCAATGGGACTCTGTAAGTCACATGATAACAGTGATCAGTGATTTGTAGGCATAAGGAGGCAAACAAAATACTGCATATAGCTGAAAAACTATTTCCAGTAAAGCAAGGAAAGTATTAACAGCATTATATAGAGCACTGTTGCACCTCATTAAAAATGCAGCATTTGTTGGCTGTATCCCAAGCAGATTAAGGCAAATGGGAATAGACTCAGATAAAGGTTATAGGGAGGTGCTGGAGCATGTCCAGAAAGGGGCAACAGAGCCCAGGAAGGGTCTTGAGCACAATTCTGATGAGGAGAAGCTGAGGGAGCTGGGGGGGCTCAGCCTGGAGAAAAGGAGGCTCAGGGGGGACATTATTGTTCTCTACAACACCCTGACAGGAGGGTGTAGCCAGGTGGGAATCAGTCTCTTCTCCCAGAAAACAAACAATATAACAAGAGGAAATGGCCTCAAGTTGTGCCAGGAGAGGTTTAAATTAGATATTAGGAAGAATTTATACATGGAAAAGGCTGTCAAGCATTGCAAAAGCCTTCTCAGGAGGTAGTGGAGTCACCATCCTTACAAGTGTTCAGAAAACATGTGGATATGTGGCACCTGGGGACATGGTTTTGTGATGAACATGGCAGTGTTGGGTTAATGGTTGAACTCTATGACCTTAGAGGTCTTCTCCAACTTTAACCTTTCCATGATTCTATGAATGAACAACTTATTGAATAAGAAATGAAAATGCGTGGCTTATTTAGCAAAACCAAGCAAAGTCTGATGGGACAATCATGAGAAGTTTATGAGAACTGTTCAGAGCAAGGACAAAGTACACTTTATAAAGTAGAAACTAAAAGACTATTGGTGTAAAACAAGTGGAAACAATTGGCATGAATAGGTTCAGGCTAAAAGTTAAAGAAAGTTTTAAACATCAGAGTAATGATCCAGAAACAACCTTCCATTACAGCAGCAGCAGCAGCAGCAACAAATGACTTTTTTTTAAGATGGAATTTAGTTCATGTGAGGGACTATGAGAAAATATCCACACAACAAGTACTGTACAACACCACTGCCAGAATTAGCAAGTGAATTGGGTTCTAACACAGCAAGTTCCTGTGATTTATTTCCAAACATTTCTTTAATGAATAGCTCCACTGGTATTGTGTTCATCAAGGACAAAAGCCAAGGCCTAATTCAAATCAATGGAAGCCTTTCCACAGACATCAGTAAGCTTTGGATTAGAGCCCTGGAATTCAGAACCCAAATTACATTTTATTATTCAATGTGTTTGCACTCATTATCACCCTTGTTACACATTTCATTTAGGAGCTGGCTGTGATTTAAAACTTTAGTCTAATGTTTTTTTCCTAAAGTTCTGCAAGCAAACAAAGCAAGCATTTTTCCTATTTTCATTTTTCCTGTTCATTTATGTAAAAGATACCCCAAGGAACTAACTATAATAGGGAGACAAAATTTACAATTATGAAATACGTTTTCCCTGAAATTAGTTCCATACTGGATATAAATATTCCTGTAAGATGTAAACTCATCTCTCAGAGTTGAATTCTGTTTCCACATAGCCACACTGGTTGCAACACTGCAGAGCTCTTGTGCAGCAAGAGAAGATGGAATTTGAGAGAACACGTGGAGGGCAAGCACTGAGGAGTGTCATAACAAAAACAGTCTACCAACAGATTCATTCCCTGTTTATAGCAAAGAGGATGGGCATACTGGGGGATATTCTGGGGGATATTCTGGGGGATAAAGGAGTCACTGAAGTAACACACACTTAAAAAAAAAAGGACAAAAACCAGAAGCCTGGAAAATATCAGTTGGATGCAACGTGAGGATTGGGATATGTCAATGTCACATGAAGGGTGTGATAATAACCCAGCCTGGATATTGTGTATAGCTCTGCTCATTATGGATTAAGGAAGATGGAGGCAAGATGGAAGAGCAACAAAGGACTGCAAGGATGATCAGGGAAGTTGAGAACCTGTCACAGGAGGTAAAGGTAGATGATCCCCATCCCTGGAAGTGTTCAAGCACAGGTTGGGATGCGGTCCTGAGCAAACTGGCCCAGTGGAAGGTGTCCCTCTCCATGGCAGGGGTTTGGAACAAGTTGATCTTTAAGGTCCCTTCCAATTCAAACTGTTCTAAGACTCTACGATCTTGCCTTGGGAAAGAGAAACTAAGGTACAATGTGTTTCCTGATACATCCAAATAAAAGAAAATCAGTAAGTTATGTTAAGGGAAAGGGATTATCTCAATTAAAATAACCAACAGCATTGTAATGAAACAAAGACTGTCCACTAAAATATGTAGGCTTAAATTGAGCAGGTAATTTAGCACTATACCTCTAACACTTCAAAATGCCATTGGCTCAGAAGTAGAAAAAAGGCTGATTACATTTATGAAAAGGATAGGAAGGAAAGATTAGAGGAGAGCAGTGTTACATTCCTGTGCTGAAAGGAGAGGAGAGACAAGAGGAAAAGAAAAAGGGACTCTGAACTTTAAAGACCTGGGTTCACCTCAAGGGCTTGTAACTATTATTTCATAAGCCACACAAAACAACAATGCAGCTTGATACGACTTACATGTGAAAACACTTTAAATGCCAAGAACTCCCAGAAGTCACCAGTGTAAGCAGCAGTCTCATGAATGATCAAATTCTCTGATTCTAAAAAGGTGAAACATTGGGAAATTTTGGAAATGCATATAAAAAACCACTGCTGATTCTCAGTTAAAATTTCAGGAGTGATGTAAATAGAAAAAGTATTTTAAATCAATGATGATGAAGATGAAGATGAAAAAAGAGTTCCTATGGTCTTGTCCTATTGCCTTTAAGAAATGGCAGGAGAATTAAACACAAATTTACCATTCAGAGAACTCCTTAAGATCTATAGGGGGTAGCTTTTTATTTTACCTGTCACTGGAGGTAGCTGTAGCTGAGAGTGTAGGATCTTCCTACTCCAGCCTTACTAGCGGGACAGGATATTATTTGAATAAAATATTCAGACTGAATACTACTGTCTGAATGTTGGTTTGCAGAAAGTTTCTTCTGTTACCAAAGGGAATCGCTCATACAAACCTGTAGCTGGAAACAGCAACAGAAAAATGTGTCCTCCCACCTGTCACTCACCAGGGTACATTTTGTTTTGTTTGGGAACAGAGGACCCAGGCATAAGGTAAACAATAGAAAGAATGGTTTTCACCCTTTTCAGCAAGTACCTGAGAGGTACCAGAGGAGGTCAGTCCAACCATGCTGGCATGGCCTGGCAGTCTCTTGTAGTGAAAGGCCTCCTGTTAAGTGTCTTTCTATTCTTTTACATACTGATGGTGTTGATCCTTGATGACAAGACATCTGCCTTGAAGGACCACATATGGACTATATATATATGTGTGTGGAATACAAGCAAATGCAAGAATACAAGGATTGCGTGGAAAGACCAGTGTGGAATAAGGGGTGGAGAATGTAATGGTTTGCCCCATGGCTTCCTCAGTAACCACTGTATCTAAGGAAGTTACAAGTATTCCACACGTGTCTTCCAGGTAGCAGGGGTGGGGTGTGGGTTTTTTTGTGGCTTCCCTTCCTTGGCTGAGGAGCTGGAGGGAGGTGGTTGCAGTCTGGTCCCTCCGGTCCCTGGTGGTTCTCCTGTCCTGGGTGAGATTGTTTCATTCTTGTTCCCCTTTCTTGAGGTTTTTAATTGTGTTTGTTTTGATTCATTCGGTTTCTTTAGGTTGGGTTGGTGTCTTCCCTATTTTCTGGCTAATCAATCCCCTTTTCTCCCACCCACCAGGGGAGAGGGGAAGGGAGAAAAGGGAGAGGAAAAAAAAACCCTCAAAAGCAGGTTTATGCTGAAACTAACTACATGTATTTATACAGAGAAGAGAAAATTAAGAGGAAACTAGAATATAACACACACTTACACAAGTTATATATAACAAGGCATAACTTCCCACTCCCCAATTAATACAAAGCAAAGTCTATTACACCAGATCTGTAAGTACTCTGAGAGACACATAGCAAAAAACAGAAAAAGTAATAACAAAAATGTTTCTGCTTCCCTGAATGCAAACAAAATGCAAGCAGAGGCAACAGGATCAGGGCCTGCTCCAAGACAAAAGTTGGATCACATCTGGCTTGTACCTCGGCCATGGCAGAACTGACTGAGCCACTCCCACACACTGGATTTTACCCCCTTTGAGATGATGTAGTATGGTATGGAATACAATATTATTGGCTGGAAGAGGTCAGCTCTGAGCTAGCTCAGCCCAGCTCAAGTCATCTGACAATTTCAGGCCTAATTTGAACTTTAAAGCCTAACTTAGGCCCACCTGGCTAAACCCATAACAGATGGCAGCATTTCTACATTATTTTAAAAGGGGGGAAAAGCAGGGTATTGTGTCAGGTAACCAGAATTACAAAGTATTCTGCAATGACTACCTGGTTACTGTACTGTCTAAAAGTGTGTTCCTCACCTTGGAACTCAGAGAAAAGCTCTGCTTGTCTCTTCCTGAAGTTACATTAGAGCACTGGGATAGGACTGAAAAGAGATCGAGTTTATTTATTTACATTACACACAGCAATGATGAGCATCTTCCAAAACTGCACAATCGTCTCAGGATATGAACAAAGTAACCCAGGTTTGCTACCCTGGTCTGTTCATTTTGTTGTCCTGTGCTTGGCTTTCTCTTCTTTTCAAGGGATGAAGGTCAGGTAAATTGTGAGCCAAAGGTGAAATAAAAGTCAAGACAAAATAAAATTTAAGGGTAGACTTTGAGAGGAACAGGTTAAAAAATGTATTAAATCTTGCCCTTTTTGGTTAAGTCAATGCCAATTTTCTTGCACTATTGCAATCCCAATAAAGGGGATCCTAATACCTTTAAGCTTTGCTATGAAAAGAGTGCAATTTGTATTCCAGATGTGATGGTAAATGACTTTGTTGCTCTGCACTTCACTGGGAACCAATCCTAAAGAGACCCCACACTGGCCACAAAATGTGTCAACACACAGCCCTGGTCCATGGCTCCCACACCTGCCGTGTCCCTCTCACACTCTGGGGCTGTTGGGAGGCATCTGTGTAGAACTTTCAGATCCTGAAGGAAGCATCAAGGGTTTTCCCTTCATGTTGTGCCAAAATCATTCTGACAGAAGAAATATTTGATACGATGCTTCCTGCTTAAAGATGCAGTGTCTTGTTCCAAAGACAGACTTTGAGAAAGTGTAACAGACATTACACAGGGTTGTGAAGACATTTGTAATTTGTCATCCCTCAAAAAGCTGTGATGACAAAAGGAGGGTGGAAGCTGGAGGTAGTTTTCTAGTCTCACCTCAGACTGGGACTAAGGCAGTAAGAGCCACCCCTCACTCCCAGCCCTTGTGCATTACATGCCCACCAAGGCATGACAGCACTGCAATGGCACTGCAAACCTCCTGGTGAAGAAAACAACACACATTTCCCTCTTGAAAAACCAACTGAACCAAATAAATTTATGTTCAGCTTCCAACTTATGAGCACACAAAAGGTACAGAGATAGTATCTGCCCCAAAGCTTAATGGAAATGGCATTCACATTTCCGAAGAGGCTGACAAATGTCAGGAGCACAGAATTTTGCTGCGTTGCCTTTTCTGTTTTTAACCAGCTCACATCCCTGTTTACCTCAATGTGACGCACATTCCTCCTGCTTAGCTCCACTGATCTGGAAACCAAAAGCTCCTCCAAGATGAAATAAATTGTTCCTGTGGCAATGCCAAGGGGGTGATTTAATATGGTTTGGAGACTTCTCAATTCAATTTCACACCCAAAGACTGAGCTAAAAGAAAAATCCACACTTTACATTTCTTCTCTATAGGAGCACTGTTATTTTACTGTATTACCAGCCACAGCTTTTTTGAGCACACTGGATCTGAAGTACTCCACTTCCAGATGCTGTATGAGCTCCCTGAAACACTGAAAGTGCTCTTTCAAACCAGCTGGCCAAGTGCACATTCTATGACCAGATCCATTAGTTTTGACCCCAGTGCCAGGGAGTGTTCTGTAGAGACATCATTCTTTGTTCCCTGAGAAGCTACTTTTTATTCCTGTGCTGGCAACATCACTCAATACTTACGTCTTTTTCCCCCCTCTTTTTGCATTATATTTGGCAGTGAAAAAAAGAAAAAGAAAGAACAGGTCTATGGGGGATTTAATGCCATTTGTTTTCCAAGTAGCAGTCTTACATTTTGGCTTGAGAATGATAAAAATAATGGCCATACCAAAGACATGAAGAAAATATTCAGACTGTCCTGGAAAAAAAAAGCCTATTTTTGTTTGCTTTAAGATTTCAAATAATAAATGAGTAGATAATGTATGTATTGAACTCCAAGTTGTTCATCTGCATTGGATTTAAGAATGTACACAGTACAATTCCAGGTATCGATTTTGTCTTGTTGCTGAAAACATTTAAGCCCAACAATTAATTAGGAGCAATAGGAACAAATTAAAGTTCTTATTATCATAATGTGGTAAACAAAATAAGGAAGTAAAACAAGTCTAATTAAGTTTTACCAAAAGCTGCTACATTTGTATCAGTCGGGGTGTTCCAGGAGCAGATCTCTACAGCAGAACAGTTGGTGCTGAGGACTTTCTGATCAGGTGCCACAGACTGAATGCCCATTAGCTGTTGGAGCATATCAGGCACATTACTAGAGTGCATCTTCTGTATTAATTTCATCTGAAAGGCATCCAGTTCATGAACTGCTCTGCCATGTGAATGAAGAGCACAGTTAATGAAGAGCAACGGAAAGTTGCCTCGTGAGAATCCCCAGCTCAGACTCAAATTGTAATGGAGATCTCTTTTAAAATAGTTATCTGACACTAATAGAAAAGAAAAAAAACTAAACCACCACAATCAAAGTGAAGTGCTAGGGCCAGTAATAAATAAGGGACTGGTGGTCAAACCTGTGCAGGAAGCTAGGATTGAAATTATTCATTTGGAGAAGCTGTGTGAAAATTATTCATATTCATAGAATTACAGAATGGTTTGAGTTGGAAGGGACCTTAAAGGTCATCTCGTTCCACCCCTCTGCCATGGGCAGGAACACTTCCCACTTGGCCAGGTTGCTCCAAGCCCTGTTCAACCTGGCCTTAAACACTTCCAGGGATGAGGCAGCCACAGCTTCCCTGGGCAACCTGAGCCAGGGCCTCACCACCCTCACAGGGAAGAACTTCTTCTTCATATTAACTGTATAAACTTTGGGACCATAAGAAAAGCTACAAAAATATCCATCTTCTTGCAACACTACTTTTCACTATTTTACTGAGCTGTTGAAGTGTCAGGGGGCACCTCAGTTGTCAGTGACACAGTGTTAGAACGTCAATGTGCAAAACACTAAATGCGAGAATGAAATATCACAAAGGGAATAGTAAGAGCTGAGGAACTGTGTTTTATTTATACTCTTGGAGATGCAATGTTGTAAAACAACCACAAAATACATACTATTCATTCCCTGACTCTGTCAACCCAGTTAATCTAGAAAAGTAAACAAGAACAAGCCATGGGACAGTTTAAACAAATAAAATGCTTGCCTTGCCCATTCCTGATTTACTATTTTGCCTACAGTGATCAATATTTATAGCATTTCAGCTGTTTCTCATTGGTCATGGGGAATGCTTTTTCCTTTCCCTCTCCCCAACACTGCAAACTGCATGAACATGACTAAAAATACAGCAATTTGTCTGGATTTGGAAAGGACACTGACAATTTTGAAAGTGACTATGAAAAAAAACCCAATTAGGAGAGCAGAACAGAATCTCATCCCATGCTGCTCCATAAATGTTATTTAACCATCCAAAAAAAGGTACAAGGGGAACTACTGACCCACCCCCACACATCCTCTCATCATCCTCTCTTGCCTTCCTCCCTGCCACTGCAGCCCACAGTCAGTGGGCACAACCAGCAGTACCGTGACCACACTCTGGTTGTACTGTTTGACTGTTTCTTACCCTTGCCAGTCTGTCTCAACCATCTGTCATTTGCTGTCTTACACTTCATTTGCAAATTACTCAAGCAGATCTGTTGTCTGTACATCTGAATATCTCGTAGGAGTTACAGCCTGAGACTGGAGCCTCTCTGTACAATGAAGATACACAAAGGACAGGAATATGCTGCCTCCAGTTGAGTCTGTAGCAAACCTACATGAACTACACACAAATAGCATTTTCAGGTTTAATGGTTGCCACAAAAGTATCAGAAATAAACATGAAAGGAAGAGAAAAAAAGAAAACTAGGGGAAAAAAAATCATTGTTGGGTTGGAAAAGAGCAAAGGTGCGCACGGAAAGAAGCGTTCTGTTTACAAATGTGACAAACAGAGGAATATTGACATCACATCAACACAGATCATGCCTGACATGAGCTGTTAATGCTCACTTGCAGCCCATACAGCCAACTGTGTCCTGGGATGCACCGGGAGCAGTGTGGGCAGCAGGGGGAGGAAACAGATTCTGCCCCACTGCTCTGCTGTGGTGAGATCCCACCTGGAGTGCTGCCTCCAGCTCTGGGGCCCACAATGTAAAAAGGACATGGAGCTGTTACAGCAGGTCCAGAGGCAGGCACAAAGATGATCAGAGAGATGGAGCACCTCTCCTTCTGTAGCTTGCCAGTGAAAATCCATATTCATCATCAACAGTCTGTTCCTCCTAACTTCAAATGTCTGAACTTCCACAGAATAAAATTATTATATTTATACAGTTCTAAAAGACTGCAAGTTTCTCCTTCTCCCACATTCACTGATTTGGAGCCCTCAGAGGAGGATCAGATGAGTTATAATCTGCTGGGTATAATTCCTCTTAATGCTGTTATCACTCTGAAAAGTTTAACCATGAATTTAATTTTGAAGATTGTAACAGAAAATGGATAGAAAGCAACTGCATAAACAGAGGTGATAAACTCTTCCCTCCATGCTGCTTCTATATATTGTCACTGGAACGCCCAGTTCAGCATTGTCCTACAAAAAACTGAAGATGCTTTCCATTTTTGAAAGACTTTTACACTTAGAGAGGCTGGTTTGTCCCCATCAGAGGTCATAATCTTTAGAGGATGCCAGGATCCCAAGCTGCACAGATGCTGAATTACCAACAAAATGCCACACAGTGGTTTACCTGCCTAGTGAAAAAGATTTCAACATCATATTTTCATTTCCAATATATACCAAAATGCTTAGAATCATAGAATCATAGAATCGATTGGGTTGGAAAAGACCTCCAAGATCATCGAGTCCAACCCTTGGTCCAACTTGTCGCAGGTTTGGCCCAGCTGTTGCCAACCCTGGACTGGCCCCCCTTCCCCCCAGAACCTTCCCAGCAAAGGAAAGGAAAAAAACTGAAAAGAAACGCACTCTAAAGAAACTGAACTGAATAAAAAGAATAAATTATATTTACTAACATTCACAAACCACACTGTATACACAATACACAGGATCCCACCCCCCAGGGGAGAGGGGAAGGGAGAAAAGGGGATTGATTAGCCGAAAAATAGGGAAGACACCAACCCAACCTAAAGAAACCGAATGAATCAAAACAAACACAATTAAAAACCTCAAGAAAGGGGAACAAGAATGAAACAATCTCACCCAGGACAGGAGAACCACCAGGGACCGGAGGGACCAGACTTCAACCACCTCCCTCCAACTCCTCAGCCAAGGACCTGGAAGACAGCAACAACCCAACCACTCCCCCACTGCTACGTGGAAGACGCGTGTGGAATACTTGTAACTTCCTTAGATACAATGGTTACTGAGGAAGCCATGGGTCAAACCATTACACAACTCCAGTCCCTTTACCAGATCATGGCACTCAGTGCCACGGCCAATCTCAGTTTAAAAACCTCTAGGGATGGTGAATCCACCCCCTCTCTGGGCAGCCCATTCCAATGCCTGATTACTCTCTCCGGAAAGAATTTTTTTCTCATATCCAACTTAAATTTCCCCTGGCAGAGCTAAAGCTCATCATGCCCCCTTGTCCTATTGCTGAGTGCCTGGGAGAAGAGACCAGCCCCCACCTGGCCAGAACTTCCCTTCGGGTAGTTCTAGACAGTGCTGAGGTCACCTCTGAGCCTCCTCTTCTCCAGGCTAAACAACCCCAGCTCCCTCAGCCTCTCCCCATAGGACTTGTGCTCCAGTCCCTCTTAATTGGCCTCTAGAACTTTATAGTGCTATAGTACCTAATGAAACCAAGAATTCAGCACACCTCAAAAAACAGGGCTTGTGTAAGCCAAGAAAGAAGGTTTGCATGGACTTGGTAAGCAGCTTCCCAGCACCCAAAAAGGGGTTGCTGAGATGACAGACCCAGGCTCTGTATCAGGTACAGAAGGACAGAAAAAGAGGCAATGGTTTCTACCTGCATCAACAGCCATTAGTACCATCCACTTCCAGACAGGCCATGGAACAGGGAATTTTAGTCTTACAGTGATATAATTGTTTTATTAGGCAGATGGAAGAAACCCCAGGGTGAAAAAGCAAATATTCCTGACCGAACTGCTCCCATGTAATTTTTCAACCAACTGGATAATTTCCAGTTGGCACAGATTTTGTTTAGAAACAAGAATTGGAAAGTAGACTAATCCTATCTTAGAGCTAAAACTAGCACTGCTCTTCATCAAAATCATTTTCATTTCCTGATGTGAAAAATATATCAGTAACAGCATGATATTAAAAAGATACTGGACTGGCATTATGAAACTGGAGCTGCTCTCCACAGATACAGAGCAATTGGTAAGAAGGAATAAGCCCTGTGACTGGCAAGCAGGGTGGTAACAAATGGAGATTTTCTCCCTTTTATGAACAAGTTTTTAAAAAATAAGTAGGACATATAAAAATTATTAGTATCCCACAGAGTTTCTTGCCCTGTGGCACTGTTTCACACTGCCTGTGTCTCACAGAAAGGTGCCTTGTGAATGCCCTTGTGCCAGTCTGTAATGTTGGAGACAGATAAATACAATCAGAGAATATCCAGAGTTCGAAGGGACCGGCAAGGATCATCAAGGTCCAACTCCTGGCCCTGCACAGGACATCCCAAGAGTCACAGCGTGTGCCTGAGTATCATCCAAACGCTTCTTGAACTCTTTCAGGCTTGGTGCTGTGACAACTGCCTTGGGGAGGCTGTTCCAGTGCCCAACCACCCTCTGGGGGAAGAACCTTTTCCTGATATCCAACCTAAACCTCCCCTGACACAGTGTAGACTCAAAAGAGTCTGACTTTGAGGTCAGTGAAGTTTCTAAAGCACTTAAGTTTGGGGCAAATAGATTCTAAATGACAGAAGAAGTGGGACTGCCAATTTTGGGGGCACTAGTCAGTCAAAATAATGAGAAACAACCTGCCCACTTACTGTGGCTTCATCTTCAAATGTCAGAGGGTCTCCCAGACCACTCAGCCTGATGCATGGACTGTACCTGAACATCACTGCATAGCAGAAGCAGCATCAGTTGTAGCCTTAAGAACAGAATTTGCACTTTTCAGTTCCAATTGAAATTGAAAACTGTGTACTTAGTCAGCATGGGATACTAGTATTTAATTAGGAAGGGTAAAATCACAACAGAGCTGGAATTCCTACATATAAACCTCAAATTTTATGTAAAACATTTAGGGAAGAATAAATCAACATGAGCACCTTACAGGTAAGTGGTCTCAACTGAAAGAGGGCAGGTTTAGATTGGACATAAGGAAGAAATTCTTTACTCTGAGAGTGGTGAGGCCCTGGCACAGGTTGCCCAGAGAAGCTGTGGATGCCCCATCCCTGGGAGTGTTCAAGAACAGGCTGGATGGGGCTTGGAGCAACCTGAGCAGGTGGACGGTGACCCTGCCCAGGGCAGGGGGGATTGGAACTAGATGGTATTTAAGGTCCTTTCCACCGCAAACCATTCTGTTAATCTATGATTTTCTGATTCTAAAATAGAGTAGTTTAATAGGTACCAATCTACAGACATTATCAGCCACATCATTTTACACACAAGTGTACACTCCCATTAAGCATCATTTTACCATTCTTATACCAATTACTTACTCCCAAAATAAATTCTCCTTATCCAAGATTTTTCTTTATGTTAATATCTTTCACTCCACTTCTTTTTCACTATAACATACATAAACTCTAAGCCTATATAATATAGTTGAAGCTTAAGCAGAAATGCTGGCAAACACGGAGCCAATGACATGGCAAAAATACCATGTACTGTTTTCTAGGATGCAGCACACACTGAGTAATGTCCAGTTTTGTGACTGCTACAGTATGTCAAGCTCTTTTCCCCTATCCCAAAAAATAACACTACTTTGGGAGTCAAGACTGTAGGCAGATAACTTACATCACTACACTTTTTCAATAGTTTCAGTCTAGTTATCTAGTACAAAAGCATGAAATAGATGCCTAAACACCATTCCTCTTTATCCATGTATTTAAAAAAAAACTCAGGCAAAAATCCATCAACTTCCCAAAGCTCTAAAATTTTAAGTACACCAATTATTTATTTCTGGCTAACATAAGCAGCACACTCATTGCTGTTACAGCCCAGCATTTGGCTTTACTCCCAGCTGTCTTGATTAATAAGAATTTTTTTTAGTTCAGCGACTCTCAGATTCTGGTTCAAGGACTAGCAGTCGCCTGCAGAAAGCTGGCTGGTCACACAGCCCTGCAGTTCCTCTAATAAAATTAGCTGTTTCTAAAGATAAAGGTACCACATTTCACACTTCAATGGCTTTCTTCTTAGGCTCTGGAAACAAAATCACAAAGTGAAATCTCATTTTTAGACAAAAAAAAAAAAGTGCAACTGAAAAGTCTGGCCAGTCAGCAAACTGCATATGAAACAGCAAATTTGGTTAAATTGAATTAAACTGTCTAGTGGCCACATTAGCACAGAACCCAAACTCATGAATGGCTACTCAACACAATCAACGTGCTCAAGAACACCACAATACCCACAGCTTTTGGTTAGCTTGGTAACAGTTAGAAAGTAACTGCCTCTTGCAAACCACTATCCAAACACCAAGAGGGACTACATTTTTATTCCACAAATCCAGGCTCTGTAACAACTTCAAAAAGTGGAATAACCCCTCACACCAGACTAGCTGTGACAGAAGAGTGTAAATGCTGCCAGACTGGTCTCTTTGCCAAGCTTTTAATGTTCTTGCAGCTTTGCCATGTCCTCTCCAGTCAACTGCCTTTCTTTAGAGCACACTGCAAACCAGCTGTGGTAGCCCAGCCTCAATGTAGCAAAGAGAAAGAATAAGTGATAGCACTGTCTTCTGTGCATCCAGGAATTACATGCAGGGAATATATCCTGGGCTGTATAAAAGGAACAGTGGCAAACAGGTCAAGGGAGGTGATGCTCCCCCCCCCACCCCACTCTACTGAGACCTCACCTGGAGTCCTGCATCCAGTTCTGGAGTCCCCAGCACAAGACATCAAGACATGGACCTGTTGGAGTGAGTCCAGAGGAGGGCAGAAGGGATCAGAGGGCTGGAGCACCTCTCCTGTGAGGAAAGGCTGAGAGCTGGGGCTGTTCAGCCTGGAGAAGAGAACACTGTGGGAAACCTTATTACAGCCTTTGAATACTTAAAGATGATATGCAAGAAAGATGGAGAGAGACTTTTTACCAGGGCTTGTAGTGACGGACGAGGGGCAATAGTTTTTAAACTTAAAGAGGGACCTTTAGTGCTAAGGTAGAAATTACACTGGGGGTGGTGAGGCCCTGGCACAGTTTGCCCAGAGAAGCTGTGGCTGCCCCATCCCTGGAAATGCTCAAGGCCAGGTTGGATGAGGCTTGGAGCAACCTGGGCACGTGAAAACTGTCCCTGCCCATGGCAGGGGGTTGGAAACAGATGATCCTTGAAGGTCCCTTTGAACCCAAACCATTCTGTGAGTCTACATTCGTTCTGATTGCAGAAGGATGATACTGCTGACTATCCCCCACTGCAATTCACCAGAACTGAAGAGATTTGCATCACACAACTATTTAGACATGAGGGTTTCTTTATAGAGACTTTGATTTCTTCTTAGGTGTTCTCCTTGGCACTAAATTTCATCCTGTTGCATATGTAAAGGTTGTTCAGAATTTTGACCCTGCCTCACCAGAAGTGTCATCCACACATTTTTAAGGGTTTTCTCTCTTGACTACTGTAATTAATCTCAACCTAATTCCAGGAAGAAACCTGTGAGTTTATCTACTTCAATGTCTTCACCACTTGAGAATGAACCAGTTCTGGTTTAGACACTCTGTAAACAACTATGCACCCACCTTAAGGAAATTAAATTTAGAGTATAGATTACTTATGGACATTACTTGAACAGTGTGAAAGCTTCAGTCAAAATACCTACATTCCACATCCCTTCTACCCTGCTTATGCTGTTGCCCTGTCAAACAAGGAAGGCATATTGGTCTCACATGATTTGGTCTATACAATCCAGGCCTAATTACTCCCAAAGTACTTACAAACTAATTTCCAAAATTCAAGTCAGATGAAAATACCTGCAATTACTCAGGCCTTTCTCCCCCTCATCCTTTTAAACACAAATGCTATTTCTTTCCATCTCTCATCCTCTGCAGTCTCTTTGTAACCTATGAACTCTCAAAGATAATTTCAAATAGTAATAAATTATATCTGCTACACCCTAAAGCATTCTTAGGTAGATTTTAGTGGGTCCTGCACACTTAAATAACTGTCTTACCTCTGTATTTTTAGCAATTTTTGTCTGCTTTGGCCACTACTAGGGTCAGGGCTTTTTCTATTAATTTAGCTGATTATCTGTCAAGCACTTTAAATAACACAAATGAAATCAATCACACCAAACCCCCCACATTATGTATCTTGCTGTTAATGGATTTGCATGTTGCTTTTCCTCTGAATTTTTAGTACATCATGAGAGTTTCCTTGTTCTGATTTAAAAACTATACCAATTGAAATTTATTTTGAGATTTTGTACACTTGATTTATATATATTTATATATATCTCCTTAAACTGCTGTAAAGCAAAAGGAGTATCTGATCTAGCCCAAAGAGTCTCTTAATGTACTCCCATCTGTCCTTTCCATCAGGATAGATAATCTCCATTATGCATTCAAAAGTGCCTCCTTAGCTGCTAATTCTCATGTACTTCTTGGTCTCTCAGATAATCTTCTTAGGAGACACCATTTACCAGTCTGATAAGGTTGCTCAAAATGACTTTTCAAAAAAATAGTTCTCCTTGTTCATCTGATTTCAGACTTTATTTCAAAGGCTTACTTCAAAGTAATTTTCACCAGCAGTATTTGCCATTATTAATTTCTTTGTTAACTGGTAGAATCAAAAACAGAAAATCAAATAAAATTACCTACATCCATTTGCCAAAAAATGCACCCAGAACATTCTCTTTATTTTGATATATCACATCTTACTGTAGCACTTACTGTTTGGATACTTTCAACAGTTTAAAAATTATTAATTATTTCTAGTATCATCCACCACACTGAACAAATACAACAAGGGAAAGCACACAATTCCTTCTTGCATTCCAGAAGAATAAAGCAGAAAGAAAGACAGAGAAGGTAGGAATGAGATATATTAAAAAGAATAGATTTTATTTGTTTTTTGTAAGGTGTCCAAAATATCTTTTATCCCATGCATACATTTGTAGTTTAGTCTAGAGATGTTCAATCATTTAATTCCTTGTGAGACTTTTAATAGCAAAAAATTTTGAGGAGGGAGTTGAAAGGAGAGCAGCAACAGCCCAGAGTAACAGTTCACAAAAGGATTTTATTACCTGGAGGTGGAAGACGCTCTCAGGAAAGTAGAAAGCTGTCAAGATTAATTTACATAAGGTTTCACTGATGCCAACACCTGCTTGGTGAAAGCTTTGTCACAAACTCCTCCTTTTTTAGACTATCAAAGGCATCTTGTGTCATCTTTTGCTTAAGCAACTGCTTTCCTCCTCCCTCAGGTTAAAACCACAACTTGGAGGACTTCCACCTCTGACCTGCCCCTTAAAGTATTTGCTTCTCTTAAATAGATGTTCCTCTTTGAGGGAGAAAGGACATTTCTGATGGTGGATGGGGTTTTGGTGGGGTTTTGTTTGTTTGTTTGTATCAGCACTCACAAATACAATTAAAATCCCCCAAACAAAACACAACACACATCACATAACCCCCAACACAACTAACAAGGACCCATACTAAACCAACAGCCACACAACAGTGATGGTTAAAACAAATTTCCCAGTATAAGTCTAATTATTTAGACAATTCATAAGTTTTTATTCTTAGTGGTTTAGTTATTGGTTTCCTCTAAGGAATTTGCAAATGTAGCTGAAACTGAATGAACCTTGTCATTGGACAAGAGAATACACAGCAAAAGATGATGAAACTTGAGGCTGGTAAAGTCTGAGTAAGATCTGTACAACAAATAAAACAATAATCCTCTTATCTCCTCCATAAATGGAATTTCTTTTATTGAGAGGCGTAGCAGGTTTTTATACTGTAACTTGTTCATCGGCACCACACCAGCCCATCTGGCATACATGAGTAAAAGGACAAGTGAGATTTCTGCAAAGTTACCACTTCCCTGGCCAGGTCATGGTGTAACACAGCAGAAGTCATGCTGCATGATTCAGCTTCCTAAATTCCTCCACCTTTTTATGGCCAGTGTATTACTACGGGAGATGAAGCAGAGAGATTCTTCTGCGAGTGACAAATTGAGCTGCGGAAATTCCCCTGTACAGCTGCCTGTTGCTACTGCTCTGAGCACAACAGGTTCATTGGGTTTCTCAGCTCAGTGACTATTATTTCAACAGATGGGAGTATCTGGTGCTGCAAAACTGGAGGCCCTTCCATGCTGCAGTACATTGCTCCTGCCGAATATGAAGCTGTCCTGCAAGACCAAGTCAGTCTCTCCATCCAGATGCTGCTGGAATCCAATGCAGATTCTGCAAGGTAGCAAGTTTGGGCTACTTAAAAGAATAACCCAACCAAAACTCAGCTTCTGGTAAGCAAAGCTCCCTGCTCTCCAGAAATTGTCTTGAGCTCAAACAATATTTGAGATTGAACATCTCCAAAATCTGATTATTAAAACTGAGGATTATTAATTACAGTAGCTCTGATGCATTCCAAGCCAGTTTCACAATCAGAAAACTTACTTCCTGCTTCCTTAATTCTCCATCTGCAAATACTTGGAACTTTTTATCTCTAACATCACTTTGAGGTTTTTCAGCAGTTCCAGGTGTACCAAACAGACACACTGCCACTGGAGATGCTGCTGCAGCAACCAGCCCATCCAGCTGGTTCCCCATTCTGCAAGGACTGTGGGGCTGTTCACTCCATCAGAGATGCTACAACCAAAGGTTGCTCCTTGATTCAGAAACAACAGAAATTCCACGTGGGGACAGTTAAACATATCACAAGAACAATAATGCTGAGAGAAGGCGGTCTGTGCTTTCAAGAACTAACATGAAACAAAGAAGAAATCAACCTGAATTCAAGATGGAAAACAGATTGGAGCCAAACTCAGTGGCTACACGTGCATATTAGAAGTCATGGCAATGAGGGAAAAAAGACAGGTTGACTATTTGGCCAGAAAAAATTAAATGTGCAGTACCCTATATTGCAGGTAGGGCAGAGAGCAGCTAAGCTGTCATGCCTTGCAGTGGCAGCAACTGAGGCTCATCTGTCTGACCTACAACACACGCAAGAGTCAAGACTCAACACTAGAAGTCAATAAACAGAGCTACTTCAAAGAGAGTTGGACAGTACAGGCTCAAAAGTCTGCCATGGGGGAAATTTTAATTCTGTTGGCATTTACAAGAAGAAGGTGCTTATTGACACTTAGTCATATCAATGGGGAAAATTTTCACAAAACGCTCTTGCACACAACACTGGTACCACTGTAAATATAGAGAACACACAGTCTCCCAGCAACTGAGCAATGACTACAGGCTTTGCTTGGCCAGTTTCTGGACCTTGGCAGCCTGTGTGTTAGCCAAGTGTTTGACAAACTGTGGTACTCTTCTTCTTCAGCACCTCTTTGCCAAGGAAGAATTCTCTGCTCAGGACCACACTGTCACGGCTGTTTGCACTCCAGCATATGATTAGATAACACCTTCCAAAGCAAACAGGCTGTTTGGCACATGAACAATCAGAACTGAGTAGATTATTTAAGGCTTTTGGTAGAATCACTCCTAGAAAATATTAAAGAGCTGTCCAACCATTAAGAATGTTCATTAGTCTATGAGCAAAAAAAATCATCAAAGATACATACAAGGTTGGTGCAGACCTCTGCCTCAAAACCTGCACCTTCACTCAGTATCAAAGCTTAGTCATGCTAAGCAGCAGCAAACTGCATCAGTAAAATTTGAGACAAAAGAATGCACATACACAGCACCTTCAGAGGAGAATGACTAGATCACTACAGGCCTGAAAATTACATGTTCTAGCTTCTTTTTTTTTTTTTTGAGAAAAAAAAAAAGAATTTGGGTACTTCACCTCTTTAGGTTCTTCTGGGAATTCTAGCCAAAATAATTATTTAATGACAAATCAGTATCACACTTATATGTATATTACAAATACCTCAATCTAGAGCTATACTGATTAATTCTTCAAATCTGCTGAAGAAAATCATCACCTCCTCATTGCTCCTCACATAGTCTGGGCCATTTATCAGCATAATTAGAAGGTCCACCTAACCTTATTACCTGCCTTGGATTAATGCTGCACCTTCTACCAACGCATTCTAGCTGTTATTTATTTTCATTTGACAAATTGCTCCTTGTCTAGTTATCCTTATGAAAGGGAAATATCTTCATGTGACTTTCAACAGAAAGGAGAATCAGAGAATACAAAACCCTCTGACTTGTTCTGCTGTTCACTGTTAGCATTAAAAGGGTCAAGAAGGAGAAACAGAAAGGTTGTCCATATTCACAGGTGTGTAGGCACCTGCAGCTGCCACTGACCTCTGGTGAAACAGCAGCATTCCCTTCTTCTGAGTCAAGGGAAAATGAAATACAAATAACTGAAGGTAAGCCTAAAGGGCACAGCATGACCCTTAGATGTCTTACCATTGTATCACTTATTTTGGAGAGTTCTTGAAGAGTTCAGATGCCTTCACCCAGTACAAAGGCAAAGCCCAACCTAGTCTGTAACACAAGTTATCAGCAGCACCTCAGTCAGTCCCAGATTTGATGGCTCAGAGTCTCTCAGTGCTGACACTGATGCCCACAGCAGAGTCAGTGTGCTGGAAACAGCACTGTGGCATCTGGGAAGCTCCTCTTATTACTCACTGTAGATGAGGACAGACAGTAAGCAGAGATCAAAAGACATGTGTGTCTGTATCTCCAGCAGAACTATTGGATCCTGCAGATTTCACAGACACAACCTTATTTGCAAATAGAAGGAACTACCAACTACAGAAAATGCCAAAAGAAGTTAAAAAGCAGGCATTTCTAGCCATCAGGGTATTTTTGGTAGTCATGCTGTTGTTTGGTTTCCTCATTATAGACTGTCTGTGGAGTCTTATGACTGTGCAACAGTCTCTTCCCACAGATCAAGCTCATGTGGTTAAGGAGAAGAATTTAAACTCAGAAACTCAGAAACTCTCCCAGCAAGTCAGGCTTTCTGCCACTGGACAGCTGACAGTATCCAGCTACACTCCTGCCTTTTTCTCCAGCTTTCTTCACTTGACTCTAATCTTAGGGCACTTAAACCTCAGAACATCTTTGTGAATGAGCCACTTAAACAAGTGGAGAATTGAAGTGGAGAGCAAAAACCACAGGCATCTAGTGTGCTTTTGCCCTCTAGACCTCAGAAGTTTAGTCTGCTAAACTTCTCAAAGGCAACTGCAGGGCAGTGCCTGACCTTCAGCCCATCCATCCCAAACAATTCCTACTAGCAGGATGCTCAGTGGAGCATTGGAACTGCGCAATGAGTTTACAGATTGACAGAGATCCTGCTCCAGTGGGATTAATCCTCCAAAGCAATACAGTCAAAACAGTGAAATGATTTAAGCTATTTCCCTTTGCTGCCAGGCTCATGTCCACACTGGGGTTTTTTGCTGCATTAAGATAATGGTCCCATCCACATTACTTTACATTACTGTCTTCAGATACAAATGGGATCCAGATGGATCATTAGTATTTCTTCTCTGTTCAGTAGTGTCAAGTTGTCCCAGTCCTACCTTGCTTCTGAGGAGAATGGTGCATGTGAACATAGCTGAAGAGAGAACATGTAGAATTAATCATGGAAGAGCATGTTGCTTAGACTAAGAAGTAGGAGTGTAAACTCTGCCATTGTTTCAGTGATGTCTGGAATTCTCTGTTAGAAATAAACAAGATATTCATTAACTAATTGCGTATGTGATGAAGATCATTACATAAAATTATCATTTAAATGCATTGAAAGAAGAATTTTAATTATTCAGGTGAACTTCAAAGCAGAACTGCACTTTGTGATTTCTGTGGTTGCCTTTTCAACTTCACTAGTTTCTGATCTACAGGCCCTGTACAGTCAGTAACATGTTGATTAGCCTGACCTAATTTTTGGCTAAGAAAAGACAATTCAATGCAGCAGCTGATCAAAAATGAGAGGCTTGTTGGAGGGGTTCATGGATGGCAAACCA
The DNA here is from genome assembly GCF_047495875.1 of Pithys albifrons albifrons. Classification (NCBI taxonomy): domain Eukaryota; kingdom Metazoa; phylum Chordata; class Aves; order Passeriformes; family Thamnophilidae; genus Pithys; species Pithys albifrons. The sequence continues at coordinate 3,184,900 of NC_092459.1, forward strand.
ACAGTGTCAGGGCTGTGAGCCAGCTGCTACTTCCAGGGCAGCCATACAAGCCTCTGTTTGTTGAAAGGATGAGATGCTCCAAATGTTGCGTCTAAAAAGCTTTGCCTTCAGTACTAAGCAATTGCTCCCCTGCTCCAGAGGCCAAATGGAGAAAAAAGAATGTTTCTGAGCCTGCCAGATGCTAAGAGCACAGTGCATACAATAAGCTTACCTCCATAGGTGGAAAAGCAGCAATTAGCTGGAGAGTTCCAAGCCCTGTGCCCAGTGTCAGCTCTGTGTAAGAACTGCCTAAGTACTGAAGGGCCAATATTCTTGAGAAGTGGCAACTTCAAGGAGTTCCCAGTGCCACCTGCAGTTACAGCTGCTGCTCCAGAGCTGGAACACATACTGAGCTCTGCCACTGCAGGCCTGGCACCCTCCTCCAACCTCCAGCAGCAGTCAAACCACAAACAAGTGGGAAAGCGATGGCTCCCTGCAGCCAGCATCCTTCTCCCAAGGCTCGTGGGAGAACAATGGCTCCCTGCAGCCAGCATCCTTCTCCCAAGGCTCACAATGGCTCCCTGCAGCCAGCATCCTTCTCCCAAGCCTCATGGGAGAACAATGGCTCCCTGCAGCCAGCATCCTTCTCCCAAGGCTCACAATGGCTCCCTGCAGCCAGCATCCTTCTCCCAAGCCTCATGGGAGAACAATGGCTCCCTGCAGCCAGCATCCTTCTCCCAAGGCTCACAATGGCTCCCTGCAGCCAGCATCCTTCTCCCAAGGCTCACAATGGCTCCCTGCAGCCAGCATCCTTCTCCCAAGCCTCATGGGAGAACAATGGCTCCCTGCAGCCAGCATCCTTCTCCCAAGCCTCATGGGAGAACAATGGCTCCCTGCAGCCAGCATCCTTCTCCCAAGGCTCACAATGGCTCCCTGCAGCCAGCATCCTTCTCCCAAGGCTCGTGGGAGAACAATGGCTCCCTGCAGCCAGCATCCTTCTCCCAAGGCTCACAATGGCTCCCTGCAGCCAGCATCCTTCTCCCAAGCCTCATGGGAGAACAATGGCTCCCTGCAGCCAGCATCCTTCTCCCAAGGCTCACAATGGCTCCCTGCAGCCAGCATCCTTCTCCCAAGCCTCATGGGAGAACAATGGCTCCCTGCAGCCAGCATCCTTCTCCCAAGGCTCACAATGGCTCCTTGCAGCCAGCATCCTTCTCCCAAGGCTCATGGGAGAACAATGGTTCCCTGGAGCCAGCATCCTTCTCCCAAGGCTCATGGGGGAACAATGGCTCCCTGCAGCCAGCATCCTTCTCCCAAGGCTCATGGGAGAACAATGGTTCCCTGCAGCCAGCATCTTTCTCCCAAGGCTCATGGGAGAACAATGGCTCCCTGCAGCCAGCATCCTTCTCCCAAGGCTCATGGGAGAACAATGGCTCCCTGCAGCCAGCATCTTTCTCCCAAGCCTCATGTCAGTTCTAAATCTAAATTTGAAATAAAATGGGGTATGCTGTAAGCATATCCTAAGCCCTAAACACAATCTTTGCTGACATCAAAGAACAGGACTAATAGCTCATTTTATCAATTCTCACCAAGCACGACACGTATCATAAAATCTTTAATATCTGTTCTACCACTGAAGGAACATTCCCTTCACACAGTCAGAAGGTTCCCTACAAAAAAACTTCCCCTACATGAAAAGCTTTATTGGAGAAGAAAACTGAAGGGGCAATAGCCGAGACTTCAGCTGCTGATGCTACTTCTGCCTTCCAGCTGAGCAGCGAAGGGCTGCACAGAGGGGATACTCATGGGAGAACAGGGCAGGGGAGAAGGCAGGGTTTCTGTGCTTTCTTTTGCTCTTTTAGCTTCCAACTTCCACCCCCAAAACCAGCTTCTCAAAACAGCCTCTTTCCTCTTTAACTCTAAAGCCTGATGTTCCCCATCCCATCAAAGTCAACATAAACACTTCTATGCTGACTATGACCATACTGTCACAACAAAAACCCCAACCTTAAAGTGAATGCCTTTGGCAGAGAGTAAAAACAAATTCCTCTTTTTTTTCCCCTGCAGTTCTGCTGGGAGTGATCAAAGAGCATTAGGTCTCTCCATTTTTAAACTATCAGTAGCACTGAAACTTTCACAAAGAGGATGCCCACACTGCTGGCTGCTGTGTGGAAAGCCCGGGGATGAGCAGAGAGCTGGACAGGCTTGGGCAGCAGTTTGGTGACAACTGGGTGGAAATGAGCCTGCAGTGAGCTCTGGGTCATGCAGGACACACTGTTGGCAGCATCTAAGCCAGGCAATTTCGAAGTAGACTTAGCATTTCTAAGCTGCAGTGCAGTCTGCAGTGCAGTCTCCATTGTAAATATACCCAAAGTCTTTGCAATCAACACTGTAATTCAGACATAAGGGGGGGAAAGCCACAAAAAAGGGCAGTTTTAACTAATGCAAACAAGGTACAGGAAGTCCAAGTAACATGAAAGGGATTGTGATTCCTGCAATGTCTATGTAACCCTTTTGTTCTCTTTTATCTCATGTTCCTGGCTCACACTTTCCAGATGCTGCAGCTTAAATAAGGCTAATGAAAGCCTTGCCCAAGTCAATGGAATGCTTTCTGCTGATTTATGGAAGCTGAAATTCTGTTTTTTCATTGCTCTGAAATATGCATAAGGATACAAGAAGCTCACTACAACTTTAATTTCTTACATAGTCCTACACTGAACATGCACCAACACTAAAAGATAGTTGCTGCAGATACAAGTTTGTATCAATGCAGGTGTAAAACCCACATGTTAAAAAATATGTATTTAAGAAAAAGAAGGAAAAAAAAAGGAATAAGCAGATTTAACTACTTCAAAATCATACAAAAAACATGTCCCAGTGAAGGCAAGACTGCTCGTCTGAACCATTCCTCTGAATTACTCACTATTTCATCTCTAAATCCAGTAGGAAACTGTTAGGAAAAAGCTTCCTAAATTAAGAAGAACCTCTTGCTGCCAACACAAAAGCATCTGTACAAACTATACATTATCGCACCTGCTAACAAACTAACAGGGAAATAAAAATCATCATAACCTCTTGCAAATCAAAGTAGTTTCATTTCCAGATATTTCCACTGACTCCAGTGTTTGACTCAGAATCAAACAGAACAGAGGTTCAAAGTTTGACCTCCAATCTGTAAATCATTTTTACTCTGTTCCATTCTTTCAATACTAAGAACAATCAGATTAGAAACTAATTTTCTCTGTACCTTTGTCCTTTAAATAAACTGCTGAATAACACTGTATTATGCCTGTGAGCTCTTTCAGATGATCTGTGAAAAGCATACTTAAAATTCCTCTACCAAACTTAATTTGCAGTGATTTTCTTGCAGTAATATGAGAAAAAAATGAAAAAGATAATTGATTTCAACAGTAAGCAATTACACACAATGACTTTTCTACAGCAGTTGTCTAATTAAGAGACTATAAGCCCAGCATATCAAGCCTTTGATTTAAGCATTGTTTTTCGGGTAATCATATGCCATGCAAGATGCACAACTTTTTGTGTTGTGTTATGTTGCAGATGCACCAAAATACTTGCTACAAACTTTTAACCCTTTGCAAAAAAAAATTTATACTTGCACACGTGATTTGAATCTGAAGGAAAGAAACAACTAATGTTGAACTGCGTAGAAATATCTGAAGGTTATCAACATTGATAAATAACATTTATGGCAAGGCTGATCTAAAAAAGTGACACTGGACTAAAAATAACTTGAGAAAATTAACAATGAAAGATTTTTTATGAATATGAAACATGCATATGCACAGATGTCAGTTATATAACCCATTCCTTATATCATTAAAGAGTAAACACCAGCCTATTCTTTCAGCTTATCAAAACATAGTAAAAAGCAGGCACAATTCCTCTCCCATATTTCTCTCTCCTAATTAACAGATTTTTTTTTTAACTGCTCGTCTTTTACTACTGCAGCAGAATCTCATCTGCCTCCTTACTCTGAATTGCTACATACAAATGCCTATTGCTCCCAAAGGCTTTTCTAAGAAGCATCTGTAACAAAAGAACTGTAGGCTCATACCTTAACCTCTTGGTTGGCAAAAATCTCCACATCAACCCCACAGGCAACCAGAGTAGAAACATCACAGTCCATGCTACGGGCTGGCATCCCCCGCTTTTGTACACAGAGTTAGGCGAGCTCAGAGTAACAAACGAGTGGAAGAAAAAATAAATAATAATAATAAAAAAAAATCTTCAGTTCAGTACTGCAATTGAACAGTCCAAAATGCTGCCTCAATGACTACAAGCTTCCAGCACAAGCTCTTTGCACTTAACTGAGTTGCTCCTTGCCTTTTCCCCTACACCCACCAACTGAGCAGGCACAGCACAGTAACAGCGCTATTCCATCTCTCATGGCAATGACATCACCACAAAGACTGACATAAGCTAAATCTATTTTTTCAACCCTTTTATCTCTAGGCAGCACGGTGGATCAAATTGAACATGATTATGTGCTAAATCTGAACTCGGACTAAATCAATTCAAGCAGCGTTCACTGTCAACTGAGTCATAGCTGTTGTTTCAGCTGAGTGCTTATGTTGGCAAAAAAAAAAGATCGCCTGACACTGAAAGCTCCGCTCTGAGTGTAAATTAACCCAGCATTTAAAGCCACTAAACTCAAGGTAGTGTTCATTACTTTATTATACTTTAAAATCTACAGCAGAGCGCTGATGAAAAAAAACCCCAAATCAACAAAAACGTCAGCATTCTGCTTTTAGTAGCTCTAAGTCTTCTTTTTTAATAAGGCACGCTCCTGTAACCCCGCACACGGGATTAGAGAACATCCAGTCCTATCATCGGGAGTGATCAACACACTGCAAATTTGATCCCGGTGCTTCCACACACACGTTGCACTGTGACTCATCCCCGGGAAGATCAGAGGCATGTCAGTGTCTGATTTGGGAGTCAATGCCCCTTCAAAGAACAGAACATGAAAATTTCCTTGAAATTAGGGCTCTGCACTAGGCAACATTTATACCATCCATCTTTGGTTAACCCTTCACAAATGGAACTCTTCAACTGAAAGAAACAGATATGAGTAAAGTGAAGATGCTTTACACCTACTGACTCAGTTTATTCTTTGCAAGTTTATTTTTTTATTGATAGAAATAAAATATCTACAAATTTGAGACTTCTGAAGTGATCTTTATCCCAGACTAGCATCATTATTTTTCCTCTAACATTTAATTCTTGTGATCCAGAAACTACTTGTAATTGTTGTAGGCCTAGAAATGACATTTATGTATGTCAGATTAATGGGCAGAATTAAAACTATTGATATGAACATAGGAGCAGCTGATAGCTCAGTGTAAGAGACTGCTCGGCTTAATCATAGAATCATAGAATCGATTGGGTTGGAAAAGACCTCCAAGATCATCGAGTCCAACCCTTGGTCCAACTCCAGTCCATTTACCAGATCATGGCACTCAGTGCCACGGCCAATCTGCGTTTAAAAATCCCTAGGGATGGTGAATCCACCCCCTCTCTGGGCAGCCCATTCCAATGCCTGATTACTCTCTCTGGAAAGAATTTTTGTCTGATCTCCAACTTAAATTTCCCCTGGCAGAGCTTGAGCCCATCGTGCCCCCTTGTCCTATTGCTGAGTGCCTGGGAGAAGAGACCAACCCCCACCTGGCCAGAACTTCCCTTCAGGTAGTTCTAGACAGTGCTGAGGTCACCTCTGAGCCTCCTCTTCTCCAGGCTAAACACCCCCAGCTTCCTCAGCCTCTCCCCATAGGGCTTGTGCTTCATCGAAAGATAAAACATCCACATTAGATGTTAGGAAGAAATTCTTAAAAGTGAGATTCTGGCAAAGGTTGCCCAGAGACTCTGTAGATGCCCCACCCTTGGAAGTGTTCAAGGCCAGGTTGGATGGGGCTTGGAGCAACCTGGGATAGTGGAAGGTGTCCCTGCCCAGTGCAGGTGGTTGGAACAAAATGGTCTTTAAGGTCTCTTCCAATCCAAACCATTCTGTGATTCTGATTTTGCAGCTTGTACCCCATTCTGTGATGCTGCACATGCTTTACTCCTGATTTTTTAACCAGGTTGTCTAAAACTCCCTCAGACACAAACATTGAACCATGGTCAGTTCAGGTTGCAAGCTACCATACTCCTGAGGAAATTCAAAATGAAGAAAATATATGAAGTTGTATGCACCAAAACTGTGCTCTAGATGAGCCTCCAGCCAAACCAGCTTCTTGCCTTACTCTTTTGCCAGCACTGTAATTTCTTTTAAGTGCAGGGAATTCCAGATTAGCCAATGACAGACCAAACTCCAACCAGTTACACCCTCTTTACTCCTGCGAGTTTGATGCTGTTACAGAAAGGCCAAAATCTCTTACCAGAACATTATTTTCTAAGTTCTATTAAATTTCCCCCCCACTTTTTAACTTATAATAATCTATTCAGCAGTAATCACAAACTGAGATCCAGAACCAGGATAGAGACATATCCCAACACTAAAGATTTTACAAACCCAGACTATACCAATGAACAGAAAAATGGACAGGGCAGCATAAGGCAGTAAATGAACCAATATTGTCTATTATTATCAATTGCTTTGTAAACTAGTCACTTAATCACTGTCAAGATTTTTCATAAACCATAGGAAACCACTTTTTTATAAAGAATATGAAGTTAACATTTTTGTGCATGTTTAGAGGAACTTTTATTCATATATTCAAATATAATATACATGTGATAACAGGGAAAAAAGGCATAAAGATGCCTGATTGAAGTTCTACGCAGACAGCAATGGAAAAAAGCATCAGAAAACTGAGAAGTTACTGAGTGGTTATCAAAGAGCTGGAAGAAAACACTGAAAAAAAAAGATGAGTCATATGCATCTGAGTCTGCTGAAAGTTTTAGCAGCAAAGGAGCAACAGGACAAAAACATAACATTTGAAAAAGGAAAAGATCTAGAATTAGACAATGCTGGTCAGTAAGGTCTAGAAAGGCACCCAAAGTGAAAACAATGCCTGGCCCAAATATAGTTTCATAAGCAGTGATGGAAAAAAGATCTTTCAACACAGAGCTACAGCAGATAGTTCCACAATAATTTATTTCTTTTTTTCACTTTTAAAACTGTCATCTATCAATTTCAATAGCCTTCATCTTCTTATGAAAATTGGTACCTGGCATCCAAACTGACCTGTTCCACTTCATGATTATTGCTGCACTTCCACTATTCATCTCCTTTCAGAAGAGAATCGTTGCAATTTTTCCACTCCATAAGAGTACGAAAACCTTACTGACATCAGTTACTTTCATTTTTTGCTGCTTCTTGCCTATTCCAAAGAATAACCTAATTTTTCCCCTTAAAAACCACTCTAGATCACTAGAATGTTTTAGTGAGCTTTTTAAAAAGATACCCTAGTTGGTTTTGCTTCTCAAAAACAAAGATTACCTAACAGAAAAACTCTACAAAGCTTTTGAGTACTTCAAGTTACATCTTTCAATATATGTCATATTCTATTTGTTACTGCTCACTTCTCATTTGAAATCAAGACATAATTCTGTGCGATTTTTTTTTCAGGGCATTCTATAACTGCTTATAGCCTTATGTAATGTTAATAAAAATTATTACTGGACAATTAAAAATTTATTAATATTACTTATTTCTACAGTTTAGGAGACTTGGTTTCCAACAACTCTTTTTAAAAAGCATTTCAATTTCTTAAAAAAAAATCTTAATTCTGGTTCTAGAAGGTCTTGCTAAATTCAGTTCACTGAACTCCCATGAAAAAATGAAGCCATATTTCATGTATGTTTTTAAGGATGAGATTTAAGAAATAGAAATTGATAGTGGCACATATGCACTTCAGCATATTACTGATCCTCATTCAGGAGATTCTCCAGATCAAAAACTGTGTTACTCACAGCTTTTGCACTAACACATGTGCAAAGAAAGCCATTCCTTTGTTGGCAGTGATGCCGTGAATGACCCTTCCCCCCCAAAAAAGGACTTTGAGCCACGTTAGTGTAGGGTAAGATAAAAAGTAAAGGTCCTTTAATAACACAGGGCCTACAGCCCACAGGAATACAGGATGACAGGGATGTGTCCCAGTTCTTGTTTCCATGGCTTTTATAATAAGATCCCTCCAATCATTGCTTTACACATTTCTCAGTCCAGCCCCAGTCCCACCCCTGTCCAACCCCCTGGAATTGGGTCTGGGGTTGTCAAGACCCTCTGTCTTCATCAGCTCTTCTTCCTCGGGCACACAAAGGTCTCTTGGAGCTCATCCAGTTCTGGCTTTTGGGTCACTCTGACCTGTGTTTATGGTTCGTTCTGTGGGCCTTCTGATATCCTTTAGCTCTTTACCTTGGAAAGGAGTCTAAACAAGGTTAAATAACTAAAGGAATTTGAGCTCCCTGTTCTGGGACAGAGGTAGTGATAGAAAGGCATTAAACTTAAACTGTTAGAAATATTAACCCTCTAAAAATCTACAACTACTGTGTTCCTAAAATCTACAAAAGGTGAAAATCAGAACAAAAACTCCTTTGGCATCAGCAGGTGCTAAGCCAGAGGGTTTGTGGACCATGGATACACCTAAAAGCTTCACCTGAAAGATAAAAGCTAGACAATATCTATAACTAATACTGACAAACACAAGCAGATTTTTTTCCCAAATAAACAGCTGGTACTGAGGACCTGATATCAACACTACACCTGTTTCAGCAGAAATTCTTTTAGGCTGGCTCTAGTAAACCCTGTGGACGGGAACCCAGTGGCAGCACAGCAGCCCTGGAGGCACCTTTGGTGTAGGGTCATCTGGAGGAACAACACACAGTGTACTGTGACGTGAGCCAAAGCACCAAAGGTGGAACACCATTTCCAAAGAAAACAACTTGAACTAGAATGCTCATGTGAGTGCATCCAAAAGGACACAAATCCACAGACAACCCGTACCAATTTTACTGTGGGTTTAAGACCATGACCACAAAGTCTGAGAATGGAGAGAAGGCACAGAGTTTTGAGCAGTCGCTCAAGAACCTTCTCTACTCATTTCAGGTTTTGAGCATAGTAACAATTGTGTAGGGAATCAAATGGGCATTGCTGACTGTGTGTGAATATTTCAAGGGGGGTGAATTCAGGAGCAATTGAGGCCCACTTAAAATCATAGAATCATAGAATTGATTGGGTTGGAAAAGACCTCCAAGATCATCGAGTCCAACCCTTGGTCCAACTCCAGTCCATTTACCAGATCATGGCACTCAGTGCCACATCCAATCTGCGTTTAAAAATCTCTAGGGATGGTGAATCCACCACCTCTCTGGGCAGCCCATTCCAATGCCTGAGCACTCTCTCTGGAAAGAATTTTTTTCTGATCTCCAACTTCAATTTCCCCTGGCAGAGCTTAAGCCCATCGTGCCCCCTTGTCCTGTTGCTGAGTGCCTGGGAGAAGAGACCAGCCCCCACCTGGCCAGAACTTCCCTTCAGGTAGTTCTAGACAGTGCTGAGGTCACCTCTGAGCCTCCTCTTCTCCAGGCTAAACAAACCCAGCTCCCTCAGCCTCTCCCCATAGGACTTGTGCTCCAGTCCCTTCACCAGCCTTGTTGCTCTTCTCTGGACTCGCTCCAGCACCTCAATATCCTTTCTGAACTGAGGGGCCCAGAACTGAACACAACACTCAAGGTGTGGCCTCACCAACGCAGAGTACAGGGGAAGGGTCACTGCCCTGGTCCTGCTGGCCACGCTATGTTTGATACAGGACAGGATCCCATTGGCCTTCTTGGCCACCTGGGCACACTGTTGGCTCATGTTGATCTTCCTGTCAATTAGTACCCCAAGGTCCCTTTCTGCCTGGCTGCTCTCCAGCCACTCTGTGCCCAGCCTGGAGCGCTGCAGGGGGCTGTTGTGGCCAAAGGGCAGGACCTGCACTTGGCCACTTGTATAACTAGGCTGAATATGGAAATACCAAGTTCTCACAGTTACATGGATAGGCATCAGACAGGTTCTAAAACTCAACAGGAATAGTCCAGGTGGTATTGTTCCTTCACAAGCACCAAAGCAACACCATAGTATCACCAGACTGATGATTAACTCTTGATGATCATGTCTTACACTTGAATCAGCCTTCAAAGAGACAAAACCCTTCCCTGGTCAGAAGAAAAATAAGCCATGTTGTTCCAGACAGGAACAATCCTGTGTTCTGGATTTGTACAGTGCCTGAGATAACAGAGTTCTAGCCTACAACCCAGGGTTGTTTTTCTGCTGTACTTATGGCAGTGTCTCAGCTCAATACACAGAAGTAGAACCATGGATTTAAGACTTTTCCAGCTCAACTATCAAGTCATCAAAACAACTTTTGCAAAATCCTGACCTTCATTTTGCAAGCAAACTACTACTGATTTAGCCTTAGGGGAAACTTCACTGGCTCTGGACCAGACAGTAATGTCAGCCACGTTGCAACCAAAACCAGCAGCTAAATTAAGAAGAAAGCTTGACTTTTTTTGCTCACTGGATGAAGCTTGTGCTTATTATTACTAGTACTAGAGGGGTTATTTCTATAGTAGCTCTGTTTGCAGGTGCAAACCATATTAAGGCACTGCACAAATCCAGAAAAATAAAAAGCAACCCCATTTCAATGACCATTTGAGGTTTGAATGGAACACTGCAAACAGACTCATATTATGGCTGATTCAAATGTTTCTAATGATGTGCATCAATATTGATCTCATTCAGCTACACAAGTCAACAGTATTTAAACCAGGCACCTACCTGTTGCTAGGACCATATTTTTACAAATATAATGTTCATATTTACAAATAATCTACAAAATTTACAAATATAATTCACAAATACAATTCATTTTAATAGCATTATAAATACTTTTAAAACCCTAAAAAAGTTTAGTAACTACGAGACGGGCCTGAAAAAAAGCCCAGAAAAAAAAAGACAGTTCTTCCAGTTTCTCTGTCTGCAGCAGAAGATAAGAAAGGCCAACCAGAAATATTCTTCAGGAGCAAAGTTAGATCCTTCAAAGAAGTGTTTCACAAAGATTCAAAAGAAAATGAAATGCTGAAGATTGGATAGAGTTCAGCTCAGGCACAAAGGAAAACGAGTGTGATTTGTTTTTCTTCTGACAGTGAGCATTAGCTCTTGCTAAAGTAGATCACCCGCAAAAGGATGGAAATACCCAACAAATGTAGCCAGGGACACACCAGCAACACAGCAGAGCAGGAGAATCTGGGCCAAGAACTGGAATCTGAGGACAGGAGTTTTCCTCATCTCTATCTACACTGCAGTTTACACGCAGTACATATTCAAGGGTGAATATCTGGCACTTGCAGCATCAGAGAGATGCATCCAAAGTTAAGGGAGACATGAAAGCAAATGAGATAAAATACATTACCTGATGCTATGAGCCAGCACCTCTATGCTGCATGAATTCACTGTTACCTGGAAATAATATTCCCACTCTTAATTCCCAAACAGAATGGCCATCAAACTGTTTGGGAATATATCTTTTAGGTAGAAAATTCAATTGGCATGTACAGTAAATAAGGAACAAAGAACTATTCAACAGCTACAAAACCACTGATTTTTTTCCAAGATGAGTTTGACCTCCAAGCTAAAGTTTCTACAAATTCTAAATTGACATCAATTGTGGCAAAAAAGGGCTCTAATTCACCACCTCTCATAACAAATAATCATTCCTATGGTTTGAAGTCTTTTAAAGACACAGAATTTTGTCCAGACCAGAAAAGAAAACAGAAGTTTAATTAAATTTAGAATAATCCTAGAATCAATAAGTTCATCATGCATGCAAAGACTTTAGAGCTTGGAAAATGCCTTGGCTAGCCTTGATTTTTGGAAAGGTAACTTTTCTGTATTGTAAGTGATACTTTGCTTTTCTGTAGATAATAGTTACTGTTAGTTATGCTTACAGATCTCAGAATCTGAGGGTCCAAGAAAACAAATCATCAACATTATGAAGGATTTCTTCCCCTTAAATAAAGATAATATCGAGCAACTTGAAGACCCACATATGATGTGAGGATACTCTGGTGGCTGCATAAACAACTGTGTCATTTAGCCAACATCATTTTCCTGTCTCATTTAGCTACACACAAGTTTCAATTCTGAGTCAGAATTGCTCAATTATTTTAACATGACTGTATTATTCATAGTCCTTCACTTCCAAGTATATGTGGGGAGGTGTGAGGGGGTGGAAATCCATACGTGTGTCTTCTGTCTGCTCAAAATGGTTACAAATCTGTGCCAGATCCACACACACAAAAAAAGAAGTGTTGTGATTCCAGACTACAAAACCCTCTCTCTCATAAAATGAACTGCTGCAGTTCAGAGGTCAGGACGCCCTTGATTCATTTGGTGAACTGATGGCCACCTACAGAATACACAACACACATGAATCCCTGGTAACAGAGGAGGACATCACCCTGCAGTGTAAGCTAAATTTATTTGCAGCCTATCTACACAGTATCGTTGATAAATTGCATAGGTTTCAGTTTTAAATTAAGAGAACTAAACATAGATCTCCACATCCTGGTATAGACATTGCCAGTCTAAGCAACAGATTTGGGAATTAATTCCATGGCTCCAGCACGGATAGCTAGAGCAATGGGAGATGCCTTAGGGTATCCAAGCAACGTGCATAGGCTTGACAAACGTAATCAAGGACTTCTGGAAGACCCTTCTCTTCTGAATCAGCAGCCAAAGGCCCCAGGAGGTTCTTCAGGATTTTTAAATTAGCATTTAGTATTTTGGCACCTGTTCAATACACTCCTTGTTCAAAACACTCCGTGGACTCTCGGAGTGGGATTTTGCCGACCAGGAATTTGCTGTGTAGTTTAGGAAGGGCTGAATTGTTCTCTATCCTCCAACTGCTAACAAGATTTCCAGCAACTACAACAGAAGCATGTAGTGCATATGTATAAAGTGACACTTAAATTTAAGTGTTGAATCCCACATACAAGGTTACCATTGTGCCTCAATTTCTTCAACAGCTACACAGGATTGGTGATGCCTGCTATGTAAAAGTGTGTCAATGTTAATAAGCACATGTAAACCAGATTTCCCAGGCAAATCTCTAATCAATACATTTTTATGCTATCTTTGATTTTATAGAAGTGATAATGACCAAAGACTACAAAACAGGTGAAGCACATATATTTACTCTTGCAATACTTGAAAACAGAATTAAAAGCAGATCATATATGGATTTTGTAAGAGACTCGCACACACACAGGATGTCAGGCCAGTGCTCTGCAAAAACTCCAGAACCTCAGGCACCTTCTGCGGTCCCAGTGGGGAGAGGGAGGTGCTCAGAGGCTGGCACAGGAACAAGACACTGAAGAAATGGATTCAGTTCTTCACTGAACTACCTTTGTGACCTTGGATGAAGAAGATACAGGAATACACATTCAAAAGGGCTCAGAGCCTTTGTGTTTTATTTGTATTTTAAGTATAAGCTGGACAGGACAAGTAGTCCCCATTACTAGTTGTTATTTAATGGATGATGCCAGCTGAAATAGCTCTGTAATGCTCCTGTCTAAAATTGTGATTTGCAGTTATCCAAGAACTCTGTTAACAGTTTCAAAATGTATTTTTAAATCATTTCCATTTACCCCTACTTGTCTCAGACTAGCGAGGGTATTTAACATGCCTGTGTGTTTTCCTTGTCATTTCAGACAACTCATCACAGCAAAATGCCCTTGAAAGAAGAGGCTGGAATACCAATGCTCACTGCTGAGAGAGACCAACCTTATCTCTCAACTGCAGCTCTGCACAGGACACGCAGGTGAGAGATTTAATGGCTGTGCTGAGAGAAAACAGCATTTACTGCCAAGCCAGCAAAAGCAGTCCAGTTCAAAGGGAGGAAAAAATAAAGAAAAATGTCCACTGTCAAACAGCATGTAGTCAGACAGCAAATAATGAATCAATGAATAATAGATTTCTTACATAATTACTATTTTATCCTGATATTATAGGGTAGGTATTCAGTTTGCTGCAACACTTTAAACCAGACAGTCTCTTCTCCTGTTAATCACTGATCCAACTGTAGATAAAAAAGGAAGTGTTGATACTTAAAATTTGCCTTATATAAATATTAATTCTTGTCTTCATTACAGACTAGTGACATTGGCTTCCATTTTCATAATTCTCTGCTCCTGGTTTTTTTCACTTATATTCAAAGGACAGATGGAGATCAGATAATATGGGACACAAAAGTCAGATAAAGAAGCTTCTCCAGTGGCTCTAAAGTGAAATGAAAAAAATTGTTAAGGAAGGGGTTTTTTTCTCCCCTAGATCAGAAAAAACAAGAGAAATCTGAGTAATTCTAAGATATTAGTGAACTTGTAATGTATTTATAAAGTGGATTAACCCAGTTCCTCCCTACAAGACTGATTTCATGATATCACAAAGAGAAGACCATAATGGGCCACTTTAGAGCCTGTATCGTACATGAAGAGACACGAGACAGATTTAATTTCCCTTTTGGATCTCTCTAAAACCCAGACTTATTTTCCCAACTAGGACTTAAGAAGTAGTCTTCCATTGATCCATTCCAGGAAAAGATCAGAACCAAGTCCAGTGCTATGTTTTGCACTCTCAGTTTACATATTTTATGAAGTGCAATTCAGCTCTGATGAGACATTAACAAAAATAAGAAAAAATGAATGCAGAGCTACATCCCATACAGGCATTTCATGCACAAAGTATCCATGGTCTCAGAAGGTGAGTATTTAATAGAGTTCTAAATCATTTAGTCATTCTATATGTTGGTTCACTCTCTAGCAAATGCATTGTCAATATTAAATTGACAGTAATTAAATAGCAGATACATTAAAATACAAGTGAGTGACAGAAAATTGATCTTATTTCAAAGCAACTGATCTATATTTAAACAATCAGCTGCCTTCTGAAACACGGAGCTGCAACCAATGGACTCGGATGCAGGGTATTCATCAAACCAAAACATTTTCCAGTAGATGAACATTTTCATACAAGGGAAGTCTTGTCTGCACTTGATACTGTGGCCAGGTTAGATCACTTGATCTTGGAAAATGCTAATAAAAATTCCACAAACTTGTAACTTCAATCTCACAACGATTGCCTTTGATTTCTGCATGTCCATACAGAGGCCTGTTAAACTCATGTGGAGTTGTTCCCATAGTTCATTCCATCTGTAATTTTGTCCAAGATAGATTTAAACACCCAAGTGAGGAGTAGCTTTAACAAAAACTGGAGTTAAAATTAACTGTTAGGACAATATGACTCTATCTGCTACTCAATTCTACATTTCTGATCTTGACCACTCTGAATTTTGCTCACAGCATTATCACAGCTTACTTCACCTCATCATCAAGCAAAGCATATTTAGTTTTGTTCATATTTCTTCACAAGTAAACCCATAAAATGATCTGAGAATATTTATTAATTTTTTAACTTTAATTTTCTAATTATTTTTGCAATCTGTTACCATAATTCCAAGGTAATACTCTATTCTAGTCATATGAATCAATTCATAGAACAGTGATGAATACAGCTTTAATTAAAGTTTATCACATAGCTATAGACCACTTAATTGCCTCTTTAGTCACTTAAATTAGAATAGTGCAAATAAGCTATAAATGGAGAATGCCAGCAATAAATCACTCAAAAAATTGAACCATTAAGAGTTAATCCAATAGCCTCAATTTTCACACAAAGCACAGTATCCCAGCTGAGGAAAAAAAATGTCTTACTAAAAACCTCCCACTCCTCTCATCCTGTGCCCTCGGACATAAGGTGCTCCATAGCAATGTTTGCCATAAAATAAGGACTTGAAAGGTCATTACTTGTTTCAACACCTTCCTCTGTAAAGAAAACTTTTTCCTTGCAACATAAAGCAAGTAGGGTTTACTGGAGAAAGGTGGTTTTCCTCACTGTTGAAAAGACAGAAAAACACGAGTATTAATTTGTAATTTAATATGAATTTCTAAAATACTATCCATGCATTTTAGTCATAAGTTGAGTTTTTACAGTCAGAATTTCATTATCATCCTTCAACTTAAGATGGACAAGCAAAATCCTACTTTCCTTCACCTGAGATAACACCAATTATATTACAATTTTCTCAGGCCACAGAGATAAATTTAAGCTAAAATAACCAAAGAAAGCAAGAGGTACCTTGGGTGTACCACTTGCTCTTGAAGGATCACTTGGACCTGCTTTGTCTTGTTCCATGGCACTGGTTTCAACAACTTGAGTAAGAAGAAATTCATGTTTCAAAATGTGTGCAACAGAGCAATGTCACAATTCCTTAAATTAGCACTTAAAAGACTACTAGAGAGTGTTCTAACATCAGATGATATCAAATGATAGCAACCACTTCTCCTGAAAAGGATATGGTCTGCAGCTAATACAGTAATTTAGAGTGGGATGAATGTAAGTGTGTGTTTCTAGGACACAAGGAAGTAACTGAAGACAGTTATGAGCCAAGACACATTTCTTGAAGATAACTAAATTAGAACTTGAACAAAAAATAATTTCTTCTCTTTTGAAAAGAGCAACTGAAAGAGTTATATATTTCCCGTTCTGTCAATGTGCTTGTAGCATCTTCAAATATTATTGCAACCTCTGGGTGCTATTTACAAAGTATTTTACATACACCAATGAACACAGACAAATTTCTGAAGGGACATGTAGCAGACCACATACAGTGAGCAGATTTTAAAAAGAACCAGTTCTCCAATGAAACAATTCCCACATCAAGTCACAGATTGTTTCAAGGCAATCTGCCCCATGTTAGACTGTCCTAAGAGGCAGCCACTGAAGTCTTCAAGGCATCACATTCACTGTAGTGATGGGCATAATATAAAAAATTTACATCTAAAACATTTAAGAGAGCACCTTGCTAAGCAGAGAAAGCCACTCCCAATCAGTCTGCCAAGAAAGCACACTGATCATGGACAAGGGGCACAGTACAGTCACACAGGCTTAAACTGGGCTTAAACTGAGTCCTCCTCAACAGCAGCATAAACCAACAGGGATTAAAAGACATTCATCAAGACACATATTCTGGCATCCATATGGACAGTCCCGACTTGCTGCTTTGTTCCTGTAAAGATACAAAGGAGAAGGTGGATGGCAGACAGGTTTGTAAATTAGCATCTACTTATTTGTGGGGTCAGCTGTGTGTGTATGGCCAGGCTTCGAGAACGCAGATTTGGGCAGGGCTGTCCCCACATGGGTGTGCCCTTCCAGCCTGCACAGTGGATTTTAGGTGAGGCTCAGCGTGCACAGAACTGGTCCCATCATTTAAGTCCTCAGGTCCATCTGCTACGGCCGAGTGAGCTTGGACAGTGCCAGGGAAGTCCTCAGGACTGTCACATCACCCGGTACTAACCGGGTCTGACCCTGCTGAGCACTCGAGATCTGACGGGATCGGATGGCAGGGAGGCTTTAACTGCCAGGGGACGGTCCCCATTGAGACTCTAACTCAGGACCTTGGGATTCAGAATCCAGAGTGCTCTCCTGTACACCGCGGGATAACCCCTGTTTGGGGTTAGCTACAAAACTGTAAAATACATATTCAAAAGCTCCTAAACATACCGAATCATAGAGAGGATCTTTAAAAGCCATCTAGTCCAACCCCCCTGCAATGAGCAGGGACATCTTTCAATAGATCAGGTTGCTCAAAGTCTCGTCCAGCGTGAATGTCTCCAGGGATGGGGCAAACATCTCATGTTAGTTTGAAAGCACATAGAAAACAAAAGCTTTTCCAGAAGACAGAGTAATTATCAAGTACAAAATCATGCCACAGAGAATCTTCAAGGCATTGAGAGGTTCTTTTAAATCCCAATTTAAGATCTGGAAAAAGTATTTAAATTTTCAAAGTCCATATTTTTTGACATTTCTTCTAATGCCTTTGAACCGTTCCCTGGTTAAAACTGATGCATTTCAATTTGTTAAATCAATTCTTCAGTTTTTGAAGATAAACACAAAATTATTTTTACCAGTTCATTTATTACTGTACAAATTTCTGGAAGTAAAATCTTTATGCAAGCTTAATGCACAAAATCAAAAGGAGTTCTTCTGCCCCTTAAATATAGAAGGGATTACAGGTTAAGAACCATTCTGGCACTACTTCTAGAGCAAAAGCTGAGCAAAGAAATAATTTTTTTAAAGCAAAATTTAAAAAGAGAATCAAGGGATATCTTTTCCATTGTTTATAAATCAGTATCCTCAGTGATTTTATAATTCACAGTATGCTGCAACCAATAGAATAATTTTTTTAATATGTAATAACTTTCTGACCATAATTCCTTTATATGTAACGCTGATGGAGAATTCATCAGTATTGCCTGGAATTGAAGTATTACTTCCTTTGGTGAATGAGAATTTAGAGGTCCTGGTATTTGAAACATGAATTTGTTAACAAACAGGACACTGCAGAAGAATTTACATAAATAAAAGTGACCTGAAGTCTACGGAGTTTTAAATCCAGAGTAAGAACAAACAGAACTCAGACAGAGATTTCAATCTTCAAAATGGCAGATAACAGAGAACCAAACCGAAGCTCCTTCCTTTCCACTATCTCAGACCTCCATTTATCAATGTACAGAGTCTGCTGCAATCTGGGAAGCCACTGAAAATAGATAAATTGGAAAAAGGGACTCTTGTTTACCCTCTACCTACTTTTTTTGCAGAATAATTTTCTAACCATTTCATCCTGTCTCTCATATTCCTTTTGAATCTCACTATTTGAGTGCTTTCTTGGTTTAGTGCATTGTTTATTATTTCTAACAAAAAACACCTGAAACTTTCACCTCAAATCAAAGACAAGAGATTGGACAGCCTCAAATTCCATCAATCCAGGGTTGTGTCACCAAATGATAAAACCCCAGACTGGACAATAATAAACGCAGCTTTCTTCAATATAGGTGGAAGTGTAGAAGGCAAGCACAAGCCTGCACAAATTCATGAAATGTTTGGAAGGGGTTTTGAAAGAGATCATTACCATCCACACACTCAAATACTTTTAAAAAAAGTCAGCAAAATTTAAAGTTGGTCTCTTTTCGAAGAGAATTGTCAATAGATTTTGTCTAATAGGGTTTATTTCAGATAAAAGAATGAGGATTTATTACAGATAATAAATTTATTACAGATAATATTTATTATTATTTATTACAGATTATTATTATTATTTATTATTATTATTTATTACAGATAATAAATCATTTCACAGAGCAAATAGCTTAATGAAGAGAAGGTAGGATTGGCGTAGGAACTGACAAAGTGCAGAGGAGAACAGTCCCTGCAGAGCCAGCAGAGGAAGTACCACACCGGGGGAAGGATATTAATAAGCTTCTATTGAAATTGATTATTAGCACTAATTTTATCTGGCATACTAATGACAACCCACACACAACCCACGATAACCCAGTCAATAGATCAGCACTCACGAACTTGCCAATGGCATAAAGACTTCCAAGCACAGGAAGATGAAGATTGCAACTACAAGTTGACCAAGACCAACAATGCAGGGAAGGGAACACAACCAGCATTTGGAAAAAGCCAGTGCAATCTCAGGGCTCAGCAGCAACATTTACAGGTAAAGAAAGACAAATGATTATGTCACTTTCCAACGCCTCAGCTCAATGCTGAGCACAATTGAAGGAGAGATAGATAAAAGATGACGGTGGCATAGGAAATGAATACACTCTTGTCATCAAAGAATGAGCTCCAAGATGACTGTGGGAATGCTAACTGGACAGGATGATTGGCATTTCTGTTGGAAAGAAAAAGACAGGAGTAAGTTGAAAGGTTTTTTACATGTGGGAGGGAATAAATGCATAGCAAAGAAGGCAATAAATTTGAAATGGAACTATAAAATAGCACATGAACACATAAGAGTGATCATGTTGGAGAGAGGAAAAAAGAAGCCTGAGCACAATCCTAATTCACACCATTTTGCATCTTCCAATACATCAGAATCACAGGCACAATGATTCATGAGGAAGATGCTTAACAGCAATGCTGAATAATGAAAGAGTCAGGGAGAAAGTGTGGGAGTCGTGATACCCAAGTGCACGGTCAGCTCAGCTCAGACGCTGTTCTGGCCACAGAATCAGGGAAAGAACAGTTCTTAAGTTGAAGTTTCCCGAGCATAGATAAACTTAGATTGATTGTCTGCGTCTGCCACCTGGAATCAGGGCAAAGATATTGCGCCATATTCAGCATAAAAGAACAAAAAAGACGTCAGAAAAAGAAAAGGAGTTTAGTTTCACTTGGTCAAGTTTTTACATTGTCAGCAAAGCACATGTAAGTGTCCAATAAACCAGGCCAACTGGTTTTAAGGAGCCAGATAAGAACTGGGGAGCTAAATGAATTCCAGCTTTTGTGCTGATGATTCAAGTCAGGTGAAAAAAAAAGCAATGATCCAAGGCAACTTAAAGAGGAGACACTGAAGCACAAACAACAGTGCATTATGTCTGATCAGTAAATTGGGAATACAGAGTCAAAACCAGATCCAACAGGATCTTGCTAATAACCCAAAGTAGTAATATACTAGAAGCTATTATATTTCCACAGAGCCTGATTTTAATTTGGGTAAAAACTTCAAGAAATGGCAGTCAAAGAGGTGTCCAAATAACTGTAATAAAATTTTTCTAATGACTACTAAATCAGTACAAACTGATCATTTTAAATCAAGTGGTCTGCAATAATAAATTTAAGTGTGGGCAAAGAGGAATGAGAAGTCGGGTATCAGCCCATCAACACTCCTAAATCTACCAAGAAAATTCTACTTCACACGCTGCTTTTTTAGGAATGCTTTACATGATCAGTCTGAAGTTGTGACTTTTTTTATAAGGGGAGGAAGATGAGTAAGAATCAGGGAAGAGGTACAACAGGAGGGCAAGTCTGGAGATCATTTAGTCCAACCCCCTGCTCTCTGCAGGGTCAAACTAGATGAGGTTACTCATGGTTGTGCCCAGGTAGATTTGCAGTATTTTCAAAGACTGAGAGTCCAGTCTCTCCAGGCAAAATGCTAACACTTGACCACCCTACATTAAAAAAGCTTTTAAATTTTTTTAGCATTTAAAAGGAATTTCTTTTTTTTTCCAATATGTGCCCACTGTATTTCTTTTCACTGAACAACACTGAGAAGAGCCTGGCTTCAGTGTCTTTGCTCTTCCCTATCAGATGCTTATACATTCTGATAAAATCCCTTCTCTTCTCCAGGCTGGGCTGTCCCAGCTCTCTCAGCCTCACCCTGCTGCCACCACTCCACTGAATACTGCCCTGAATCTGTGGCACGGGGATGCACTGCTGGCTCATGGTTGACTTGGTGTCCACCAGGAGTTCAGGGCCATTTCTTTACAGCCAGTCCATCCCCAGCACAGCCTGGTGGACTGTATATTGTGCTCCAGGGGCAGGACTCACCATTTCTTAAGCCTGCTGAGGTCCCTCTGAATGGACACCCACTCTGGGGTATCAGCTGTGCCTCCTGGTTTTGTGTTGTCTTCAAACTTGCTGAGGGTGCACTTGGTCCCATCATCCCAGTCATTAATGAAGATGATGCTCAACACTGGCCCGAGCAGCAACCCCAGGGGTGCACCATCAATGACTGACCTCCAGATGGGCTTTGTGCTGCTGATCACAACCATTTTAGCTCATCACATGAGCTACTTTTCAAACCTCTTCACTGTCCACTCATCTATGTCATTAGTTTGTGCATGAGGATGTTACAGGCGGCAGCATCAAAATACTTAAAGCCAAGATAATATCTACTGCTCTCCCCTCATCCACTGAGGCCATCACTTCACTCCAGACCATCACCAGGTTGGTCAAGCATGACTTTCCAGGTATTTAACATTTTATACTATAATTTAAGGAATGAACCAAAGCCTATATTTAACAATTTTTCTCTCTTCCATTAGTTGCCTTTGTGTTCCCTCTGCTTTTTATTCTCTCTCTCCATGTCTGAAATTCAGCTAAGCACACCCAAGCACAACAACATATTTGCTATTCAGTAGTTTCACCACACAGACACACAAAGATCAGAATAAAATCCATAGTAATGGGATAGTCATGTGCATCAAAAATGTCTTTTTATTTCAAAATGTTTGAGAGAGTTTACATGACTAAAGCTCATGCTAATATGGCCCCAGGAATTCTTTATTATTCTGTTTTAAGTCTCCCCAGTCAGGTAAGCAAAATCTCGACTTCAATAAATTTCACATAAACAACAGTATTTTATAGGTGCAAGTGTATTTGCATTTAGTTCAGATCAGGACTGTGCTTTTGAGGCAAACCTCCTGACAACCCTCACCTATCACACTTTGTTCTACACCAGTGATCAGGCTGAGTGTGCAAATTGGATTTCTCTGGACAAAATTGAAGTGGAAGGGGCATTCCAGGCATGTTCAATCCAGAGGACTTAAACTAGATTAAAAAGTAGTCTGAAATACCAAACCCACACACAAATACAACTGTTTTCCTCTACAGACCCACTCTGGCTTTGCTGTCCTGTTCTCCAATGCAGAAGTTCTGCAAGATTTCAGTCCAGAGACAGTTTCCTTTAGCAGAAGTTGTCAGAAAGTAAGAACTTCAGCACACAGTAGTTGGTCACTGCATGGAAAAAAAATTAAATTTCATCAACAATGCAAGAAAGATTAGGATGGTGTTGGAATGCTGGTAACTATTTTCCATTTCTTCCAAGTCATGCAGGAGGGAATGCAAAGAATGAGAACTTCTTATCTGTAGTAACAACAATGCATAGAAGGATGAGGAACCACTTCAAATAAAAGCATGATTTTAAGAGACCTGTAACCAGTCATGCTCCATCTATGGCAGTTTATGCATAAGGAAGCTCGACATTTGCCAATTAAACAACAAAAAGGCTGAGACCAGACACAGTAAATCAGTGAATCAGTTTTGTTCAGCATATGTCAGTGTTCACATGTAACGATTAAATGCTTTACAAAGTCAATATTAAGAACCACAGCACAAAGAAATAACTGACTTTGCTAAATGGTCTTCCAAAGGCAAAGAGGAGAAGAATAACCATTTACCTAAACCCACATTACTTTCCAGGATATACCAATAAAGTACTATGTATGTCTCATAGGCCAGTAGAACAATCTACCTTGGAAAGGACCTCTGAAGTCATCTAGTGTAACCTCCTACTGTAGACAGGGAAAGCCTCAAAGTTGAATCAGATTATTCAGGGCCCTGTTCAGTCAAGTTCTGAAATACCTTCACAGATGGAGGTTTTTCAGCCTCCTTCAGCATCTTGATTCAGTGCTTACCCACTGTGAAAACTGTTTTTCCCTGTAAGTTGAGATGTGGGGAATTCTGACTGGATTTATTTGAACCAGGGAATGGTGCAACTGCAAGGAAAGTCTGACTGTCTCCTCTCTACACTCACTTGGTGGTAGACAACTAAGTCCCTCCTGAGTTTTATTCTTTTTTTTTATGCTGAACAAACCCACCCTCTCCATGCGTTATGTGCTCCCTTTCAGTGCCCTCTCCAGTTTGTCTACATCTTTATTTTTTTATATAGAGGCCCAAAACTGGACACACTATCCCAGAAGTTGCTTTACAAGTAAATAAAATAAATCACCTCCTTCAGCTCGCCGGCTCTGCTGCTGCTGACGGAGCACAGGACGCAGTTATCTGTGACTGAAGACTGGGATCAGAACATTTTAAAATACAGAAGCCTCACAGCAAGAAAAGAGAAATGAAACACAGCTGGAAGCAAATTTACCCCTGTCTGCTGTATCCTCAGAGATAGAAGGGTTACCCTGTGGGTGACTTTCCATCCAGCAACAAAGTGGCTTCCTGCACTGCAGGAAACTCAGCGCTCTCTCTGGTTCCCTGGGAAGTCCTTTTCCAGTATCTCTGCAGCTTGTGCTTCTGCTTCCAGCTCTTCCCAAAACTCTGTTGCAGTGCAGGTTTCTTCCTCTCATCACCTTTTTCTCCTGCTACTTCCTATTCTGGAGGCCTGCTTTTCCCAGGGCTCAGCTGCTTCCAAGGAAGAAATAACATCTCTTTGGCTGCTCAGCAGCTCAGGGAAGGCAAACTGAGCTTTCTCTTTAAGTCAGTCCAAGACATTAAAAACCAAACCAAAACAAAACCAGAGACACAGGAAATAGTATGTTCATATTAAGCATTCAAATATAATGCAAATATCACCTGTTTCATAAGCACTTTAAAGAGCTTTGAGAAAGACCGACTTAGCTAAATCCTGACCCAGTGATCTCATTTGCGAGCTGAGGAAGTAAGAGCTGCATGAACAGACTGTTCAAATGGGTTGAGAACGTGGTGAACTGACAGGCTGAAATGCTAATTATGAAGTGCTCAACATCCACTTGACAACAAATAACAAGCAGAATATCACAAGGGTCAGTATCAGAGCAGAGACTGTTCAGTATCCTCCTAAGCACTCTGGACAAGACAAACTGAAAATTTGCTGTATGTGAAAATGATACTAAAATAGTAAATAAGGGGTAAAGACTTAAGTTGCAGAAATTTGTTTTTAATTGAAGGGTAATACGAGGTTCTTACTTACAGATGGCATCTGCTCAGAGAGGTTTCCAAGAGCTGATGAAAAAAGTGTCAGAGTTGACCTCAACTAGTGTTGGAAACAGTCCTAAACTTTGAGCCAGAGGCTGGACGAGATGGCCTACAGAGACCCCTTCCAACCAATGTCTCTGTGACCCTGTGAAGATACAATGAAGGCTGAGGGCAGCAATGATAATTTGGGGTACACTCTTGGGAAGGACAAAGCCTATACCAGTCCAGTATGTGGATGCACCAAATAAAACACTTGCCACTCTGCTCAGCCAAGCGGGCGCTTGTTACCACTCTCAAACTCAAAAAGGAATTTATGTGTTTCAGACCTTCTCATTACGGGTTTTATTTATTATTTGCATGAGGAAAAGCAGAAAGTTCTGCTTGCTTTTAGAAACAAAAACCACAGAGAGAAGTCAAATTCTCAATATGGTAACTATACAATACACTTTGCGTTGCCAAGAGCTTAGAGAAGAGTCCCTTGCTTTTGTTTGACAATTCTCTTGTTGACTCCTCCTTGACTGGCACTTAAATATCACTGTACATTTAAAGAACTTATTATATTTACCCAGACTTTGAACAACAATGTAATTCTTCACAGGTACTTCTAAACATACAAAATCATCTTCTTACGTAGTTGGCCTTTAGGGTCTTCCAGTATTGCCAACAGAAATAAGATGTATACAGGATTCCAGTTAAGAATAATTAATTTTAGAAATAAAACGGAATTTTTGCCAGTAATCAGAATTATTTTCCTAAAGTACACACACACACACACACAACATGCATATGTACATGCAACACAGAAGAAAAATATAGGCAAAATAAAAAGAAAACAAACTGAAAGGAATGTTTATGATCTACCCTTATAGACTCAGAAAAAAGTAATGCAGAGAAAGGTCATCATTACACTCAGTTCATAGAAATATATTAAACTGATTTTTTTCTACTCACATTAAAACCATTTTAAAGTATTACCTTAGAGCAGGAAGTTCATAATTAAAGGGTCTGGCTTAGAATTCATTGAAAAGTCAAAGTTGTATAAATATAAAATGATATCACCAAGATCATTTAAGGTATTACAGAGGGACATGAGTCATATCTACCAAAAAAACCCTGATCCTGGCATTGTTAGCATGATCTTATTCATTTTGGTTGTGTTTATTCCTCTAGGGTGTAGTACACTGTATTAGGTGCTGTACTAACAAGCATCATAGTCCTAATATGCTTACGATAATCAATAACCACATCAAAGAGACCAGTCTTTCCTGTTTGCAAGGCTTGAAAATTATACTTATTTTTCTTTGTTTTATGAATTTAAAACCACAGTTGTATCAAATATTTCAGGAAGCTTTCTCTCCAGTCCATTCATTTCTTTAACTATCCTTATGCATTAGATAGTGACTGTACCCATTAGGCACCAATTAGCTCTATTAAGTACTACTGTGCATATCTGGAGGACATCCTTCCTCCCTCCTAATGATAAGAGTATCAAAGATTTCTCCCCACCCACTAAGCAGTCAAGTGGAGAAGACAAGTGATATATTCTTAAACTAGAATAAAACTATCTCTTTAACAAGGCTGGGATAGGAACAGCACAAATACTCAATCTTCTCATTTTGCTCAATACACACTGCAAATGTATTTAAATAATTTACTACTACATATTTTAACTGATCCCATTCATCTAAGCCAGGCTGAACTTGATCCATCTTACCCATTACCTTGCTTTCAAATAATCCTATATACTTCAGTTGGGCTTTGATGAATAAGTCAATAAATATGCATAAACATGGATCAGACTTTAATCATCTCAATGCAACAATACTTCTCTTTTACTTTACCAAAAATAAAATTTTAAAAAACCAACAAATCTTCAGGGCGTAACAGCCAGGCATGTTAAGTGCCTTAAATCATTCTTGGGATGAATTTGCTCTCTACAGCTACCTGAAAGGAGGTTGTATTCAGGTGGGGGTCAAGCTCTTCTCCCAGGTAACAAGTGACAGGATGAGGGGAAACAGCCTCAAGTTACACCAGAGAACTTGATTCCAGATATTGGAAAATTTTTTTCACTGAAAGGGTTGCCAGGCATTGGAACAGGCTGGCCAAGGAAGTGGTGGAATCATTACCCCTGGAAGCATTTACAAGGCATGTGGATGTAGCACCTGGGGACAAGGTTTAATGGCGGACTTGGAAGTGCTGGATTAACACTTGGACTTGATGATCTCAGAGGTCTTTTCCAACCCTAATTATTCTGGGATTCTACTTTCCTAACAACATCCCACCTACAGTAGGTGGGATAGTAATGGAGTCCTGGTCAGGGGAGAAATACAAACCTGTGAACACAATTTGGGTCTCAAGTCCCAAATAGGCCCATAATCATTTGGTTATACTTCCTCTCCAGAGCACGGAGAGCAAAGGTGCTCCAAGAATGAGGATTAGCTGGAACCTGAGGTGACCATAGTGCAGCAGTGCCCTCACAGGTCACAGAATATGCTGAGTTGGAAGGGACCCACAAGGATCATCAAGTCCAACTCTGGACTTATCCGTAGCATCTCAGCAGCCTGCGCTGAGCAGGGTGCTGGTCACCGTAACCATCAATAGCCCTGGCCACAGAAAGTGATGGAAACAAGTCCAGGTCTGTCCAGAGAGCCAGAAGGAGAAAGGGATGGGACCAGAGTCAAAAATAGAAAGGCTGCAATGCAAGTCTAAGGCTACACTGTGTGTCCAAGGATCTATGTCATCAGGCCAGGAATGAAGGCCCATCCTGAGCTGAAATGGAGCTCCTGGTTCAATACACAAAGGTGGGACTGGTCATACTGACTACAGCCTGTTGTGCACTTGGGCCCTGCCACAACCACCATGTGTTGCACAACTGTGTTATAAAATTATTTCAAGGAAACTGTTCACTCTTATCTTCTGAAACAGCTACTGGGAATGATTGCAGGGACTGTGCAGACTCCCAAACTATGCCTGGAAGTTGTTAGGGAAAGCACTATTTGTCCTCAGCCAAAAGCATGTCATGGACCATTTTAATAATTCAGCTGAAAACATCATCTCACGTTATAGTGCTGGAGCCCCTGCCAGAACATGATTTGATTTACAGCAGGACTATGGCATTAGATATCACACTGTCATGCTTATTAGGATTGAATTCCTCCTCAGCAGATGCTCACCAACATTCAGTTGAGTGACCCAAAGCAAGAAAATTATTTTAGGTTTTAAAGAAAACTATGACAAGCAAGACAAAACAGAAGTTGCCTTAAAACCCAACTTAATAAGTAGGCAATAAACTACTGTATGGTCTCTCTAAACTGCTCTCCTTCAGTTTGTCCCTCTTCTCAGCTTTGCTACTAAATCAGGTGTAGTCATCCATTTGTACCACTTTACCTGGCAGTGCCCTTAGTATATCACAAAGGACAACAAAACCTATTTTACCAGGTTTCCAAGCAAACACATGGATGAAATCATTTCAGTCTGACTTTCTAGCTATGTACAAGAATGTACATGTGGAATAAATGGAATGTAACATGTGGAACAAAGAAAGACTTCAGAAATGCTGAAAATAAAGTGCAGAGTCAGAATCAGAGTGCAGATACTGAGCCACAAGACACTGCAAAACTTAAGATCTAGGTCCACCATAAGCTACAAAATAATAATTCTGTAGAACTGTTTTGCAGTGCTGAAATGAAACAAATACATTTAGGGTGAACACTGTTGTTCACACTGCACAAACTGAAGCAAGGACTAAAAACTGTATTTTGTATTTAATATTCGAGTGGCAGAGTATTTAAAACTATGTTACTTAACATCTTTCTTTTTTTCTCACAGCCATGAGCTGTGTGATGCATGGAGGAGTCAGCAGATGGCACCCATGGCCCTCAGTACAAGCAGAGAACAGACAGCCTGATGGCCTTGAGTTCACACAGAAAGGGTAGAATTTTTTCCTGTACCAGTCAGGATTTTCCTTTATGCAGTGTAAATAGTCTAAGTGTGTATAAACTAAGTTTATCTTCACTATCAAGATGACTTGCTGCATGACTATCAGGTGCAAGGGGAGATCAGAAAGAAGTGGAACAGTGCTTTTCACTTTCATCATTTTAAACCCAAATTCCCTAACATTAGTGTTTTTATTCCAGCTTTCAGAAGTGATGCTTCTGTGCAAGAATGCCATGTTCAAATACTCTCTTTCACCTCACCAAGCACACACCTAAGGTATGCCCTCAAGAGAAAGAAAACAAGAGAGTAAAAAACAACCAACATACAGATGGTGAATTGGGTGTACCATAAAGCTCAAAAACATGGAAGGCATTAATAAGAACCTAAAGTTTCCCTAAAAATCAATATCACAATATTGACACAACTCATGTCTTACAGGTCTGGGGTTAACAGCAGTGCATATACTACAAGAACATGGATAAAGAATAGCTGAAGGTCCTTCAAAACAAAGTGAGGTAAGGAAAGCATTAAGTGCTAATGCAGAAATAGAAGAAAAAGCAAGGCAGGTGCCAAATATTTCAAGATCAGCCAACCCAGAAACTGAAGACTGGGTATTTGCAGTGCATAAAGCATGTAAAATCCTAAAGAAGTCACTGTCCTCATGTGATTTTTCAGCTTATGAAGACTTGCTGAGAAAACGGTGCCCATTAATGTTTGTATTCAGACTCCACCACCCCTCCTCCCCTTCAGTATTACCAGCAGAAAGTAGCTGGTTTTTACATGAAACTAATTCTCAGACTAAGTGCAGAACTGTGCAGCATTTTTTCCCCCTCCTGTTAGTAAAAGAACAGGCTGGAAAAATACAAGGTTGTGCTGGGAATGGCAGATACGAGTCTCAGAAAAGTCTCATCTTCAGTGAAGGTACTGATAAGGCATCCATACCTCTCTTTCTGTTTCAAGACTGACAAATAACAGATAAGGATTTAATTCCTAGACCTGAAGTGAACGCATGCAATGCAGACACAAAGCTCAGACAAGCTATTTTAAGCAGTTGCTTTTGTTGTCATCACTATACAACATCAATCAGATCATACATTTTAGATCAACAGAAAGACTGTGGTGCAGAAGGGCTTTGAATAGATAATCAGAACTCTGCTTCAGTAAGTGACAGCTCCACAAAAATTTCCCAGAATCTAAATACATGCACAGGACACACTGCATCTGCTATATGTAGGTCATAAACCAGCAGGGAGTCAGAAAAACTTCCATTCAGAACTCTAAGTGTGATAGATCAAGACAATCAGTAATTAATAAAACAATTTATTCAGGAAAGACCTATTAAAGGTACAAGCTTTATTATTTAAACCATTTGGCAGTGGAATATAAAAAAGGAAAACAGATTATCCTCCTAAGAAACACTCCTGTGCCATTTATGCTGTTTGTTTCTCCCTTTAACTGTGAGACAAACAGGAGCAATTAGAAGCAGCTGCATCACAGAGCACACAGCAGGTATAATGGACACTCCAGGTAAAGACAGACATGAAAGGAAGATATGTAGTTACAGATTCAAAGGATAAAGGGATTTACAGAAGGACACAGGAAGGAAGGACAGCATAACACCATTCTGTGACATATTTCTGCAGCTCCTGTTGTTAGCAGCAGACTTGAAAGGGATTTGGAACTTTTTGTGACCAAAACCTTCGAGTCAGATGGTGAGAAGCAGCTGCATGTTTATTCAGAGGAACATGATCACCAGCACATAAGAACTGAACGGGTCTGGAAGGTACTTATTTAAGCATATATCACTATATAACCTCAATTGTCTCCTTGCTTATTACAGTGACATTCTTGGGACAATCCACCCAAAACCTTTACAAAGGCAAAAAAGTGAAAGCATCCACAGGCAAAGGAAATTAAACTTGATAATGTACATAAAAAATGTTTGATACTGCATATGAGGCAATATGCCTGTACTGCATCGGTGCTCCCAGTCTGTACATGGCCCTGTCCCAGGAACTGAAGGAAGCACAAATGACTCCAGTTCCCAAAGTGGCAGAAGGCTGATTCAGACAGCCCTGTGACTCGACCAAACACAGCCTCAGCCATGTGAAATACCCATCCTCTTCACTTCAACACTGAGTGAGCTGACTGTACTTTCAGTCAGGGATACCACAAATCCAGCTGTTTAACAAAACAAACAAACAAACAAATCCAAAAGCTTTCAAGAAGAACTATCTAGAGAAATAGGAAAATGTCTTTAAATTCACTGCAAGGACAGTTAAAGACAACACATACTGACTTGAGTCCACCTTGCTGCAATGTAATAGATGCCTTCATTGCTCTCTTGCCAGGGATACTGTAAATTCTTTTTCCCATTCTACTGTCATTTTAACTTCCAGCTCATTAGTCCCTATCACATGGAAGGCTTCTCTTATCCCTCTGAGACATACACATTACATCTACCATATCTGCAAAGCCTCTGTTTCTGTATTAAGTTTCAAAGCCCAGTTCAAAAGTCATGTAACTTAAGCAGGGGAGAGTGTCCAGAAAATACAAAAGAATTAGAAGAAAAGAACATAAAAGTAATAACACTAAAGCAAGACAATTAAAAAAAAAGTACAAGATACATTATTTTAAAACTATTCACATACTCATTTTACACAGAAACCTGAGAAACTGAACAAAATCCTCACTGAGGGAATGGTGTTGTTTATCAGCAGATCTGTTGCCCAAACATTGGATCTGAGAACAGTCACTGAGAAATCCTTGCACTAATGCAGCAAATCACAAAATTTGAATCGGCTGGAAAAGAATGAGGATTTTTTCTGGCACAGAAGAGAACATGTTTTCAAATACACAGTAGTAGTCAATAATTAATTCCCCCTTGATCCAACTCTGATCTCTCACTTTTGTGCTCACATCTATTGCACATTTTGGCTTAATCAATGACACAAATTTAAAGCTGCCATCTCTTCCACTCTGCATTACTTCAAACCACCTTCTCATGCCCCTTATTTTCTAACACAATATTCCTTTTCAAGCATTACTTTTTACTCACCTCTATTAAGCAATTATTTATTATGTTAAACTGGTGCAGTGTTCTTAACATATATTTTGTATGAAAGACTTGAGAAATTCCATTAAATAACTGGTAATTAGAGTTATAAATTTATTGTTTTGAATATGATTAAGCCAGAATGTCTCAGCTGTAAATGTACTGTCTTTATGCACTGCTAATGG
The DNA here is from genome assembly GCF_047495875.1 of Pithys albifrons albifrons. Classification (NCBI taxonomy): domain Eukaryota; kingdom Metazoa; phylum Chordata; class Aves; order Passeriformes; family Thamnophilidae; genus Pithys; species Pithys albifrons. The sequence goes on from NC_092459.1 coordinate 3,216,641, forward strand.
AAGGCTGACCTTCATTTAGAAGCCTTTTCCTTGGGCCAGAAAACTGATATCAGAACTTGTGGATGGATTAGGACCTCTGATGGTATTAAAATAAAGAACAGCTGCTGCTCTAACCACATTAGAATGGCTTTACTGCACTTTTTGATTACTATCAGCTAGGAAAACAATATTTTTGTTGACTTCAGAGTGACAGTTTGCTGGAAGAAGAAGGACAAAACTATGTTAGATTGTTAGCAGATATTTGCTGATAAGAACTACTTAGTGGGACAAGCCAAAGACTTTTCTACAAATTACATAAAGGCAGCTTTTCCTTTCGAGAACTGTAGCTCTTGTTGTGTCAGCAGATACCAGGAGGGTTGACTTCTTGCTTTAATATGCCATGTGCCAGCATCAGTTTCAACTAGACACAAGGAAATTCCTGTAGAGTTCATGGTTGTGGTTTATTCCAAGTGTGTCTTGGTGTCTTGTCACCCTGGCTTTACACTGTTTCACAAAAACATGCTATGCCTTGGATTGCCAGACAAATTAAAAGAAAACAAACCTCCAAAAAACCCCAAAACCCACAGGAGTAATACTGGTCAAGAATAGCAAGTTTCAGCAGCTACAATAAATCTTCCCATCCCAGAAAAGGACATATCCTGCTATCACCCTGGAAAAGAAAGTATTTTATGTACGCACAGTCAAACCCTCCAATATTTTCAATCAGAATAATCAGAAGGAAAAAGCACCACCACCAAAACTCCTCTGTCAGCAGAAGTCCCTGCTTGACCTCCCCATTCCAACCATCACTGGTGGAGCTCAGAGGAAAGCCACACCAGCCTCCCTCAGTGTTCCAGGCCAGATCTAACTTCCTCAGAGATCAAAAGGCATTTGAGCCCAGGAATTTAGTTCAACCTATTACAGGAGACAGACAACTGCAAGGTGGAATCTTAATCTAAATTTGTACAGTGTTTAGGGATATCTAAATCAGACCTACCCACAGTTTATCCTATGGTAGCCATTGTGCCAGAGAAAGAAGTGATTCAGAGAATGGTTCTTTACTGACTCACATACAAGACTTTGCCATTCCCTGTGGCTCCCAGAGCCTGTTTTCTCATGCCATAACAGAAAGCCCCCATGAACCTTGGCATGGATTTACTAAAACCTTTGTTAAAATGTCTCACTATTCAAAACTCTGTATTTTAGTAGAACTGATAAGAAAATTGTATTCCTATATTAAAAAAAAAAGGAAATACCCTGAATGGTCCTTTCCCAGGAAAGATTTCCCACCCACCCTGGTTTGAGATAACACATTCCCTCTAGACAGCAGAGTAGAACATGGCCAGAGAGAGCCAACACTAGAAGAATTTTTCCATAGTTGCTCTTAAGGAAAAAAGTACGTTTCCAAATTTAAAAAGCAGACAGTAACTGCTGTTTTGTGTTCTGGAAAGAACATTAATCAGTTTATTTTTGTAATTTACAAACAACTAGTACAGTTAAAAGCTTTGAAGCCCTATTTTGATTTTCAGCTGCAAGGAATACAGGCCTACCTTTAACCCAGTTGGTCTTTTGCCAGGCACGTTCTCCCATCGAAACAAGGGCATTTGTGCTACCAAGCACCCTGTGCATGGATGGGAAAATAACTCCAAGGACTGTATAAATTAGTAGCATCCACATTACAGGCAGTGGCCTTTCAAGCTCAGGAATACTTAATACTTACTTTTTGGTTGGTTGAGGGGTTTTTACTGTTTAAAAAGAAAATAATAATAACAAAAAAAAAAGACCAGCACATTTTCAGGGCAGGAATTGAACACTGATTCAATTGAGGAATATTTGGAGCTTGGTAATTCCTGGATGGCAACAGGACAACTGTGGTCAGCTATACCTTCTACTTGCACAGGAAGAAGTGGGAATATGCAGATGCAACTTGGCCATGCTGTTACAAGTACCCACCCTCAGCATGCCCTTTGTGCTTCTTTGGTGGAAATCAAATCATAAAGCTTATGCATCTTTCCAGAAAGACAGTAGAAATGCTAAAGCCTTTCAGTAACAGCCAGAACCACCTAAGAGAGAAGCTGGAAGGGATGCCTAAACTAGACTAACAACTCCTTACAGCTCCTTTAGAAATTCAGATCACCTCAGAGAAAATTACCATCAGACCCTATATACATACATAAGTGCAAGTTGTCTTGTTAGCTACAAGAGCAACCTTAAATAATCTCCTCATAAATATGCATTAATATTCTGAATATGCAAACTGCACCAATCAAAATTAGTTAATTTTCTTCCTCCAAACCAGAATGAATACTCAATAGGTCCCAAATGTCAGTGAAGGTTAACTTCCCTACTGCCCTTTCTCCAGTGAAACCTCAGCACCTCGCTCCGTGGTTTGAGACCTATGGAGCTCCAAACACTCAGATGCTTTGGAGACCTTACTGCCAGTTATGTTTTGATGGCTCATACTCTACAAAATATCCAACTTCATGAAGTTACTGCTTTTCTTCTGTTAGCTCCTCAACATAACTCACACCTGACCTGTGGGTAAAGCACAGACCAACAGCCCCACAGAAGAGCTGTTACATTACATCCCATTCATTCCATGTGCCAGTACAGAGCTGACTGACAAGGTCTAGCAGCTGTACTATGAGAAATAAAGTGAGGGAATATGAATGACAAATACAGAGTCATAGAATGGTTGGGACTGGAAGGGACCTTAAAGATCATCTTGTTCCAACTGCCATGGGCACAGATACCTTGCACTATCCCAGGTTGCTCAGAGCTCCATCCAACCTGGCCTTGGACAGTTCCAGGGATGGGGCAGCCACAGCTTCTCTGGACAACCTGTGCCAGGGCCTCACCATCCTTACAGTAAAGAATTTGTTCTTATTATCTAATCTCAACCGAGCCTTATTCATTTAAGGCCATTTTAATGCCAAATACCAACAGCTCTTTTCAGTTGCAGAGAGAACTTCTATAATGAGTCTGAAAAAGTACAGATCATCACTCCAGGAGTCAGACAGGATATCAAATGCAGAACATAGAAGGTCACACGTGTTTTCAGACAAAATACTGTATTGCACCAAGATGATTTGAAGGAAAAGTATTTCAAATTAGTTACAGGAAAAAAAACAATGCAATGGAAAAAACTTTAGACTGTGTATTTCTCAGAGTAAGATCAACTTCCTATAGCTTTATTTTAGTGCTTCCCTGATCATGCAAAAAAAAGCAGTGCTTAGCTGTCTGCAAACCACCACCCAGGGAAGAGTGCAAAACAGGATCCCCAGAGGGCAGCCATGATTCATGAAGGATGCTGCTCCTACAGCTTTTTGTTGCAAGCTCTCTGTATTTTCATTTTATTAGATGTATAGAGTATAGTAAAGAAACGCTTCCATTTTTACAGAATGCCAGGGAATAACATTCATCTTGTTCATAAAGCAGGACAAAGCAAAGCAGGTAGAGATTCCACAGCACAAGACACAGTCTGCTTCAAGTGGCAGTTTCTGATAATGTTATCATATCAGCCAACAACAACCTTAAAAGGTAGAAAAACTGAAAGTAAAACAAAGCAACAGCAAGTGTACCAGGAAGGCAGAACGAAGCCTGCATTCCTTTCCAGCCTTGGAGCGTGACTTCATCTTTGCTAGGGTCACCTTCCACTGAGTCCAGGCTTGAACACTAATATTAGACTAAAAAGAAGTGTGCCACCCTCTAAATATAATGATGACTCAACACCTAGAGGCTTCAGTGATGTAATATGACCAGAGAGATTCTGACTTCACAATCTAGATGTTTAAAAATGAAGACTAAAGGAACAGATCTTGCCCTGCAGACACAAAGCCTGCCTAGAGCCTCCCAGAGCATCTTCTTGAACTAGCCTGTAGGACAAGGGAACCAAAGAAACATTTCACACATGGCAGCAGACATACTGGCTCCACTTTGTTTAAAAAGAACACTGAACAGACACATTTCAATTATCTGCTTCAGAGTCAGCATCAGCAGAACGTTTCAGTTCCAGTATTAACGTAAAAGTTAAAGACAACACAGCAGACCACTGAGCAGTCCAGTGCCTTTTACTGCACTTTAAAAATAAAAATAGCAGCATGAAGATGGGCTTTGTTGAGAAAGCTGAATGCAAGTTCAAAGGAAAAAAGCCTTTCCAAGTAAAGCTGCATAACTCTCTTTAAGTATCACCCTTGGACAAAGATTCCAGCACTCACCTGAGATAGCCTTGAATATTTTCAAGGTCCAAGTGCAATAATACACATTTAAAAAAAAAGTCAGAGCAAGAAGTCATCCAATATATGTAAATAAAGTTGTAATGTGAAAGTATCCCTCGTGAAAATAGTAACTGTTTTCATAGTGAAGTTCTTCTATTAAAGTAGAATTATCTTTTCCATTGACTTGTTAGTTTGACTTCTCTCCTTCCTTCCCCACCCTGCCTCCATTAAGGGCATGGTTCAGGAAATGTGTTTTTGATCACCTCTATTCCCCAGTCTTATCTTCACATATCTGACCCTCTTCATGAGAAGAATTAGGACACACTTCAAAAAATCAGATTGGTAGAGGTTGGAAAGGACCACTGGAGGTCATCTTGTCCAATATACCCACAGCTCAAGCTGGGACATTTAAGAGTCCAGACAAGCTTTGGAATATCTCCTTGGAGAGACAAAGACTGTACCACCTCCCTGGGCACCCTGTGCCAATGCTCAGTCAGAGTCAAGGCAAAAAAGTGTTTCCTGATGTTCAGAGGGAACCTCCTGTCTTTCAGTTGATGCCCATGACCTCTAGTCCTGGCACTTGACACCCCTGAAAAGAGCCTGAATCAGCCTTATTTGCACGGTGTCTTCAGGTCTTTGCACACACCCTTAAGATCCACCTGAGTGTTCTCTTCTTCAGCTCAACAGGCACAGCTCTCTTGGCCTTTCTTCACAGCAGACACATCCAGTCCCTTCATCTCAGGGGCCTCTTCCCAGTAAGTTCGGGTCTTCCTTGGACTGTGAAGTCCATAACTGGAAACACGTTTTGATCACTGTACTTTTTTCACTGAGAAATATCATCTCCTATTGGTTTAAATTACATTGGCAAGAAAAAGCACTTAGTGGACTTTGTCTCTCACTGCCTAGGCAGCTTCACCACAACTAAAATGCTCAGAAACTGACGAACTATTTTTTATGAGAAGTAAAACTATCAAATTTAACCGGTGCTCCTTCCAATCTGAGGCAAAAGAATGGAGAAAAAAGGGAGCATACAGGCTGTAAACAGCTTGAGGAAACACATCCTTCCCTCACGAAAGCACATTCTAATAATGACAGCTTTGCTTAAGCACCTCCTGAGGCACTACAGGATCCGAAGAAACCATCTTAAAAGACAAAGATGCTTCACTTTGACAGTGTGTTTACCGGTCTCAGCCTGAAGGAAGTTCAAGTTGCAGAACAGAAAAGATGGTTTTACAAAACAGTGACATACGCATAAGAAAAGCACAACAAAAGAGTTACTATCCAGAAAGTTTAAGGGTTATGGGTAGCAATTAACTGCTGAAACACACCCTTAGGAGTTATTAGAGACATGCCCTTTGGCTCACCAACACAATGGCTTTATCAGGAAAGCTAAAAAGAGCAGCACCTCCCATTCAGTCACACCATCAGCCAAAAATAAGTCTCAGTTTGCCCTATCTTGCCCACGTAAGTAGCCCCATCAGTTTTTCCAAGAGATGTGACAAATCCCAGGGTTTAGGAGCAATTTTATTTTTAGCTTCTTTACAGTAAGACTTCCATGACCCACTCGAGTCAGTGCTGTGTGCTCCAAACCCCAAAATAATCTGCCCCTACCATTTACAGCTTTGTGCCAAAACAAATGATCAGAACACAGGGCAGTGAAGGGACAAAGTCGAATGTGACCCCAGATTTGCAACAGATTATCCTGTTAGATAATCAGCTCCACACCTTTTCTGGTTTTTAAAACCTAAAACTCTCCGTATTTTCCAGCACCCTGGAGAGAAGGTACAATTTCATTTTCTGTGGAAAGGGACAGGCTGCCCATGACGGGAGTGAAGATAAGCAAAGCCACCTCCTCTCAGTTGTAGGAATTTGTTATCGCATTGAAGCTGCTAAGCCATCCTGCACAAATCCTTAAATGCCCACATTATCGACCCAGTTATCTGGGGCATTCTCCAGTCTAAGTACAGATTTCTTTCCAAGAACACAGGCCTGGAAAGTAGGGAAATATTTTTTGACCATATGCTCTGTTACTGTAACACAACAGATACATTGTTGGTAGAATTAATCTATATTCTCCCTCTCTGCAGTGTTTAAGGGCAGTGAGTCCAATGCAGCTTCCATGAAGCCCAATGGCAACAAGCACCTTCCTATCCCAGGGCCCAGAACTCTTCAGACTTGCTATGGTGAGAGCTCAGGGTGCCAGCCAGGAGAAAACCCAAGCCTGGCTTGATCCAGTGTCTTTGCCTGCAAAGGACATGGACTTCAGCTGCAGGAATTCCTCATCTGCAGAAAACGATGGTCCAAACTCAGGCTCCCTACAGGTGCCATCATTGCTTTTGACAGGCAGCACAGAATCCTTTCCAAGAGGGATTGTAGACTCACAATACTGGTGAAAGGGTATTTCTAACACAGGAGGACTCTGTAAGAACAGGCAAAGCAAATCTGCTTATCCACAGCACAGGTGTAGGTGCAGCCAAGTGTTCCCTCCAGGGTGCTGCAAGTCTGTACTCAAGCACAAACTGGAACTTCCCCTGTATCTTACACAAAGTAAATGCCTTCAAATTAAAGCAAAAAATATTTAAGCACTTTGCTTTTAAAACCTAACTTTGGTGAGTATATTGCTTAGGTGTTTCTTGTTAGAAGTTTGAACTTTGCAGTTCAGCCTCTTAAACACTTCAGGTAATGTAACTTTAAAATTAACTGAGTAAATTCTTTACATTAATACTGCTGTATGTTAAAGCCACTCAGAACTTTATGTATTTGAATATTATTTATGTACTAAGTTCACACCCTAAATCAAACAAATCATTTACAATGACAGGCTTCTCCAGCTTTCTTTAATGGTTAACTTCTAACTTCCAAACCGATCATATCTTGACTTTCCTCCTAAAAATGCAGGTCAGTAGTAAAAGCCAAAGGTACATAGCAAAAAACTTTACTTTCTGTAGAAGGAATAACACAATGAAGTGACTGTAGATGTAACCATTACTGTAGTAAGTTATTTGAAAAAGTTTAGTGTACCTTTATATATACTTTGGATCAACAGTCAAAGGATTGTTAGCAGCATTTACTATAATTGTGTAAGATTTTAAAGTTTCACTTAGTAACTTGACAATATTTTAAACTGAATTCATATGTGCTCTTATCTTGCAGCAACAGTTATTAATAGAAAGGATTATGGGTATTAATCAACAGGGAACACAAGTACATGTTTTACAGGAATAATAAAACCATAATCAACTCCCCGGGTTGTTGGATTTAATGAGAAATCTGAAGGTAATCCCATCTCCATAAATGTAGACTTACAGGAGTAACTACTTACCTGCAAACAGAGCTGTTCAATCCATGGAATTGACAGATAGTCTACAGACCTGCACGTGGCACAGAATATCCACCTCCACAACCCAGCTGCTATTCTTAAAACACATCCTTAAGTCCTGCAAGTCTTTGGGGATTGCTATCCCACATACTTATATAATCACCCATTCCATTTCCTAACTAAGCCATCAGCTAAATACTAGAATGCAGCTCTCAAAGGGGAAAGCTCTGGAGCCAGTGGGGATAGAATCTCTGCAGGATGAAGAGATATTCTCCAGTTCTAGGCAGGCTTCCGTTTTCTTCCCTTAAAATGGGCTTTCAGACCACTTGAACTTTGGTCAAGCTCATTACCAGATAATTAGAAAATTTTGCAAAATGGAAGGACATAAATGCAAGATGCTTTTTAGCAAAAAGTCTTACATACAACAAAATGGGGCACAGGTTTCCAAAACTACAATTTAGAGTGTAGGATTTTTATATGTATAAATATAAACATTTTGTTTATAGCTGTGCTATGAATCTTTCTTTTAATCTATACTACTCAGACATACAAAAGACATCATTCTGAAGGACAAAGATGCCTAAAAAATTAAACCCAAACAATTCCCTTGTGAAGCCTCAAGAGACACCACTTTTGATACCTTTAACAGGAATCCTGTATCCTCAGAAGTCCTGTTTTATTTATCTTTCATTTGGTAATTTGCCCACTAAAGATCAGTTGTCCATCCTGGCAAGTTCTGGTCCCAGTGAATTTGTAGTTTTATCTGGATATGTCAGGCAGTTCCAGCCAAAACCCACTGTACCTCTGCCAGCTTGTTTCAGAATTGAAAATTCTGAACAGGATACTCAAGTAGCCTCAGAAGTGCCTATAACAATTAGCCCAGACTCATTTAATCAGACAATAAAGCCCCAGGCTATCAGCTTTATACTCCTGAAGTCACAGTCAGGAAGAATTCTAGACTTGGAAACAGACACTGAATGCTTCCTGCAAAAGTTGAATTTTTTTAAATATTATTTTAAGAGCACGTTGTTCTCTACATTCTGTTTTAGATTAATTGCATAGTGAAAATATTTTCATAAAGTTTCTCTTGTGTTTTTTATATGGAAAATCTAAAACTAATGATAGTGGGAACACAGTATTACAGATAACTTAAAATACTTCAGACCTTATCTGTCACTCTACAACTATGTGAAAGGAGGTTGTAATGAGGTGTGTGCTGGTCTCTTTTCTAAATTAGCAATTGATGAAACATGAGGAAATGGTCTCAAGGCATGCCAAGGGAGGTTTAGATTGGATATTAGGAAAAATTTCTTCACTGAAAGGGTCATCAAGCATTGGAATAGGCTGCCCAGGGAAGCAGTTGAGTCACTATCCCTGGGGATATTTAAAAGATGTGTGGATATGGCATCTGGGGACACGCTTTAGTGGTGGACTTGGCAGTGCTGGGGGAATGGTTGGACTCGATGATCTTAGAGGTCTTTTCCAACCTAAACAATTTTCTGATTGTATGATAAATACAGAAAGGCAGCCTCCCATCAGAGTGATGTGTGATCAGCAAGAAGCAGCAACCATCACATGTTTAACTTTGCCATCACTGCAGCTGCAGTTGCTATGAAGACACAAACCTGCATTTCAGTATTCTGGAAATCTGAACAAAAGCAAAACATCTTTGTTGACCTCAGCGGCCAAAAAGGCTTGTAAGCTCTTGAAATAAACATCATGGCAGAGCGTTGTTGTCACCTTAGAAAGAAGTCATATTTGTCATCAAGTTTCTTTGCAGAAGACAGATGAAACTGTTTCACTGACCACAATAAGCAAATATTAAGTTTCTCTTACACAGCAAACATGGAAACTGGCACAGTACCTTACTGTCCTCGTCTTCAAACACGGACTGGTGAACGTTGCAGGCAAAGAGTGAATTGGGGAGATCGTTGAAATCAATTATTTCATGAAAATCTTCCTCTGCAAAACATCTCTTTAAGCTGCTGTCTCCATTTATAGAGTAGAGTAAGAATTGTCCTCCATCCTCCGGGATGCAGCCGTAGTGACCCAGGCCCCGCATTCCAAAGAAGTAGGAGTCTCCCCTCATCCCTGGCAGCATGGAGAAGTGACAAACAGTTACATTTTTAAACATTCCACGTCCACAAGTTCACCCAGAGATTCTTAGTTTGGGGGCTTAGTTTGTGGAAAGTAAATTTCACACTATTTTAAGGCAATTAACTGCCCTCTGACACAGGGCATTAAAGATGAGCCTCACCAAGGCTCAAACGGGCTTGGCTTTAGCTTCATTTATTAGCACAGGAAAGACCTCAATGTATCAGCACAAACTGCTGGACACAACCAGAGGAGAGACATCACCTTGAAAGAAAATACTATGTTGTATTTAGGTTTAAGAGTGCCAAGTTTGTTACTGGGAAGGCAGGCTGGTTATTTAGAGCTTGCAGCCAGCTTTGGAAGTGAATGCACTGGGTAAGAAGAAAATGAAAATAACTTTGAAAATAATACCAGGCATCAAGTACAAGGGGAAAAAAAGACCCTGTTGGAAAGCAGCATGAACACAGAGTCATTGAAAAGCAGTATAACTAAAATACAACACATCTCTACTAAAAAGAATAAAGCCATTTTTTTTCTACAGTTTCAATACAGAATATACCTTGTATTTCCATGCTCATTAGCCCATGCTCATCTTAATCACACCAGGAAACTAAGTTAAGGGAAAAGCAGGCTCAAGATGATTCTAAGCACTTTTAGGAAAGTCCTGCTGACTTTTTGGAGCCTTTACCCCAAATGCATCGGAATAGAAAGGCAGTTTTAAGACACATAGAAATAACAAGCTCATATATGGAAGAACATCCCCCCTGTCAACACAAGAGTAAACTTCATACCAGCCAAGGGGAATAAGTCAAGGTCCAAATAAATATCAGTGTGTTAATTAGCATAAAATCAGGTATTTAGCAGTCCTTAGTACCAGTGTATTAGACACCAAATTACACTCTCGAGTTCCATTAAGCTGACTAGGAGCTTACTGGATAATAATTAATTCCCTTATATTTGTTCCTTTCAATGACAATATGCAATCATTAGCTGCTTTTTTTTTCTTCATAACACAAGGAGTTAGAGAGTTACATAAAGGCACAGTGCTCATCTGTTTCAGATTTGCCCTTGCTCTCCTGCATGCTTGCTATTCTCTATAAATAGCTGTAAATATTAACTCAAATACACTATATAGAACTAGTGTCCAAAATTAAACCCTATGAGCTTATTACACTTAATCTCAGTAAAGCTAAATTATGGAGCTAATTTGCTATGCCTGTGTCTTTCATATAACCCCTGCTCTGCTGCTGCTCTGAAATTAGATTTGGCTGATGACAGAGCACATCGTTCCATAACATAACGTTATGGAAATATGAGTAATTCTTATTGCTGGAGTCTCAGGGCTAATGACAGGAGTTCTCAAGAAAACAAGCTGAAGTCACGCTCAAAAGTTATCAGTTTGGAGCACTGAGTCTACACTTGCCACACTCCCAAAACAGAGATTTATTAACCAGTGCTAGTCAGAACCACTAAGGTTGGAAGGGGGATGCAGAGGTTACCTAGCTCAAGTCACAAGGACACACCAGGCTAATTCAAGATCATCCAGAGGTCCATGTTGAACAGCCACACCACTCACAGTGCATACAGGGATGTGCAGAGAGCTGGTAGGTCACAGGATTTTCACTGTTCTCCTTCTCCAGGTAGTAAAGTGTGTTATACAGGTAAAAACAGAGTCGTTTCCTCGTCCTGTACTATATGCATGTAATTGATGAAGAAGGGGGTTAAACCAAACAAGGATGCAGTGCTGTGAGGAAGGAAGTGCAGCAGGAGAGGCTCAGGACAGCTGTCTCTTTTACTGTGTTAACCTGAGGACAGGTTTTTTGGTTATCAAATACATACTTTTTTTTTCCCCACCAGCTCAGTCCAATATTAGCGCAACTATCTCCAATTAATCTCAGTTTAGGAAGTTAATTCTAACTGAAAAAAAGACAAGCCCAAAGAAATTACAGAGGAGGTGGCTCAGGATGACAGTAAGATTGCCCCTGGTATTTGAACCAACTCACTTAAGCCTAGTACTACTGTACATATCAGGATAAACATATCCAGGGAAGTACTACCAAGAAATCCTCATAGCAGCCAGAAATTTCACTTCAGAATGTAATACTTTTTCTAGCAAAAAGCAGTAATAGATCATCTCCTCCAAGAACAATCATCTCTAAGTGTGTTTGTCATCAAGTCTAGCCTGTGTCATTAGGGTTATGAAAATAAACCTCAAGCCCAGTGTGTTAGAAAACATAATTTACATGGCAGAGCAGGCTTCTGTCAGTCTGTATGAAGCATTTCATTCACAGCAGGCAAACCACTTGCAGTCAGGGACTATTTTACAGTCACAGAAGCTGACAGTCAAAACTTGCAGGAATTTGGATTATGAATGTTAAAGGTAACTTCATGGAAGCTAACAAGTTTCATACCTCCCTTCCCAATGCATAACAAAGCTATCAGGGTGTGCAGGGAAGTGGAGAATCTCAGTCTACTGACAGAAGTCAGAAAAGTCTATAGCTTTCCTCACTAAATAGTTGTTTATTTTTCCCTCCTGAAAGAGTTGTATTTTTCCTCTCCTGGTAGGTACTAGATAGGAAAGGTTTTAAGTTAGGAATTCAGCAAACAGAACTGGATTTTAAGTTACAACCATGAAGCTCAGGTTTTAAACCAGTAACAAAATGAACACACACTAGAGCAGCCGAGATAAGAAGTTAGTTAATACTTACATCATGTCAGTAGTTCTGTTCTGCTAGAACTCTTGAACGAGAAAAGCTTGTTTCTTTTTTCAGCCAATTATTGAGACAGATTTGCCCAGTGGGTCTTTGGTATTGGCCAAGTCTTTTTAAGAAAGTCACTGTCATACATGCCTTTTGACCAGCTCTTTTTCAAGACTTGTAGGTAGCTGTGTATACCTGCACAAGCCTTTTCTACACTTCAGATATACCCAGAATTCTGAGCAGTGTTCCCTCCACTGGCAAGTCAACTTACATACCCTCATTATTGTATCCTCTGCCCAGCTTTTGATGGGACCTGCACAGTTAAGAACTTCTGTATGGAATAACAACTGTTTTATAAAACTTTGCTGTACAAACCCATGTTCTGCACAACATTAAGCACAGCACCACAGTTAAAACAGAAATCTCACTAATAAAATACATTTATGCTCCCCAAGAGAAGTAAACTGCCTAAGAGACTGAGCTCAGTGATAATCAGAGGGGACAAACATACTTGAATCAACAACATTTGTTAGCACACTTCAAGCCCTTGGGCTGGAAGTACAGACTCTGACTGGACAAACTAGCACTTCTGCCAAAAGATGCAACATCATCTGTCACACACTTTGAGCAGCTCATTTCCAACACCAGTCACTTCCCTACACAGGGAAAGGCCCAATGCTGCCTTTTCTAGTGGAGAAAGCATCTCCTGCTCAGATTCATGGCACAACCACTGATTCCAGTAAAAGAAAAGGTCTAGGGAAAAAACATTTGGGTTTAACTCCACTAGGTAGGTCTATCTGGTAGATAACTGACCAGATTCACTTCATGGCTGCATAATTATTTGTAGCAACCAGAAAAAAAACACGACCAAGTTTGGGAATGGGCAGGCAACAGTCAAGGTCAGGACTGCACTTTTCAGCAACAAACCTACTTAAAGCATTCATAAAATTATAATCAGAGTTTTCACAGCTCTGCATGAACTTCATAAATCACCGTATCACAAGTTATCCTCAGCTAGTCAGGAGTTGGAAATCTTTAATTTTTCCACATTATGAATAATGTTACTCACACAAAAATCATAACTATGTATCCTTTTTATGTCTGTTAAACACCTTAAGGTTCAGGTGTTTTGTTGTGAGTAGTGTTCTGTGCCTTCTTTGAAGTTGCTTAGCCACTTCAGGCAATCCTCTGGCAAAAAATATTTTTTTTCTATTATTCTCCTAATGTAGAACAAAAGAATTTACATTTCAAATCCCATAAAACAATTAATTCTAAATCATGTATAATCCATGAAATGCATTTCCATATAAAATAAGCCCAATTAAAAGTAATCCTTTATGTAACTGTAATACAATCACTGAATCACAATTCTGTTTATCTTAAAGCTCCTTTCCACAGCTCCTGACAAAGTAAGTTCACTTCCCCCACTCAGGGTTCCTTTTATATTATTATAAAAAAAAAAGAAAAAAAGACATCTTCATAAGAGCAAACCATACTTATTTTACTTTTTAAATTCAGTGAGTTCAAACTGAGCTGTGCATTTGTTTCTCCCTTCTCAAATCAGGAAATTTTTAAATACTTGATACCAGAAGTTGTCATACAAAATTTCAAAAAGAAGTGGCAACGCCATAAAAAAATAATGCAGTAACAACAAGGTATTGTCCAGCACCAATATTGATGCTAAATTATTCAAGATCTGAACTGGGACCACACCAGCAAACTCTGTAGCAGGACTGTTCCCTTGAGAAGTCTGAGATACTGAGGCATAATCAAACCTGAGCTCAAGTTCATGTAACCTTCAGCTAATACTGATCACTTGCCACATCCATTTATTCCCATTATTTAAAGTTCATCCAAATGTTATCTGTGTTATTTCTGAATTTGGTGTAAAGTTTTGACCCTGAAGTTTCAAGTCAGATAATACATCCCAGAGAACAGAATCCCAAGAGTGCAGCATTATTAACCCTTGGAAAACCACAGCAGCCACTTCTCTTCCAGACCCTATACATCACTTTACACTGATGAAAGTTATTTCAAATTTCTCCTCCTGTGGTGCAGGTGTGCAAGGGTGTCCTAGTTCAGCAGGAGGGACCAGTTAACACTGTGTGAGGGGTGATCAAAGCTGTGTATTCTACCCCCTCTATTCATTCCCCAAGGACAATGGGCCATTAGCAGCAGCTGCCCAGGGAGTCATTAGCACCTTCACACCCAGCCTGAGGGGGCGGAGCTGCCAATGGGCCATCAACAGTTCAATACCCCCTGGCTCCCAGAGTTAATCCCCCATTGTGTGAGTCCCCGTCAGGGGGAGGGACTGGGTGCTCCCTGAGGGTACATAAGTGGTGGGTCAGAAGACCTCAGAAACTTCTCATGGGATCCAGAGGAGCAGCAGGACCTTGACAGGAGGAGATCACTGCTCTCACCCAGACCACAGCCCTCGCCTGCACCAACAGGGTTTTCATTTCCTTTTGCTCTGGACTTGGGGGAGCCACAGGGGTCTCAGCACAAGGGCAAACAAACCCCCCCTGGGTTTGTGCCCCAGGACACTGGGTTATACTGCTGGGGTTTTGTGAGTTGAAAGCAGTTTCCCTTTTGTGTCAGTGTATCTATTGTAATATTATTATTAAATTTTAGGTCTAACTTATAATCTCTCTCGTGGTGGGTTCATTTCCTCTGCTGGTTTGCCTTTAAACCAGCACAAAGGGTTTCTAGTTTGGAATAGCTCAAAGCCCCTTTCCCACTTGAACAAATCAGGCTATGTCAGTTCAGCACTGGAGATACTGTGATCAAATGATCTGTAGAGATTCCAAGTGGGAGCTCTGTCTTCATTCTGTTACCTCACTATTTTTAGACACAGCACACCTCTAATTAAAATTGTCAGAGAGCAGCAGAAAATTATATTCATTGGCAAACAGCAATAGCTCCCTAAAGTTTCTATTTGAAAAATTGCACTTATTTAGTGTAAAATTGAAAGGGTAAAGATGTACATCTTCCCATGAAGTTAGATCCCCACAGAGCCAAAAACCTCAGCAGAAAAATGGTCTTCATTCAACAAAATGAGTACATGAAGTGTTAGAATGGACCAATGCCTTATATACAACCAAGAATGTATAGATTTGCCCATTGTTTTTATGGAAACTAATAAGACATTTCCTTGGTGAACATTTTCCTGTCTTCAGAGTTTTTAGAAAGAGTCCCTGAGGGACACCAAGAAACAGGCACATATCTCTTGAAATCACTAGGAAACTTCACTTTTTTTTATTAAACAGTGCTTGCCATGACAAACAACATGACTAAAAATAGAATAAAGCAAACAAAATGTTACAAATAGAAGCTTTAAATATAATCACTATAAACTAGAAGTATTATTGAGTCCTGAGTGCAAACCTAGAAACTGTAATCTGCAGGAATTAAGAAAATTTGGGGAAAGAAAAACAAAGCAAGGAAAGTTGCAGTTGCTTTTCTAGAAGAGTCCAGGAAAAGTGTAGGGATTCCATCTTGGCTCCTACTGAATTAAAAACACCCCTAAAAAAGCAAGATTACCATAATTCAAGGAGTCAGCAGGAAGTGGGAGGAAATCAAACCCATGGGTAAGATTTTACTGAAACAATCAGGTTTTACTTAAAATATTCACTGACTTCAAGTAGCAAAGTCACCAATTTCAGTAGTGTCAGCCTAGGGATGCAACTTATACTGAAGTCAACTGAACCCATACTGAAGACTTTGTAAGAAGGAACAGGGAAGGTCACACAGAACTTACTGAAATTCCATTCCACTCTGCACAATGAACAATGGAGATGAGCATTATTTTTAATGGTGCTAATTCGTCACTGTGGAAAGCTCCCATAGACTTAAATGGAGGCTTTTTACTTAATTAGAAAGAGCAGAACAGGACCTCACGTGACAGGATTAATGAGCCTCTGCAGTCTCAAAAGCAACACAGACTATAGTCATCCCCTCCCCTTCTCTCCCTCTGCCTTCATCCCTGGTCTCCCACCTCAGCAATGACTGTCTCCTTTACAGGAAACAAAATCACCACTGCAGGTGTTCCCTCACATTTGAGCTCCAGATTGGCTGGCATCACACAAAAACAGTGTCAATCTCACTTTTCCTCTTACAAAACATCCACTCTTCCTCTAACACTTTTCATCTTCCTCTCAGATATGAGGAAGAGGATTTTAATTTTTTTTCTAAATGCTAACTGGTGCAAATCCCAAATGTTCTAATCCTTTCCATTGACATTCTGGCCGTATTAAATTTAGCTGAGACTTTGTAACTATTTTTGGAAGCTTTTAACATCCAAAGGGACTATTCTGTTTTATTCCTCTAAAGCAGGACTGGCCAGCTCAAGCAGCCCAAGATGGGCACATTGCGCTGAAGGTTCAGCTGTGCCTCCCACGCCAGGGATGTATCCTGTGACCAGCAAAGGGACTGAATTGGCATTGACTTGTTGAGCACCTGCATCTCCAGGTGAACCCAACTAAGCCAAGAAACCCGTCCCATTCCACAATAGGAAAGGTGATGCTTTGGAGCAACTAATGCAAGGTGTGAAGATTTCATGTGCTGTTCTTATGGTCAAGAAGCTGAGCTCTGATCAATCAGGCACCACAGTTACCATGGCAACATTAAAGGTATTCAAAGAACAAAAAAGAAACCCTCCCTAAACACAAAGAAACCAGAACAAGCTTCCTGATTACCTTCACATGGCCTCTATGCTAATCTATTTAAAGCAAGCCCGTTTTATAAGGGGCACACGGCATCAGAGCGTCACTGGCCTTGAGCCAGAGCTGTCACCTCACACAGGGGTCAGTGGAGCACTCTCTTAACAGCCCTCCAGCTTGTAACCTGAAAGACATAACTGTACCCCAATTCTTACCAATAACTACTTTCTCTTTCCCTGTTGGAAGCAAAGAAAGAAAGAATCCATCTATGCCAGAACTACCTGCAACAGGAGCCATTCACAGTGCTTAACTCCTGGAAGGTACTCAAGGCACTGTGATGACTGGGATTAAAATTTCAAAGTTTCCTCTAAAAGGGTTTCCTGCTGGCACACACGAATAATTTATGACTTAAAAAACCATTAAGGACATGAATGCAATGACAAACATTTTCAACACAAACAATGACAAACCAAGCCACTGAATCTGAGTATACACTACAATATTTGAAAAGAGGATAGAAACTAGATCACAAAGCTGACAACTTCTCAGAAGTTTAAGGAGAATGGAGCAGTTCCTGCTGTTAAAGGCACCAGTTACCAGTAAACAGAGCTGATCATCTACAGAAAATCTTCTGCCCTTGCTTACTGTTACGTTTGATTTTTTTGTTATTGTTTTATATTCTTATACTATTCAGACTTCCATCTGTTCAGGAACTATATGCAACCATAAAATTTAGTTTTAAATGCAGCAGTTTCTTTACAGTAATTATGTATTTTCAAAGAAAAAGAGTTCTCATTTTCTACAGAGGAGACATTCTAACTAGCTAAACAAAGAGCAAACCATTTGTAAGGGCAACACTTGAAAGCCTAAGACAAAAGCTGATGTAAAGCACAAACCCTGAGTAAAATACAAGTCTCGTTTGTATGATTTCTTTCAGCAGTATAAACCTATCATACATTTTCTTTTTAAGAAATTTCATTAAACTCCAAAGTCAAGCAGTAAAGGACTGCAGTATTCTAAAGAGATGCAAAATAATCTAGGAGAGGTGAAGAAAACAAACAAACCAGTAACTTTGGAGAGCTACCTGTTATATAAGCATCAAATGACATTGGTGTGGGATCACTGAATCGCAGAATGGTTTGGGTTGGAAGGGACCTTAAAGATCATCCAGTTCCAACTCCCCTGTCATGGGCAAGGAACACCTTCCACTTCAACAGGTTGTTCGGAGCACCCATCCAACTGGCCGTCAGGACTTCCAGGGATGGGGCATCTACAGCTTCTCTGGGCAACCTGTGCCAGTGTCTCACCACTCTCACAGCAAAGAGTTTCTTCCTAATACCCAATCTAAACCAACCCTCTTTCACTTGAAAGCCATTCCCCTCGGATGCCGCAGACAAGTTTAACGCAGCCCGCCAAGAGCCTCCCGCAGGGATTCGGGCTCCCAGCGCTCCCCAGCCCGAAGCCCCCGAGTTCCCGGTCCGGGTCTGCACCGCTGCAAAGCCCCTTCCCACGGCTCCTCTGCATCCCAGCGGGGCACACACCGGCACCGACCCCCGCGGGAAGCCGCGCGCTCGCCGCGCATCGCCCCGGGGATGTGGCAGGAGCCGCGGGGCGAGCGCGGCCGCGGGGCGGTTGCATAACGCAGGTCGGTGGGGAGCGCTGCGGCCCCGCCGGGGAAGGAGCCCCCGGGGCGGCGACCCTGCCCTTACCTGCGGCTCGCAAGCGCTGTCCCTGTCGCTGTCACTGTCGCTGTCACTGCCCGAGCACCCGCGCCCGCCGCGCCGCCAGCGCCTGCTCGCCCGCCCGGGCGCAGCTGGAGGACCAGGCGGACCAATCAGCAACGCCCCCCGCGCGAACGGGCAGCAGGAGTCGCCAATGGGAATGCGAGGAGCGTGCTGGCCCCGCCTCCTTCGTGACCTAGCCACGCCCCTCAGGTCCCGCGGCACCGCGCGGGGTCCGGGTGAGAGGAGGGGGACGTGAGAGGTCAGCGGAGACAGGGATGTGGGGGGACAGGGATGTGGGGGGACAGGGATGTGGGGGGACAGGGATGTGGGGGGACAGGACAGAGGGGACAGGGATGTGGGGGGACAGGGATGTGAGGGACAGGGATGTGGGGGGACAGGACAGAGGGGACAGCGGAGACAGGGATGTGGGGGGACAGGGATGTGGGGGGACAGGACAGAGGGGACAGGGATGTGAGGGGACAGGGATGTGAGGGGACAGGGATGTGGGGGGACAGGACAGAGGGGACAGGGATGTGGGGGGACAGGACAGAGGGGACAGCGGAGACAGGGATGTGGGGGGACAGGGATGTGAGGGGACAGGGATGTGAGGGGACAGGGATGTGGGGGGACAGGGGATGTGGGGGGACAGGGATGTGAGGGGACAGGGATGTGGGGGGACAGGGATGTGAGGGGACAGGGATGTGAGGGGACAGGGATGTGAGGGGACAGGGATGTGGGGGGACAGGGGAGAGGGGACAGGTGACCCGGGACAGAGGGGAGCAGGAACAGGGGATGTGCAGGGACAGGAGGTGTGCAGGGACAGGGGAGAGGTGAGAGGGCACAGGGGCTGTGCAGGGACAGGGGAGAGGGGGCAGAGGAGCCAGGGCAGGGGCTGTGCAGGGTCAGGTGAACCGGGACACGGGATAGATGAGAAACGCTGGGTACAGGTGAGCAGGACAAGGGACAGATGAGGCAGAACAGAGGCTGTGTAGGGACATATGGGCAGGGACAAGGGATGTGTGGGGACAAGGGCTGTACAGGACAGGTGAGTGGGACAAGGGACTGGTGAGGCTGGAACAGAGACTGTGTAAGAACAGGTGAGCAGGACAGAGGACAGATGAGCAGGGCCAGAGGATGGTAGGAACCAGGCAGAGGTTTGTGTCCTCACAGCAAAGATTCTCACCCCCAGGGTGTTGGCCACCCCCACACTGAAGGTGAGGTTGGGAGGGGTGGGGTTGGATGGGGTGAAGACGGATGGGATGGGGTGGGATGGGAGGAAGGGTGGGGTGGATGGAATGGGAGTGAGGAGTGTTGGGATGGGATGATAAGAGGTAAGGTGGGATGGGAGGAAGGGTGGGGTGGGATGGAATGGGAGTGAGGAGGGTTGGGATGGGATGATAAGAGGTAAGGTGGGATGCAAAGAGAAGTGTGGTGGATGCCCACATGGTGCCAGTGCACCTTGCCATGGTTTTAGTGACAAACCCCCAAAAGCCCCCAGGGATGATGTTGAAGTGGGCTTGATTGCTCTGGAGGATGGAGCTCCGCAGACTATTCCTGTCTCTGACCACCAACATGCAAACTGCCCATTGCAGTGAGCTTCATCTGGAATGGATCCAGTTGTTGCTCATCTCTTCTTCAGACTAACAGGTGATTCAGGTGTATCTCCCCATTGCAAACGAGTCCAGAAGGTGCATTAGAAGGACTCCTAAGGAATGTCATATTTACTATGGAGAAAAGCTGATGCTCATCATGATTTTAAAGAGAAGAGAAAGCCCTCAGATGCCCCCAAGGCACAGTTTATTAAAGGAAGGGCTATTTTCTCTCTTGCAGCTGTACATCCAAGACTGCTCAGTGTCAGAGGCTAATGCTGATTTTCTGTGGTCTCTTCACTTTGGAATGTAATATAGAGGGATTTAATCAATAGGGTGAGACAGAAATGTAAATAGGTTTCTGTAAAGATGGCTTTGAAAATCTATAGGATGTAATGGAGAACTAGAAGACTCTCATATAATTATTAAATACCCTATAAAAACCTATGTAAGGAATAATTCTCCATTAGTTACAAATATATAAAAAGATGTGTGCCATTTATAGCAGCACTTTCCAATAATAGCAGAAAAAAATGGTGAAATGATTGGAATCAATAGCATATCCCACCTCATCTCTGCAAACAGCAGAGAGCAATGCATTGGAGATTGCTCTACTGGTCCCTTAACTAAGGGCTGACTTATGTCTCAATGCATATCTGGTTTAGACCCCTTTCAGGCTTTCTGCCTTGGTTCTACTTTTATTTTTAATGGTAATAGATATTTTATTGGTTTGTCCTTATGCCTAAAATATCAATCCCTGACCATGATCTTACTGCTGTTGGCACTAAGCAGAAGACAAAGCAAGCTATGGAACCACAGATGTCCCAGTATAAACTAATCACGTTTTAAATCAAACTATGTGTTTGTTGGCTTTTGTTTTAAGAATTAAATCGGTGGGATATCTTTCTTTATCTCCATTTACATGCATTCCCTTTGCAAGATGTGTTATAGAATCACAGAATCATAGAATCGATTGGGTTGGAAAAGACCTCCAAGATCATCGAGTCCAACCCTTGGTCCAACTCCAGTCCCTTTACCAGATCATGGCACTCAGTGCCACGGCCAATCTCAGTTTAAAAATCTCTAGGGATGGTGAATCCACCCCCTCTCTGGGCAGCCCATTCCAATGCCTGAGCACTCTCTCTGGAAAGAATTTTTTTCTGATCTCCAACTTAAATTTCCCCTGGCAGAGCTTAAGCCCATCGTGCCCCCTTGTCCTATTGCTGAGTGCCTGGGAGAAGAGACCAGCCCCCACCTGGCCAGAACTTCCCTTCAGGTAGTTCTAGACAGTGCTGAGGTCACCTCTGAGCCTCCTCTTCTCCAGGCTAAACACCCCCAGCTCCCTCAGCCTCTCCCCATAGGGCTTGTGCTCCAGTCCCTTCACCAGCCTTGTTGCTCTTCTCTGGACTCGCTCCAGCACCTCAATATCCTTTCTGAACTGAGGGGTCCAGAACTGAACACAGTACTCAAGGTGTGGCCTCACCAACGCAGAGTACAGGGGAAGGGTCACTGCCCTGGGCCTGCTGGCCACGCTATTTTTGATACAGGACAAGATCCCATTGGCCTTCTTGGCCACATGGGCACACTGTTGGCTCATGTTGAGCTTCCTGTCAATTAGGAAGAGCATCCACTGTGCTTTTTCTGTCCTGCATTTTATATTGTACAATTTCCTTGTATCTTCTTGTCCCCATCCTTTTAACTGTGTCATGTGCACAGCAGCTTCCCTCAATTTTTATTAATTTTCATAGTGCAAGGAATATTTTCATTGTGGTGAAGTTGCATGTTTTTCTTGTAGTAAAATAGGAACATCTACAGCTATGAAATCAAGCTAACCCATGCACAGGAAAAAATGGGAATGTGAAGATCAGCACTTTGGATTTATATGCATCCAGGCATTATTGCTAAGATAAAGGTGAAAAAACCTTAAATTTCACTGTTTGTGATGTCCTTTAAACTAGATCATTATGAGAATAGCAACAACTGCAGGGTTTTAATATCCTCTGTTGTAAGCATTTGAGACTTCTGTTAGGAAAGGTCACAAAATAATATATTATTCAGGCACAGAAAAAATGGTGTTGCCAAAATAATAAAATAAGTGCAACTGAGAGAATGTCCCTTTTGGCGTTTCACCCTTTACCCATGTGGGCTCCAGAGCTATTCAGGCCATGCACTCTGTGCTTCCTAAAGCCTGTGGGCATCTTCCCACAACCCAAGTATCTGTAGAGTGCCAAAACCTGGAGGAAGCTATAATTCTGGAAATGACACCAAAGGAGGTGATGAAACAGCTGCTACTTGCAGGATCTGCAAGCAGTGCTGCAAACCTGCTCCCCCAGAACTGAGTGGGAGTTTGTTGCTGATATCCCAGAGCACAGGCTTAGCCAATCTCCTCCAAATCCTGAGCTGCTCATTATCTTCAGTCTGCACCTGCTTCCTATCTCCAGATTTAATCTGTAAGCAAAAGTGGCCTCTCGAGTGTGCTGAAGCAGCCACGGTGAATTTCAACACAACTGAGCAGTGTAACCAGAAGATTTTGTCCCCTACCACATTACTCTCATTTCTGATCATCAAAATACAAACCCTTATTCAGTCCTGCAGCCTTTGCAGAAGCTTTGGTGACAAAGTTTCCTCTTTTCAGAAGAAATGAGTAAATAATGCCTCAAAATCTGTACATGCCCAAGAAGTTAATGCTTCATCTTTTACATTTCTGCTCACTGGGATAATCCCACATTCTTTGGCCAGATATGGATTATGATTTTTCTGAAAATGGCTCAGTCTGGAGATTAGACTGGATAAAGCAAGTAAAATTAATGTTGACTTTGTCAGCATTATCATACACTTGACTGTTTCTGTTACTTTTTTAGAATATAAAAAACACAGTTGGATCCATGTAGCTCTGTATTTTGTCTCCAGCAGCCAAGACTGAATGCTTAGTAAAACAGTGTAAAATTAGACCCTCTATTGTTCTATTTACCTTGCAAATTTGCAGCAGTTTTTCAGATAAAGATTTCTGGAACTCAGAGTTGTGTCTAAGCTATTCCACTTAGTAGCTACCAGTGGTCCTGTTTTCTAGGAGTTTGTCTTGTCTTTTTGAGCCCCATTTGTGGTTCTACTTTGCACAATTTGCTGTGGCAGGATAATTCTTCAGCTTATAAAAACAATTTCAAGTCTTATTCCTGAATAAGTGTTGCTTAGTTGTAGGGGCTGTAAATTTATTATTTTGACCTTTTCACCATCATTCTAAGATGAGGGGGAATGGCCTTAAACTGAGAGAGGACAGGTTTAGATTAGATATTAAGAAGAAATTCTTCCCTGTGAGAGTGGTGAGGCCCTGGCAAAGTTTGTCCAGAGAAGCTGAGGCTGCCCCATCCCTGGAAGTGTCCAAGGCCAGGTTGGATGGGGCTTGGAGCATCCTGAGCTAATGGAAGGTGTCCTGGCCCATGGCAGGGTGAGGTAGGAATTAGATGTTCTTTAAGGTCCCTTTCAACCCAAACCATTCTAAGATTCTATGGTTATTTTTCAGACTTTAATTGGATTTCCCTTTAGCTATTCCTCTTTCAAGGTTTTTCCTTGTTTTCAGTGGGGAACTTTATTGCCATCCTCTCTGACCTTTCTATTTTTACAAGAAAACACTCCTTTCTTTAAAACTTTGATTCTGCTAAAAGGACTATTGAATTTTGCTGGATCTGGAGCAGGCAAGAGCTGTCTGGCCAAGGGACTTTTGGAGAACTCCAAGCATCTGAGTGCTCGAGTCCTATGACTTTGGTGGTCTCCTTGTCATCCAGGGGAGGAGCTACTAATTCTTAACATTCAGTTTCCCTTTTTGATCACTTCCTAGCCCCACACTGATATTTTCAGAGCACTTTCCACTTCAGCTTGCAGTGATAGCTGGAAAAAAGTGCCTATGTGTGTATGGTTGGGGTTATTTTTTCCCCTGTACATTACTTTGCACTTATCACTGCTACATTTCATCTGCCAATTTATCACCCAGTCACTCAGTGCAGTGAGACAACATTGCCTCAACACCTCTTCAGTGCCATCCTGTGTGTGTACAGCAATTGCAAAGCAGCTTAGCTACAACATATTACAGAAAAAAAAAACAAAACCAAACCAAAACAAAAATGTACAAAGCAAACACCATCTCTCCTTGTGTTTTTGGGGTTTTTTTGCTCTACAGAGCATTTTGCACAGTTCTGGGTATAAGAACAGTAATTGCACAAATGAAAAATTGCTGCAGAAAGGGAGAATATTTTTCACCTGGTGTAATATTTCAGTGACTGTAGTGCCCTTGCACATGATACTCCACAAACAGGTTGATCATCGAGCAGAGGTGTTTCCTTTTGGGGTTTGGAGATGCAGAGAAGCACAAGTTTCAGCTGCACACAGGGATGCCTCTCCAAATCTGACATGCTGGGGTAAGGCAAGGATGATGAAGTGCTTCCAGGGGGCTTCCAGAACCTAAATGGGCTACAAGAGAGCTGGAGAGGGAGGTTTCACAATGGCATGGTGATAGGTCAAGGGGTAATGGTGTTAAGCTGAAAGAGGGTAGGTTTAGATTAGATATTGGGAAGAAGTTCTTCCCTGTGAGGGTGGTGAGACACTGGCACAGATTGCCCAGAGAAGCTGAGTTCTCTGATACTGGATGTGTTCAAGGCCAAGCTGAGAGGGGCTTAGAAGCAACCTGTTTTACTGGAAGGTGTCCCTGCCCATCACAGGGATTGGAACTGGATGATCTTTAAGCCCCTTCCAGCCCAAACCATTCTGAGATTCTACAAGGACCTCTGGCACTGCTCTGGGAACCAGCAGGAGAATCCCTGCATTTGGCTCTGTTGGTCCCTAAACCTTCCCTCTGGTATATCCCTTTTGTTTCTGAGCATCCTCAGGGACAGACAGAGGTCAGACTGGAGGCTTGTGTCTTTTAAGGCAATGAGAACAGGAACAAAGAGTCTTCACCTTGTCCATCCACTTCTGAAACTGAGAGTTACCTGAAAAAGGGTCTTTTAGATTTGACATTGCAAAAATTCTTTATGTAACATGAAGTTGCACAAAATGGAGCTTTATTATCTTACAGCTAGCCCTGAGTTTTGAAGACAACAAAAATGACACATCCCCATCTCTGGTTAAGGGATATTTTTAACCAAGAGATGTTTTTTCAGCCTAGATGCATAAGAGATCAAGGGAAAAACAGGTTTCATTGACTTTTAAAACAATCTCCATTTCAAGAAAGAAAAACACAAACCTTTTTTTCTGTAACAACATCCTTAAAGTACGAGTACAGTTCTCTCCAATGTGAAATGTAAATTCTCCCATTTGAGTGAGGCTGATGAGAGATGAGGAGGTTTGCAATTTGTTCCTTGTTTCTTTAAAATTTTGTGGGTTTCTCCTGATGTCTTTTTTCCAGTAATTTTCTCTCCAGAGTCCTGGACTGTTTATTTCTCAGCTGGTTCACTCAGACCAAGGTCTGTACAAGCTACTGTGCAAATTCAAAAGCAGTCTTGGAGGTGTAGCCACAATTCAAGAGCGTGTCTGACAATATCAGCCCAGATTCCTCAAGAATAAACTGTGGTTTGCTGCCATATGTGTTAACAAGTAGAAGCCCTTGGTCTCTAGGATTTACCCAATCAAAATACGGGAAGCTAAAACATCTGGCTTTTCAAAGGATCATAATCACAGAATCATAGAATCATAGAATCGATTGGGTTGGAAAAGACCTCCAAGATCATCGAGTCCAACCCTTGGTCCAACTCCAGTCCCTTTACCAGATCATGGCACTCAGTGCCACGGCCAATCTGCGTTTAAAAATCTCCAGGGATGGTGAATCCACCACCTCTCTGGGCAGCCCATTCCAATGCCTGAGCACTCTCTCTGGAAAGAATTTTTTTCTGATCTCCAACTTAAATTTCCCCTGGCAGAGCTTGAGCCCATCGTGCCCCCTTGTCCTATTGCTGAGTGCCTGGGAGAAGAGACCAGCCCCCAGCTGGCCAGAACTTCCCTTCAGGTCGTTATAGACAGTGATGAGGTCACCTCTGAGCCTCCTCTTCTCCAGGCTAAACAACCCCAGCTCCCTCAGCCTCTCCCCATAGGGCTTGTGCTCCAGTCCCTTCACCAGCCTTGTTGCTCTTCTCTGGACTTGCTCCAGCACCTCAATATCCTTTCTGAACTGAGGGGCCCAGAACTGAACACAACACTCAAGGTGTGGCCTCACCAACGCAGAGTACAGGGGAAGGGTCACTGCCCTGGGCCTGCTGGCCACGCTATTTTTGATACAGGACAGGATCCCATTGGCCTTCTTGGCCACCTGGGCACACTGTTGGCTCATGTTGAGCTTCCTGTCAATTAGTACTCCAAGGTCCCTTTCTGCCTGGCTGCTCTCCAGCCACTCTGTGCCCAGCCTGGAGCGCTGCAGGGGGTTGTTGTGGCCAAAGTGCAGGACCTGCACTTGGCCTTATTGAACTTCATCCCATTGGAATCAGCCCATCTCTCAAGTCTATCCAGATCCCTCTGCAGAGCCCTCCTGCCTTCCAGCAGGTCGACACTCCCTCCCAACTTGGTGTCATCAGCAAATTTGCTGCTGATGGACTCAATCCCCTCATCTAAATCATCAATAAAGATGTTAAACAGGACTGGACCCAACACAGACCCCTGGGGAACACCACTGGTGACCAGCTAGATGCAGCTCCGTTCACCAGCACTCTCTGGGCCTGACCCTCCAGCCAGCTCTTAATCCAGGAGAGGGTACACTTGTCCAGGCCATGGGCTACCAGCTTTTCCAGGAGTATATTATGGGAGACAGTGTCAAAGGCCTTGCTGAAGTCCAGGCAGACACACCCACAGCCTTCCCCTCATCCACCAGGTGGGTCACCTGATCGTTAAAAGAGATCAGGTTGGTCAGACAGGACCTGCCCCTCCTAAACCCCTGCTGGCTGGGTCTAATCCCTTGTCCACCGTGAAGGTGCTGTGTGATTGCACTCAGGATGATCTGCTCCATAACCCTGCCAGGCATGGAGGTCAGGCTGACAGGCCTGGAGTTGCCAGGGTCCTGCTTGCAGCCCTTGTTGTGGATAATGTTACAGAGGGGATGACAAAGATGCCAGACAAATAAAATCCAGAAAATTAGCACAGTTTAACCACGATGTAAGTTCAGTCTCTAAGCACACTCTCTTACCTGTCTGATGCATTGATTTCTGCTTTTCAGGCTTTAATCCTCCATAAAGGAAACTTCATGTATTTGAGGAAGTGGTAAGCATCATGATGGTTTTTAGTAAGTAACTCTTACCACCACTACTGCTATTTCTTACATTTGTGATGAGAATTATTAGAAGTGACTTGCCCATTGTGACCCAAATGGAAATAAAAAAATGCAATGAGCCATAGCTATGTGACCTCAAGCCAAATGCTTCAAACTCATGTACCTAAATATAGACACCTAAATAAATGGCCTGGTTTTCAGAAGCACTGTGTAACTCTCAGAGCTGTAGGTGCTCTGAAAAATCAAGATGCTTATTTAGGTATCCAAATACAGACTGAGCTTATGAATATATTAATTTGCTTCAGAATGTAAACAACTAAGAAAACAAAGCTACTAGAAATTCTATTTTTATATGTTCTAATTAGAAGGCCACAGAGTGTAATTCACTGCAAAACACAATTTACTCCTATAAAGCAAATAGTGTGGTAATTATTATTTATTAATTGTTGAGAAATAGAGTTTAGGAGACCTATTTCTGAATCAGTGCTAGACGGGTTTGATGGAGAAGTCCACAGTACTAGATTTCTTTACCTTTTATTAATCTTTATCCATAATTGTAGAGATAGACATACAAATGCTTTCCAAAGTGTCATTTTAAGGAGCTTAGTTTATATTGAGAGATCATAAAAAAAAAATTTATGTCTTTCAATCTCTTCAAGTGTGATCCATTATCTTCAGGCTTTTTGTGTTTTCTTTTGTTCCTGAAATTTTCATTCATTATTCTGACACTTTTAGGTGACTATTGAAGGCATAATTGAAGTATCATGGAAAGCAGAGGGCTGTGAATGATGAGTTATTAATCAGCACATGGCACCACATACACATTCAGTTAACAGAAAATAAGCAGCTCAAGCAGGCAAGTAACAACTGAGACTGCATTTTTGAGCCTGAATTGTGCCTAGCAGTAAAAACTTACTTTGTCCACACTTCTACTAAGACACATTTTGCTTACACACTTTGTCTGTGTTTATGCTTATATATATATATTTATTATTATTATATGTCTTCTGTAAATCACATCAGTGATTGACAGCTGGCCCCTGGATGATGCCAGTGCCCTTGTCCTGCCAGCCCTTGTGCAAGTTGAACACTGGAGATGGCAAAATAGAAACGGTCTTGGTGACACAGATATTTTTGGGCAGTCACAGCTCCCACAGCACTGACTCATTGCGGCAGAGCAAACTCTGAAGAGTGTCCTTCTTCCAAATCAGCCAGAGGGAGGAATCTACCCCTTCCTCCTGCTCTCCCAGCAGTGTGATAGAGCTCCAAAAGAGATACCCAGTCCATCCATGCATTTTGGCCAACCAAGGCACAGGTCTGCCAGGCTTAACCTTGCAGTGGTGCCCTCCAACTTTAAGCTTTTTAGATATTTGGCATCTTCGTTGTCTGAAAATCCTGAAGGAAAATGTAAGCTGAGCTTGGAGGGGGAAAAATGGCACTAGTGAAGTTCCCAGGGAGGACAGGAATAGTAAATGGAAGTGGAAAGGGAAGGGAAGCTAAAAGAGAAGATGAAACATGGCCTCTAGTCTAGATTGATGCCCTTGGGCTGCCACCTTGGGAAGAAACCCACTGTGCTATGAATTTATTATGTAAATCTGTTTGCAGAAGAAGCCTGTGCTAGAAATGTCCTGTTCACAGGCAGCCCACGAAGACATCCAGTGGCATAACACACTCCCAGACTCTGAGATGCTCAGAGTCCAGCAGGCAGGACAGCCCCGGCTCCCACTCTTTGCCCAGCTCCCACCTTCATCCACTGTGCAAAAGATGTCACTGCTGGCACATCTCTGTGTGGAGGGATAAATGTTCCTTGTCAGGTACAGATCCATGCTGGCAGGTGTGGCAGCTCAGGGCAGGTGTTTTAGTGATTGCAACAAATCCCTTGGATTTGTCTTGGCTTGTGGGTCTGTAGAGATCTCATTTCCTACACACCCACTTGCCTGCATGTGCAAACTGTGCATGTCCACAAAACCTCTGAATCAGGCTGTGAGGCCAAGGTCTGCAAGAAAAATTCAGCTGAGTATGTTGCTTAACACTCAAAGGACAGATTTTTTATTATTTTAGGAAAAAAGCAGATCATTGTGATGAAACTGGCTTTTAACAAAGTGGTGCTTGATTTCAGTTCATGGTAAGCAAAGACCAGTTGCCAGGTTTTCAGATAGTAGGACATTCTTTGGTTTATTTTTTCAGAAAAAAAAGGAATTTCAAACCTCAGCTTTAATGCCTGAAAACGCCCCTATAATCATCCTTTTTTATCTGTATATTATTCCAGTTCTATAAACAAGCTTAAAATAGTAAATGATAATACCAAGATTTGGACAGAAGAGCATCAAAGGCAGTATCTTCAGCTGTAATAAATTACTTAAAGAGCAGAATTCTTGAAGTACCTTGCACTGCTTATCTATTCATTTTAACCTGGGAATCACTCGAGGAGCCATGTCACGATACTGCAAAGCCCTTGATTTTCTTCTGGTATTAAGCAAACAGGACACACTTAATGCTTTTCTGAGCAATGATGGTTTTCAGAATAAAGGCCATATAAAAGGCCAATGCCTTGAAATTGCCTCTGGATCTGTGTCAACAGTAACAAAGACTGACATTATGAACCCAGTGAAACTTTTGTGTTCAATTCAAAAGGGTTGAGTCCACAATTGAGACCTTTGACATGAGAAAGTGTGACAGAGCCCCAGCTTGGGTCATGATTTACCAGTGCAAGACTCCACAGCTAGAGGAGTCTGGGCATGCAGTGCTGAGGGACTATATCCACAAAGCCTCACTTGGCTCTTATTTGGGTCAGATCTTCACAGAAATCACTGGTCATTGTATCTGAGCAAGGACCCAAGAAAAAGGGAATGCCAAGTCTTTCCATTCCCTGATTATGCCTTGTACAGAACATGATCCTCCTTAGGTTTAGGCTTCTCTGCCCAGCTGTGATTACTTAATCTGAGTATTATACCCTCAGAAAAGATATTTTCTGCCATTTTAGACTACTTTATGGAACCAGAATGCCCTCATAGAAAATGTAGATCTTCAGACTTTCCTGATTTATGTTCTGCAGTTTCCTGAGAAGTAAACAGATGCCTTTCCTTCCTCTCTCCACCCTAGGAATGCACACATCACAGATCAAAAGCTTCTGTTTCAGAAAAATGGACAATTTTGTTGTCAAGACTATTAATATAGAAATGTAATTACAATGCTTGGTAAAACAATTCAATTTTCTGCTCTGGATTTTTACCTCATTTCAGGTGGGAATCTGCTCGTTTTCCCTTCAGTCTACTGCAAAAAGGCACAGCAAGCTCCAAAGGGCCCATCCATTATTGAAATTGGGTATCCTCAGACCATTCTCAAGTCACTTTTGAGCATTCCCTTTCTTAAGCTCACCAGATGGACTCCAGAGCTGGGCAGGCTTAGCAGCATTTCCATCAACTTTTTGGTTCAGCTCTGATCTCCCTCAAATTTATCAGCAGCTGTTTGGAATCACAGCTGAGGCAGTTACAGTGCTATCAGTGGGGATGTAGTGTCTCTGCTCCTGCACTAAAGCTCTTGTTTTCATATCTAAAATCCATGTTTTCCCCTCCAGGCATATAATCCCATTGGACCTTGGACCCAATTGTTTGCTCATTTGCCATCACTCCTTCCTCACTTGTCTTTTTCAAAACTGCACACTTAAAAAGATGATGTATGAAGTTTCTAAAGCAGTAAAAGCCTTGTGCAGCTTAGGAAAGTTAGAGTAGAGGTGTAGTTCCTGCTCCCAGGTAGCTGCTACTCAGCCTTCTAGGTAATGCTTCTCTGTAGTTATTGGTTTTACAAAAGGATGTTGTATTTTTACTCTACAAGAAACTTGTTAATAGTTTTTAAATTCCAAGCTTGCATTAAAAACAAAGTATTTCTGGAGTGTGTGGGGTACAGCTGTTTCATTATCCTCTTAAAAGTGTGACTTAGGAGATGTAAAATATTTCTCCTTGATATTTTGACTGTAACTCTACAAGTAATGTAACTTACCAGGAGCACACATCAGGAAAGCACAGAGCTTATCCAGAGCCTTCCAGACATCCATTTCTATCCATAACCAGGTGTGAGTGCTCTGATGAGTGGGAGCAATATTTACATCTTTTAAGCCATATACACTTTGCTGAACTGGGTAATTGTCATTATTACCCCAATGTATAGGTGAGGAAACTGAGGGATGAAGTGATTCACCCAAAGAGCAGAGTGAGTGAGTCAATAGGAGAGCTGGGAATAGAGGGCAGAATTCCCTGCCTTATCCATTGGAGTCCTCAGCTAATATAATTTTATAAATGCTCTGTCTTTGTAAAGACTTCAGTGCTATAATTATCCTCCCAGAACTCTCATGGAAACAAGATATTTATAACTCCATTAAGCCTTTCCTAGTAATTTTGTGATCAAAGTGAGGAAAACAAATAAGGCTGTGACAATCAGTCGCCATGTGCAATGTCATTCAGAATGGCCACCTGATGAAAGACTCTCCTTGGTTGTTGCAATTAAGTGCTTGCTATCTTTTGAATGCCCTTCTTGTGTCTAATTCCCCTTCCACCACATACCAGCGGAGAGGAAATATTTTTCTGCCATGTGATGAGCCACACATTTAGAATGTACCAAGTAACTGGGAAAGATGCTTGCTGCCAACAAAGCCCACTGGTTTGTGCTATAAATGCTCCCTAAAATCCTTTAAAGTTGGCCAGTTTCACCTAAAATGAGCAAAGCCACCTCAGTGTTCCACCAACCCTCATATGTCTTTAAAACTACAGCACAGATGCCAAGACTAACTGTAAACAACAGGTTAGGGACTGAGGCATTTGGACCCCAGTTCAGCAAAGCACTTAAGCCTGTGCTTAGATCTAAATCCACTCTTATTCCACAAATCCATTTTAAGTGTTTGTTTAAAGCAAAACACATGCTTAAGTTGAGTTTTGCTTGGCACGGTGCTTAAGCCCAGCACAGAGAGAGGGCCTTAGAATTAATTTCTTTTCGGCAGGAAGTCATTATTTTTAGCTCACCTCTTAATGGCCACAGCCCTATCTTTTAGTCCCCAGACATCTGTTTTGAGGAGGTATAAGTGCTAAGCCTAAACTTCTGGGTTCTGTGAAAATCAGTGGCACAGAAAAGAGAAAGAGACCACTTGAAATACTTGACTGCTCATTGTGGATGAGAGGAGCCTTCAAGGGAGGCTCATTAGAGGGAAAACGTGAAAGAAGTTGTGATTGTTCTGGGAGGTGGTTGCTGATGGACGGGATCTTTTCACTGTGATGACTGGAAAAGGTTCACTTGCAGTAGGCCAACAATTTTAATTCAAAATGTTTTCATAAGTTTTATATTTCTGAAGGAAATTTATGATTTCAGGGAAACTGTTTATTCTTTCTTCAAAAGTATCAAAACAGGTTTGGTTGCAACATAATATTTTCCCCTTTTTTTTTTGGTTTGTTTTGCTTTTTGAAACTTTTCATTAACATACAATAAAATCCAAAAATTATTAAAGGAAGTTTGATTTAACAGAGTTTTATTGCTCATTTCTCGTGGCTCTAGTTTTCCTGTCTTTTTAAGAGAACTCCTACCATTGTTTCACTGGCTTAGATACTGGAATTATTGATCAGGTAGATCAGGCCTATGGCATGTCTGGAGGAGGAACAATTGCATTCCCTTTGACATCCATAATTTATACAGAAGGTGGAAATACAAAGATAGGTCAAAATGCATCATTATTTTTCTCTGTGGGCTTAAAAATCTGCTTCGTACATTTCTGGAAGTGCTGTGGATTAAACCTGGTTCTGACTCCTCCTCCTGATATGTAGAACAGCTTTCTAACCGTAGAGAGGGTCAGGTAAGAGGACAGATCCCCCACTGAATTTCAGCACGGCTGTACTTAAAAGCAGATTGGAAAAGCTCTTGAAGAATAATTTGGATACTGTTATTCCACTCCTTCACAGGGTATTGTGATGACCTTTTAATTCCCATTTAACCCTGTCCCATGGGAAAGTTCTTCCCTCCCCCAGAGGT
Source organism: Pithys albifrons albifrons (assembly GCF_047495875.1). Taxonomy (NCBI): domain Eukaryota; kingdom Metazoa; phylum Chordata; class Aves; order Passeriformes; family Thamnophilidae; genus Pithys; species Pithys albifrons. The sequence goes on from NC_092459.1 coordinate 3,250,178, forward strand.
GTCTGAATTATTTCCAGGCAGAAGACTCCATTTAGCTCTACCACTTGACTACCACATTGCTTTACTAATCCCCTTCTTTGTTTTTTATCACCTAGGAAAGTACAGTGAGTGCCTGGAGCCATCATCCACCACAGGGCAGTGATGGGATCCCAGAGACAAGCCCACTCTTCTTTACCTGCTTGTTTGGTATGTGTCTGCCTTGAACAGCTATTTCTTTCTTACCAAATGCCTACATTTCTAATAAAAATAGGTCCTGCATTTCAGAACAAATATTTCCATGTCTGATTCTCAACTGCTTATGGAGTTGCTAAATCCTGTAGATCCACAGAGGTGAGGCTGCTGCAGTCCCACACCCCTGAGCCCAGCTTGCAGTGAGGCTGCACATGGATTCCCAGCAGGCACATCCACAAACACATGTGTAAAACGTGTGTATGCACTGATGGCTGGACTGGCCAACTCAGAGAGAAACACTCAGCACTCACACAAGCAGCACCAACGGCCTCATCCTGCTCCCTGCTCTCACACATCAGGGTGAAGGTTTGTGAGTGCAAAATAGATAGAAAAGTCATCCTAGAATCACAGAGTGGCTTGGGTTGGGAGGGACCTTAAAATTCATGTTGTTCCAACCCCCTGTCATGGGCAGGGACACCTTCCACAACCCCAGGCTGCTCAGAGCCCAATCCAGCCTGACCTTGAACACTTCCAGGGATGAGGCAGCCACAGCTCCTCTGGGCAGCTGCACTCACACCCCACACCAAAATGTGCTCATTCAGGGGAGCCCCTCACCCAGGACAGGAGCTGAAAACAGAGTGTAAGGAGACAGGACAGACTGTCCTGCCCAGATCAGGCACTTGGCACAGCCACACAAGCACTCACCAGCCTGTGTATATGCATCAAACCATCTTTATCCCCATATTCATCTATTTTCCCACATTTATTCCTTCCCAACCCACCTGGATGCTTCCCTTTCCCCACCTCTGGTTCTTCCCCTTAACATGCCATAAGAAATCTTGTGCAACCACAAGCTGCTCCTTTCCTGCACCCCACAATGTGTCCCATACCCACAGGCAGTGTTCCCCTTCAGCCCAAAACATGGGAACTGCTCCTGTTGTGATTGCTGAGTGTCATCCTAGGACGTGGCCAGCCCTAGGAAGTGCTAGGGAGGGAATTTCTCAGGGCCCTCACCTGCTTTTCCTTCCCTGTTCCTCCATGTTTAGGGGGAATGTCTTTTTGTCACATTCCCAGCACTTCTCACAGGCTACTTTTCTGGAGTGGGGAAGAAAGAAGAACATGTTTCTCAGCAGACACAAGATCACACCAAATCTGAAAATTTGCAGAACACACACACAAAACGTGAATGTGTTTAGGACAGACTGGAAACCGCATGCAGTGAGTGACGTGCTTGTAAATCTTCACATTGTGCCTTCAACTGCCTTTTATTCATTCCAAACAATTTGATGGTGTTCTTTCTTTAGGGACCTTTTACCTCTAAAGTCAAGTTTGCCATTACAGAATTTTGCTTTTTTGAGTCTCTCTTGGGGGGGGGGGGGGAAAGGAAAACCAAAATCCAAAATCAAACAAAAAACACCCTTCCCCCCCTCCCCAAAACCTCAAGCCTCAAAATCAATAAAAGAGAAAAATAAAAGCAATGCACATTTGGAAGAAAAATAGCTTTGCAAAACTGCAAGATCCACAGAATCATAGAACCACAGAATGGTTTGAGTTGAAAAGGACCTTAAACACTATCTAATTTCAACCCCCTGCCATGGGCAGGAACACCTTCCACTAGACCAGGTTGCTCAAAGCCCTGTCCCACCTGGCCTTACAGGATGTGAATATTTTCAAATTTTAAAATTAAAATACACACTCCTGGGTAATATCATGCATGAAAACCAAGGGAATAGCTTTCAGTTATGGAAGAGACATTGAAACAACAGTTAAGAGAGCAACTCTTGCATAGTTAACCGTTATGAGCTAAATTAGAAGTTGGGTGAATCATTTTCCAGCCATGTAAATCATTGAAGTTGTTCTATCCATAATGAAGGTAAGCCAACCATGTAATGAATTATACAATGGGTTATTTTCCTGTGCTTGTTATTCCCATCATTTTTACTGTTCTTGAAAGTCTATTTGTGTGGGGTTTCTTTTTTTTTGCAAATACTTTTAAAGTGATGAATAATCCTTACTTAAAAGACTAAAAATACATGCCAGCTATTATTGTATATGAAATCTGACAGCAGTGAAAGTGTTATCTGAACTAATTTGACAGCTCCTTCAAACAACTTTTACTAGGTATTCTTTATAGGATTGAATATTCTTAGATTTATGCAATTGGTTCTATAAGTCATGTGAAAGGGAAAGCAAAAGTGTTCTAGATATTTGACAACCAGTCTTTTCTTGCAATCACTTTTTATTGGAAGCTGAACATCATAGTCAAACTTTCATTGCATATTCATGCAAGGACCAATTCTGAATCCTGTGGACCAAATAAAACTCAGCAGAAATTTTATGGTCTCCAGTGGAACAAAACCTCAAGTGCTTGCAATTTTTTTGTTACAAATGCACTTTTTTTGCAGAAAGCTGGCACCTATTGCAGGCAGAGCAGGCCAGATCTTCACCTACCCACACAGGCAGTGACACAGAAGTCATGACAGTTTATCAGGCTGTGGGTCTGATCCGGTAGTCTGCCCTGGATTTTGTGCACACCAACACCAGAGAGATGTGCAGTGTTACCAATCTGATTTCTTAGCATGAAGCACCACTTTGGCCTTGGTTTGAAGCAACCTGCAGGAAGCAGTGACCTGGCCCCAGGGAGGGTTTTTTCTGCTGGTTCTAGCGTAGCTTCCATGCAGGATTTCCAAACATTGCAGCTTTTTGTCCTGATGTTTAGTTGGCAAGTTTAGCATATCAGATTTGTAAATTCTGTGAGTAACTGACCCTAAATTATGAATGCAGCAAGACAGCTTGGATTTTAAACTCTAGGCAGTGGGCAACCAGATGCAGAGCACAGGTATGACTATTCTGGTATGGCATAGCACAACGCTGAGTATGTACAGCACTGAAAGTTGAAATTAAGAACTCTTCATGCAGAGAACTTCTCTGAAGATGTAGGATAGGGAAGTAGCTCAGAGGTCCATCCATCCACAGTGGGCTGCCAAAGGAAGGTTAGTGCTGGGCAGCTTTTATTCCCGGCATTTATACTGGACCCGGAATGGTGCCATGGGTTGCTGCGTCCCCACCAAATGTAATGGGCTCTGAAGGAAGAAGGAAATCAGTAACAACACTTAAGTTAGCTCAGTTAAAGGGTTTATTGTCATGCTTTAATATTAAAATATAGACATATTCTTGAATCTTCGGTCTTAGAGAACCAAGACCAAATATCAAGAGTATTTCTTAGCTTTGCCAAAGCCTTTGAGTTGGGCCTTTATGAGTACTTTTTATTCCAGTCACTCTGCCAGGGTGACACATGAGCTCTTAAGAAACTCTCACAGTTTTGAATATTTTCAAAATATGTGCCATCCTTCCTTAATGGTAAAACCTCTCAGTGTCACAGTTGTTCCTTCAGTCTTATCCTAATCATTTAGTTCCAGCACTGAATATGGAGTGGAAGAGCACTGTGAATGCTGTATTGGATTCCATATTTTTAGAGTACTAATGATCCAGTTCCATATTCACTGTTTTAGTCAGAAAGCAATTATCACATTTCCAGTGTTTAGGCAATGATGAGACAAAACACTCTTGTTACATGGACACTGCAGCCCCACTAACTGGAATTGCTGAAGTTACTCTGGGCTTTCTGAGTTAAAACAAAGATTGAATTATGCATTAAATGTTTTATAACATCCCTCTAAAAATTTTACTTCATTATACATAGCCCCAGTTGAGCATGACTGTTCAGCTGAGTCTAATGAATTAAGGATATAAAGATGGGGGAGCAGTTAAATGCCTCCCTGCCATCCGATCCCGTCAGATCTCGGAAGTTCAGCAGGGTCAGCCCCAGATTAGTACTTGGATGGGAGACCTCCTGGGAAATGCCGGGTGCTGTAGGTTCTAGTCCTGAGGACTTCACTGGCACCGTCCAAGCTCACTCGGCCGTGGCAGATGAACCTCAGGACTGAAACGGTGGGGCCAGTTCTGCACACGCTGAGCCTCACCTGAAATCCACTGCGCAGGCTGGAAGGGCACACCCACGTGGGGACAGCCCTGGCCAAATCCTCGTTCCCGAAGTTTGGCCATACATACATAAAGATGGGGAATGCTTATGATTGCATGGAACTCTTACCTCCTTTGGTACTGCATCCAACAGCACAAATTCATACTTGTATAGGAACAACACAACAAACAACTGGATTTCCATGATTGCAAACCACCTGCAAGAAAAGGAAGGAAAACCTTTGCCATCCAGCCTGACCACTAGACGTATTATGATCAGGTAACAAACATGGTGTCTTTGACACATTTAGAATCATAGAATCATAGAATCATAGAATTGATTGGGTTGGAAAAGACCTCCAAGATCATCGAGTCCAACCCTTGGTCCAACTCTAGTCCATTTACCAGATCATGGCACTCAGTGCCACGTCCAATCTGCATTTAAAAATCTCTAGGGATGGTAAATCCACCACCTCTCTGGGCAGCCCATTCCAATGCCTGATTTCATCCTCAATGCTTTAGTCCTGCCTGAAAGTTTATCTTCCACAGAGAAATCTGCTGTAGCTTTGTTCAGCTTTGTTACTCAGCAAAGAACACGAATGTAGTGGCTGCCCCTTCTTTCCGGTGAAATGTTAGACTGACAGTATTCCCCTGACACCCTATTTTAAACCAGCCCCTTATCACTATGGATTTTCCGACTGTATAAACATTTATGTTCTCCTAACGCTTGCTGACTTGAAATAACTTCCTAAGAGTGAGAAGGCAGTCAAACACAGAAAAGGCCATATGACTAATCATGCTATATAAAGTTATATAATACAGCTGGGAGCCTGATGACATCAGAGAGCAGTGGCAGTGGGAGTTATTGTTTAATGCATCAGCATTAGGATGCAGTAGGACACCCAAGGGCATGATTTCTCTTTTCTATAACACTCTCAGAAAGGTCTTTCTTAGTCAGGCCGGAGAAGATTTCGGATAACTGCAGGTAAATTCCTCCAAGGTATTGTTTTTCAATGTTGATATGTACAAGAGCTTTCTGCATTCACCATACACCTATGCCAGGTCATGGGATTACTCACTTGCAGAGTTTAGACATAAGTCTTAAATACCCAGTTCAAATAGTAATACTACCTTCCTCTTCTACAGTTTTTTTCCCACTATCTGAGAGATGCTGGAAAACCTGGACAAAACATCTCTTGGGGAATTCACAGGGGAGGAGGCCACATGGCTGTGCATGGCATCAGCCTAGAGCTGGCCTGGCAGGTGTGAAGAGAAGCTAATAAGCCCCATGAGACCCAGACTAACTCCTGTAGAGCCACCAGGATCTTCACATGGAGCTGCCCTGGGCTCTGGAGTGGGAGGATGCTTGTTTGTCTTAGCACAGCTTCAGACCCAAATTATCTCTGTGATTTTACACTGGAATTACCTTGCAACAGGGAGCTTTTGGTGACCTGGAGCTCAGGGGACAGCAGGGCAGATATTTCCATGGATATTAGCCCAGGTCAGTTGGGATGTACTCGCCCAAACTCTATACCTGCAGCTCTGTGCAACAGTGAGATCCCTCCAGTCCAAGCCCTGTTGGCACAGTGGGGCCCTGAACTCCTCGTGCTCAAGGTCCTGCTCTGAGCCCCCTCACTGGTCTGGCAGGGGTGTACCATGATGCAACTAAACACCCAAATGCATCTAGATTTCCCAGAAAGTGAAAATGCTGCGTGGACAGAGTCCTTCAAACATCAGCTGGATGGGGGCTGCCCAGCCCTGACACCTCTGTATCCTCTGCAGCCTGTTCATGGATATAACCTGTAACTGACCACAGCCCTTCCCACCACCAGATCCCAAAGTGCTTTTCCCAGCAGGCTGCTGTGGTTACTCTGCTCTGCACACAGAGATGCTGAGATACAAGGATAGTAAGCAACACGTGTCTGAGGGTGGCCAGAGGGACAGCACAGGAGTGAAAGGCCAGACTGCAGTATCCCAGTATGTCCTTCTCTCCCATGGCTCATTGCACTGAGAAGAAACCATGAGCTTTCCTGCAGCTAAATGCTAAAGCCCCTTAGTTTCCACCTGTCTTTCATGTGCATGACTGAGTCCTAGAACAGTTTTTCTTTAAAAACCCTGAGTCACTGATGCCTTCCCATTTCATTTAGTGACAAGGGGACTGGACCAAGATGTGCTTTCTGAAATTTTGCCCCAGTGCACTGATAGGTATTTGTGTGGTGCTGGTCCCAGCTGTGGATTAAGATCCTGCAGTAAATGGAGTCTGGGAAGGAAATCACACCCCTTGTACTGGGTTTACATTGTCAGCACAAGGCAGAGCTGTGCAAGTTGACCACAGTCACACAGGCAATAATCACCTGGTTAGACCAAAGCAGTCAAACTCACATCACATTTTAATTTTAGGTAAAAAAGACGGTACAGAAATGGCTTTGTGAGAGCTCTTCCCACGTCAGCTTGCTAGAATATGTGACAAGTAAGTTATTTACTAGCTTTCAGTTGGATTAAATTAGCTTTTAATTTCATGCTGAAATTTTGCAATGGAGAAATTAAATGTTTCATATATTTAATTTATAAATCTCAATACTAGATTAAAGGAAAATGCATCTTAAACTTGAAATATTGTTTCATTTAATCACATCAAGGAAATCTGCAATCTGAAATCTAGATACAACCCTTGATTTAATTTTGTTTTTTTTCGAGACCACCATATTATTATTTTGCAATTATTGATGAAAAACTTGAAGTTGTGTTAACATGTAGACTGCCAAATGGTTTGAAAGAGTTTTTTGTCTGTCAGCAAGAAAACTACTCTCCACCTGTTGTCTATGTAGAAATGTTATAATTTTCTTCCTAACCACAAACTTATTTTAAAGATGTTATCAGAGTCCAGGGAACAGCCCAAACAAATAGGTCAGGATTATACAAACAAGCCACTTTCAGAAAGGTTGTTTTGCAGCTTTCCCTGTACCTGCAGATGCCTCTTGTGAATTCTGCTGTCACCTTTGCTGAGAATGAGGCTGTGCTCATATTTAGCTCAGGAACATGGTACAAGCCATGGAGGTACAGCAGCGAGTGAGCACTTTCCTCTGGCAAGCCTGAATAGTGAATGCAGCTTAATTAATTTTGCTCATGTCTTTAATGCCTTCACAAAGTTTATCTGAGACTCATGTCCAGCCTGCTACAGGGAGCAGATTCCAGAATGCAGATCTTCTTCAAGTCCCTCCAGGTTCCTTGCCCAACATGGGATTTGAGATAAAATAACTAGTTTTAAGGATTCTTGGTTACTTGCTTCTTAGAGAAGACCAGGTTTTGAAGGCAGAGGATTGAGCATAGAGATGTTTGAACACAGAAACAAGGAGCAGCTGGCTCCCTGGGACTTGTTCCAGGAAGAGGGACAGGAGAGAAAACAGCAGAAGGAATGCAGGAAGCATCAAGGCTGGCATTGCTGGAGGAGTGAAGTGAGGCAGGATCTGCAATTTAAGCCATTACACAATTGTGTGGGCCTTAATGCAAAGACAAGATTCAAACAGAGAGGGGCCAGTCAAGATATTTCAAGATCAGCAAAGATGTCAATGGCATTATAGAGGATGGAAAGAGAGTCTCAGAGCAGAGAAATGCTCTTTAGGTTTGTTTAGAACTGGTCAATGGCAACCTAAATGCCCTCTGTCTCTGTCTGGCAAGTTTGGAAATGGGACAACTTCCCCTTGATGAAAAGATGCCTCAGCTGAGGCAGAGGTGGGCTGACTTTCCTTTCAGGAGGTGGAGGGCAATATCCCTTGATACAATAGTCTCAAATTCTGCTTCTACATTGTGACTTAACCTGTCTTTTCCAGGAATGCAACCACTTTCAAATCAGTTTAAACAAGGTCTGAATGATGCCACACCTTAGGAGACTGACAAAGAGCAAAGCAAACCCTTTATCTCCAAGTGTAAGAGGAGCCCAGCTAAAGAGAGTTGTTCTCTGCAGGGTTTGGGAATAAATAAATCCCAGCTGTTTCACTGACCTTCCTGGACACTGATGCTTCCCTCCTCCAAATGCCACAAAGCTGTCCAAGAAAGCATTCTTCTCTAAATTTGCCTCTTTCCAACGATCCTGTGGGAAGAAACTTTTTTTTCCAAATCAGCCTTATATAAATAAAGCTTAACTTTATTTCTCCAGGCTAAAAATGACCTTGGACAGCTAATCCTCAATACAAAGTTGCACTAATGCCATTTTTTTCTCCTTTTCAACCTGTTAGTGTTAAAGTCTGGATTCGAAAGTCAGCGCTGACTCAGGGAAAGAAACGAGGGTTCCATTTGAAACATATTTAGGTACCTCAAAATGCTGATGAGGTTTTCAAAATCACCCCTAAGGCATTCTTCCTATACCTCCCCATTTCCTAAATCCTGCATCTTGAGCTATTGAAATGCCTATAATAATGCAATCTTCTCCTTTCAAATATACACAAATGCAAAGCCAATGTTCAACTGGTATTGGGGGAAACCTCAGCCACAAAATTGTGGCATGACAAAGTGGCTCAAGCACATCTTGCACAAAAAACATTTCCAAGATGCTGTGCACAGGCAAAGGTAAGGTCTATGAGCTGTAACTGGTGTCAGCCATTGTGTGAGAAAATGAACTATTTGGAATAAAAACGGCCTGTCTGTACCCAGAGGGATCCTTGCTCCATCCTGAGTTGATTTGAGGGAAAAGGAACAACACAAGCAACAAGGCAATATGGGCTGAAGTTTTGGTGGGTGACACTGAGAGCAGCAAATCTCTTGACTGTTGAGTGACAAACTCTACCAGCCTCCACAAACTCAGTGCAACTCTGCCAGGTAACAAACACCCTGTCAGGGCTCTGGGGGTGAACTACTGTGACGAAGCTGTCCCAGAGAAGATGCAATCTTGGCTATATTTGGTTTAGTTGTTTTGTTTTGTTTTGGGGTTTTTTTTCCAGCTAGGGCTATTTAGAGCTTTCTGAAGAGGAAACTTGTTAGTATCCAATCCAATAAAAGAAAATTCTAAGAAACAATGAAGGAGGTGATACATTTGGAATGACAACATCCAAAGGATACTCACCTATTCCTCATGGTAAAAGAGTAAGTTTCTAAAAAATAACCTAGCTTGGTTTTTAGGAATAAAGTTACTAAAGAAATAAGCTGCTGCATCAGCATTTCAGCTTTGGATTTCAAACAGGCAGGAATTGTTATGAGAGATTTCAAATTAGGAAGAGTTTGCTAGAAGGGAAGTTTTGTTTAAATTACTCCTTGATGTATTTCTATAAAAAAAGACAAACTGTTCCATATTAGATAGTGCTAAAAAGAGCAGTTACAAGCCTGCCCACACAGCCACCTGCTGTGGAATAATAATCAAGAAACTAGATTAACTACTAAATTAGCAGAGGTAATGCCTACCAGAAGTGATCTGATAGGGAGAGGAGAGTACTTGGAATCATAGAATCATTGATTTAGTTAGGTTGGAAAAGACCTTTAAGGTCATTGAGTCCAACCATTAATGCAGCACTGCCAAGCTACACTAAACCCTGTCCCCAAATGCCACATCTACGTCTCCTAAATCCCTACTGGAATAGTCCCTCCACTACTTCCCCGGGCAGTCAGTTCTAATGCCTGACAACCCCTTCAGTGAAGAAATATTTCCTAATATCCAATCTAAACCTCCCATGGCACACCTTGAGGCCATTTTCTCTTATCCCGAGCTGTTACTTGGGAGAAGAGACTGACCCCCGCCTGGATACAACCTCCTGTCAGGGAGTTGCAGAGAGTGATGAGGTCAAGATCAAAGTGATATAAAGTGGTACCATATTACCTGGAACACGTCACTGAACTTACAGTCTTGATTATTCTTACAAGCTCCTCCTTTGTGTGCACATCTTCTCTGTACATAAGGCCATCTGCAGCCAACGGGGAATATCCAACTTTTGGCAAATTTCTCCATGTGCTTTTGTTGTTAAATAAATGAAGATGAGAAAAGACATAAAAAATACCCACAATAAGAAGTGACAACTTACAGGTTTGAACAAGTCTGGATCTGGAAAATATTTTGGATTCCGGTGCAACCAATATGGCGACAACATCAACATGTCACCTGCAGGGATGGTGAAATTCTGAAAAGGAGAAAACACTCTAAAAAAAGAGAAAATCACAGGTTCAACTCCCTTCATTGGCACTTCTCTTACATCAGCAGAAAGTCCGAAGAGAGAACAAGTGAAAGTGGTAAAGCCACAGTGGCCATATTACATGTTTCAAGTTTCTTCTTGCTGTTGCTGTTTTCTTCCATAAAACCTGAATATTGGAGACTGTGGAAAGACTATTTGTGTTCTAATTTGTTTTTTTCAGGTATCCAAAGACTTGAAGCATTATTTCTATCTTTCCTGTTTCTTGATGTACCATGTGAGCTGGGTTTTTTTTCTAAATCTTTTGTTAAACATTTCCCTCAATGCAAAGAAATTCAAAGAAAGTCTTATGTGACAGTAGACATTAGTAATTTCTTGAGTAGTCAGGAGCACTGATTCCTTAAGAGAGTGAGTTTTTCCCAAACATTTCTTTGCCAGACTCCTGAATGCTGACACCCCTCTTCTAAATGGCAGTGAGGAGGACAAAAACAAAACCAGTATTATCAGTTACTAAATTGTGATCCCTTCTACAATATTTGTTGTGTCTGATTACTATTTTACATACAATCAGCAGAGTATCTCCAGCTCAATTCAATTCAACCTAAAATCAATTAAAAATTGAAAATAAAACTGTGAGCAAGATAAGCAAGACCACTTGTAAATTAATGATGAATAAATGTATGAAAAATAATATATATGTGAGACTGAAGAATATCTCTGCTGCTTTAATTTTATCCAGATGTATTGGGAGGACCCTTTCCAGACAAATCCCACAGCATTCTTTGGGGAAAAGCCCACAACCAAACCTCACCTTAATTTTAATTGGGTTTATGACTTTCTTGGTGATTGCACCTGGAGACCTCAGCCGTATGGCTTCCAAGGTGCACCATTTAATAAAAGGGAGCTTCTTCAGGTCCTCTTCAGAGACTTCCAGTTTATCTTTACCTGCTGTGGCATGGGAAAGAAGATTCAGAGTAAAAATGAGATATCATACTTGTTTTGATACAGGCTGACACGTCTTGCTTTAGAATAGCTGGTAAAATACTTCGAGACATAGTTTACATCCAAAAATTTTCTTTATTTTTCAGACTAAATAGGTGGACCAAAAATCAGTAAAATTTAAGAAAAGCCATTGAAGATAATGTAATAACTCTAAGGTACTGTATTAGATAAGGTGCTGGCCAAGAGAGGCAAAAGGAAGGTCATGTTGGAAGGTAAGACATTCTAAACTTTTCAGTGCTTTGGCAGGACACTGCATGGATGTCTCAGGGGCTGCAGGCACCAAGACAAGAAGCCATGGCTGAGCTCCTGACTGTGCTAACACAAGCAAATGAAGCAGGACCAGGAGAAAGGTTTAAGCACTGCTTTGTTCTTTTCTTTATTGGTTAATTATTGACACATTTCTTGATACTGTTTTGATCCATGTCAATGAAGAGTCTTCCATGAAAGTCTAAGTAGGGTTCACTACATGGCATATGGGAATCACAGAATCACAGAATCATAAAATTGATTGGGTTGGAAAAGACCTCCGAGATCATCAAGTCCAACCCTTGGTCCAACTCCAGTCCCTTTACCAGATCATGGCACTCAGTACCACATCCAATCTCAGTTTAAAAACCTCCAGGGACAGTGAATCCACCACCTCTCTGGGCAGCCCATTCCAATGCCTGATTACTCTCTCTGGAAAGAATTTTTTTCTGAATATCCAACTTAAATTTCCCCTGGCAGAGCTTGAGCCCATCGTGCCCCCTTGTCCTATTGCTGAGTGCCTGGGAGAAGAGACCAACCCCCACCTGGCCAGAACTTCCCTTCAGGTAGTTCTAGACAGTGATGAGGTCACCTCTGAGCCTCCTCTTCTCCAGGCTAAACAACCCCAGCATCCTCAGCCTCTCCCCATGGGGCTTGTGCTCCAGTCCCTTCACCAGCCTTGTTGCTCTTCTCTGGACTCGCTCCAGCACCTCAATATCCTTTCTGAACTGAGGGGCCCAGAACTGAACACAACACTCAAGGTGTGGCCTCACCAATGCAGAGTACAGGGGAAGGGTCACTTCTCTGGTCTTGAATGACTCCTTGCAGGAGGTAACTGCTTTTTGAGGGACAGAGATGAGTCTTGGGGTCAAATCATGCTGGATAAATTGGCCTCTGATGACAGAAAATAGAACAGTTCCTGGCCTGGTTTTTTCCACAGAATAGCAGGGACTGGTGAACATCACACCATGAAAAGCAGATGAACTGAAAGACCTCATCTGACCCTATCACAGGTGAATGGGAAAAGCACAACACTGGTTAATAAAAATCTAAGTTTAAATTCTAGGGGTGAAGAAACAAACACATACAGTTCTTTCCCTACCTTCTTTTGATAATATCAAAAGTGTTTTTGCTTAAAAGTACTTCTTGAGAATATGCTGAGTAGAGAACTGAGAGCTGGACTCTACATTAGCAGTAGCACCCTTAGCAGCAACACTCATTGTTCCCAGCCACTGACCAAGTGTGCTGTGTTCTGGGCCAACACAGAATAAATCATTCTAAATTTCAGGACACCATCAGATTTATTACCTGCTTTGCCAAAAACAGAAACCAGGCCTTCCATGACTTTCTTGTAAATGGAAGGATGAGACAGTATGAAAGCAAGGGTCCAAAATGCAACCTAAAGAGAGATGGAAACCCTTGAATTTAGGAATATGGAACAGAAATACAGTACCTTTGTAGCAAATCACAGAGGCAGGTGGAAAAATTTGCACTTTTTTTGTATGTGCCTGTTGTAGTTGGGATGCACACGGAGCTGTGCTTCCTGGGTAAACCCATATCTAAGGGCTCAGCTCCTGGGAGATTATGTCTAGTCATCTGCTGTGTACTTATCTTTAGTGAACATTATATAGCTTTGGCCTTGAGCTTTGAAGCACAGAATCCTTTCTTTATTTTCAAAAAACTAGGTGTTAAAATTAACTACGAAATCATTATACATGATTACTTTCAGCTGCATGAATGAAAAAAGAAATTCCTAGAAATATTAGCAGAAATGAGGTTAAATAATTTGCAGGGCATTGTCATAGTGAGTCACACTAAAATGGGCAGGAAAAGTTTTAATTAACAGCAAAACAAGGAGTAGTATATCCTCTTTAGAAATGGTTTGCTAACTGATTATGCAATGAAGTTGAAAATCAAGAAATTTAGGAAAGGAGAAAATCCTCTTAAGTAGGATGAAACCAGAAGGACTGGTAGCAGTGCCAGGAGTCACTCTCCTCTTGCTGAGCTAGCGGGAGATGCAGCCTGCACACAGATCTGGTCATGGGCCATCTGTGCTGGTGAGGGATGAGAACTCGCTGTTATTTCCCAAATAGCCCAATGTGGATGCAGGTCCCCCTCCTGCAAAACAAATCTGGTAGCTTAGTTTTCTTGTACAGCACTTGGACATTGTGGCTTCACTCCATGGGTTAAGGAGGAATAACTGAATTGTCTCAGATAAAAGGCTTTAAAGTGCTTGTAAAAAATGCCCTTGGAAGGTGAAAGGCCTTTTTTTCCATCTTTCCATTCCCCAGAACAGTGGTTGTGCCTATTTTGAGAAACAGCGAAATATCTGTATGCCTATTTACAGCTGAATATTACAGAAGTAAGTGTTGTGGAAGGAATGTCAGTTATCCTGATAACAGACAGCAGGCTATGCCTCCCACTTATACCAACACATGAACCCACAGACACCTCACTGAAATGGATGAACTTCCCTTCAGCTAAATTTCAGGAATATCAAATCTACGAAAAACATAGATATATTCATTAGGGGTACATATAAAAATAACTCACTATCATGTTTTTCAAAATCACATCTGTGAAGGACATAACTATGCTGGAAAGAGCTTAGTAGTCATGGTAAATAAAGGATGTTTTTGCTGCTATGGATTTTTCATCTGAGAAATTCCTATAAATGTCTTTGGTTAGCCTAAGCTGTGTTAAATATATTGAGCTTGTTAGCATACTTATATTGGTACCATTAATCCAGCAAATCCTTTTCTAACATAGACGAAGCTTAATGGGAGTAGAATCAAACTATTGCTTTTCTTCCTATGGCATTTGTGCAGCAGATCCCCCAAAATGAAGGAGACAAATTCACTCAAGGATTTACACACAGATGAAGTTACTCTATATTATGCTTTTGGTATTCTTTACAATTGGTAACACCAGGATATCTAAAATAGAGCCTTTACTATAACACAGCTACAGTGCTTCAAAAGAGTTAAATGCTCTTCACAGCTTAAGACTGATCTTAATAACTATGAGGCTTATGTTCCTGAAATGTTATGATAGGGGACAACATAATTTAGGAAAATTACAAGAAGAGCTTTTCTTGTCATTGCTTCTGTGACATTGCAGCCTGGGTATATTTGTGGTGATGCATGTGGGCGTGATAATCCCTTCTTTGGAATCCATGCAGTGTGTGTGTGACCTCTGCTTCAAAGTCTTTGCTTCCCAAATACAGGCTTTTGAGCAGGATAGAGAGAAGATGTTTCTGTAGCTGTTGTACTTACTGGGACAGCATTTGCTTGGGCAGCCCAGAGCATGAGGAGACCATAATTGGGAGCTAGATGTTTTCCTTGCAAGTTGTCCAGGAGATGTTGCAGTAGTGTCTGTTACAAATAAAAGATAATGTCTATTTCCCAAAGAATATTAAAATACTTAGAGTAGGGCTTACAGGAATTCAAGGAATAGTTTATCAAAGAAAAGTAATGTTAGTTATGGGGTTTTTGCAACTACAAAGTAGAGATGACAGCTGTTAAGAGAAAGTGAGACTCACTCATAAACAGAGAAAGAGCTCAGTGCACCACATGAATCCCTATTGAATACTTGCACTGCTCTCAATTTCCTTAAAGCTTTCATTGGCCTGGGTACCCTCACTTCCCACTGTTGTTTGTATGTGGAAGAAAGAAAAAAGAAATCTCTATTCTAACTCCTGCTCTGCTCCTCTAAAGAACCTGAAAATGGGAATGAACCAGCTGAATGAAAGCAAATGAAGAAAATGTTGTCTCTGATCATGCTTGTTATGAAGAGATGGTCTGTTATATCAGCAAACTCCCTGGTTTCAGGCACTTTGCTAGTGACCTAAGCAGTGACTTCAATGGGTGGGTATCTTTGAAACTATAGCAACTGTATAATGTTCTAGGATCAGCCTTTGTTTATAGTATTCCCTTAAATACAGAGCAACCATGCATTCAAGGCAGTGTTTCCTGCCTGCTTTTCAGAGGGGAAAAGGCTGACATTAAACAAAAAAATGACTGATCTTTTTTCGAAATATCCACTGAGTTTGTGCCTCCTACTTCGTGCACCTTCTTATTTCCCACCATTCCCTCTCCACCCTTCCATTAATCTGGTTTATTTCATGAAAGAAAATGTGGTATGTAAAGATTTTAAAGTCTAAATAAAACCTGTTTTGTTTAATGACCTGGCCTACAATAATTTGGTAGATCAAAATTCCCAGGCAAGTCTGCCATCATGTTTGTTAGCCATATTGACAGAATTCCTGCCAGAGCCAAGGAGAATAACCAGGGGAACAACTTATCACAGCTTTGACACAATCAATATTTAGGGTACTTGGCTTCCAATCCAGTAATCTGCTATTTTCTACTAGTCTGGCTGTTGGAGGACCTACTCACTCTACACCAGAGTTTAAAAATAGTACCTGTAAGTTTTTGAGATTTCACAGCATGGTGCCCTTGGAGAAACAACTGAAGGGTCTTTCTCTCACCTCTTTCAAGTGCTCCCTGCAGTGTGATACTGGAGGCTGGCACTGGATCATAGCTCTGAATCCTTGGCTTAAAATTCCCCAGAGGAAAATGTTAATTCTCAAAATTACTGGAAATAAATTAAATGGAGGAACTGGACTCAAAGTTATGGATCTGTCCTACTGCAGGTGACAGCAATACTGGACAATGAAGGTATAGCTATAAAAGCTGACATATTTGATTTATTTCTTCCAGTACTGAAATAATTCCTGCCCTCCCTCACTTCAGTCAGAGTATACAACAAAGTCATCTTACTTCCTAGCCTGAGATGTTTACCTTGGATGTGATGTCTGAAGGGTTGGTCCTTTCAGCATCCAACACTACTTTCTCAAATAATTTTAGAAGCCATTTCTTGGATTTAGACCAGTTCCTGTAAAGAAAAGCAACAAACACGAAGCACTTAACTGAGGCAGCACAAACCAACATTTCCTTTTCCATGAGAAGGACTCCTTGGGTTTTTTTCCAAAAGCCTCAGGGTAGCAGTGAGCTGATGAATAGCCAAGTGTCAGTCTGACTGACAGAAGTGATGACTGACAGGAGGAACAGCATGTTCCTCACCTTCACCTTGGCCAGACCTCACCTTGCAGCCTCTGTGACTGCCAGACTCCTGTGTTCCCACCTTTTAACTACACATTTCCATTGTGGCTTTGGACAGATTGCTTAGGATAATCTTTTCAAGAATGATTCTCTTGAAGAAAAACAAGGTCACATTTTTAGAGCATCCTCAATTCTTTTTGAAGGCTATTTTGTGGTGCTTAAGGCAATATCATGGCCCTGAGAGTACTGACAGCTCCCTCATAGTTTGGGTCCCTCTACTCAAGGTGAAATTTCCAGCAGTGCAGCCACATTACCTGGGATTGGTCAGCTGGGAAAACAGCTAGGATGTGGAAAAGATCAGAGAGACAACTCACTGGAGATCCCCTGAGCCCGAGACTCACATTTTGGGTCAGGTCTTTGCCCTGTTCTGGTGCTCCTTGGCAGGTCCATGCTGGACTCTGCCCACCTAAGCAAAGTTGCTTCTGCTTTATGCCAGGAAAGTGCACAAGTCAAGATCAGAACTTTCTTGAAGTATGTAGCTGAAAGCCTGCCTGACCCCAGGACATGCCTTCAATAAAGACAGGGCATCATCCTCCGTGGAAATGTCTCACATGATTGATATTCCATCAAGTAAAATGTCTGTAGTGGATACACCACTTCTGCCCCGTTACCTCAGGAAGCACTCGGGCATCTGAGAAGCGTATTCGAAGTCCTCATCGTACTTCTGAAAATGTTCTTCAAACTCCTTGATTTCACTCTGACTTGTTGGGCAGATGCCTTTCCCAAACAAAGTGTTCACCACTGCTGGATACATGACATGCCTGCAAGGATGAAATCCCCCAAGACTTAGGTGCCACGGGAAGCTGTTACAGCAGTTTTAGGTCACAATGCACCATATTGAATTGCCAGCACTTGTGGGACTCAAGTGTTGTCCCAGTATGGAAGGGCTGGCACAAGGTTCATAATTCTACCTATACCTTTGCTGAAGACTTTAAACAGAGACTTGGAGATACACAGACCTCAGGCTGGTCCTCTGCATGTGACTGAATGTCATCAGTTAGCATTTGGTCACTTGAGCAGTGGCAGAAAGGCTCTGAGCACTGAGGTCCCCTTCTCCCAATTAACCACCCCTCTCATTTCAGGTTGACCCACATGAACCTTCCAGGCATCGCACAAGCCCTTCTGGACCAGTCACCCTGGAACTTCCTTCCTCTGGCTGCAGCTTTGCTGGGCAGACAATGGATTTTTGTTTTCTTTTCATCTCACTCCTTCCCTGCTTACTCCTCCATTATCCTGCAAACTCTGAGCGTGGTTCTCAGACCCTTCTCTTGTACTCCTTAGCTCCAAGAAACCCTTGTTTGGTCTTTGCAGGGTCCCAGCCCTTGCTAAACGTGTATTTCGGGGAATAGCATTCACTTTCCTACTTTTCTAAACATCCTAAGGAAGCTGGAGCCATCTGGTGGCTCTGTGGATTTAGTTTTGAGGCAGCTAAATAACAATTATCCAGGGTGTTGCATTCCAGTCCTTTTACTCTGCCTTGTTTGGCAAAACTATAAGAGCAGATCACCCCCCCCCCCCCCCAACAGATTTACTGTGAATGAACTTTTATGGATTCTGTGTTTTATCATCTAGCAAATAACTGGGGGTTTAAAATTTTAAACAAATAACAGCTGATCTGGATGGCAGGACAGCCATGGCAGTGGGAAGAATACCCCGTCCCAAGGCTGCATCAGGGATGCAGTAGGGTGGGATGCTCCATGTATGACTTGGAGGCTCATGGACCACAGTCTGTGCTGGTGACAGTACAGCACAGAACAACAGGTCTATCCCTGTCCACAGAAACTTGAGCTCAGTTTAAAAGACCCCAGATAGATTCAGAGTGGGGAGTAACAGGAAAATATGAGGTAATATTAGCACACCAGGCAGTGGAGCAGCTTGCCACAGATTCAGTGATGCCCATTTTTTCACAGGAAGCAGTTGTTACTTTGATCTCAGAAGACAGGTGGAGAAACATCATGGGATGTGGGGGTTTGCACCCCACTTTTGAGACCAGTGGGATAATGGGAGGGTTTCTAAGGAAGGACTGTGAGGTTTCAAAGCTTCTTTCCACCACATTTCCCCCCAGTTAATCCATATTGCAGCAATTGCAGTGCTGGGTGCTGAAAGTTTTAGCAGCAGTAAAAGCTGTATCTTACTGTATTATGCAGAAAAAGTCAGCAAAAGACAACTTGGATGTGAGGTGTTAGAAACAGGTCCAAGCCAAAGACAATATTTCCCCTATCCTTTGGAAGTATTCAAGGCCAGGTTAGATGGGACTTCGAGAAACCTGGTCCTAGTGGAAGGTGTCTCTGCCCATGGCAGGGGGGTTGGAACAAGAAGATCTTTAAGGTCCTTTCCAACACAAACTATTCCATGATTCTATAAATCAACTTGTAGTACTGATGGACAGACAGCATACAGGTGTTGTCCCAGATGACCAGGAAAAACGAGGAGTTAAGAGCCCTGTTGTTGTCACATAAACTGTCAGTAAAGGAATTTTTTACATGAAGGATGAACTTCTGGCAGCAAAGTCAGTTGCAGTGGACTTAGTTAAGTCTTGACTCAAACATGCACAACTCAACCTGCTGAAGATCAAGCATTTTGTCTGTTCTTAATTTCTTTATAAACATGCAAAGCTTTTATTCCATCTTCTGGGAAACAGAATTTGTTGGAAGAGGCTGTGTTTTCTTTTTTCTTCCAAACAGGTAATTCAGATGCTTCTCCTAACTGGGAGAAACATCTTCAGGTGAAACCCTGTCCACTCTGTGAGCCACCTGAAACCATGGAGCTGTGATAAGCATTCTGAAAAAACTTTTGTAGGACTTGAGAGCCTGAGCTCCACCTGTTTTACAGTGACACCTCTGCTCCCATTTAAGACACCCCTGCATTAGAGATGTGCTGCAAAACTCCCTTACCTTACCAGGTCATTGAGGTCTCCTGTGCCCTCCATGCCCAAGTGGGCCATGTGCTCATGTAGCTCCTTGCACAAAGTGCCTGTGAACATGTGCAGATTAGAAGGGCTCATTTTCCCCTTCATCATGCTGTACAGGTTACCATGGTTCTGATAAAATGCTTCTGCAGGGACAGAAACTAAATACAAAAAGAAACAGAAATGTTTTGAAATGCAGATAGATTTTCACTGAAAGAGTGAAATTTTTACACAACTTTTGACTCTAATTTAGTGCAATAACTCTCATTTACTAGAGTGGAATTCCCTGAAAGATTCCTTCTAACATGTTAAAGATTTAGGTGAACCCTCTGTTTCTACCAGCCTGTAACATCTCCCTACCTCATGAAGGTTCAGTGCCAGAATTAAAAATCCAGAGGTTCCCCCCAGTGGAATATAGAGAGATGTGCATGCACATCCACAGAACTGATTGTAATGAGAAACAAATCATCCCAAGAAAAAAGTTTGTGTCTCTTTTCTGTAGTAGTACATCCTCTCAGGAGAGGCTGAGAGAGCTGGGACTGTTCAGCCTGGAGAGGAGCAGATCAGGGGGATCTTATCAGTGTAGATAAATATCTGGTGGTGGCAGAAAGAGGAGACCAGGCTCTTCCCAGGTCAGGAGACAATAAGCACAACTGGCAATAAAGGAGACTCCACTGAGACACAGGGACACTTTTATTGTGAGGATAATCAAGCACAGGAACAGGTTGCCCAGAGAGGTTGAGGAGTCTCCTGTCTTGGTGATATCCAAAACCCAACTAGATACAGCCCTGAGCAATCTGCTGTCACTGGTATTGCTCTGAGCCGGGATTTGGACAAGGCAATCTCCAGAAGTGCCTTCCAGCCACAGAGATTCTGTGTTTCTGTGATTTAATCTCTCTGACAATTTGCTTCTCTCTTATTTCATAGTCTGAAATTGCCAAACTACTCAAAGAATTCCTGTCAGTGCTATTCCATGCGGATATGAGCACACGAGCTGACAGAGCATGCCACTCTGGATGTGATATGTATCTCATCCCTGTCTAATAACTGTTGTACTCTACAGAGTAACAACAAGTTGTTGCTACAAGCTGATTTTCAAAGGAAGTGTCAGGATTGTACACTATTGCTCCAAACATGGTGCACACAGTTGGAGTGTCCAGCCACAGAAAAAGGTCTGATCTCAAATTGGAGTTGCTTGATGATAAAAATAGTAGTAGTCCCTGGATCAGAAACCTCTGATCCCTTGAGACTGAATCCAAATCACTTTGCAGGTTTACAGTGCTGGATCCACATGGTGAAATTGATTTTCACCTCCATTTCATAGCATGGTCATGGGTTAAAATATGCATTTATGGCATGATCAAAAAGCCAATGGTCATTCAGTTTGTCTTTAACGTTCCTGGGTAACTAGATTTGATTTCCTTTAAAAAAAAGCCAGATCTCAGTTACCTGCATTCTTGACAGCTTGTTGTACTGCCTGTTCAAAGTTTAAGTCTTCGGATTTAAAAAATGCTTCAGTTCCTTCTTCCTCAGTCACAAAAGTAAACCGTTTTCCCAGAGCAAAGATTGTGAACACAGGTCCATGCTGGAACAAACAAAGATTTCATATTACTGCTCTGTTAACTCAGTGCTGCGGAGAGGTCAGGAGAGAGGATCTGGTCCTTCCTGCTCTCTGTACACCTTGGCTTAGGACTGGAACATTAATCAGATCTCTTCTGGACCAGAAGAGAATGTAATCTGTTGCTGCTTGACCTCTTGCAGAGTAGAAGAGATTCTTTCTCTGAGAGCAACACTTTATATTTGAATTACATTATATTTCAAACAATATAACCCACCTGGATTTACAGAACCCAAGGGATGGATTCTCTACTGTACACCTTGGCTGCCACAGCAAAGTGTCATGGTGTAAAAATCCATAATCCTACCTATTTCAGTCTGTATCTTTTTAGCAAAAACTCCCCACTCCTGCATCTTTTTATTCCTCTCCTCTCCTCTCCTCTCCTCTCCTCTCCTCTCCTCTCCTCTCCTCTCCTCTCCTCTCCTCTCCTCTCCTCTCCTCTCCTCTCCTCTCCTCTCCTCTCCTCTCCTCTCCTCTCCTCTCCTCTCCTCTCCTCTCCTCTCCTCTCCTCTCCTCTCCTCTCCTCTCCTCTTTTCTGTTCTTTACTTTCCTGTTCTTTTATTTTCTTTCTGTTAATAACAACGATTTCTTTCTTGTACGGATGTTGAAAGATTAATATCAAAATAGCTAACAAGCTTTGAGCAGAACAGATTGGCTTATTTCAGGGAAGGTTTTTGATGCCAGAAATAATTCTTTCATCTTCTCTTAATCTAATATTCTAGAGCCCTCTCAAAACTTTTAGCAATAGGCATTCACTTCTGAATTCCTACATCATGAAAATGATCACCGATATTTGTAAATACTCTAAACTAGAAAACAGATGTGCAATATCTACTGTCTCTCAGATGTAGGCATAAAAAATCATTCTACCTTGCTCACATGGTTTATGCCATTGACTGTAAGCATTTGTCTTGTTGCCTGTGTCTGTATTGTAAAGTCTGCTTCATCAAAAGGTCTTTGAAGCCCAGAAAAATATTCCTTTTGACATCAGTTGAATTTTGATTGTGTCCTTCAACTGTAAATTATTAAAGAAAGAATGACTGTTCAAACTCTCTGGGTGATAATAAATAAAATATTCTTTTAATAGTAAGTGTTTGAAGCCAGGTTGGATGGGGCTCTGAGTAACCTGGTCTAGTGGAAGGTGTCCCTGCCCATGGCAGGAGGGTTGGAACAAGATGAGCTTTAACATCCCTTCCAACCCAAACCATTCTACAATTTTATGATTCTATAATAGCTAAATTTCTAAGACTGCTATTTTATGTCCAGATCCTCATTATCAGGCTGGATAAAAATTAGTGATACTCTGTTTTCAAATTAGATTTTTTAAATTTTAAATTAACATTACAATGTATTTAGTTCTGAAATAAAATTCAATTTGAACTAATAGCAACCTGCAGTAACACTTAATTATTCAATTAAGGTCATGCTCATTTAAAGACTGGAACTTTATTTTAGATGATTACATGGGCGTGAGATGCCTGAGCTCCCATAATAGACAACAGAAATCAAGTCTATGCAGTCAGGGGATCCTAAAAACTGATTCATCAGACCAGCTCCTGTTTTTGAAGGTGAGCTGAGCTGCCCTTAGACTCCACTGACAGGACCAATATGTGTCCACTGACCCTCTTGGTGACCTGCAAATACCCACACAAACAATCTGGGTTTGAATCTCATCCAATTTCCTGAAATCTTTTCAGAATATTTAAAAATAAACCAACATGAAACAAAACTGAAAAAAAATAAGCTCCATGAAGGACTTTCAGTTTCAACAAAAGAAGACTAAGTGGACTTAGATCCCAGGAAAGTAAAAAGAGTTTCTCATAATTTAAAAGCTAACAGCAACTATTAGAATTTAGCTGGTTTAAAACCAGACAGAATACTTGAGTCATATGCATCATGATGTAAAATACAGATTCGTTGCTGTGGGATGCCACAGGGTAATCAAAGAGTTTAGGTTATCATAGTCAGATCATGTGGATACAAATTCCAGACTAGGAAGTCCCTAAACCAGAAGCTGAGAAGAAAAAGCAGGAAGCTGCATACTCTCATCCGGGTGTACTTCTCACTTTGTTACAAGCACCTACTAATAGCTGCTATTCGAGACAGACACCTGAATAACCAGACTTTTCATCTCTCCTGGGATAACTGTGCTGATGTTACACTGCAATAAAATCAGTTCTGGAACAAGCTGCCAGGCAGTTCTGCATTGGTGTTATGGGTGGTGCCAACAGAGCGTGGGCACTGCTGGCAGCACTGCATCCCAGGTTACTGCTGTGTCTGAAACAGGGTTTGAGGAGACCTGGTGACTACAGAGACAGAGCAAGTGAAATAAAAATCTTCTTAGGATTTACTGCTTTCACTCATGAGACTCTGTCCTTTTCCAAAGACTGGGAAACTGCAGTGCTGTGGGGACAGGCAGATCTGAGCCTACAGGAAAGTAACAATCCAGAGAAATAGAACTCCAGAAGGATGCTCTCAAAAATCCCAAAAGGAAGGAAGTCAGGAAAACAGCAATTTTTCCTGAGGACACTGATAGTCATGGAGCAACCACTCTCATCTGGGACAGCTGCAATTGCATCAAGACTGGAAGCTGTGAGCACTGGGTGGGTTTCCTCTCCCATGGCATGCACACACAAAGAAGGTCAATGCCGCGTCCCCTCTATCTGAGGGACTTCAGTATTTTGGTCTTCTGTGCATGGGATCAGGGCCACAGACCTTTAGAGACCTGGCTATGGACACTGACTACAGAAATACTACACCAGAACCCTTGTCCTCCTCTCCAGTCTGTTTCCCATCCTCATGGCCCTGTAACCCAGCAAGCCATTCCTTGCCCAGCCAGACAGAGACAGTAAGGCCAAGAGGCATCTGATCAGTCCTCCAACATGGCACCATGTCCAATATCCAACCAACACACTGAGAGGGATGTATGGATCCTACAGGTCCCTACAAAAGTGCAGAACAATCTTATGGGTTTAACTGAACTTTTCATGTTAGCTGAATTAGCAACTGATAAGAAGAATTTGAAATTCCTTCCTAACTCATATCACTCAGGCAAAGTGTGTGTGTGTGGGAAATTCGTCCTTTGAACTCTCATTAAGCAGGGAAGGGGGGGGGGGCTTCATCCTTTGAACTCTCATTAAGCAGGGAAGGGAGGGGCTTCATCCTTTGAACTCTCATTAAGCAGGGAAGGGGAGGGGGGCTTCATCCTTTGAACTCTCATTAAGCAGGGAAGGGGGGGGGGGCTTCATCCTTTGAACTCTCATTAAGCAGCTCTTCCCTGCATTTTATGTTGCACAGTGGCCCTTACCCACCCTGCCCATCACAGGAATAGGTGGTATCTTTTATTAGACCAGAGATTAAATATTTTATTAGAGCAGCAGAACTTGCTTTTCTTAGTCCCAGTGATGACACCAGGGGGAAAGCAGGCAATTCTTTCAGCCCACATGTTCTTCTGTAGGAGTTAAATAGAAGCAGTGAACTTCAAGCAAAGTGCAGGCTGGAAGTAGTGGAAGTCTGGTGTGTTACTCCAGGGCTTGAGAGAGGAGGCAGTGAGGAGTAGACACAATAGGACTTAAGAAAGAAAGAAATTAAGAAAGAAATGAGTGCCACTTTGACAGGCTGAAGGATTTAACTAGGGGAGCAATTTTCTGAATGCAAGAGTCTCTCCTGAAGGGAATGACCCTGTGGAACTGAAGAGGTTTCACACTGCCTAGAGCCTGTTTCTGCACCACCTTTAATGAGGGCAGCTTGCTTGTACTGACACTTAAACCTGTTCTGGCAATATTAAGGAGCCTGGAATTATTGCAGATGTATTTTGCAACCCCTGTAATGCCTGTTAATGACCTCTTTGGCAGCAGCACATATTTTCTTTGGCTGTACTCTGCTATAGTGCTTACTCCTTTAAAAGGGAGCAGGGAGGAAAAGGCTTGTTTTTCCTGGCCTCAGCACAGCCAGGGTGGGAGGTGGGAAGGGAGGGAAACAGGCCGTGACTGGGGTGTTTAGAAGAGGAAGGGAAGAACAAAAGAGCAGCCCTCCTCAGGGACAGCGGGACTGCCAGATGCTGCTGCTGCTGCTGCAGCCCATCTTGAAGGGGAGGGATGAAGACATCCCTCTGGGCCCAGAGATACCTCAGGGAGAGGTCACAAGGACGCTGAGTTGCTGAACTAAAAATTAAGTCAAAGGAAAGGTCCTACCTGCAAACACACAGTAAAGGGGAAAGATGTAAGAAAACCTTGAGTTTTCTCCAGTTGAAAATGTTTCTTGTTCTAGTTTCTGTCCCAACAAAACCTGAGGTTTTAAAGTCCTTCAGGTGTATCTGGTGTGCTCAGATGTGTCAGCAGCTGCCATAGCACCACTAGAAGCCTAAAAAAGGTCTCCAGACAACTAAACACCAAAATTAATAAACCCAGAACCGCTAAGTGTGCATTTGTACATCAATACAAGTATGTAAATGCTTTGTTCATTCAAACTGTGAATAAACCCCCTAAAAGGTCTCTTTTCTCAGGTTTGTTTTAAAATTTCATCCAAGAGACTTTGCTAAAAATTTCTTGGGGAAAAAAAGGGCAACTAAAGGAAGCTGAAGTCATGGTGAAACAGCTGTTCCAAAAAGGGACTGCACTGGAAAGGACAGATTGGCAGGCTGCTTTAATCTGGCTGCCATCAGGATGCGTTTGCAACAGGACAAGGAGAGTCTCATATCGGAAGAGTCAAAGAAATATTATGATTGGATTTTTCAAGTGGGGCTTGATCAGCTTATTTAAAGGATTATATGGCAAAGTTTCTGATATAGTGGGAGAATGAGCTGGAATGAGTTTTCTTCCAGTCCTACGTTTCTGTCCTATGATGAATGCCCCAGATGAATGAACAATTATGTCCTATGATGAATGCAGAGATGAAAGATACAGGAAAGACATAGTAATATAAGGTTAAAACTGTCCTGTTAAGTACAAAGAAGCCAATGAACTCCAGATCATAGACATGATCTTACCCCGTGGTGCACCCAATGCGCTTTAATATGAGACTGACAGCACTTGGCGTTCTCACAGATTGTACTTAAGCCTCTGCTTTCATTTAACACTATGAGTTTATAACAACCGTGGCTGCAAAGAAGCACTTACAGATGTGAAATCTAACAGTTCAAAATGATAAAGCAAATTTTAAACACCCAGTATTTATTCATATGTTGAGGGTCTTGGTTTTTTCCAAATTTCAGAATGTTACAGTGATTTCATTTTCAGCCAGTTTTTGCAAGTAGTGGGTGTGTTAGGGTGGAACACTCAAGGCTGACTACAGTGCAGTAGCAGGAAGTATCATCCCTGAATGAAAGGGGGAAACTGTTGTATATCACTATTAGCTACCTACAAATTTAGTAACTAACCTAAATTAACCATTTAGTCTCTATCCCACAGCCACAGGGAAAGTCATGTCCAGTGGGCAAATCTTCACAGTCATGTTTGATAAATGTTTTAAGATGGAAAATGCTGCCTTCCAAGCAGGGCTGTGTCTCTCTTGAATGATGAGAGACACCAGCTGGTACTCAAAAATCTTACCTAACTTTAGGCATGCAAATAATTAGTTTCCTGGTTCTAGGGCTTGGCAGAGAGCTTTCCATACTATCTGAAACCAAGACTAACACACAGCCAGACTGCAAAAGCAAGACACAAGAGGTCCAAACAGGATAGTCACAGCACAGAGATGGTGTCTGGATGAGATCCACAACTTAGCAATGTTAGTGGTACAAAGCCAATTCTACACCAGCTAAATGCTCCTGGCATTAGAAAACGTGACAAGAAGGGGGAACACTGAATGCAGAAGTTTCTCGTTGACTTTCCCCTTGCAGGCAGCCACCCTGAGCACGCAGCCACTAGCAGGCATGCCGCCACAGACATTACCTTCTTCCTAGCTTGCTCTATAAACTCCAGAGGAGCTTTCCCGAATTGAAACGCAGCTCCAAACCAAGGGATCCAGCTCCTGATGCAGGGAGGGGAGCTCGGGTTTCTCAGCTGAAACAAAACAGCCTTGACAATAAGGAGTCCCAGGACTGCTGCCAAGAAGAGAGTGAGATCCATTTTGCCTGCTCACCGCCCGCCCCGGCAGCTGCTCCGGCGGCCACAGAACCGGCATGGCCGCACTGGCTCAGCTCCGAGTTAATGAATAGGCCTCTCTGATCAGCCCTGCCAGCTGAGCACTGCCATGGAGACAAGATGTCAAAGCACCAAGCCCTTGTTGTGGGAAAGGCAGAGCCAATTGTGCTCTATTCTGGGACGAGGACCAATTTCCACAGCTTGCAAAACTTAGATGTTGCTGTGGCAAGTCCTTGGACTTTGTGCCAGTTGCTGGGAGGCTACTCAGGCAGCCAGGGACATGGCCAGGGACACTGGCAAATGCAGAGCTTTATTCAGCTAAAAAAATTTGCTCTTTGGCAATATGGAGTTTACAAAGCAGAGAGGTTGTGATTTGCAGATCTTTAGCTTTCAGCAAGTCAGGTGGCAAGAAACTTCTGCAGGCATCACCTGAAGCAGAAACCTCATGAAAGGTATCACTCACCTGTCTGAGATCACCTAATTAAAGGCTAGATGTGTGTCCAGTGTCTGAAAAGCAAGAAACGCTTTGGGGGTTGAACTGACAATTCAAAGCCTTTTGATCACCTCTGTTATATCTCTGCAGTGTCAGAAGACAAGGTTTCAGAGAGGTCAGATTAGTTTCTTTGCATGCATGGAAGTGGCATGTCAAAATTACATATAGAATTCATTAAGTTTAAAAAAGTCCTCCTAGGACACCTGAGGGCAGGGTGCAAAGAGGATGGAGCCAGGATCTTTGCAGTGGTGCCCAGTGAAAGGACAAGATGCAGTGAGCATAAACAAATACAGAAATGCCCACTTAATTTTTTATTTTATTGTGATGGTGGTCAGGCACTGCAACAGGTTGCCTAGAGTGGCTGAGGAGTCTGGGAGACATTCAAAATGTAACTGGACACAGTCCTTAGAGCCTGTGCAAGGTGACCCTGCTTTGAGAAGGACATAGGACTAGCCAGACTCCAGGTCTGCTCCAGCCTCAACTGTTTGATTTCCTAATTTTGTTGTTGTTGTTGTTGTTGTTATTTTGTCTCCTTTTGCTCTAGCTCTTTGTCCAAATCTCTTGTTCTTCTCAGTCCCAGGACCTGATCCTCAGGCCCAGACTCCTTGCTGGAACAAGCCCTGCTCAGCTCTTCTAGCCTTTCATCTATTTGGTCCACAGTCAAGCATCCAGCTCTACATCACATCACAAGGGCTGTAAAAAACAGATCTATGTCCTTCATTAAACAGTCATATTGAAATACCTTGGCATGTTACCTGTTGGGCATAGCTGCAGATAAACAAACCCAAACATATCAACTGTGGCAATTAGGATGCTGATCTCCATTTCACAAACTGTCTGTAACAAACAGATAAATCACGGTTAACTGTAGTGTTACTACACTTCTGTGTTTAGCTATCACAACTCTCTGTATGCTTATTTCCTGGTTTTATTTTATCCATTAAATTCTTTCTTTTCCTATGAATGGGTAAAGTGATAAGAGAGCTACAGGCCTTGGAATATTGGAGTATATTTTCAGTACATGCACAGTATATTTTCATTAGCTTGCTGAGTAGTGAGTGCAAAGTGATCTGTGTGTACAGGTAAGAGAAGCCCTTAGCCCTCTGTGACAACATTAATTAAAGGCCTTTGTGTTTGTTTTGGCCTTTTTGTTTGGAACATCATGTGCTGAAGGACATGAGATGCACTACAGTGAGGAGGACACAACCAGTACGATGGTGCAACAGTCACTACCAAGCCTTCCTCAGACTAAGCCCCAGTCCTGGGCAGGTTATGGTTAATGATTTTTCCAAGTAAACTAAGACCTGCTGGAGCAGGTGAGATAACTGGGCAGTCTGGTTGCCTTTCTCCATCAGCAAACAGCCCTCCCAGACCGTGCTGCAGTTTCCCATCCTATATGAAGCACACACCCTCTCTCTGCATATGCATGTGCAACTTTTGTCAAACTGGCTCAGGAAAGAAACAAAAAAATGCTGTCTCAAAAACTGAAATAAATGAATAGGAAGGGTCCTCCCTGCTGATGCTGTCTCTCTCAGGATTTGGGGATATATGAACTCCAGCTATGGACTTTTGTGAGCACTGGCCCTTCTCTGTTTCACATATCACAGAGCTGTCCATGCAAGGACAGCAAGTCAGGTTCATTTCAAAGATCCTGCGAGGAGAGAAAAGTCTTCTTTGCTAAGTCAGTCTGGTTTAAAAAAGAACCTATTTCCTCAAACTAAAAATGACCATGGAGAGTTGCTCTTTCCACAGGATGCTGCAATGCTATGGGGTTTATTTTAAGGAGGGATCCAGTTGTTGTTTTGCACTCCCTAAAGCATTCTTATAGAGAAAACAGAATCAGACTGTACCCAGAGGTAAACAGCTAAGGGATGATGGTAAAATCCCAGTCCTGGGAGGTTTTCAGGTGAGCAAACAAGACCTTGGGCAACGTGATGTATCTCTGAGGCTCTTCCTGCTTGAAGCAGAGGATTGTAGGATGACTGTAGGTGACCTCTAGAGGTCGTCTCCAGCTTGCATTGTGAATCAACGATATATAGGTTGCCATATAGTGGCTAAACCCAGAGAATACTATGGAGGGAGGCACAAAGTGCCATGGCAAATTGCATGAACTGTCAAGAAAAAGGCACTGAACCACTTGTGCCTTCCATGCAGCCAGGCCTTCTTCCCAGGGTTTTGTCAGTAGTTTGTTTATCACTGCATGAATTCTAATGAATTTTAACCTAAAGAAGGATGCAGTTTAATACTGATTACTGGTGAGCAATGAGATAAATTCATCCAACTTCAGCTGAATATTTAACATGCAATGCTTCCTTCATTTGTCTGAATCATTGAGACAGGAACCACACACCAAAATGTCAGGCAGTCAGACAGGTGTGTGGGAAGGTGTTCAGGAATATTTTCTGTGACCTAAAAAATCCTCAAATTCTCAGCATGAGGATTACTGACTAATGGCTAATGATTAACTTTGGGGTTCAGCTGAGACTTAAAGGAAAAGCCTCTCTTGAACAGCATATACATTACCCCTTTTTCTAAAAAATGATGAGGATATAAATATGTCTACATTAATTTAAGAGAAATTAGGACTTGCATGCAGCTAACAGGACTGCAGCATTCAGCCAGGAAAAGCTTTAAACTTTTCACTTCTGGGGCTCTCAGCAGAGTGATCAGCTTCTGCCATCCCAGGTTTGCAGGTCCCTCGCTCAAACTGCACTGCTCCGTGCTTAATCCGCAGGAGATGCAGATTGCTGTAGGCACTCCATCACCCCGGCTCGGCACGTGGCTGCTGCTAATGCAGCTCTTATTAAACCCGGTCTGGACCGCTTCATGCCTGCGGGATGCCTGTGCAGCTGTTTGACACGGCAATGCAGTCTGGGGCTCCCGAGGCACTGCTGTCACTGACAGCACCCCGTAAAGCAAACAGACCCCACACACGTGCTCGTGATCTTGAGCTCTCATTAATGATTACTCTTTTTAATGCAGATAATGGACAAAAGTGCGTGTGTACCCGCACTGCCTGTTTCCTGGCACAGGGCAGCGCTGGTGACAGACTACATTTCCCAGGAGCCTGTTGAACAGGATTCTCTTGTGTCACTGCAGAAGGACCTTGCCGCTCTGCAGGAGCCACTGGGGCTGGTGCAGTTCCTGGTGCTGGCGCTGGAGGAAACATGACCTTCAGCAACTTGTCTCCTAAACGACCCAGAACTGAGCTGTGCTAGGGTCTGCTCTCGCTCCAGACAGACCCTGGCTGGGTGGCTGGTGAGCCTCGGTTCATGTGAGATGCTAGATGTCATCTGCAGAAGAAAAGAGCTTACCTTTTCCAGAGAGATGGCCCCGAGCCAGCAAATTCGCTCTGTCAGCCTGTGCAGCGGCTGTGGCAGAACTAGGTACAACTCACCCTGATTTTCCGAGAGGGAAGGGGGTCAAAATTTACTTACGGGGGGCAGGGGAAACGTCAGTCCCCGGATGCCTCATTCCTCAGTGTTCAGTCCAACAAATCTGTGCATTTCACTGTGCTCATTTTGCCTTTTCTGTAATCGAAGCCTTACAAGTGTTTTATGTCACCTGAGCGTGGCTGGAGGGAGGGCTTTTCAGGATGAAGTCTTTGCCGAAGGACTGCAATCGTTAACACAGAAGAGCTGTGCCTGGCTTAAGCTTTGCAGTTGCTGAGTTTCCAGAAAAAAACCAAAGAGGCAGGGAGATCTGTTGCCTAAGTTACTAGCAAGGGCTGAGTCCTTCTGGAAATTGCTTTTCATAGTTAATGAAGGTTAATCAAAGAAAAATCGACTCGTTACTGGTTACAGTGGAGATGGCTTTAAAAATGGAGATGGAAAATTGCTGAAACCTAGGATAGAAGCACACTGGCATCTGCATGTTACTGCTTTGTGATCAAGTAGCTTATCTGGAATATTTTTCAGCATGTTCTGTGTCGTTTCTACAAGTTCTCACAGGCAAATCTGTTACATTGCTCTAAATGATTTGTAACTTCTCAATCTTTGCTAATCTTTAAACACGAATACCAAACAATGCACAAATAGACTGTAAATCTGCTGAAGTTTTGAGCATTAACTGCATTCCCCCAGCATCTGAATCCTGCTCTGGAAGGATCGTGGGGTGTCGCTGGGGTATCAGCCCAAAGACAATGCCTGCTCTTGGCCACTCCCATCTGGAGACAGGCTGGGTAGGTCCATCGCTCAGTGAGGCACTCCAGGTCTGGAACTGAAATGTGAGGCAGCAAATGTGTATCCATACTGTTTCAGGAGCACTCCTAGGAAGCTGAGATCAAGTTGGACCTCCTTCCCTGGCCACCAGTTTTCAGTGAGAGAAGTAACAGGCTAGACATGATTTTGGTACCTTCATCTGGAAAAGAGTATGTTTTAGAGTGGTTTGTAGGATAGATTTGCAGACATGTTCCTGGGTGAGCCTGCATGTGCATCTGCCTTACGATGGCCACTGTGGGGTTGTTCTGGAACTTAACGTGCTGCCACTATGCTGAGCAGAATTGGAGAGGCCACAGGATCGATTGAGGGATTTGACTGGTCTTTATTCAGGGGGAGTAACTGGAACAGGATTTTTAATCATGAGTCTCTTGGAAAGTACACATATTGCATAACAAATCTGCAAAATGAAAGACTTGGTGTTTGATGGGAATGTAATTTGGTTACTCGTGCCCAGAGCCGCTTTTAACAGATCTAGATGTGCAATCTTCTCTTCTCCATGAATCTCCTGCACCCTCTTGGGTATAGTACCTGCTGCCTGCAGTGCCTGCTGTACAGCCCCTTTGGTGTCTGGCAGGTGCAGATGTTCCCAGTGTGGGAAGTCTCCCCACCACGGCATTCATATTCACATGTGTTCCCTGCCCTTCCTCTTCAGTGACATTTCCCCTGGATCTCACGAAAACCCGGCTGCAGATCCAAGGTGAAGCTGCCATCCGCCGGGATGGAGCCGCCGCAGGCCAGGAGGCCCCATACCGTGGGATGCTGCGCACGGCAGCGGGCATCGTGCGGGAGGAGGGATTAGGGAAGCTCTGGCAAGGAGCCACACCGGCCGTCTACCGCCACATAGGTGATTATCTGCTCATGATGGGACAAGTGTGGGTCCTGCCCTCTGTGGCCAACAGCATTTTGGAGTCAGCTTGTCATACCTTCTTGTATTTTATATATATCTGTGATGTACCTCCAGTGCGGCAGTTAAATGCCTCCCTGACATCCGATCCCGTCAGATCTCGGAAGCTCAGCAGGGTCAGACCCAGATTAGTACTTGGATGGGAGATCTCCTGGGAAATGCCGGGTGCTGTAGGTTCTAGTCCTGAGGACTTCACTGGCACCGTCCAAGCTCGCTCGGCCGTGGCAGATGAACCTCAGGACTGAAACGGTGGGGCCAGTTCTGCGCACGCTGAGCCTCACCTAAAATCCACTGCGCAGGCTGGAAGGGCACAGCCACGTGGGGACAGCCCTGCCCAAATCTGCGTTCGTGAAGCCGAGCCACACACACACACACACACACACACACACACACACACACCTCCAAGTGCAGCCTGCAATCCCACTTTGAAGTGTATATGAGGTTCTGGATCAATATTTTCTTTTGCTTCCCTTGCCCAGTCCTTATTCTGGCTTTTGGGAAAACAACATACGATTTCCCTGTCATCTTTGCAGAACAGCCTTGTGCAGGAAGCACAGACAGGCACCCAGAGCCCTCAGAACAATAAATATTTCATATTTGAGGGAAGTGGGGATGGGTTGGGAAAAAAAGATGCTGGGAAAAAAAGGTTGCAAGGACTAGAGAAGAATACAAGTGCTAGAAGAAATGCATTAGCTGGTTGTCCACAGGTAACAGCTTTCTGTGCTTTACTTCGAAATACAGTGACAGGAACAAACCTCAGAAGTGCTTATGGGAGGTTTTGTGCTTGCCATCAGCTGAGGGGGAAGCAATGCAGTCTCATCTCCTTAGGATGCAGGCCCATGGCTCAGCCAGAATGATTCTCTGATGCTAAAATGTTTTGGCTCTAGCACTGACACCAGGTGACCCCCTCACTTTCCCCATTCTGATCACAAATGTGAGAGCAGTGACCAGCTGACCCACGTGAGCTCTGGAGTTTCTTAAACCAATCTCTTGATGTCTCTGTCGCAGTGTGACCTCCAGAAATGGCAGACCCAAGAACTGTCTCCTGCTTTTGTTTCCCACAGTGTACTCCGGTGTTCGGATGGTTGCTTACGAGCATCTCCGTGATTCTGTGCTTCGCAGGGCTGAGGATAAAACCTTTCCTCTCTGGTAATGTTGCACATTTATGCATATTTATTGCTTGTTTGGGGATTGTACTCACTGAAGAAGTCATGCAGCCAAATCTTAGGCCCAAAATGTATCTGGTTTTAGAACAGAATTCATAAAATCTAACGCGAAACACTTGTCATGCCTGGTGCTTCAGGAAGGGAGAACTCTGGATAGCAGTGAAATTTCTGGTTTTACTAAAATAAATAAAACCAGAAAATCAACACAACCCAACAAGTAGCAGTGAGAGATAAAGAAAACTTTTATATATCAGCAGGCAGTTTAGAATTTCAGATTGGCATTCAGTTGTAATATATGAAGCATCATCCCCTACTTGTGTACCTTGCCATCCTGCCTTTAAACTGATGCTGTGAGTGACCCCTCCCCCCAAAGCAGGACTCTGAGCTACATTAGTGTAGGGTAAGATAAAAAGTAAAGGTCCTTTAATAACACAGGCCTATGGCCCACAGGAATACAGGATGACATGCATGTGCTCTCCAGTTTTAGTTTCCATGGCTTTTATAATAAGATCCCTCCAATCATTGCTTTACACATTTCTTAGTCCAGCCCCAGTCCCACCCCTGTTCCACCCCCTGGAATTGGTTCTGGGGTCACTGGGACCCTCTGTTCTTCATTCTCCTCTTCCTCTGGCACACAAAGGTCTCTTGGAGCTCTTCCAGTGTTCTGAGTTCTGGGTCACTCTGACCTATGTTTATGTCTTGTTCTGTAACCCTTTCTGACAGCATTCAGGTCTTTACCTTGAAAAAGAGACTAAGCAACTAAGAGAATTTGAGCTACTGATAAATGCTAAGAGTTAGGATGTATATACAATGAACTTAGGCTGCCAGAATATTAGCACATTACATCTACATTTGCTACAGTTACTGTGTTCCTAAAATCCACAAAATGTGAAAATCAAAAACCCCTTTGGCATCAAACCTTAAGCAAGGAGCTTAATGAAACCTTGATTTTTTTCCCCTCCAGGTAAGTTTTAACCCTTTTTAAAAATTGACAGAACTACTACTGACTATTCTAACCACCTGCAGTCATCACAATGATGACCTCTGACTGTTAGTATATGGAATAACTATTTGCACTTTCCCCACCTGGGTCATGCTGCTGAACTCTTCAGCTCAAGCTCTGCAATTTGTGAAGATGCTCAGTGTAGCCTGGAGCACATTTTTTTCCCTCTTTGGCAGGAAAGCTGTGGTTGGAGGCATGTCTGCGGGTGCCATCGGACAGTTTTTCGCCAGCCCAACTGATTTGGTGAAGGTGCAGATGCAGATGGAGGGAAAAAGGAAGTTGGAAGGAAAACCGTTACGGTCAGTTCCTCTCAGAGCTGGTGTTTGTTTCCTGTTACTGATCGT
This sequence comes from Pithys albifrons albifrons, assembly GCF_047495875.1. Lineage (NCBI taxonomy): Eukaryota > Metazoa > Chordata > Aves > Passeriformes > Thamnophilidae > Pithys > Pithys albifrons. The sequence goes on from NC_092459.1 coordinate 3,285,553, forward strand.
TCTTTGACCCAGAGTGTGGTTCTCTCTGTTTTCTGCCATCCCCTCTCCACAGCTGCTCTGTGTCCTTTTAGAGGGAGAGCAGTGCCTGGGAAGCACACAATGGCTCTGGGCAGAGAAGATTCAAGATTTTCTCCTTTTTCCATTTATATTCACCTTCTGTATTCTGATTTTTTGGTCCGAGACTACAAACTCTCACCCATCCTCTGTGTTGCAGCATGTCCAAGCCAATGCATTGCTATGGGGAGGGAAGGATGCTTTCTGAAGATGGGAAGCTGGAAGAAAAGATGAGGGAAATGGCTCATGCAGGATGCACAGGCACAGGGAAGGCTGGTAGAAAGGAGGGCTTGAGACCCTCCTGCAAATACCAGGACATGCTGCTCTTTGCATCCCAAATTGCTGCCATCTTTCTGTGTCTTGCACATTTAGTATGGCAACCCGCTGTGGGATCAAAGGATTATCTGCTGTCAGAGGCCAAATCATTGCTTAGCAAGACAACCAGTATGTTTGGTAAAAATATGGTGGTGTGAAAGTCAAAACTGGATGCAAAAATGGATCCAAAAATAGGTCCAGTGGGCCAGATCCTTGCAGGTATAAATGACCAATCCTATGTGAGGACACAGTGCAGCAAAGTGCTGGAATATGCAAAGATTTTCCCATATCTGGGCTGTCTACCTATGAGTTGCGCATTGATTTCAGGTTTCGGGGTGTGCACCACGCATTTCTGAAGATCCTGTCTGAAGGAGGAATACGGGGACTTTGGGCTGGATGGGTGCCAAATGTCCAGAGAGCTGCTCTGGTCAACATGGGAGGTAAATGGAATAACTTGTTCTGCAGCACTTAAGGCCACACTGAAACCTGAAGAGAGAAGAGTTCAGCTGCTCCTGTGGTCTTAGGGTCTTGATTACCCACACTGGGGACCTGTTTGAAGATCACTGCAGGTGATTTCTGCCTTGTGCACCTGTGCTTTTGTTCTGTAGAAATCAAATTGCTTAATAATAACAGTTAGTGCCTGAGCCTAAGGAAAGGTGAGCTGGGAGCTGAGAGGATCCTACCGCCAGCAAAGCAGGAACCTCACCAGCTGCCATCCAGCCCGCAGTGCCCAAGCAAGGTGAGCAGGGCAGAGCCAGTGAAGGCAGCCAGGCTTCACTAAGATCCAGATCCTTAGGAAAGTGTGTGGTGATGAGGCAGGTTTGAGGCCAAGCCCCAAAGCTGAGCCAGCAGCACGTCAGGTGTGGGTAACCCAGACACAGCTCAGTGATCACCTGTGAGGTAAATCAGAGCAGATCAGAGCAGAAAGGAGAATGTGCTCACATGTCTAAAGACAGAACTCAGGTGACACAAACATCATCAGAACTTGGGGACAGAGTGCCAGTGGGAGGAGCTGCACTGGAAATTAACATTGCATGCCATGAACAGCACAGACACCAATTACTTCTGACAGTGTTGTTTTTTCTCATTATCCTCTACAGATCTGACCACTTACGACTCGGTGAAACACTTTTTGCTTCTGAACACATCACTTGTGGACAATAGTGTAACTCACAGTGCTTCCAGGTCTGTATTCCCCAATTATCCCTTTTCCACTGTGGAACATTGCCTTGATCTGCCTCTCTGTGTCAGCAGAAGCCCTCATTCTTTGATTTTGATACTGCTGCTGAAATATAACTTTAGAATTCTTTTTTTTTTTCCTGAGAGAGCATCACCTTACAAAAGACACAAGAGAAAGGATGCAACTATTGCTACAAAACTGCCCTGAGTAAAGTGCCTTGCTGGTGCATTTAAACACCTTTGTTCTCACCTGTGGGAGCACAGGGATACAACCCCTGCAGGACCTCTTTTATTCCAAAAGTTATGAAGAAATCTACTTTATAATATAAACAATATCATGAACTGCCTATTGTAGGTCCTTTATTCCTGCCTCAGAACTGTATACAGAGGGCAGCAGGCACTGGGAGGACATCTAAGCAAGAGCAGCAGTAGCAAGGCACCTCACAAACCAAGTTTATGAGTTATTACTCATAATTTATTATAATTCTTTTAATATGTCTCTGTTATAAGAACCAGAATCACGATTGTCATGATACATCTTGGTTTCTTCTTTAAGTATCTGTTGCTGTTGGCAGTGCCTGTTCTGGGCTGGTAGCGGCTGTTCTGGGAACTCCTGCTGACGTGGTCAAAACCCGGATAATGAACCAGCCCAGAGACAAGCAGGGAAGGTACAGACACTTTGGAACCCACTTTTCAGTAGCAAATTGAAACCCTGAGTCTCACTGATTTCACTGTGAGCAAAGTGCTAACAATTTACTCATCACCTTTCTGATGATGATTTGAGTGATTTGGTGACTGTCTGGGGGGTGTTACTGTGGTGGCCACCTAAGCATAACAAGTTACTCCAGTGGATTTCAGTTCTGATTAGACCCCAGGGAGCTTACAAAAACCTTTTGCTTGTAAATAAGTGTCAGCCACAAAATATTTTTATGAGGGGGATCGGATTCTTTTAAATGGCACATTTGTAATGCTAACACTTTGTTTTCATTGCACATTCCTAGAGGGTTGCTCTATAAGTCTTCCATGGACTGCTTGATTCAAACTGTCCAGGGTGAAGGGTTTATGTCTCTATACAAAGGCTTTATACCAACCTGGATGAGAATGGTACGTGCCTTTCAACTCTCTTTACAAGAACAATTAGCATTAAAATTTGAGGAGTTCTTTGTGCATCAACATTTTTTCAACACTCTTTGGGTGTCTCAGTTTCTTTAACTGCACTTAGCATGCACTGAATGTGGTGCATGACACAGCTGCATGTAGGGTCACTTCCCTCATGTTGAAATTTGCACCTCTTTAATTTCTAAAATGCTGGCCTGCTTAATTGCTAGAAAATCTTCTTGCTTTTCTTACAATTTCAGGCTCCCTCCTTTTTCCCTTTCCCAACCTCTCCATTGTTCCTTTCTTACTCTCAGGCCTGGAATCTTTTTGTGTCTCTCATACTTTCATTCCTCCTTCTCTCCTCATCCCAGAATTACTTTCTCTTCCATCCTGGGTCTCATTTTCACCCCTCTTGTATTCAGGGTGGCAGCTTTCTCCTGCACTCTGCTGGGCTGTTAAAGTTCCAGCTCTACAGTTGGGCCAGGCAGCAGTAACTGGAGCCTGGGAACTGGAACTCTGCTGTTAGTTTGAGCAAAGGACAATTCCCAATAGCAAACTTACATGTGACTGCCTTTTTTAAGTCCATAAGAATTAAAAAACAACCAAACAAAAGCATCTCAAATAAATTTTATGCAAGGATAATTGTCATTTTCTGATTAAAATTTGAGAACAGGTAAACCCTTTAAAACAATTAAAAAGCATTCAGCCTGAAGCAGCTCCCACATATGAAACATTTCAGGTCAAACATTTATGGGTTGGCAATCTGAAAAAAAAAGATACTTAGGTGTCTTGTGAAGGACGGGGCAGCCATAATCATATGTAATATTATAAATACTGTATGAAAGACAGAATCATAGAATGGTTTTGGTTAGAAGGGACCTTAAAGATCACCCAGTTCCAACCCTTGCCATGGCCACTAGAGCAGGTTGCTCAGAGCCCCATTTAACCTGACTTTGAACAGTTCCAGGGATGAGGAGTTCACAACCTCTCTGTGCAACCAGAGGATTGGGAGCCTCTCTGGGAACCGAAATATGAGACTGAGTTTAAGAATAGAATTTTTAAGAGGAGACAGTCTAATCTAATGTGCTTATTTATTGGATTGCTTCTGTTTTAAGCCTCTAAATTCTGTGTTTGCTTTCACAGGCTCCTTGGTCACTGGTATTCTGGCTCACATATGAACAAATCAGAAGGATCTGTGGAGTCAGTTCTTTTTAAAATCTTCAATATTCATGAAACAGAGGAGAATCAAAAAGCTGAATTCTCATTCCACAAGGCAGTAGGATCATATGTATAGGGTTTTGCTCCCAAACTAGTCCTTACTGCTTAGGAACAGCCATGCCTATTTGATTGTCAGACTGCCATATGAAATTTATATTATCCATACAGAATAGAATTGTCACAATAATTTGTCAACCAGCAGCCAGCATCAGATTTCTGAAACAGTAAACAGGGGTAAAAAAAAGTCTACCAAGCAAATAGAATATAATACTGTCTGCTTGTTTGACAACAGAGATGGTTTCTAGTAAGGACAAGAGCAGGTTGAAAACACAGCACTGAACAACTTCTGTGGCAAAGCATCTATAAAATTATTTGGGAATTCTTTTTATTAATTGCATTTGCACACACATAAAAAACTACCTCTCATTAGTTTTATGCCTCAGAAAACCAAGCCTGTAGTGCTAAGTATTGAAAAAGATAAAGGCAGTGTACCTGATTCCAAATTTGCTTTACACAAAAAGTGGAAGAGTTTGTGTTCCACTTACTTCCCACAGATTGCCTGGCCTCTCTGCTCAACCACTGAGTAAGATCCATGATTGGAATGCAGTCCTCACTCTAGGAAATCAAAAGCCTGGGTCACTCTGACCCTTTTGAAGGTCTCATGATACTCCATAGGACCAACCTGACCTACTTGTCCCGTGGCAGTCCCGGCGCTGATGTGGCAGATTGGGTCATTCAGGTACCTCTTTTACACGGAAATACACACTCTGCCCACTTAAAACCTCAGTGCAGACATAACATTCACTTTAAAAAGAGAATACAGTAGGTGCATCTTTGGCAATGAGGAGGCAAAAATGCAATATTAAAATCAACCAGGAGTAGATAGAACAAAGCTGGCTTTGATTTAGTAATACCTAGTAATGGAATGACTGTATAATACTTGGCTCTCTGAGTAAATACTCAGGATTTCTTCTAGTCTTTGCAACCAGTGACTTCAATGTGCCAGTTTCTCATTAAATACAGTTTGGGTGTCTTCTTGGCTCACACTTGTACTTCTTGGTTGTCTTGTAGCTCTGTTGTGCCTGTATGCATTTGGGGGTGTGATTCCAGCTTGGAAAAAATTCATCTCACCATTATTAGGGAGTCACAGGTTGGAAGGGACTACAGTGGGTCATCTGGTGCAACCTCCTTGCTCAAGCAGGGTTATCCAGTGCACATTGCATGGGATTGCATCCAGGTGGTTCTAGAATATCTCCAGTGGGGGAGAGCAGAGATATTCTAGAATAGTTCTAGAATGGTATTCTAGAAGAAGTTCTCTTTCATACTCAGGTGAAACTTCCTGTGCATCAGTTGGAAGGTTTTGTTCAGAAATACCAATATTTTTCTAGTTGACACCCTGAGAAACTAATCCAAGTTTTTTCTGTCTTGCACACCATCACCAGCAACGACAAACCAGCAAAGCTGCTGCTTCAGTTACATCCCAGTGATCCTGCCTGCTGTCCCACCATCCCAATAACCCTGCTGATGGATATGCAGATTTACCTATCTATTGAGTTAGAGTAAGCATTTTTATCATAGAGTTGTACAATAGTTTGGGTTGAAAGAGACCTCAAAGATCATCTAGTTCCAGCCCCCTTGCCATGTGCAGGAACACCTTCCACTATCCCAGGTTACTCAGAGCCCTGTCCAGCCTGGCCTTGAACACTTCCAGGGATGGGGCAACCTGTGCCAGTGTCTCACAGCAAAGAACTTCCTCCTAATATCTAATCTAAACCTACTCTCTTTTAGTTTGAACCCATTCCCCCTTGTCCTGTCACTAAATGCTCTTGTAAATAGTCCCTCTCCATCCTCCTTGTTAGGTTCCCTTCAGATACTGCAAGGCTGCAATTAAGTCACCCCAAAACCTTTTCTTTTTCAGTCTTAACAAGCCCAATTCTCTCAGCCCTTCCTCACAGGAGAGGCGCTTCATCCTTCTAACCAACTTGGTGGCCTCTGTACTTGCTCCAACAGGTCCATATCCTTCCTGTGCTGAGTCCATCATCAGCAAGTTTGCTGATGACACAAAGCTGGGAGGGAGTGTCGATCTGCTGGAAGGCAGGAGGGCTCTGCAGAGGGATCTGGATAGACTTGAGAGATGGGCTGATTCCAATGGGATGAAGTTCAACAAGGCCAAGTGCAGGTCCTGCACTTTGGCCACAACAACCCCCTGCAGCGCTCCAGGCTGGGCACAGAGTGGCTGGAGAGCAGCCAGGCAGAAAGGGACCTTGGGGTACTAATTGACAGGAAGCTCAACATGAGCCAACAGTGTGCCCAGGTGGCCAAGAAGGCCAATGGGATCCTGTCCTGTATCAAAAATAGCGTGGCCAGCAGGCCCAGGGCAGTGACCCTTCCCCTGTACTCTGTGTTGGTGAGGCCACACCTTGAGTGTTGTGTTCAGTTCTGGGCCCCTCAGTTCAGAAAGGATATTGAGGTGCTGGAGCGAGTCCAGAGAAGAGCAACAAGGCTGGTGAAGGGACTGGAGCACAAGCCCTATGGGGAGAGGCTGAGGGAGCTGGGGTTGTTCAGCCTGGAGAAGAGGAGGCTCAGAGGTGACCTCAGCACTGTCTAGAACTACCTGAAGGGAAGTTCTGGCTAGGTGGGGGCTGGTCTCTTCTCCCAGGCACTCAGCAATAGGACAAGGGGGCACGATGGGCTCAAGCTCTGCCAGGGGAAATTTAAGTTGGAGATCAGAAAAAAATTCTTTCCAGAGAGAGTAATCAGGCATTGGAATGGGCTGCCCAGAGAGGGGGTGGATTCCCCATCCCTAGAGATTTTTAAACGCAGATTGGCCGTGGCACTGAGTGCCATGATCTGGTAAATGGACTGGAGTTGGACCAAGGGTTGGACTTGATGATCTTGGAGGTCTTTTCCAACCCAATTAATTCTATGATTCTGTGATTCTATGATTCTATTCTATGATTCTATGACCCCAGAGCTGGATGCAGTGCTCCAGGTGAGGTTCAGGAGAGCAGAGGGACAGAATCCCCCTCCTCACACTGCTGGATACACCTCTTTGGATGCAGGACACATCTGGCTTTCTGGGTTGCCAGCGTACATGTCCAGCCCCTCACCCACCACCAGCCCCAAATCCTTCTCCCTGGGGCTGCTCTCCCTCTGTTCATCCCCAGCCTGTGTTGGTACCAGGGTGACCCCCAACCCTGGTGCAGCACCTTGAGCTTCGTCTTGTTAAACATCATGAGATTCCTGTGGTCCCACTTCCTGAGCTTGTCCAGGTGCCTCTGGATATCCTCCGGTCCCCAGGAGTGTTACCAGCACCAGCCAGCTTAGTGTCATCTGCAAAGATGCTGAGAGGGCACTTGATCCCTTTATCTATACAATTAGATATTCACAGAATATGCTGATTTGGAAGGGACCCATCAGGACCACTGAGTAGAACCCCTGGCCCTGGACAGGACACCCCAACAGTCACACCATGTGGCTGAGGGCATCATCCAAACACTTCTTGAACTCTGACAGGCTGTGACCACTGCCCTGGGGAGCCTGTTCAGTGGCCAACCACCCTCTGGGTGAAGAACCTTTCTCTAATATTCAACCTAAACCTCCCCTGACATAAATAACACTGGTCCCAGTACTGATCCTTTCAGGGGACATCACACACAGAACAGCCTTGCAGTGAATAAACTGCTTTAATCATTAACGAGTCCCTCTTTCTCAGTGTGATGCCAAAGGGATTTTGTTCTGATTTTCACATTTTGTAGATTTTAGGAACACAGTAGTTGTAGATTTTTAGAGGGTTAATATTTCTAACAGTTTAAGCTTAATGCCTTTCTATCACTACCCCTGTCCCAGAACAGGGAGCTCAATATCCTTTAGTTAATTAATCTTGTTTAGACTCCTTTCCAAGGTAAAGAGCTGAAGGATATCAGAAGGCCCACAGAATGAAACATAAACACAGGTCAGTGACCCAAAAGCCAGAACTGGATGAACGCCAAGAGACCTTTGTGTGCCCGAGGAAGAGGAGCTGATGAAGACAGAGGGTCTTGATGACCACAGACCCAATTCCAGGGGTTGGACCAGGGGTGGGACTGGGGTTGGACTGAGAAATGTGTAAAGCAATGACTGGAGGGATCTTATTATAAAAGCCATAGAAACAAGAACTGGGGCACATGCATGTCATCCTGTATTCCTGTGGGCTGTAGGCCCTGTGTTATTAAAGGACCTTTACTTTTTATCTTACCCTACACTAAAGTGCTCAGAGTCCTGTTTTTGGGGGGAAGGGTTATTCACGGCATCAGTGTCAAGCAGGTACATTGCTATCGCAGCCCTATCGCCCTCCCACCGCCGCCCCTCCCTCCTGCCGCGGCCCCTCCCTGACACCGCCGCCCCTCCCTCACACTCCGGCCCCTCCCTCACACTGAGGCCCCTCCCTCCCGCTGCGGCCCCTCCCTCACACCGCCACCCCTCCCTCACACTCCGGCCCCTCCCTCACACTGAGGCCCCTCCCTCCCACCGCCGCCCCTCCCTCACCCCGCGGCCCCTCCCTCCCACCGCCGCCCCTCCCTCACACCGAGGCCCCTCCCTCCCACCGCCGCCCCTCCCTCACACTCCGGCCCCTCCCTCACACCGCCGCCCCTCCCTCACACTCCGGCCCCTCCCTCACACTGAGGCCCCTCCCTCACACTCCGGCCCCTCCCTCACACCGAGGCCCCTCCCTCACACAGCGGCTACCGCCCGCGCGCCCCGCCCCCCCGCCCCCGCTGGCCAATAGCCGCCAAGTTCTGCGCGCATGTCCCGCCCCCAGAACCCTGCTGACCAATGGGAGCTGAGCAGCCTCGCTCCTCTCACCCCGCCCCGCAGCCACCCGGCCGGCGTGGGCCGCTCCACCCCGGGCGGGGGCAGCTTCGGGGATCTCTACGCTGAGCCCAGCGGCGCCCCGCCCATAACCCGTAATAACCCTCCTCTTTATGGGGCCGCCGGGCAGCCTCGGTTTAGCAGAAGCGACCCCCGTATATCAGCCGCTCCACCCCTCCTGCCCCGGTATTTCACTGCCCCTGACTCCCCCCACCCCGCGGTCGTGGAAGTGGTCTTGGCCCCCGAGACGGCCGGTAACGGCTGGCCGGTCACGTGGGCGGCGCGTGCGGTGTATAAGGCGGTGCCGGCGGGCAGTGCGGGCCGTTCGCCGCGTGCGGGACGCGAGGCCGCGCTGAGCTCTCGGGGCCGCGATGGGCTCCGGGCCGGGGCCGCTCGGCCGCGGCGACACCGTCACCCTGCGCGTCCGCGCCGTGGGGCTGCGCCCCGAAGTGCCCGTCCTGCGGCTGTGGGGGCTGCTGGGCGACCGCAAGGCTGACTATGTCCGCCTCCACCGCGAGGTACAGGCGGCGGCGGGGCCGCGCCTGGGGGCCCGCCCGGAGCTCGGCGGGCCGGCTGCCGGCGGGGCCGGGCTGTGCCCCGGCGAGTTGGGCCTCGTGAAGATGCTGGGGCTCTGGTACCGCTGCTGCGTGGTGAGTTGCAGCGCCCAGAGGTACCGCGTGTTCCTGCTGGACGAGGGGTACGTGGTGGCCACGTCCGGCTGTTACCTGGCGCGGGGATACCCGGAGCTGTTCCAGCTGCCACCACAGGTGCTGGGCTGTGTCGTGGCTAATGTCATGCCCTCCGAGGGGATGGACTGCGGGGATTCGCCGGTCTCCAAGTGGACGGTGGAGGCGATGGAGTTCCTAAGCTTCCTGCATGGCAAGGAGGTGTCTGGTGTGGTGCAGGAGGTGATGTCTGCGCAGCTCGTGGTGTTGGAGCTGCCCCGGCTCGTGGCCCAGATGCAGCAGCTGGGCCTGGCCAGGCGGGTCTCTCCTGTCTGGTTTGGCCGGGTACTCAGACGCTGCCTGCCTTTTGAGCACGAGAAAAAGCAGCCCTGGCAGCAGCACCCAGCGTATTCCCTTGGAGCTTTGGCAGTGCCTCAGCTTTTTCACATGTTGCTCTCGTATCAGCCCCTGTCACCTGCCTTGGATTACTTCTACCCACAGCTTCAGCTGGATGTGACAGAGCCCATCCTAGTGACACATGTCTCTGACCCACACCACATCTACTGCCAGTTGCAATGCCTGTCACAGGAGATCCGTTGCCTCTCTGATAGCATGTGCCACGCTTACAACTGGTGGGAGCAGGATTTATTGCCCAAAGTGGGCTCGCCCTGTGCTGCTCGTGGCATGGATGGCCAGTGGTACCGTGCCCTTCTGCTGGAGCTTGTTGCAGGGGAGCAGGACCAGCAGGCAGCTCTCGTGATGTTTGTGGACTATGGCAGGAAGGAGACTGTGACCAGAGCTAACCTGCGCCGCTTGTCTCATGAGTGTCTTCGCATGCCTGTGGTGACTTACCTGTGTGCTCTTCAGGGAATTTCAGATGGAGACTGTGGCTGGTCCTCATCACAGGTCGATGTGCTGAAAGCATTGGTGCAAGGCAGGAAACTGAATGCTCACATCAAAGGCTTTAACTCCTTTGAGCATCTCTATTATGTGACCCTGTATGGGGAAAACAGTGTTAACTTGAACCATCTTTTTGGGTCTCAGGCTTGCTGCCTGGTCAGCAGTCATAAGCAGGTGAGCCAAAATGAGGCTCATGAGCTGCTGGAAGTAGAAGAATCCTCAGGTGAAGAATTGGAGTTGCCACCAGCAGCACCTGCTGGTCTAACACACAGGTATTTGGCCCCTGCTGCTCTCCCTGGTGTACATCTGAAGACCTGTGTGTTATACAGCGCACAGATCTCCTACCTCCAAGACCCATCTGAGTTCTGGCTGCAGCTCCATGAGCATCACCATCTCTTCAAGCAACTGAGGCAGAGCATGTGGAATTTTTACTCTCATGCCACGAATCTGGATGGTGCTGGGTGGGAACCACACCCTGGATCCCTTTGTTGTGCCAGTGGGAATGAGGGTGGCTTTTATCGAGCGATGGTCACCAGGGTGCTGGACAGTGGGGTGGAAATACACCTGGTGGACAGAGGCAGTACAGAAACTGTGGATTGGTGTGCGGTGAAGGAGTTGCTGCCTCGGTTCAGGGAACTGCCTGCTTTAGCTCTGAAGTGTTGTTTGGCAGGTGTCTCCCCTTTGAGAGGGAGTTGGAGTGAAGCCTCTGTGTCTGCATTCAGGGAGATTGTGCTGAACAAGGGACTAAAGGTTTTGTTTTTGAGTGTGCAGGGTGACAAATGCATGGTTGAAATTTTTGACCAGTCTCAATCAGGAGAGAAAAGAGTAAGTGAACTCCTGGCCCAGGGAGGTTATGCTGAATACCAGAGATGTGAAATACCCAAGGCTCTCCAAAATTCAGATGAAAATTCTGTGACATGGGCCTCTTGCCTAGCAAGTGCTACAGAAAAAAACCAAAAAAATGTAGAGAAGAGGCTCAGAGAAGAGTCTGCTCTAAAGAGCAGCAGTGGAGCCCTTGATCCTTATGTGGCTGTGATGGTCAGAGAGAGCCCTGTTGCAGCCATTCACAATTGTAAAAGTAGTGAATCTCTTCCTGCTCAGGACTGTAAGGGTGAGGGAAACCTGCACTCATCTTTGAGACAGAACTATGTGGAAATTAAGCCAGGGTACTCTTGTGGAGGCCACTTAGAAGTGGGAAGTACAGTTAATGTTATTTTGTCATATGTTGAAAATCCTGGTTTTTTCTGGTGTCAGTTAAGTAGAAATAGCCATGAGCTGGAGTTACTAATGGATGAAATTCAGGAGCACTGTAAGAATTCATCCCAGCCACACGTTTGGCCAAATCTTGTGTGTTTAGCCCAGTACTCAGAGGATAAGAAATGGTACAGGGCTTTAATTGTTAGTGAAGCAGTTTGTGCAGAGAAAGTAGAAGTTGTCTATGTTGACTATGGCAACAGAGAGGAGGTGTGTCTAACAAACCTCCGTGCAATTAATGAATGCTTCCTTACATTAGAGGCTCAGGCGTTCAGGTGCAGCCTTTACAACTTAATCCAACCCAATGGTCAGAATCCTTTTGCTTGGGATGAGGAAGCAATTAAGACTTTTCATGAGTTTGTTGTTAATTCCTCCTCTGAACGTGAACTGAAGTGTACAATATTTGCCTTGGCTTCAATAAATAGGGACATGTTTAACATTGTAGATTTATTCACACCTTTTCAGAGTGCTTGCCAGTTTCTGACTGAGAGAGGTGTGGCCAGACCTTTATTTCCTCAAAAGCATCTGGCATCTTTGGTTCGGCTTCATTCTTACTATTATTCTAGTCTTGGAATCAAAATTGGGAGTGAGGAAGATGTTTATATTACACATGTTGAGGATCCATCGATGTTTTACTGCCAACTTGAAAGATGTTCAGATACCTTAGCACAGCTGGCTGATAGCATCAGTTACCTGAGTGAAACAATGACCAGCACAGGAACCTTGGGAAAGTCTGAGAGCTTGTGCCTGGCAAGGTATGCTGACAGTCAGTGGTACAGGGGAGTAATTATGGAAACAGAACCTAAAGCAAAAGTCTTCTTTGTGGATTTTGGGAACACAGAGACCATGGAGAAAGATAATCTATTTCCTTTGCCATATGATGCTTCTGATATCTTGCTTGTGCCAATGCAGGCCATAAAGTGTTCCATATCTGATGTATCTTCTGTTTCCAATGAAGCTGCAGCATGGTTTAAGGAAGCTGTCCTAGAAAAACAATTAAAAGCAATAGTAGTAGCAAAGGACTCTGATAATACACTGCAGGTGGAGTTGTTTGATAATAATACTCAAATTAATTCAAAACTAAAGGAGCTAAGTGTAAACAATGCAGGACTACGTAGTCATGTAGAAAGTAAGTCATGGTGCTCTAGAAATACAGGTGTGAATGAGACTGCAGTCTCTGCTTTAAATGCAGGGAGGCCTGTTGTAACTAAAGAATGCAGATCTGAAGCTCTGGGAGGACATGGGAGTAAAAGGCATTTCAGAGAAGATGTAAGCCTTTTCCAGCCCTCCAGGAAGGGAGATTGGGCAGCTGGATTGCTAAAATCTAATGAAATGTTTAGCAGTAAAAAGGATGCAATTTTGTTAAATAAAGCAGGGAAGGAGTCTCTCCTCTCTGTGCAGATGGATGCACTGTCAGATATTAATTCTGATGCTGAACACCAGTGTATGATGCTTAAAAATGTATCTGATCTACCACAACAGAAGATAGTGCCAGCTCTTAAGACATTAGTGTATGTGTCTTACGTCAATGATCCACTGGATTTTTATGTTCAGCTAGGGAGTGATGAGGTCCAGCTTAACAGCATTTTGGAAAGCTTAAACAATAGGACACTAGCAAAGAACCCTTGCAAACAGCTTTTCCAAGCAGGAGATTTAATCAGTGCTGTTTATTCAGAAGACAGCTTGTGGTATAGAGCTGTAGTAAAAGAGAAGACTTCTGACAATTTGATAAGAGTCCATTATATTGATTATGGTGATACTTCAGTAATCAGTGTCCATCAAGCACGCAGGCTCCCTGAGGACTTGTCATCTATTCCAGCAATAAGCATTCACTGCTTTCTAGGTGGACTTAAATGCAAAAAAACCACAGACTGGACAGAGCAAGCAGTGCTTTACTTCACCAAGAGAACAAGTGAAATCTTGCTGTCATGTGAATTTGTAGAGAAGGTTGGGGATAAATGGGAAGTTATTCTCAGTGACCATGAAGGTTTAATAACAGTGGATTTAGCTGATGAACTTGCAAGTACAGAGAGATCTAGTTCAACAGAAATAATTGATAAAAGAGAGAACAATGACATGATAACTGTGTGTGAGCCTTTGCCTCCTCGGGCACCAAATGAGATTTCCTATGATTGTAAATCATTTATCTGGAAGTTTCCAGAGCCAGGTCAGACTTTAAAAGTTTATGTCACGGTGGTAAATGGTCCAGAATACTTCTGGTGTCACAGTGCTGATACTGAAATCTTGAGCTACATTGAGAAAAAAATAGAGAATCTGGAAAAGCTTGGACTAAGCTCTTTGAATGATGGCAGATCTTGTATTAAAAGTGGTGATATTTGTCTAGCAAAATACAGTCAAGATGGATGGTTCTACAGAGCTCAAATCAGGAGTATAAAAGGTGACAGTGTAGTTGTTCGACATGTGGATTATGGAAGTGAGGAAGCTGTTGGCATGGAGATGGTCCGAGAGATTCCACGTGAATTGCTCAGAGTGCCTGGTCAAGCATTTGCTTGCTGTCTGTCAGGTTTCAGTCCCTCAGAGGGCTCATGGCTTAGTGAAGCAAATCAGAAGTTTTTGGATATGACTGCAGACCTTGTATTGGAAGCTGAAGTAGTAGAAACTTGGAAAGATAAAGATTCTGAAGTCCCTCTGTGTGTTGTCAAACTGGAAGCTTCTGGGAATAGTATTAATGAAGAGATGAAGGCTTTTTGGAAGGCTAATAAAGGAACTGGTGGCAGGGCTTTCTCAAGCCTTGACAACCTCTTATTAAAGGAAAATAGGAGTTCAAACAGGGATATAGATCTTTGTCTTGAAAAAGATACTGCTGCTGTTTGTGGATTATCTCAGGAGGAAGGTGATTTACTTTGTTTTGAACCTATCCTGGATGTAACTTCTGAGTGCTCAGAAACTGCAGAAGCAAATATGTCAGTGGGAGCTGCCAGTGGGAATCCTGATGATGGGTATGAAACAGCACAGCATCTGAACAGTTTTGATAATGAGAGACCTTGGTCTGAAAGCCTGAGTGGTAACTGCATGTTACTAGAACCCATGAGAAGCTGCAGCCCTCATATTTCAGGGAGTGCAATGACAGCTTCAGAACAAGAACTGTCTGAAGTACTGCTGGGAGAGGATGCTGACCTGCAAGCAGAACTGACAGGCAGTGCTTCAGCAGTTGACCTTTTACTAGAAAACAAACCAGAAGAACTGCAGCAATTGCCACTGCTCCAGGCACAAACATCTTCAAGTGATGGAACAGGGACATTAGTAGAGCTGGATCCATTAGAAATGCACTATTCACATGATGATGATCTGAAACAGCTCCTGCTGAATCTGGAGGCACTTTCAGGGAAGTCCTCCTTTGGTGAAGAAACAAAGGAAGCACTAGAAACCAAGTCACTTAAAATGCAGACAGCAACAGACAGTGAGGCAAGAGTGTTGGAGCAGAAGTTGCTGGAGCTGCCAGGTGGTAGTGAGGAGACAGGGGAGTTGACAGCTGTGAACTTTCTTGAAATTTTAACATTATTTAATGAAAAAGAAAACTTGGTGCCTTCAGTTAGTGGTGGAAAGAAGTCAGTAGAGCTGATTCCATCTGATACTCTGCCTTCTTTGGAAGAGAACACAGAGGAACTGGAAGTGAATTTGTCTGGAATTCATCAAGCAGAAGATCTACTAGGTGATTGGATGGATGCAGATCCTCCTCTCCTAATGCTGTCATCACCTGATAATAGACCTGAGAAAGAACTGGACCTGAAGACCCATGAAAAGCAGTCAATGCTAAGTGCCAAGTTTGGGCAATTTATGGAATTGCTGCTGCCTGATGTTCAACCCTCTCAGGAAGACACACAGAAGGACTTGTTAGGGTTGGAACATGTGCTGCAGAGTTCTTCAAATAGTGGAAGTCAACCTTCATTTCTTACAGAAGACTCAGCAGATCAGAGGCCTGTTTTCACTGTAAAATCATGTGACTGCAAAGCTGAGAAATGTAAGGGCTGGCAGAAGAAGCAAGATGACTGTGTGGAAGAATGTGACTCATTTAAAGAGTGTGGAAATACGTGTGTGCAGTCAGGCTGTAAGTCTGGGGATGAAGAAGAAGAAAAGCAAAATGAGAACTTGGCTGACTGCAGTGCAGGTAAATTATCTGATTTTTAAGGATTAAATATTCAGAATGTGCCCATTCAAACATGAGAATAGCTTTTTTGTAGAAACATGATTTTTATTCCCTAATAAGTTAACATATTAGTGTTAATGTCAGTATACTTTGATGGGTTCAGGATAGCAGACTAAGCCTCATGTTTAGTCTGGCAGTGTAACAGCAACTGATTTTACTTGGGTATATTAATAATTTTGATTGGAAATCCATTTCTGAACATGAAATGCATTTGCAAGATTGTTCAAAATTAGAAATTTTTAACTTTCAAATATCAAGTAGCTTGGAGGAAAGCACAGCAGCAATGGTGTGGGGCATCTGAGGTTTTTTGAGGGGAGACTTCTGTGAGGTTTTATGTAGGGGGTTTTTCTTGTTCCTTTATTGATATGTCATCATTTCTTTTAGCACACCCTGACTATCCTTGTAATCTGAAGGGCTTTGCTGTTGGTTCCAAGTGTGTGGTGTGGACCTCCCTCCAATGGTGCGAGGCTCGCATTTTGGAGATATCTGAACAAGGTACCAGGGTAAGTATGGTCTGAGTAGTCTTTCTGCATTTATAGGCTCCATAGAAACAGCAGCATCTCACACAGAGTTGGATGCTACATGTCAGCTGTTGATACTCTCTTCACATTATTTGCTTGTATTGACTGGGAATATTGAAGGATCTGGCTCCATGCTGAGACAGGCTCTCGTGTGTCTGGTTCTGTCTGGCCTGTGAGTTAATGTTCTGCTATGGAGCTGTGTTACCATTAAATGCTCATAAAACCTGGCACTATTTTACTGCTTTTCTGAGGAATTAGTATTACAGCAATAGAACCTTGGGAAGAAACTTAAGCTATATTGTAATAATGAATCCAAAAGTATTCCTGCTTTAGTGAAATGTGTATTACATTAGTGGTTGGTGGTAGTTAATGGAAGATGCAATCTAGTGAGCTGCTGCCTTCTACTGTTTTAAGCTATGGGATGAATGAGAAGTCTTCCCTTGGCTCAGGGGGAGTGTATGTCTATGTACACTCATCACAGACATTATACTTGGATAAAATGACCTTTAAAGGTTTAACTTAAGTTTGCAGCTCCAAAAGATCATTATATAAAATCAGCCTTCTGGGAGATTGAATGCCTAGATCATGGAAGCCAGCTCTTTTGCAAGTAGATCTCTTGGGTATCTAAAACAAACCACATCAGATGAGTGTCAGTGTCTATTATGTAATGATATCCTATTTATCAGCTTCCCTCTGATTCTGACCTAGTAGATGTTTTCCAGCCTTTCTTTCTCATAATGCTTAGCTTAGAAGTCCAGAAGAACCTTGAGTACATTCAGTAGTTATATTCAGTTTTATTAGAGATTAACTTGATCTTTCTTGCAAGATCCAACTGTGTTTTCCTGCTGAGGTGTCTTATTTAAGAGTATTGCTGCTGTGCTAGGTACACTTTGGCTCTGTCTGTGCAGGTCTTGAATCTCTCCAGTGGCAATGAGGAGATTGTGGATCCTGAGAATGTATGGAATGGTATTCCCGGCTCGGCTTGCAGATCATCTGAGGTATGGCAGTGTGGTAGTGGACTGGACAGTACTGGTTTTCAGAAAGGGTGCTCACTAGCTGGTAAATCATGACAAATACTTCTAATATGAAATAACTAGGAAGGAATACTAAAGTTTTCACCAGTGTTCTTCATGAAGTACCTCCCAGTGGATGAAAAACTCACGTCTAGAACCCAAAGCTCAGGTCATCAGCCATGCTGTGGTGATAACAGGATGAATTTCCAGGTCACTCCTTCACATGCAGTTTTTGAATGGAAGTGAAAAGTGGGCAGAAGA
This sequence comes from Pithys albifrons albifrons, assembly GCF_047495875.1. Classification (NCBI taxonomy): domain Eukaryota; kingdom Metazoa; phylum Chordata; class Aves; order Passeriformes; family Thamnophilidae; genus Pithys; species Pithys albifrons. The sequence goes on from NC_092459.1 coordinate 3,303,050, forward strand.
CTAATGTAAGGGGAGTTATAAGGGGGGAAAACAGTAGTAAATAGGAGTCCAGTAGTGCTGATGTAAAAAGTCTAATATAAAAGGAAGGACCTCAGTGGATGTCTTGGCAACAGTGCCAGCTTCCTGACAGGATCCCTTTTTGTATAGGCATTAACCCCTGCAACAGAAAACTTCCAGTCCTTACCAGAGGAGTCCTTACTTCATGGTAAGTCTACCTTAAATCTCCCAAATGGGTTGTGTATTTGGGGTTGGGATGCTTTCTAATTTTCAAGAAAATGCTTATTTTAGAAAATACAGTTAAAACCTTTTTGAGTTTGTAGTGGATTCTGTTGTTGGGATTTTCTTAGTAGCTTTAGCTTATGTACTGTCAGTTTAGGGGTGACTACATGCAGTAAGAGCTGCCATTCTGTTTGGATTAAAATCAATTTAGTATTTATTCACCTATTGGATTAAGCCTCTTGGAAAAGCTGGGGTGGTTCACCCAAGCTACAGATTTTGGTAGCATTTTGAGCATCTGCCATAAGCATGCTATTCTTGGTCATGTTTCTTGAGGCAAGGTGAGTGACTGCTAAGCAGACTCTACCAGGCATTTAGTTTGGGATTCAAGTGCCCAATCCCATAATAGATCTTGCTCTATAAATCTAAACCCATAATAATACCATCCTAGTTGTAGTTTGTGAATAGTGCATGTACATCTTTATTGTTACTTAAAAATTTTGAAGTGTGAACACCTATTCAGTGTACCAAATAAATAGTACATGTTCTGATTATATACTATCTTTATAATCCAGTGAATTGTAGTGCAGTTCTGGTTGAAAGGGACCTTTGGAACTGCTGAAAGCAGGGTCAGCTAGATCAGGTTGGTAAGAACCTTACTGCCAGGTCTGGAATCTATCCAAGGGTGGAGACTCCAAAACCTGTCTGGGCAATTTGTTTCTGTGGCTGCCTTATGAAAACTGAACTGAGCTCAAGTAGAGATAGCATTTGTGCTTTCAGAGATTGAATTGGTAATTGTATTTCAGTACAACTGTACTGAAAGCTGACTGGTTTATGGGTAACAAATAATAAAGCCTGCAACAGATTTAGTTGCCTGTTGAGCAGAAAAAAGCAGTTAAAAGAAGTTGATCAAAATGTTAAAATAGTGAGTTGCCAAATTGTCCCTCAATTGCATCTCTCAAATGCAGGATTATTCTTGATTTTGTTATTTTTATAATGCTTTTACAGTTTTTACCACTTGTAGTTGTTTTCCCTTATTTGGTTGCTAATTATTACTGTCCAAATTTGCCTATTGTCTGTTCTTGAACACTCTGCATGGAATTAGTTCACAACATCACAGGAAAAGGAGCTCGGGTGGTGCAACTGTGTGCCACAGAGCTGGATCTTGCTGCACACGTGTGCCAGTGCCTAGAGAGACAGTTTGATTAGAAGGTACCTGATCCACAGGATGCAAAAACTGCAGTGATAAGTTTATGCCAAGCCCACTGAGGGATGGAGTGACTTGAAGGTGTAACTCACATGTGGGAGCACTTCATCTTCTAGGGCAGGTCTGCTGTTTCATCTTTTTGTAAGTGTAGTCTTCTAATGTGGTCCAGGATGTCAATAATACTTAGTTTGAAGCCCTGCAGAGCTATGACTTCAGATGTTAATGCATTAATACACATTTATGGGAACATCTTGTTGGGTCTAATCTGTGTTTATTCTCTGTAGAAAAGCAAACAGGCTGCAGTTGTGATTTAGTTGAAGATCCTCATGTGCTCCAGCGTTGCTGAAACCAAGTGACGTGTTCACCACATGAAACTGAACAAGTGCCTGTGTACCAAACATTCCCATGGAAATGTGATCATGGGAACAAGAATATAAGCAAAGTATTGAGTGGGTTTTTTTCTACTTAACTGATCAAGTGCCTGTCACTACTGTACTTCCCTGTCTAGAACAGTGTTGTTGGTAGACTATTATGGTCAACTTGTTTTCTTATAGCTGTTGTTGTTAAACTGTTATTGTTAGCTTGTTTCTTGTATCTGTACTTTCTTTACTTAAATAGAAGTTTGCCTCTTGACTGGCATTTCTTACTGACTGTGGGTGCACTGACTTGTAACAATTTTTTGGTGGGTGGTTCTTTAACAAAGGCTTCTTATGAGTTTCTGTATATGCTGTTGTGTTGTACAGCACTGCTTTCTGATGTTTGCTTTTGGAAAGCAAAAGTTGCATTGTTGAGTGTTTTCTTTTTTCTCAAAAAAAAAGTTAAGGGTATTTTTGCGGGGGTGGGGGAGATTTTTTTTTTTCTCCATAGGGGAATATAGTTGTGGGCTGAAGTCTTTCATTTGGTGCTGTTCTAAAGCAATGGAAGAAGCTGGAATAAAGCTTTGGCTGACATACACTGGTTTGTTAATGTGTTTTGTTACTGATGTGTCTGTTCCCTGTGCATAAGCTCAAATGCCGTGTGGGTGCTGTTCTGCAGTCACTGGTTCTGCTTTGACACTAACCAGCTCTCTAGAGCACTTCTGAGCTATGGTGAGTGCTTTGAAACATTAATTGCACTTAATTAACTGAACTTAGGCCAATTGTTTTTCCTATAAATATGAAAATGTCCCAATAGAAAGATTTTGCTGCTATACATGTACAGCAGTGTAAGGACCTGCAGCTGTTTAAAGGAGATCTCACCTTTTAGTCTCCTCCTTAGGTGTTGAAAAGGGGTTTCTATTTTATAGTGGTGTTCCATGCTCCTGTATAGCATAGCTGCTTCCTCCTCCTCAGGGGCTGTGGATTTTTCATGCTGCCATAAGGACTGAGGAACCCAGGCTGGCTGACAGTGTCAGTCTGGGTGAGTCCCGCAGTAGATCTCAAGTGTTAGTGCTCATTCAGTAAGACAAACACATCTTTATTTGCTTAATAAAGACAATACCCAGTGGCAAGCTGAGAAGACTTTAAATTCTGAAGGACAGGTCTTAGGTGTTGTTGCAATCTCATTTTAAGATCACAGACTATATAAAATATTTAATTACACTGTTAATTGCTTTGCTTGTTCTGCTTGCTTCAGATTGGTTTTATTTTTGTAACCTGATTTTGAAATGAACAGAGTCTAGAAGACACCCTTCCCATGGGGCAGCTTCAGAAAGTTCTGATCCAAAACTGAGAGCCTTAAACAAGGCCAACCAGGTGGCTGCTGACAATCTTTGTCCAGGTACAACCATTGCTGTCTGTATCTGTCAGTGGAAGCCAAATGCTTCTGCTGTCAATTACAGATAGCAATGTGAGTATCTGGACAAAGCTGAGTATCAGGAGTGTCTGATGAGAGACCTCAAAGAGATGAAGCAGTGCTGACAAGGACCATGTACAGGGAGGAGTACAGGTACCATATCTCTGTGATTTCACCTGCAGTCTGACTGCATGGTAGTGGTAACACAGACATTAACAAGAGAGGAACTGCTTGGAGCTTTGCCCAAGGGCAATTAGAATTGCTATTACAAGAGTGACCATTTCAGAAGCTTTTGGAATAGAAACATCATCTAGGTATGGCACTAAACACAGATCTTACATTTATGTGGATTAAGTTCATAGGAGGAGTCCTGTGTCTGAACAAACACCTTTCTCTCCTGTGATCTTTAATTCCACTGTGGCTTATTAAAACAAGGTCGTTTTGAAGACCACCCTCCACTGGCACCTTCCTGACTAGAAGGAACCAAAACCTGCTCCAACTCCCAGCTGTTGTCAGAGCACAGCTGAAATAGTTAGTATCTAAATAACAGAGTGGTGGTTTGGTTTTTTTTAGTTTTGTCTTTTTTTCCATACACTGACTTAAAGCTTGGTAAACAGAACTGAAGTTGAATTCCTTGTAGCTTAATATGTCTCTCTGCAAACTTGACTTAAAACCAGAAAGAGCATTTAAATTACCATGAAGGGTTTTTCCCCAAACTGCCTATGAAGCAGAAGTTATCCTGTTGCTGTATTTCAGTATTATCCTACTAACTCATTGGAAACAAAACCTGTTTTTATGATAATGTAGCTTAATGCCTTTTTTTCTCTTTTATTCCACACCCCAAAAGCTGTGTAGGTGTTTAATGCCACCACATGTCTGAGCAATATCTGGCCAACATTAGTGTCCTGATGTCCACAGTATTTTCAGTGCTTCTTTGTATTCCTTATTCAGGTTCAGCTGGAGATATGTCAATATTGGTTCCAGGAATAACATTGGGTCCTATACCATCCACAAGAGAATCCCACTTATCGAAATCTTTCTTAAGACCTATAAAATGGGGGAAATAAACCCAAGTGGTAATGAGTTAAGTAATCAGCTTTTTGTAAAACTACACTGAAAAATTAAACCATCTTGGCAAAGTAGGGGAGGCATAATGTTTTAAGGAGGAAAAACTGTTACTCCAGATTTTTATATATCAGAACACAATGCCAGTGCTGTTCCTGAGTTGCTAAGACTACAAAGGTAACAAACTACAGAACAGTCTGACTAGTTTTTTTCTACTGACAACTTATTCTGATCTTGTTTTAAACTGGACAAAAAGCTTCACAGGAATTAGTTAACTTCATAGTTTTCTGTAAGGAGATACTTACTCAGATGTTTCTGCAGGAAGGCTAATGAAGCATGATTGCTGATATCAATAGCTTCATTTGGATCTATTTCTCCTTTTAATTTGAAAAATCTTGCAATGATTCCTCCACTCACAAAGGTGAAGTCAGGAAAGCTCTGATGTACTGACCCCCTGCAAATAGATAAATGAGCAACAGGCTTCTAAGAATGCATTAAAATCACCTGACTAAGAGATGCACAGACTTCAGTCACATGTCTCATGCTGTCTTCTTTAGCGGAAGATAAAACAGGTTAATCTCACAAACATGCAAGATTAGCAGGAAATTCTGTCCTAACCACAGACAGGAGGAAGGTTTGTACATGCTCAGTGTAAATGGTTATAAAGAGTTGGTTTGGCAAAACATCAAGTTGCCTTTCTAGTCTGTTGTGCAGGATAGAACCACCCACTCCTTTGGCTGCAGTGCTTTCACTAGGTGAGTGCACAACTGCCTGCTGAAGGCTATTTCAAGTGTTCAGGTGATGTATGAGGCTCAAAGCAAACCTTGTGCCCCAGGGCAGGAATGTACACCTTGGAATATCTCAAAACTTGGGGTTACTGGGCACTTTGAGAGGTCTCTGTCCACACTATGGGAGATGTATGGCTCATTTGAATGTGCAGTGAAAACCTGAGCCATGAGGAAGGACACAATCATAGAGCATTTAGGTTGGAAAAGACCTTTATGAAGTCTAACCATTAACCAAGTGCTGCAAAACCCACCAATACACCAGGGCCCTCAGTGCCATATCTGCACATGTTTTAAATACCTCCAGGTATGGTGACTCCACCACTTCCCTGGGCAGTCTGTTCAGTGCCTGACAACTCTTTCAGTGAAGAAGGTTTTCCTAATATTCAATCTACACCTGCCCTAGTGCAACTTGAGGCTGTTTCCTCTTGTCCTGTCACTTTTGACTTGGGAAAAGAGACCAGCCCCACCTGTACACCCCTTTTCAGGTAGTGGTAGAGTGATAAGGTCTCCCCTGAGCCTCCTTTTCTCCAGGCAAAAACCCCCAGCTCCCTCAGCTGCTCCTCATAGGACTTGTGCTCTAGTTACTGCAATGACATGTAACTGCACAGCTCCAACAAGAAAGTAAAGGTTCATCTTCAACCGCAGAAACGACGGATCCTGGACACTTACTTGATAGTGATCATTTTCTTGTTTGTGTCATTGGAAATTAGTTTCTTAATCTTTAAGATGTTATCAGCCCACTGGAATTTTTCAGAGTTGATAAAAAGCAGCGGTTGCTGGACACTGTTCTGGTAAATATCATCACCTACAGGAAGCATCCATACGTCGAGGGCAATGCCACACCTGCCAAAAACAACTGGATATCGGCATGGGAGCAGAAAGCTTTGTAGGGAAGTTCTCAGCATGCTCTGAGTTGCAGGAGACAAGGGAAACTGATACTTAACAGGCTAAGGAATAATTTTGTTTCAAAATTATTTCTACGCTGGGGGAAGAGAATTACTCCATTCTTGCATTTGTTGGTCTCCACTGCCAGGACTGCAGGGTCCCACAGTATTATGATATAACAGGATACATCTATTATGTTCCACCACATCCCTGCAGTTGGAAGAAGCATGAGTGGAGAAAGCAAGACATGCCAAACCAACCTTTTCTTCAAGAGCTAATTAGTAGCTGGGGAGTCCTAGAGAAGTTGCCCTGCTCCAGACCTCTCAAGTGCCAAATGTCTCTTGGCTTGTTTTTCATACTCACCTGAATCTTAATTCTTTGCTGAGACTCTCAATTACTGTAGCACCACCAAAAGAGTGTCCCATCACAGCTATTCTGCTAGTATCAACAGAATCCTGTCAAAAAAAAATCCAGGTGCTGTAAGAGACTTTCTTCCCCAAACTTTTTATTTTTTTAAAAGGGATAATTTTTTTTTTAGGAAATTGATCCTACTGAAGTAGGAAGAGCATCATTTCAGTTCCATTACTATCTATCCACCTTGGGATGACCTGAAAATACATTCATAGGTCTACAGTGTGATCTTCAGAGTAGTTTCCAGGAACCAGTTTAGAAACAGAAGGGGAAATCCAGAATTAGCTATTAACAAAATGCAGTCGCCACCTTTCACTCACCTTTAGGCTGTTCCAGTCAAAGTTTGAATGTAGTACATTTGTTACTTCCTCTCCTGAATTGATTTTAAGAATAAGATTGAGAGCTTTGATGCACTCCTGTGCTCTTTGCTGCACCTGGGGGGACAGAGCAGTGGAAGGAATCATCACACAACTGCCAGGCTTTCTGGTCCCTTGGACACAGGACTTAGTCTGATGGTTTTTTACCTCTAAGTGTCTGATAGAGTACTGACTACTCTGAACTGCAGAGTGGAACTGTAAAACAAAACTCTGGCAATGTCTGAACAACATCCAAATTGATTTTTGGAGGTCTAGAGAGCTGAAGCTCTTGCACAGAACCTCTGCACATGAAAGAATTTATCCCTATAACATAGGCCAAAGACCTTGAACTCCTTCGTTCTGTCACTACTCAAGAGAAGGGGTTGTTGGGATGTGGAAAGGCTTAAGTTACACAGCTCCAAGGAAGGCTCACTCAACTGTTTCTCCTCATGCTCACTTTGATGAGCAAATGTCATTGCATCACTTCTTATCTGCACAACAGTCTTGAAACTGCCCAAAATAAGAAACAGCTGGGAAACCCATCTCATTTTAATATATACACATCCTTGAAAACTGTGGCAAAGCTGTTTCAATAAAGGTGTTCACTGTTCCATATAAGAACAATTTTAAACTTTGATATGTCAGTAAAAGAAGAGCTTCAAAAAGAACCTAAGAACAGTAGAGCTGTTGAAAACCACAGAATGTAAGCAGCCAGGTTACAAGATGTCTGTGCACCACTGAATTTCAAATAAATCCCAATCTCCTGACTTCTCTACTTGTGAAATTTGCAGACAACAGCTTCTTGAGGTTGTTTGCAAGCTCAGACATTAGACATTGACACTCTTAAGTAGGATGTTGTAGGCATACAGGAAATGACTCTTGCACTGCTGTTTGTATGGCCCATAGAGATAAACAGAAGCACCTCCCTGGCTGAGTTTTCATTAGCTGGAAAAAACACTCCCATATTTTAAAGGTCAAGCCTCTGCTTGGAGGAGCTCATCAGTATGGTCATATCACATCTAGCACGAATGCTACTTACAAGCAGGAAACCTGCACTGTTTACATTGCTAAAAAAACACCTTAAAGAGTGTTGAAGATTACGAAGCAAACCCCCTCAGAGCAGCCATGATTCATCGTGCTGCACAGCAGTAAATGAAAGCTAAAGCAAGTCTAAAGCCACACAAACACTTGAACTCAACTCTGTGTCACAGGATGGGCTGGGCTGGGCAGTAAAATTGTGAAGACATGGAGAAAAAACAGAAAGCAGTGTGAAACCAGGGGACAAACCACTGACTCAGCTCAAGAGTGCAACTTCACGAGTCAGCTTCGTTGAGGAAGCAGTTTATGCTCTGAAGAAAGCTGTTGTTGGCTTTTCCATCTTCAGGAACACGTGACCTGATCCATATTTATATAGAACCTGAGTCATGGCAGAGGACTGCAGACATGGTGAAAGGGAAAGTGACTGCTAGTGAGTCCTGAACACAGCACTCCTGCTGCACTTCCCAGAGGGCAGACCCAGTCCAAGTACCTGCTTATGGCGCAAGCAACGCTCCTCCTCTCCAGTTTTCAGTTTCCTGTAGTAGATCCATTCCTTCTCCATGTTTGATGTAGATTCTTCCTGTGATTCAGAAATGGACCTTCTTTTACAATAATACGTTGCTGAAGCAGATTCATCTCTGTAATATCAGCAAAAGTTTATTTCTGGGTATGCATTCCATTTAGTCCAACGTGAAGTCAGCTCAAGTTTTAGATTTCACTTATCTGGAGATCCAGTTATCAACCAGTGCAATTGCAAGTGAGTATAGACAGATTTTCTAAGTAATGCAATAACCCCACCAAAATTCTCACCTCCTTTATATTCTCCAGGTTCTAACAGTAAGAAGGAGAAAAACAGCATGTCTGAAGAATGACAAACAGTTACCTACTCTGAGACTTTTCATTCCAGGGATTATCTAAGCAAAATTCCCTTTGTTTAGAGAAGAGTTGACTTACGGGGGATGTGGGCAGGGCTTAAAAAGAGATGTTCGTTTGTCTTTAAAAAAGAAAAATAATTTCTTCTTTAGAATAAATAACATTCTGTTCAATGTGAGAAAATTTCTTGCTATCAGAACTCCCAGAATGTGCAGCATACACACCTGTGCTCCACAGCTGCCACTATAAAGCCTTGAGAAGCCATCTCTATGCAAATAGCAGAATAGATTGTCCTGCAATAAAAAACACACTCTGGTGAGATGCAATTCCTTCAATTCTACTGCTCTTCAACTGCTGACCACACTATATATGTGCTAATTCCCACTCATTATTTCTTCTGTTTGAATGTGCTACCCAGGAGAGCAGGTTTGTGTATGCCAGGCACCAAAGCCTGTTAACAAAACCTTAATACTGTTTTACTGTCTATTCAGAAGGGGAAATGCTACTGATTTTTACTAAGTAGCACATACAGCACTTTGCATCTTCAATGAGCTGTCCAAAAATCAACTAGTTAGTCTTCACAATATGCTTATGGGTTGGCAAATACTTTCACCCCTATCATACAAAGGGATAACACAAATGGAGCCCTGAGCAACCTGATCTAGTAGGAGGTGTCCAGTCTGTGGTAGGGATTTGGAATGAGATGATCTTTAAGGTCCTTTCACACCCATGCCATTCTATGACTCTGTGATCAAAAATACATCCACCCTGCTTTTATTTACTGCTGTTGTTTCAGAGGAGGCATATTGACACACAGCAGCCTGCTCTTCACATATGTTTCAGCTCCACAAGGATCTCACCCCCCTACTGAAAATCTGTTCAGAACTATCCTTGATGACTGCTGTCTCCATAGACAACAAAAAGAGTTTGCCAACAAACTGCAGAATTACCGAAAAGCTCCAAGTCCATGGGAAAAAATGAGAAGTGGATATTTTTCTCCTGGTTTAAAAGCAGCATTTGACTTTGCAGGACAGGTCACTGAACCTAAATAGGAACAGAAGTGTATGTCATTGTTACTGAAATGAAAGAAAACTTTTGTTCCTGTAGGACTGGTCCCAGAATGTGGTGACCACTGATTTTAGAGCATTCACCTGAAGACAAGGCATCAAGTCTCAGCTTTAAAATACAAAAGACAAATATGGATCTGATTCTGAAAATACTTTCTAATTGGCAGAAGGTACTTCCTTTCTCCTCCTCCCAACCACAGCCCACACCAGGTCTACATATCTCTTAAACCCTAGTAGTCAGGCATCCAAGTTGTGTTGCCACTCAAACCTTAGGATCTCTCCAACTTTTTTATCTTTGCACATTTCCCTATGGGATATAAATCCCAACACACAGGTGCAGTTTACCCAAGCTCTTCTAGAGCAAACTGACCAGACACTTACCCACAGCAGTCAAAAGACTGCTAAGAACTGGGTCACACTCAACACTGAGCTTCCCTACACAAAACAAACCCATCCCACAAAAACACACTTTGTTTAAAAATATTTTTCAGTCCAGCAATACCACCCTGCTCATGGAGCAGTGAGGCAGCAACCTGCAAACAGAGCTCATGCACTAGTCAAGGAATAAAACCAGAACCAGTCTTACCAACATAGTAATGGAAAAGCCTTTCTCCTACAACTCTGTACATATTAAGGAAGTCAGAGAGACCCTGATAGTATTCTTTATCTGGAATCCATCGTGCCTCCTCGATATCTGTGGCATCACATGCTGGGTAATACAGGCGCAAGAAGCTTCCCTGGGATTAGGAGGAAAATAAAAAAGGGAATATTGACATTATATATGGCAGAGAAAAAGGAAGATAAAATCGTTTATATAAAGGGCTTCAGATGCAACAATGACAGCTCAAGAAATTTAAGAGACTCTTACGAGAAAATTATTATCCTATATAGGCTTTGTGGCAAATCCTATGTCACTTTCTGTACCTGCAATGAATTTAAAGTAGCATGAGGTACAAATCATCATGGGTAGAGATACACATCACTTTCTCTAGGTTAGCCTGTGGCTAGTTCAAAATGGTCCATTTAATTAAGTTAATCATTTACAGACATTCATTTGCTCCATTTCTGCATCTTGCTGGATCTTTCCTTCCATGTTTCTCACTGGGAATGGTTCTGTGATGCAGTTTGATCAATTTTATAGGGTAACTGAAGATGATCTGAGAGCTGGAGCACCTCTCCTAGGATGATAGGCTAGGAGAGCTGGGGGTGTTCAGCCTTGAGAAGAGAAGGCTCTGGGAAGACCTTAGATCGCCTTCTAGTACCTAAAGGGGCTACAAGAGAGCTGGAGAGGGACTTTGGATGAGAGCCTGGAGTGCCAGGACAGGGGGTAATGGCTCTAAACTAAAAGAAGGTAAGCTTAGATTAGGTATTATGAAGAAATTCTTTACTGTGGAGGGTGGTGAGACACTAAACCAGGTTGTCCAGAGGTGCAGCAGATGCCCCATCCCTGCAAGTGTTCAAGGTCAGTTTGGACAGGGCCTGAGCAACCTGGGATAGTGGAAGGTGTCCCTGTTCATGGTGAAGGAGTTGGAATGAAATGATCTTAAAGGTCCCTTCCAAACCATTGCTTTCCTTGCATCAGTGATTCTCATGGAGCTGTTACTGACCCAATTCAGCTTGCTGAACTGGGAGTAGGGGGGAAAGGACCCTCCTAGAAGTATAGTTTTCTACCAGGTTAGCAAGACAGATTTTATGCTGGGACTAGTTTCTGGAAGTGTGGTCCAGCAGAGGAGGAGTGTCAGGGGCACGGTCTCGTGGCTATAGTGTTCCTGCTAAACTAAGCAGAGGCTGTCACCAAAGCTCTTGGGCAGCAACATAGCAAGGGAACACGAGATACTGTTCTTCCTCCCCATCAAGATATTTACAAGTCTCTAGTGGTCCATCTTTCTAAATACAACTTTGCTAACCTGTTTTTCTTACTACCAGTTTGAATCTTCTTTTACTGTCTGTACTCCAGATGTCCCATGAAAGCACCCAAGCTTTCCACACTCATATGGACCCTCCAAACCCCCTTGTCAGTCTTTTTCCTTCGCAGACAGCAGCAATGTACCAATGGCACAACTCAAAGCAGACTTGCCAGCAGATGAGCTGTGTGTAATCTGCATTCTTACTTCCTGCTTTGCATGGGAATTTGCGACACACATTCAAATTCACTGTCTTCCTCCAACTGTGCTTTTGGTTTAGTAAGTTAAGATTAGGGCCAAAAAAAACAAGAGCTTTAGAAAAAAGCCTCATTTCTTGAACACTAATGTATTGGTTTAAGAAAAGCTTGTTTCTATTAACTCATCAAATTCAAACCAACATTTGACAACAAAGACCATTAAAGAAGAACCTTCCTCCATATTAGTAGTGATATTAAATTGGTCTCAAAATAGTCCCAGTGAACTTCCCTGGTGACTAACTTCTTACCAGAAAGGGAAAGAGGTTCATTATCTATGCCTGAGAGAACTGTAATTCCTCAGAATGCTTATCTAAACAAAAATACACAGGCTGATTGCAAAGAGAAACTAATTGCTGCTTTGTGTTAGTACAGAGTAAGCTCAGTAAAGGAAACATGAACAACCACTATGAACTGGTCACAAGTTCCACTGTGCCTGGCTAGTCTGAGGAGCAAAACCACAGTGTAAATACAGGCGTATTCTCTAACAAGCAGGAGGATTTGATACAGAAACCCACTAGCGAGACAATTTGTCTACTTACTGTCCCCATCGTCTTATCATGGCTTCTCACTGTACTAATCTCTTGCAGAACTGACATCCTGTTCTTCTTCAGACAGATAAAATCTCAAGAAGACATCCCACGCTTTACCCTACAGCTGAAACACTGCATACCCTTATCTCCCAACCCTGCACAACCTCATCCAAATCCTGTTGGGACCTTTGTGATGAGAACAGCTACACTCAAAGAGACTGCACGAGGAGTCTCCTCAGGGGGCCAGTGCAGGAGGGAGTGGTGGGGTGGGTGGGAAGAACCCTGTGGATTCCAGGAAGATACAGTTTCTCTGCAGTACATTGCATGGGGGAGTCAGAAAGGCAAGGATATTAGGAGGGAGGAATTGGCCATGGGGAAGACTTGCAGTTTACATCATCTGGGAAATACCCAATACATATCCCACACCGGGATGGAGAGGATAGAAAGCTCGGCTGTGTCTGCATGGAGCACACAGATAAGTTCTGTTTGATTCATCTGTAAAACTACAGCAAGTTGTTTCACTAACCTTGTGGCTTAAATCCAAATGAGAAAGAATCAAGAGCTTTACCTCAACTGCATTTTCTGTCATCAGGTCTGTACATCCAACTGAGTGTGGTCCCTTTCCTTCAGGAATCCTGCAAAACCTCTCAGTGCTGTTGCTCCACATTTCCATTGGTGCCTTCACTGGCAAACCTGGCAAAAAGCACAAAGCAAATAAAGAGACCGCCATGGTCTCTGTGACCAGATCACCCACCCTGAGACAAATCTAGTGCCTTGTAGATCGAGGAGTAGGAAATTCAAGATCGAGACAATAAATAAAGCTGCTTATGAGAATCAGAGAAATCCCGAATCACCAACCTGACCTGTTCTACTGGGGAATTCCCTTGGAGTATCCTGAATCCCAAGGATCAGACAGCACCTTGCTCTTACAGAAACGCGGGGTGAAACCTTTGGCTGGGGAGGCCGTGGTGGCACTCGGAAGGGCTGCGGTGCTACGAACCGCACAAAGAGAGGATTTTGCAGCTCCTCAAGGAAAACCGGTCTATGCATCAGGACGAGCGGGATGTCACGGAGAAATATAACGCCGCTGCCATTTTTACAGGAGGAATGACGAAGCCTGGGTTCGATCCCTGGAGGGACAAGCAAGGGCTGCCCGTGCCGGAGTGGGTGCCGGGGCTGCGTGGCCGTACCTGAGGTGACCCCTCCGAGCCGGGCTGGCCCCGGGGATGCGCAGAGCGCGGGGGCAAAAAGCCGCATCCCGGGCTGGGGAAGCAGCAGGAAGCAGCCCCCGGCTCCGGCCGCTGAGCGAGCTCTATCCGCTGCCTTCTTCGGGAAGGAGACACGGCACCACCCTCACCTCAGCAACCCCGCCGCCCGGCCGGGCTCGGCAGCCCCGGGGCGGGATTCACTCCCAGGCGATGTCAGCGGCTCCTCCCCGGAACAATCGCAGTGTGGGCGGCCGCTCCTACCCGGAAAGCTCCCTGGCAAGCGGCGTGGCGGTGCGCTGGTCCTGCAACCATGGTGCGCAAACTGAAGTACCACGAGCAGAAGCTGCTGCGGCGGCTGGACCTGGTGAACTGGGAGGCGTCGGACGGTAACCTGGCGGAGATCCGGGCGCTGCGGCGGTACCGGCTGGGCCGGCGGGAGGATTACGTGCAGTACAAGGCGCTGGCGCGCTCCGTGCGCGCCCTGGCCCGGCGGCTCCGCGACCTGGGCCCGGCCAGCGCCGCGTTCCGCGCCCGCTGCGCCGCCGCGCTGCTGGAGAAGCTGCACGGGCTGGGGCTGGTGAACAGCCGGCAGTCGCTCGCCGTCTGCGAGAGCCTCTCGGCCGCCGCCTTCTGCCGCCGGCGCCTGCCCTGCCTGCTGGTGAAGCTGCGCATGGCGCAGAACCTGCGCCACGCCGTCACCTTCGTGGAGCAGGGGCACGTCCGCGTGGGGCCCGAGGTGGTCACCGACCCCGCGCTCCTCGTCCCCCGCGCCGTCGAGGATTTCATCACCTGGGTGGACGCGTCGCGCCTGCGGCAGAAGGTGCTCGACTACAACCAGGAGCGCGACGACTTCGACCTGGCTGCATAGGGCTGCCCTGCATCCCTGCTGCGCCGCCCCGCCCCGCCCATGGACACACGGCCGGAAACCACCATTGGATATTCACCCACCCCTTCCCGGCACACCTGGAAAGGGAGCCAGAAGGGAACCCTGCGCTTCCAGTGTGGTATTGTCCTCCTCCTGGCTCCCTTTCACAGCGAATGGATCCACTCATCCATGCAGAAAAACTTCTACATCCACTGCTTCAAGAATATGTCCAGTTGTCATCCCTGGCATCCCCAGCACCATCATCATTCCAGTGTCTCAGCTCCACTGTCACTGCCAGCATGCCCAGCTCCATCATTCTTACAGCCCAGTTCCATCCTCCTTACATCCCATAAAGCAAAAATGACTTGGAAAAGTCTCTGCCACATCTCAGGAGAGGTTGTGGTCAGGGTGAAGTGCTTGGCAGATAATATTAGCTGCTGGGAGGGGTTTTAAGCCAAGGCCAAGTGGCTGTTTTAAGACTAAGTTTGGCATCTTAGGTGCTGTTCTTCTGAGAGGTTGCCCTGTTGGTTCCTCCTTCAGCTGATGGATACACAGGAGCTGCTGGATGGATACACAGGTTGCTGCTTCTGGAAGGGTTTCCCTGCGATACCAAGGAACGTGTGTATGGAGAAGGGTGGGGATTGCTGAGGGTCAGCAGTAAATAAGGAGGACAAATACTGCATTTCTGGAACTGTTAAAGTTTTAGCCAGAAATGGAATTGAAAAAAGCCCAACTTTATTTTCATGTGAAGACATAAAGGGAAGTTTGATGCGCTGAGTTCAGTATCTTTGCTGTGCGGGTCTCCAGCTGACAATTAATCATCCTTTACAGAGCAGGATCTAACTGGGGAGGCACTGGAGCAAAAGCTGACCTAACCATATCTGCAGATGTGGGGGGAACTTTGGCATTTAGCACATTAGCCAGACAAAAATGGTTACCCAAGGAGAACATTAAGTCTTTCTGAGGCTGTTGGGAACTTTGTTCCCCTTTGATAAAAAAAGCAGAAAAACAAAAATAAAGCTGCTTTTTTTTAAGTTGGTGTAGAAATGTGTGGACTGTTTTATGATACAGCTTCTCCAAGAGTTTGTTCTGATTTTTAATTATTCTAGTAAGCCCTGTTTGTCATTTTGTAGAACTTTACTGTCTTTTATGTAACTTACATAACCTTTTCTTTTTTTGATAGCTGCAAGGCTATTACTGAATTCTAAAGTGGTTTTTTTGTTAGAAATGCTTTCTTTCTGTTACCTAGGGCTATGAAAGGATTTGGCAGTATGTTTAGGAGCAAAGCTGTGACTGTCCATCCCAAGTCCAAAGGGCTGGAGTTCAGCTGCAACTGAAGCTCTGGGTCTGGATGCTTTAATGTGGGTTTTTTGAACAGGAAAGGTGTTCAAGTGAGGGGTGTTGTTGAGGTTTCAGAAACTGACATCAGATATTATGGCTGTTCTTTAAAAGGCAAACTAAATGTCAAAATTTGCACCCATCTCATAAGCCAGCTGTAATAAGCAGAACATTAATTTTTAAAGCAGTAATAGATACTAAGAAAAGGACACAAACTGCACCTTGAAATTTGTACAAAACACAAATTGAAAAGATATTTCGCACCTGAAGCCTGACTGTTAAACACCTTCCCAGCTTTCCTCTAGAAAAATGCCATTATTTCTTGGGAAATTCAGAAGGTGCCCAATTCAAGTACAAGTTAAAAATGGTGCTTTTGCTCTTCTTTACTCTCTTGGGGGAATTTGAATAATAACACATTGACTGTGCAGGACATTTTACTACTCAGATGCTAAACTGCTGCTCTGCCCTGTGTGTCCAGCCCTCAAAGGAACAGCAGAAAAGGAAATACCACAGTTCCAGCCTGTCAGCCTCTGTAGTTCACATCATCAGCCCATTATTTTTGTATTAAACCAACTTTTTGTCATTCATCTGTGCACCTCCAGCATCAGCAGCAGAAGAGAAATGACCCAGCCCCCTGTAGGCTGTTAAGTTATGCATTGAGAATTGATTTCCCTATAGATCCTGTGGGCTAACAGCAATCCATCACCCTCAGTCTCCTCCTGTCGTACTGGAAACCAAATTCTTATGTTTCTATGTGAGTTTATATGTCTGTATGTGTTTAAAGTCTGGAATTTAAGAGCTGGGCTGGTTGTACAGTGGCTGAGGCTTGAGATGGGTGTCCTGCTCCTCAATTTTTGACAGATGGAGTCCTCATATGCCACAGACAAGAACTGGGTCCCCTTCAGGTGTGATAAATGTAAAATGGAAGTTCCAGCAGCATATCCACATTCCTGCTGGTGAGGAAATGATGGCTTCCTTGTGGCTCATGGTAGGTTTGCCTTCAGTTTGTGGGTTTGAATTTGTTTGCCAGAGCTGATGTGCTGTGGCTGCTGCTGGGTGGTTCCTGCAGTGGTTCCGGAGCCAGGGATTCAAAGGGCACAGGAAGCAGCTCTGACAGCCTTTCCCAACACTTGGATAAACACAGAGGCTTTTTTTAAATTCCAAGGCTGGATCCAATGTCAGTATAAATCAGCACCAGTTTCCATGGGTCTGTGTGAACTGGCATGAGGAGACAATCCGGCATGGTGCTTTTTTGGGACAGATCCTGCAAAGTGACCCCTCCAGCACTCCAGGGATTTGCAGTGGGAGACCTTATACACATGAGAGCAGCAGGATGGAGTTCTGGGTGTCACTGTGCCTCTTCCCAGCACCTTCTGAAGTGGGCTTGCTTCCTGAGGGGGCCAACCATATGTGAACCTTGTGGGAAGTCACTGGTACAGGAGGACAGAGGACTGAGGTGCTGGTGTTGGAGCAAGTTCCTGTACCTGACAAAACCTAACCAGTGTCACCTCCATGAGTGTCCATCCCAGCAGCTGGGGACTGCAGAGGTGCCAGCTCCTCCAGCAAGGGGCTGCAAGGTGGGTCTGGGAAATGTGAAAGCCATTGGCCAATGGTGAGCAGTTCCCAGGCAGGAGCTCTCACTTGGACAGTTGGCAGCAGGAAGGGAGGTTTTACTAGGGCCTAAGGTTTTAGATGTGGGATTTTTTTTTTTGCTTTGTCTTTGGTTTTTTTTTCTCCTGACCTTGTTTTTTTCTCTATTTGAAGGCTGCCAAAGCAGGGGAGCTAAGCCTGAGGAATGTGAGGGAGCTGAGGGAAAGAGCCCTTTACACTGACGCCTTTTGTGTTGCAGAGTGCTAAAGGCTGAGGCTGTCACTGAAATGCTAATGTGTGTTTTTTCACTGATCTGAGCCACTTATTTTCCCAGTAAACAAGCATGCTGCATGTTCTAAATGGTGCTTCCATCCAACATCTTGGTTGTTGACCTCAGTGATTCAGTGACAGACAGCACATCACCATGAGCACAGAGGCTGGAGAAGGTTGGTGCATCCTCCTTCTCAAGATGGGAAATGGAGACTGAGAGAAGCAGAGGTGGAGCTGGGCAATTCCCAAGTTTGCAGGTGATACTCCTGATTGTGGGTTAGGCCAGGGCCTCACAGCCTTGTCTCAGGGCACCTTCCCATGCCCATCTCATCTCCACTGAGATGCTCCACCACAGTTGGAGGTGTCACTGTCCTCTTCTTGACCTCTGATTAATGTTTTAAGTACATTCCCTGCCTAATTTGGCACGGGAGATTGAACCAAAGAGCCATTTCTCATCACCAGGGCATGGAATTACTTTAGTTCCTGCCCCAGATACCAAAACATTTCAACATTCATAGATTCTGGGGGGAAAAAGCACATGTAAGCACTGTGACAGCATTCACCTGAGAGCCCCAGCTCTCGTCCCTGCTTTTAAATACCCCGCTTTAAGCACTGAAGAAACATGTTACTCTTTGCTTTCTAGTTTGGGCCTGCAGCCTGACTTGGGTGGTGGGAAACCTTTCTGCTGCATGGCTGGAACATGGGAATGTCAAGTGGAAGCAGCAGGATGTGGCTCTGCAGGCAGCAGGAGGCACTTAGGTTCAGTCTTTCCATAAACTGTGGAGTTTCTGGATCCAAGAGCCAAATTCAAGTTGATGTCTCAGATCAGAAACATCCCCTCCCAATTCTCTGGAAGTATGACTCAATCCTCTACAGAACAGTCCCTTTCTCCCTCGTATCAGCTGATTTTGAAGAGATAAAGTGTTTCACTCCCAGCAGGCAGAGAAGGGGTAGGCCATCTACTAATAACATGGAAGATGGAGATTGGAGTATCTCCCATTTCCTGAGCTGCCCATTAGAGGATCCTGTGTGACCCCAGCAGTAAGTCACAACACCTTCTTGGCTGCTGTAACCATGTCAGTGGGGATGGTAAATGCAAGCCCAGGCAGCACCACCACCCCCGGTTCCTCACCCGGTGGAGCCACCGCCTACTGCTCCTGGAGAGGCTCGGATGGTTTGTCACAGGGTAAAGTACAGGCAGGCACTTCTGGCGGGTCCACCTGGCTGCCCTTGCAGTCCACCTCACCCCTGTATATGAGCCCATCGGGCTTAAATCACACCAGGAAAAGCACATCCCAAAACCATCCCTCTCCCCACCAGCAGCTGTAGGTGCCTGGTCCCGTGCAGGTTTCAGGATGCTGGGTATGGGGAGATGAATGCTGTGCAGGCAGAGCACCCAAAACCTCCTGCTCTGTGTATCTCTCAGCCTCCCAGAGGTATTTTGGTGGGCAGGAACACCAGAGGTCACCTGGTCCAAGCCCCTGCTCAAAGCAGGACACATACGGGGCTGCCTCGGGGCTGCACGTCTCGGTGCTGGACTTCTAAAGCAGAGTTTAACCACTCAAGCTGTGAATTATTTTTTCCCCTTCCATCTAGTTGCATTTCCCCTGCTGCAGCCTGGCACTGCTGTCAGGACCAGTGGGTTACTTTTCCCCACTGGAAAATCTCCCGTACACGGAGCTGCAAAGGGGCATGTCCATCCTTCCCCCCTCAACTTATCCGGAGCGAATCCCACCGCTCCGCAGGGACGCACGGGGAGTTGGGGCCAGATAAGGCGCTGGATGGGAGCAAGCGGAGCAGCGCGATCCCTCGAGGATTGGGAAGAAGCGTCTGCAAGACCAGGCTGAAGCCGCAGCGGGAGCATTGACAACCTGTGTGAGGGTCTGCGCAGAGACGACTCAGCTCCTTAAAATCCCCCTCACGCGACCGTCGCTTCTCCCCAGACCCTTTTTTTTGCCCTTGAGCAGTGCCCGGTGCTTCACGTACCTGCTGTGCGGTGTCCTGGTCGCGCTGTGCCCCCTTCCCGCGGGCCGGAGGAGTGGGATGGCCACGCACCGCCCTCGGGAACGCGGGGAGCGGCCGCGCTTCCCAGGGCACGACGTGTGTCTCGCAGGCACAGCCACTGCCCGGCTCTCCCCGAAGGGGAGGGACCAAACTTTGCCTTGGTTTTCAGCTGAGACAACGTTCCCGGGAGAAGTTTCCTCTGGGCCTGGAAAACAAGTTTCTGGCACGGAGCCATCCCCAGCAAAGACTGCGCGTCCCAGCGGACCCCGCGGCCGCCAATGCCGGGCTGTGCCTCCGTGTGGCAGAGACGGGATCATACAGAATTCTGGCTTTCCCGGCGGTGCTGCCGAGCGCGGCGGCGTGGGGCTGGGTCAAGAACCAGGAACCCCACGAGAAAGTTCCCCCGGATGGGTTGCAACATCCCGTGGAGGAGCTGTGGCTGTGCGAGGAGGGGGACTCCCTGCGCCGGGTCGCTGCGCTTTGGCTCAGTGTTGCCCCGTTAAAAGTCCAAATCTTTTTCTCTGGCCTTATGAGGAAGGGGTAACCACACTCAAGGGAAGCGTATCCCATTTTGGGAACAACTTCTGGAGTGATTTAAACCAGGTTGAGCACAGGTCCCTCTGGCGGGGCAGATCTACACTCACCCCTTTTGCACTGCCCTGGTGTTTGCCCCTTTGGTAACGGTGAGTTCAGGGAATTAACCCTAAAACCAGCACCAATACTAAAAGTTTAATTTATGAGAGATCAACAGCTATGAAACGGCCATATGAGCTTCAGGTTAGCAAAGGGAAGCAGCAGGGGAGAAGGGGAGGTAAAATTTGGCTTGGCCTAAATCAGTTATGAAGCTATTCCAGAGACTGTCCCCTTGGAGAATTGGTGAGCTCCCGGAGATGGATCAGTGGCTTCGGAGATGGATCAGTGGCTTCTCTTCCTCTCCCTCTGCGTGTCTGTGTGTGGGTGTGATCTGAAGCTGACAAAGAATATGAAAGTTGTATGAAAAGGTCCAAGCAGGTTTTTTTTCCTTTACTTTTGTCCAGCCCTCATTTCAGTGATGGGCTGGATGCAGTAAAGTGTGACATTTTCAGAATAGGTTTAATGCTGTCGAAATGCCTTGAAAGATAAATCAGAACATCTCCGCTTAATCTAAAGGAACAGGTTCTTCAAGGTTAGCAGAAGGCAATGAGGAGGAGGAGGCAATGCCCAGCTAGTTGAAGTAACAGAGACATGTCAAAGCCAATACTTCTGTGACCCACTAGGAGTCCAAAATTTATTTCATTTTTTTAATATATTCAGATAGTCCCAGACATGCCAGAATCAAACTCAGTAGAAGACAAGTATGGGTCTTTCTTTTGGATCATATCTACACAGTCCAACCACATAAGTCTGAAGCAGGCTGTGAATCCCTCTGAGCTTTGTATCTCATCTTTTTCTTACAAGACAGAGTAGAGATGATTTCATGTCCTTCCAGGATGGGTTTGGGATGTGATTGGGATGTTTATGGGAGCTGGGAGAAGGGAAATGGCCCCATCCACCTCTGGCTCCAGATGTAGCCCTTAGGATTGCAAATCTTCCCTCACAATCAGCATCTGCAAGCTCTGATGTTGGCCCTTTCCAACATGCTGAACTTCAAAATCATACTCTTTTCAAAGCTGTGAAGATTATGAAGTGAATGCAATGCAGAGGCTGGAGCAAATCCTAAAATTCTTCTGGTTTCTCAGGGTGATGGGACTAATTAGCTGAAGACCAGCTATTGGTATGGAAATATAAAAGTTTTCTCCCCATTGGTGTGACCAGACTGGAGAAAATATTGCAGTTTCCATTCTCATGATGATGGAATAGCCTAGTGATCCTTGAAATCTGCTTAAATTCTCTGCTAACAAAGCAGCTGGGAAATACCCGCTAGCACAGGTATAATTATTGAACTCTAAAGCCTTGCAGGGGCTGGAGATCTGCTTGATGGGGGTCTGTTGTATGGGGCTGTGGAGGAGAATTTTAAGCAATGTGCCATAGCTGTTATTTCCTAGAATTATAGAATGGCCTGGGCTGGAAGGGAACTTAAAATGATTCACCCCCCCTGCCATGAGCAGGAACACCTTCCACTAGACCAGGTTGCTCCAAGCCTCATCCAACCTGGCCTTGAACACTTCCAGGGATGGGGCAGCCACAGCTCCTCTGAGCAACCTGTGCCAGGGCCTCACCACCTCCACAGGCAAGAATTTCTTCTGAATGTCTAATCTAAACCTCTCCTCCTTTAGTTTTAGATGATTCCTCCTTTCCCTATCACTATCTCCCCATCCCTTTTTTTTTATGAGTTTCATTATTATTATTATCCCTTATTATTATTTGCAGCAAAGAACATCAGAGGATACTTGCACAGACATTTCTGTCATTGCAATAAAATGCTACCAGTAACAGATCTGCAGCACTGGCAAGGGAGGAGCCAGTTTCCATAGTTAGTGAGCACAACAGAACCGTGGCAAATG
The DNA here is from genome assembly GCF_047495875.1 of Pithys albifrons albifrons. NCBI lineage: Eukaryota > Metazoa > Chordata > Aves > Passeriformes > Thamnophilidae > Pithys > Pithys albifrons. Next base: position 3,325,178 of record NC_092459.1, read on the forward strand.
TTCACTGTGAGCTGGATTTTAGCAGCAACTTCCTTCAGAAGGGTTTTAGCTACAAGTTCTTTATGTGAGTCCTTTATAAAAAGGTCTGCACTTTGCTCCAGGTTTCCACAACTACAGACCAAATGTCACCATCAGTCTGTGACCACAGGTTTGAAAATAAATTATTTCCCCTCCTCTCATTCCTTTCCCCTGATTTTTGGATAAATCCTGGTTTCTCAAAGTTTCCATCTGATTTTTAATCCAGGTGCTGCTTGATCTATTAAAACTGTTCTGAGAGGAGCTGATACATCAGAGTACACCCACCAAACGCCCATCACTCTGTTACCAGGCACCTTTCTGAAGGGTGCAGCATGACAGAGCTCCACGAAGCCGTGGCTTTGGGGGACTATGACCTGGTGGAAAAGATTTTGAAGACGGGACACTGCGACCCAAACCACAAGGATGTTGACTGGCATGACAGGACCCCACTGCACTGGGCTGCTGCCAAAGGTAAGGGCACCCTGGCTCTGTTTCCTCTGCTAACTGGCATCATAAAAGATAGTGCTGATTGTAATTAAATCTATGCTGGCAGTAATCACAGCTTCTATTTGATAGTTTTGTCCTTAATGAGCCAAAAAAAGATATAAAAATACCAACTTAAATGGGAACTTTGCTTATAAAATAATTCATGTGTTTGCCATCAAAGTGATTTTTAGCTTTTTTTCTTCCATCACATGAAAATTTGCACTTTACATAGTCTGTACATAGAGCATGGCTGCTTGTCCCCTACTTTAGTTTTCTATCTCTTTACAGCCCAAAACAAGAGATGATGCAACAACATATAATGTATAATTGTTCAGAGTGTAAAATGGCAGACTGGACCTCTACTCCTGCATGCTGTGGTGTTTGTTCCATGTTGGGATCTCATGTCATGGCATCTGTCTTTACTCAGAAATTAAGTGTATAATTTGCTGTTTTCAACTTGAGACCATGTGTTTCTTTGGCCTTGATGGATTATTATGCAACTAGGGATCAGCAAAGGGAACTGAGCTACTTAAGAAAATGATGAGAGACTGACATGGCCTAAATGCCATTGGAAATGATTTAACTCAGTCAAGGCAGTGTGAAGTGGGGTAGAATTAACTTTTTTGCTTCTTTAAGAAATTCCGCATCTTAGAAAAATGTGAAGGTGAATGAAAACAAGTAGTTTCTCTACCTCCTGTCCAACAGACTTTTAAGTAAAGCTGTTCACAGGTTTTCCTATTCTTAATGTTTAAATATTATATTGCATTGAACTAAAAAACAAAATGAAGGTAAGAATTAGACAATTGGTCCATGACTAATTGAGATGTGCTGCTCAGAAATTAGAAAGCGTTTTGACCTAATTTTTGTTTCTGTGAGTGACCCTTCCCCCCCAAAAACAGGACTCTGAGCACTTTAGTGTAGGGTAAGATAAAAAGTAAAGGTCCTTTAATATCACAGGGCCTACAGCCCACAGGAATACAGGATGACATGCATGTGCCCCAGTTCTTGTTTCCATGGCTTTATAATAAGATCCCTCCAATCATTGCTTTACACATTTCTCAGTCCAGCCCCAGTCCCACCCCTGGTCCAACCCCTGGAATTGGGTCTGGGGTCGTCAAGACCCTCTGTCTTCATCAGCTCTTCTTCCTCGGGCACACAGAGGTCTCTTGGAGCTCATCCAGTTCTGGCTTTTGGGTCACTCTGACCTGTGTTTATGTTTCATTCTGTGGGCCTTCTGATATCCTTCAGCTCTACCTTGGAAAGGAGTCTAAACAAGATTAATTAACTAAAGGATATTGAGCTCCCTGTTCTGGGACAGGGGTAGTGATAGAAAGGCATTAAACTTAAACTGTTAGAAATATTAACCCTCTAAAGATCCACAACTACTGTGTTCCTAAAATCTACAAAATGGGAAAATCAGAACAAAAACCCTTTCGGCATCAGTGGTAAAATTTTTGTGGAAGCAGTTTTTTGGGAAAAACTAACCAGCATTTCCTACTGAATATCATTTATATGATAAAACAAGTGGTCACGTTGTGGGTAAAATCCATGACTGAGGGAATTATGATCAGCTGTGTGGGGCTGAAGGTATAAATTCTAACTCAGTTGCATCTTCTCTCCTTATTTTGCTGCCCACTGCAAGGGCGGTCGGATCTGGTGAAGCTCCTCGTGGATCACGGTGCACGGCTTTGCCTGCGGAGCAACGTGGGCTGGACTGCGGCTCACTTTGCCGCCGAGTCGGGGAGGCTGAGGGTGCTCCGCACCCTCCATTCCCTGCATGCTGCCATGGATGCAGCCGACCTCTTCGGCGACACTCCCAAGAGGCTTGCGGACATCTACGGTCACCAGGACTGCTCCAAGTTCTTGGAACAGTGAGTAGTGAGGGCAGGTGCCAGTGTGGCAGCTAACGGGGCTCCAGCAATGAAAATCAAACAAACTGCTCTGTAGAGGAACAGAACAAACAACGTGTTACTTATCTGTCCACCTAAAGCCTACTGAAGCCATAAGGCACAACCAGTACTAGATAAGCAAACATGAGTCTGTTACAGGGAAGTCACTGAGAAGAAATTCTTTTGTTCCACTGCCTCCTGTGGTTTGCCTTGGTATGTTTTCAAAAGCATTGCCACTTCATGACATCATTGTTTTTGTAAGGATATTACAGGGTGATTATTAAGCAACAGAAATGAAAGCAATAGCTGACAAAGATTAACCCCTTAGTGTGGCAAATACTGAATACATGTCTTGAATTGTTTAAGAACAGCCCTTCAGCAGCAGTTTGTGTATATATATGTATATCACCTGGCTTTTCTTATAGTAAAGAGCCATCATGTTTTTTACATAATTATTGAAAATTAGACCATTTGATCTGTTAATACAATGGCCACATATTACTTCCAGATTTTGGGAGACTGTTGTCCTAGCTGTTTACAGTTAACACTGTGGCACCACATGCTGTGAGAAATATGCTGTTAGAGGATTCCCAATTACCATTCCTGTTTTTCAGCCACTGGTTTGACTCACAGTGTTATGGGCTCACCCAGGTGGGCCTAGATTTGGGCTCTGAAGTCTGGACTAGGCTGAAGCTGTCAGCTGACTTGAGCTGGGCTGGGCTAACAGCTGACCTCTTCTAGCCAGTAATTTTGTATTCCATACCACATTATGACATCATCTCCAGGGAAGTAGGAACCAGTGTGGGAGTGGTTAAGGCAGTCGCTTCTCAGCCCTCCTCTTGGGGGGACACACGATGCTGTCCCGGGGGGGATGGAGAGGACCAGGCCCACCACTGGCTCACAGGGTACCTCAGGAAAGTAAAATGTGTTGTTCTGGGTCTCTCCTTTCTGCTTGAGTTTGTCTCCCTGGGGAATAAGTCTTTTCTTAAGTAATGTGTAGTTAAGACAGTAGAATTTGTGTGATCGTTAAGAAGTGGGAAATTTGTTGTTGCAGACTTGTGTGAGTGAATATTTGTACTCTCTTCTAATTGTCTCTTCCTTTCTGCAAAAATATATGTAGTTTTAGCATAAACATGAAGTATTTTTTTTCTTTCCTCTCTCTTTTCCTCCTTTTCCCTGGTGTTAGGAGGGAGGCTTTTCTCTCTGTGCTTGGGGGGGTTGGCAGTTGCTTATCTCAAACCAAGACACACAGATAGTTTCATCCTTGCAGAGCTGTTTCTCTGCATCATGATGCTGTACTTCACAGCTGTGTCCCATACCTGTATCTCTCTAAAGCAGTGGGAGGGACACACCACCAGAGGCCAACCAGCTTGTTCAGTGCAAACCACAGTCCCACCCACTAACTGGTATATAAATGCACTGCCCATGAAACCTGCAAATGCCAGACCCCGGAAGCCTGAGAGCTCCCTAAATCTTTTTCTCCCTTGAGTTTTTATGTGACTTTACAGACCCACCATGGTCCTTCACTGTCATGTTTTTTACCACTGCCACAGTCTCAAGACTGCTTTGGCACCATATATATCCTAGAATTTTTTTATAGACACGTATCCAACTCAAAGTCTCCAGCTTGCCAGTGCAGCACAAGAGCTGCCAAGGTCAGAATCAGGCATGGTGAGTGGGCAAATGTCTGAGAAGGCCACAGTCTACCAATTGCTACTTTTCATTAATCCTCATAAACGTTTTCGTAGGTACTGCTGTCCTTTAACTGTGGTTCTGCAGCTTGTTTCCTACTGAAATGCTCCATGCCCACCTTTTATCTTCACACAGCATCAGTATCCTTCTACAGGAAAAGTGTCTTGGGTTGAGCTGGCTGTGCTGGTTTAAAGGCAAACCAGCAGGGGAGATGAACTCACCATGGAGAGATTATAAGTCAGAGCTAAAATTTAGTAATAATATTACAATAACAACACTGACACAAAAGGAAAATTGCTTTCAACTCACAAAACCCAGCAGTATAACCCAGTGTCCTGGGGCACAAACCCAAGGGGGTTTGTTTGCCCTTGTGCTGAGACCCCTGTGGCTCCCCCAAGTCCAGAGCAAAAGGAAAAGAAAAACCTGTTGGTGCAGGCGAGGGCTGTGGTCTGGGCGAGAGCGGTGATCTCCTCCTGTCGTGGTCCTGCTGCTCCTCTGGATCCAACAAGAAGTTATCAGACTTCTTACCCACCACTTATGTACCCTCAGGGAGCACCCAGTCCCTCCCCCTGGGCGGGGACTCACACAATGGGTGATTAACTCTGGGAGCCAGGGGGTATTGAACTGTTGATGGCCCATTGGCAGCTCCGCCCCTCAGGCTGGGTGTGAAGGTGATAATGGCTCCCTGGGCAGCTGCTGCTAATGGTCCATTGTCCTTGGGGAATGAATAGAGGGGGTAGAATACACAGCTTTGATCACTCCACACACAGTGTTAGGTGGTCCCTCCTGCTGAACTAGGACACTGGCTAAATGCCAACTGTCCAGTACAGAGTGAAAAGGGTTCCTCCTCCCCTCAACCAGCTAAGGGAAAAAGAAGAGGGAGAGGAAAAAAACTCCTCAAACCAGGTTTATGCTGAAACAAACTATATGTATTTATACAGAAATTAGAAAATTAAGAGAAAACTACAATATAACACACACTTACACAAGTTATGTATAACAAGAAATAACTTCCCACTCCTCAGTTAATATAACCCATTTTAACTGCAAATCATTCTAGAGAAGTCATTTTTTTCAGAGACAGACTTAAGCAGAGAGAAAAGCTAAGAACAAACATTTTACTTCCCTCAGATAACATGATGTAAGCTGGTGCTCTGGGCTTGGGCCTCCCCATCCCTCCTGGGACGGCAGAGTGTCTTGCTGGGACCACAGCTGTGAAGCAACTAACTAAGCCACTCCCACACACTGGATTTTACACCCTTTGAGATGATGTAGTATGGTATGGAATACAATATTATTGGCTGGAAGAAGTCAGCTGTGAGCTAGCCCAGCCCAGCTTAAATCAGCTGACAATCCCAGGCCTAGCTGAACTTTAAAACCTAAATTTAGGCCCACCTGGCCAAACTCGTAACAAAAAGGCACCCAAACTGTGCTAAATCTTCCTGTACAAAACCCAAAAAGCTTTCTAGGGGAGCCACATGTTCCAGTGGCTAAGCTCTGGCTGTTGTGGAAGCTGCTGGAGCCTTTGCATTTTACCAGCCTACCCAACACAGAATCAGAGAATCATAAAATGGTTGGGAGGAACAATAAAGCTCCTTTCATTCCAACCCACTGCCACAGGCAAAGACACCTTCCACTAGACCAGGTAGCTCCAAGCCCCATCCAACCTGGCCTTGAACACTGCCAGGAATGGGACATGCAGAACACCTTGGAGATAAAGCCTTGCTGATTTTGGAGCTGACATGCTGCAAACCCTCACTATTCACCACCTTCCATCCACACAAAAGTACCAGCTCTTCTTATTCTCAGATCTTCAGTTTAAAGACATTTGAATAACCAGCAGCTGACACCTAAGCTTTGCTAATTAGGTTCTTTCTACTTAGACCCTGGCTTGGTAGTAAAGCTCAAGTTTGCCACACGTTTGAGAATGGGCCACTGTGTTCCAGTGGGATTTCTCTGTGTACTGTTCTCAGCTCTTGGCATGCTTGGTTCTATAGCAGCACAGGTAAATATTGTCTAACCCAGAGAGTGAAAGTCTACAGGCTTCTCTCCCTCGATGGATCATTTATAGCCATTACTTATCTTTCAATGCTGTCCTTCACTTGGCTGCACTCTAAAGCCATGGCAGTGTGGTGACAGCAAGGGTAGGGGAATTGCCTGGATGATGCCAACGGGTGGTGCCCGTGGCAGGCAGAGGTGCCTGGGAGAATGATTGACAGGCTGATTGACAGGATGATTGACATCCTCATCTGAAACACCTTAGCAACAGCCTAAGGTGGCTCAGGTAGCAGATGAAGGGTTTTCTGAGCTGAAAAACTCATTTAAGGTGGAAATCTTGTCTTTCAGAGTCATGTGCTGGCCTGACTCACCCCACAGCTGAATGGCTCAGCTAGGAGCATGGCTGAGGGAACGTAGTAACTGGGAAGATGCTTTGAATGCCCATGCCCAGGACATTTTATAAGGCACACAAAGCCTGTGCAATCACCTCACATCCATAACACAGCCTGTGGGCAGTCAAGAGTTTATCACTGTGGCTCAGGAATACCTTTTTTAAATCCAGCCACTATAAATTATAACTGCAGTAGATGCCTTCACCCTCATGCAATGCCTTTACCTCCTCACTCAGCAAATCTGGAGCTGGAATGGCTGGCATTTCTAGTATAATTTTGATTACCTTCTGCTCCTTCAGATGTGAAGAAGATCTCAGAGGTGGTCAGGCAGTGTCAGCAGCTCTGATGGGAGCTGGGCAGTACTGGTGTGTGCTGCAGACAGAGAATTAACTGGGTGCCTGCACATAATGCTGCACAGCACAGAAAAGGCCTGCACTCCACTCACAGTGTCTGTGGTATATAAATATGAGGAATATTTTGTTGCAGAGCATCCCCTTCAGTTCTGGATATTTGCCTATCATGCAAAAAAAGAGAAAAAGCAGTTTATACATTTTTAAATCTGAGGGTCTGTGTCAAATGAAGGGCTAATGTGCATATCTAAATAGTGCTGTGAGCATCCAAGTCCTTCCTAAATCCCCCTCTAGCACTCCCATGACCCTTGAATGCTGTGTCTGTCCCCAGGTGTTGCCAGCTGTATAAACTACCTGCCTGCTTGGGCTGGGCCACTGCTCTATGCTGAAAACTGTTTGCATCCACATGGAAATACTACATGTATTGACATGTAAATATTATTAACATGCAAATATTGAGAATTTTCTGCTACCATGTGCCCATACCACTCACTGAGGTTTGCATGGACATGTAAAGGTTAGGAAACAGCCTTCAAAACAGCTGTGTCTGAATAACAAACACATATTTTGCATCAGATTTGTTTTGCATGAGAGGGCCTTTACCTTGATTGCTGTGAGAGCTGCCAAGGATGGTGCTGAGCTGGTACAGACACCATGGCCTGTGCCTGCCACAAGTGTATCTGCAAAGTACCAACTGTTGAACCTGCACCAAAGGCTCCTGCTATCTGTGCCCAGAGCGTATATATATACTCATGTGTGTGTGTATGTGTATAAATATATTTAAAAGTCTACAGAAAGAGGTTTCTTTCCCTCAGTAGCAGATGCTGAAGAGAAGAGGATAGTTCACTTGAAAGGGACCTGCCACAATCATTTGGTCCTTTGGCCTGACCACTTCTGTGCTGACCAAAAGTTAAAGCATGATATTAAGGGAGTTTTCCAAATGCCTCTTAAACACCAGCAGGCTTGGGGCACTGACAACCTCTGTCAAACACTGGGTCTGTGGAGACCTTAGAGCACCTTTCAGTACCTGAAGAGAGCCTACAAGAGAGTGGAGAGGGACTTTGGGCAAGGGCATGAGTGAGATGACAAATGGGAATGGCCTAGGTTAGTAAGGTTAGATTAGACATTAGGAAAGAATTCTTCACTCTGAGGGTGCTGAGGCACTGGAACAGGTTGCCCAGAGAAGCTGTGGCTGCCCTATCCCTGAAAGTGTTCAAGGCCAGGTTGGATGGGGCTTTGGGCAGCCTGGTTAAGTGGAAGCTGTCCCTGCCCATTGCAGGGGGTTGGAATGAGATGGTCTTTAAGGTCCCTTCCAACCCAAAGCATTCTGTTATTGCACTGATATGACAGAGCTGCCCTATGACAGAAAAAAGGATTTTTCCTGATACTGATATTATTTCTGACAGAACTGCAGAAATCCTGAGTGCCTACAAAATCAGAGCTCTGCAGTAGGAGGAAAGGGTTTGCCTTCTCTTGGACAAGACTTACACCTGGAGTTTCCACGTCCAGATCCTGGCAGTGGTGGGGCCCGGGGGGGGAACTCTGAGAGCAGAGGTTGGTGGTGCATCATTTTGGGCACATGGCAGGGTTTCCTCAAGTGTTGCTGGCAGCAGAGTTTTCACCAGACTGAGACACAATCCCTAGCCCTGTGGATGGGCCCTCATGAATGGAGGTGTGACTGTGCTATGCTCACTTTTGTTTTCTCTCCCAGAGCAGAGGTGGAGAGCAGAGACTACCACAGGACAGCTGCAATGAAAGGAATCTCCTTAGACCAGAGAGATGAAGACTGGGAACTCAAGAAAGAAGAGCTTGAGAGAAATCCACCATGCTTTTGGGAGAGCTGCACAACCTCTGGTCAAAAGAAAAATGGGGAAAAAAAGGGGAAGCAGTAGTCTGCCTGTCTGTTTTGTGCCTCTGAGCACTTGCAATGCAGAGCAAAGGCACTGGCAGATCTCAGGTGGATCTGCAGGGTGATGTACAGGTGAATGGTGGAAGCAGATGGGCTGAAAGGATGAATCCTTGAGATACACTGAAAACAATGTCCTTAACAGGGGAGAGGTAGAAGTGCTTCTGTCTTTCTGTGTGTTTCCATGTATCAGATCTCAAATGTCAAAAAACTGCAGCATATGTTTAAATATACCAATACTATAAATCATTGAAATGTTTAAAGTTATTGAGATGACCAGTAGTTACCCATATTGTGAGGGAGGGAAATAGTTTTGCTTCTACCTGAATCACAAAAGCATCTGGGACTGTGGTTCTGTTTGCTCTGCTGATGTCTATGGCCTTTACTTGTTTGTTTCTGGTCCTTCATCAGCCGGGAGGTTCTACACGTGCCTGTAGCTTCTCTCTTTTCTTGACAGTGGTGTGTAATTGTTTCTACTGGCTGAAGCTGAGACATTGATTTTGAGCTTTCGTCAGACACAGGGGTCTAACAGCCTGAATCTCCCATTCCTGTCCCAGCAAAAGAGAAAATGGGCTCCTCCTTGCTGCTTTTAGAGAGCTGTGCCTTTCAAGAGTGTTGGGGCACTGCCTTATTTTCAGCAGTGCTCCCAGCTATTTTTATATCTCTGCACTTAGGAATGCTGTGAAACTGGTCCTGAGCCTTTGATCATCAACACTTTCCATGGCAAAAGCATTTTTAAATGTTTCATTCATCAGTCATTAAAACTTTGAATGTGACCCAAAGCAGTTTTCCACAGAGTGCCAGCACTGGGCAGCCCCTGCCACTGACCTCTGACATCTCCTGTGTGTCAGCTTCCCTGGGCTGGGCACATCACTGCATCTCTCCATGTGGGCTGTGCTGGGGGATAACATGTCCCCTGCAGGTCCAGCTGAGTGTGGCTGGTGCACTGGGCAGTGGTGCTGTGCTGGGTGTCATGTTCTCAAGGCTTCCATGGAGCTGGCAGAAGGTATCTGCAGTGTGGTTTGCTGGGGCTGCCTTGTTCAGTGTGGTGACATCTGCCAGATGCTGGTTTTGCTTGCTGAGCCTTGTGGCATGTGAGGTTGTGAGGGGTGATGTTGCATGGGATGTGGGGAATAAGATGGATCTTCCAGGGCGTTTTTGCAAAATCAGTTTGAACTGTCATTTCAAAGGTTGAAGTGCATGAGCACCAGCAGGGAGAGAAGGGAGGTGTGTTAGTGCCTGTTGGGGTTGATTGGGTTGACAGTGGGTCTGCTGACCCCCTGACTCCTGAAGTAATTAATCTTGAGCATTTTAAAGTGTACCCTTGAAACAGAGAAAGACATGCAGATAAAGTAACAGATAAGTAAGTTAGAAGATGTATGCACAGTAGAACAGGATGTGTAGCACTGGTAGTATATGCAGACTTTGTAGCCTTCTGATATGTTTTTATCTATGCTTGAGAGGCCTGAATAAACAATGGTGAATAGGCCTAATGTTGTATTAAAGATATAAGAGAAAGCTGTAACCCAGAAGGGGGGCTCTCTCTCCCAGAATAAAGATTTGCTGCTGGGTGTAAATCCTGCTGTATCTTGGATTTGCTTTTGCTTTCTTGGCTGTCACGACCCTCAATTGGTGCCTGTCCTTTCAGGGCCTTTCAGTGAGGAGATGTGTTCAGATGAGGTTCTTAAGATCTGTCTCCAGACATGAGCTGGTGACAGAAATTACCAATGCAGGTTCTTCTATTTCATGTTTAGGGGACCTGCTGTGGAGGGTTGACCTTGGGAACCTGCCAGACCCCCACCCAGCTGCTCCTTCATTCTCAATGCATAAACAAGACAGGAGTGAAAAACAGAATGGAAAAGCTTATGGGATAAGGACAGGGAGATCACTCACCAATTACTGTGATGACAAAACAGACTTGACTTAGAGAAAATGAATTTCATTTATTTCCTATTGAAATAAATTGAGTTGGATGATGAGGAACAGACACAAAATTAGAATACAGTGTCTTCAACAGCCTTATTCATCCCAGGCTCAACTTCATTCTGTTGTTTCCAGCTTCTCCACCTCCTCCCATTCGGCAGCACTGGGGCAAGGTGATAGGGGTTGCAATCAGTTCATAACGTGTAGTCTTCTCCACTCCTTCCTCCTCACGGTCTTCCATTCATCCATCACAGATCCTATTTCCTGAGTATTTTACTGGGCCAATGTCTGTTAGGAAAATCCATTCTCATCTACAAGTTAAAACAGACCAAGAGAGCAGAACAGAGCAGGGCAATCCTGTTTGTGCAGAAAATGGGGCAGTGAGGACACACAGGGCTGGTGTGGGATGTGGGCTCTACACCCACCTGTGCACCCAACGGCCCTTCCTGCATCGCTGTTTGTGCATCAGTGACCACCTGTGGACAGTGACAGGGAGCAACATGTTCAACTGTCAGCTGTCAACCACTGCCAGACAGTGACACAGCTCATCACATTACACTGGAACAGAGCCACAGCAGCAAGAAATGTGAACCAAAACAGATAAACCTGTTGTTTAGGTCAGGTGTTTCAATCAGCAAATACCAAAGTGTTTGAGGAAGGTTTGCATTATTGTTATTGCCCTTCTTTGTCCAGCCCATGTACCAAGTCTAAGTAAAGTTGTTATTGACAATAATTTAACTCAAGAATTACCAAAATAAAATTAAAAGTGTTTTATTTAAGCGACACTATTTTCGTTCAAAGTATTTGAATGGTATCTTCTTAAACTCAGTGATGAAAAGTAAACATCCGTATCGCCTACACTGACTGGAAAGTTGCATTAGAGATTTAATGACTCCTTTTCTATAATGAAGTATCAATATTTTGCAAATGCTACAGCATTTTTACAGTTCCTACCTCATGCAAACCCTGAACTTCACACAGGGCAGAATCCTTAGTAATGCCTTTTCCAGTTTGGGATTGCTGAATATCAGAAATAGGGAATGAACACCTGGAAAAGCGTACTGAAATAGCACGATGAGAAACATCACAGGACTTCCCTTCTTCGTGGTATAAACCATTGTCAAGATCAAGGATGCAAAGTTGATGGTGTACATTACTAGGAAGGAGAGAATAGATTTCATGGCTTTGATGTGGGCATCCATGCTGAGGTCCTTCATGGAATTTGTCTGCATGTTGCATTTGTGTTTCCAGAGTGAAAAGAGAAGGAGAAGAGCAGCAAAGATGACTGCCATGAATGAAACAGCGTATTCAAAGCCCGTGAGAAAAAAAGAAGGGAAAAAATGTTTATCCATTTTGATATTTGTAATCCAAAAACTACCTCGTCCAGTGGAATTGCGATTGTTACAGTGCACTTTATCAGCAATGTCATAGGCAACGATGGCGATAACCAGGGACAAAAGTACAGCCCCAAACAACAGCCAGGGCACAATCCTGTCAATTTTTACCTTCAGGTAGATGAAAAAGCTGTTCCCGAAATTGGCAATTTTTATACAATAAAAGACACAAAGACAAGCAGAAACCCACAAGTTGAAACAATTAAAAAAGCCCTGACAAGATACAACTAGTTGAAGGGTGGGGTGAACATAAAGAGAATGGGGATAAATCCTTGAAAGAAAGGAATATAACCATGAGAAGAACAAATACCAAAACCTGGAGAATCCCAGTAACAGCAAAATCTTCTCATTAGAATTCAAGGTTTTCTTTTTGATGCAAGCCATGCAAAGCACAGTAACAATGAAAGTATTTATCCACATGACAGCAAATGCCTGGAGGGTCATAATGGCCACAACCATGGCATCATTTGAAGTGACATTGAATTGCTCTTGAGAGTGACAAGTTTCCATGGTCGGAGCTGGGGAGCAGTGCTGTGCTGGACAAGGGGGCTGTTGCACCAACGCCAAACACAGGTCAGTGGCTGCTGTTCCCTGAGTGTCACGAATGGCAAGAGGAGCTTTATAGAGCTGCTGGTGGGAGGGGGGATTTTGGTGCTGCTGTTGTTGAGAGCAGGGCAGGTTGCAGGGATGTAAATGTGCTGGGTATTCTGTTACCTGGTGTCAGCGTCACTGTTGAATATTTGAATTTTGGTTCAGGAGGGCTGTGTTGGGTGGCACAAAGAACAGAGATGTTTTTCTGCAGTGGACAGTGTTGTGATTGTGTGAGTGACCCATGTTTGGTCCCTGTCAGGATTCAGGATCTGGATTTTTGTATGCTTTATTCTCCTACAATGATCAAGTTAGTTTTGGATGCAATCATTCAACAATATTGTTTCTTTTCATAAATTTTAATATGGAGTCAGGGGAGAGTATTTTCATTTCCCGATGCTATCTGTCATCTGGTTTATGCTTTGGTGTGAGTTTCTTCTTTTTTTTTTTCTGGTTTTATTTTCCCCCTCAGAACAGTAAATATGATGTTGTATTCTGGTGGGTTTTTTGGTTACTTTTCTTTCTTTCTTTCTTTCTTTCTTTCTTTCTTTCTTTCTTTCTTTCTTTCTTTCTTTCTTTCTTTCTTTCTTTCTTTCTTTCTTTCTTTCTTTCTTTCTTTCTTTCTTTCTTTCTTTCTTTCTTTCTTTCTTTCTTTCTTTCTTTCTTTCTTTCTTTCTTTCTTTCTTTCTTTCTTTCTCTCTTTCTTTCTTTCTTTCTCTTTCTTTCTCTTAATTCAACCTCAAATCCTCCCTTAGACACAGAGGGATAACTGGCATGTTCTAAAGTAACATTAGTTAATTGTTTGCTTGTTTCTGGACAGTTGCTGTTCAAAGAGAGGTGGGTTGGTTGGTGAGGCAGCCTGAGAGGTTGTGTGGTGTTTGGAAAAGGAGATATTGCAGGAGTTGAGAGGTTGCTCTGGCCTGAATTGTTCTTTCTCTTATTTCGTGAACTGAAAGGAAGATTTTTGAAGGGGATATTGTGAGAAATGCAACCCTGGCACTTGGCATGAGGTAAAATGTCCCTCTGAGCCTGAGCTGGGACAGCCATGAACAAATCAGATTTTTTTCTGTTGATGTTGGAACTATTTTACATTTACATGACCTGCTCTGGATGGTGAAACTCAGACACTTGCCAGACCCTCACTTAGCCTCTCCTTTACTCTCACTGTACAACAGGGCAGGGGTGAAAAATAGCCCAGAAAAGCTGATGGGTCAAGATTAAAGACATGGAGATGACTTGCCAGTTACTTTCACAAGCAAAATAGACTTGACTTGCAGAAAAGTAAATTTATTGTTGCCAGTTGAATATAGAGTAGGATGATAAGAAACAAACACAAAACTAGAACCCTTCCCTTCACCCCTCCTTAATCACAGGCCAAAACTGACTCTCTCATTCCCAGCATCTCCACATGCTCCCCCACAGTGGCAGAGTGTGACAGGGAAGGTGGGTTGTGGTCAGTTCATAGTGAGTTGTCTCATCCGGTTCTTTCTGCTCTTCTGTTGCTCAAGTGTGGATCCCACCCCTGGGCTGCAGTCCTTTTGGACACACCATCTCCAGTGTGAGGTCTCCATAGGGTGCAATCCTTCAGGGAACACCCACCCCACCTACACTGGCAGACACTCATCCAACTGGTAATATTGCAAAGAGCAGCAGAAAGAAATGGAAACGAAACTTGAGACAAATCTGTGGTTTAGTCCAGTCATTTCAATCAGCATAAAAGTCAAAGTGTTTGAGGCAGGTTCACACTATTGTTATTGCCCTTTCACATACAGCCCATGTGATGAGAACTCAATGAATTCCTTATTGACAATAATTAAGTCCAATGATTTATATAAGTGAAATGAGAATGATTATTTTAATCATACATATCTGGTTTAAAGAATTTTCATGAAGTTTTCTTCCTTTCAATGGTGCAGAGAGAAATTCTGTATCTTCCACTCTACCTGGAGAGTTGCATTAGAGATTAAAGGACTTGGTTTCTGTCATGACATATCAACATTTTGCATGGGCTCCAGCTCTTTTTACAGTTCTACCTCATGCAAACCTTGCACTTGACACAGGGTAAAATGCTTAGCAATGTCTTTTCCAATTTGGGATTGCTGAAAATCAAAAGAAGGGAATGAACAACAGGAAAAACATACTGAAACACATAAATAAGAAACATCATGGGATTCTCCTCCTTCATTGAAGAAATCAGTGTGGAGGTCAAAGATATAAAGTTGATGGTGTACATTACTAGGAAGGAGAGAATAGATTTCATGGCTTTGATGTGGGCATCCACACTGAGGTCCTTCATGGAGTTTGTCTGCATGTTGCGTTTGTGTCTCCAGAGGGAAAAGAGAAGGAGAAGGGCAGAGAAGATGACTGCCATGAGTGAAGTGACAAATCCAAAGCCATAGATAAAAAAAATAGGGAGAAAACCATCATCCATATTGACAGTCACTTTTGAAAAATTTCCTTGACCAGTGGAATTGTTACAATTCTCTTTACCATCAATGCTGTAGACAAGGATACCATTAGCCAAGGCTAACAGCAGTGATCCCACCAGAAGACAAGGCACAATCCTCTCAATTTTTACTTTGAGGTAGATGAAAAAGCTGTTCCTGAAATTGGCAATTTTTACACAATAAAACCCACAAAGACAGGCTGAAACCCACAAATGAGAACACTCAAAAAAGTTCATAATAAATAAAATTAGTGTATATGTGGGCTGAACATAAAGAAAATGGGGATAAATTATTAAAAGAAAGGAATATAACCATGAGAAGAACAAATACCAAAGTCTGGAGAATCCCAGTAACAGCAAGATCTTTGCATTGGAGTCCAAGCTTTTCTTTTTGATCCAAGCAACACAAAGTACAGAAACAATGAAAGTATTTATCCACATGCCAGCAAACACCTCCAGAGTGACAATGGCCAGAATCGTGGCATCATATGAAGTGACATTTGGTTGGTCTGGAGACTCACAGGCTTCCATGCTCAGAGCTGGGGTGCAGTGCTGTGCTGGACAAGGGGGCTGTTACACCAATGCCAAACACAGGTCAGTGGCTGCTGTTCCCTGAGTGCCACAAATGGCAAGTGGAGCTTTATAGAGGTGCTGGTGGGGAGGATTTTGATGCCACTGCTGTTGAGAGCAGGGCAGGTGCAGGGATGTAAATGTGCTGGGTATTCTGTTACTTGGTGTCAGTGTCACTGTTGACTATTTGAATTTTGGTTCAGGAGGGCTGTGTTGGGTGGCACAAAGAGCAGAGATGTTTTTCTGCAGTGGACAGTGTTATGATTGTGTGCGTAACCCATCTTTGGTCCCTGTCAGACTTCAGGATCTGGTTTCCTCTGTCCCTTGGTTGCTTTCAATGACCAGGTTAGTTTTGGATACAGTCATTCAAAATAATAATTTCTGTTGATAATTACTAATGTTGATGAAGGACAGAGAATTGCCTAAAAGCGTTTTTGATGGAGTTTTCATTTCCTGATGCTGCCTGTGCTCTGTTTTATGTTTTTTTGTAAATGTTTTCTGGTTTTGCTGATAGAACAGGAAACACAGTGTAGGGTTGGATGGTTTTTGTTTGCTTCTTTCTTTCTTTCTTCTTCTCTTCATATGTATGTGAGGAGAAGTTATATCTACAACAACCTTCTGAAGATTGATTTCCTTCCATGGGAGTTTCGTTCAGGCTGAATCTGTTTCCTCTAAAATATATCTTTCTATCTCATTTTATGGTATGGGGAATCCAAGATAATTGGCCCTGGTTATCTCTGTACTCAGGCTATTGTTTGCCTAAGTTCTGGCCAAAGCCATTACCCCTCTATATCAGGTGCACTGCACAAGCATGTTGATGTCATTAAGAACTGGAGAGGAATGGTCTGAGAAACAGCTCCCACAGTTGGAAATTTCCCATTGCCCACTATAACCCAGCTGAAAGCCTGAGAAAATAAGACTTTTCCTTTTGGAATGCCTGTGTTACTTGCATTACATATAGGCTGGTTTTGCCCAGCTGTATGGGCTGCTCTTGTTTCATTTGCTCTGCAGTTTGGCTGATTAATGCCCTTGTTCCTGCTGGCCAAACCGAGCAGCACAGCTCTGCCCCAGCACAGGTCACTCCCAATGTGCCACCTCCAGGGAGCACTGGGGTGCTGAGGAACAGCCACTTCAACTGGTATCAGTGAACCCAGAGAATGTCTGTAGGTGATGAAGGCAGGGAATCCTGATCTCAGGAACCTGCATGTTGATTCCTGAACCCTTCCCACCTTATCACTTCTTAATAGCCCCAGCTCAGTACAAGCAGGGAGGAAATGAAGATATTTTAGCAATAAAAATGTTCAGAGCATCCTCCTTCTTTTATTTTTTTTATTTCCCCTTTTTTTTTGGGGGGGGGGGGCACTCTTTTAAATTTTGAAGAATTCACGATTAAAACCAAACTGTAAATGTGTGTTAAAATCCTATGGATATCAACTCTGTTTACACTTTGGAAATGAGAAAAAATGAAAGCTTCTTTTTAAGCATTATATATATATATAAATGTGTATATATATATTTATACATATATTTACATTTAAATATGCATGAAACTGATATTTGATGCTATTTCTGACAGAGCTGCAGAAAGCCTGAGTGCCTGCCAAATCAGAGCTCTGCAGTAGGAGGAGAAGATTTGCCTTCTCTTGGGCAAGACTTACCCTTGGTGTTTCCATTCCAGATCCTGGCAGTGGTGGGGCCCAGGGAGGGTCTCTGTGAGGAGAGGTTGGTGCTGCACCATTTTAGGCACATGGCAGGGTTTCCTCAAGTGTTGCTGGCAGCAGAGTTTTTACCAGATTGAGACAAAATCCCAAACTTGTAGATGGGCTCTCATGAATGGAGGTGTGACTGTGCTGTGCTCACTCTTGTTTTCTCTCCAGAGCAGAGGTGCAGAGATCCACCAGCAGGACAGGTGGATTGAAAGGAGTCTCCTTAGACAAAAGAGATGAAGAGGGGAAACACAAGGGAGAAGAGCTTGAGACAAACCCAAATTGTTTTGGCTGAGAACAATGTTGCCCTGGAATATACTCGCAATGGCTTCTCTGTGGGAAAAGGAGATCAGAGACACCTTCTGCTCACGGAGGTGCATTAAAGGTTGTTGTCAAAAGGCAGCAGGGTGAAAGCTCAACAGCCCCTTATGGACAGAATCCATGTCCAGCTGGGCTGATGCTACCCTTGACATGATGCTCTGAAGATAATTTTGGATACATCTGAATTCTGCAGAGTTTCGAGAGGCCTCTCATGTTTGGGCTTCACACCTGGCAGACATTTTCCTTCTGGGAGGACAGAAGCCAAAAGAAAAACTGATGAAAAACATGAAAAACACACCTTTGGCAAAAGGTGGGAGGCAAGGTGCCTGCAGACCTGAGTGACATTTCTGGAGACAGAAATGACCAATTCAGGTTCTGTTCTGTTCATACTGGAACTATCTCATGTTTAGAGGACGTGCTGGGGACAGTTGACCTTGGGCACCTGCCAGACCCCCACCCAGCCACTCCTTCCCTCTCACCCATACACTCATCAGGGTGGAAGATAGGTTGGAAAAGCTCATGGGTTGAGATAAAGACAGGGAGACCACTCACCTGGTACTGTCATAGAGAAAACAGACTTGAATTGCAGAAAAAAATTTAATCTATTGCCTGTTGAAACTAGAGTGGGATGATGAGGAAAAAAGACAAATCTAGACCCCCTTTCATCCAACCCTCCTCTTCTGCCTAGGATCAGCTTCACTCCTCACTCCGAGATTTCACCTCCTTCCCTGCATCAGTGCATAGGGACTGGGATAGGTGTTGCTGTAAATTCCTGACAAGTTTTCTCTTCCACTCCTTCTTCCTCATGCTCTTCTCCTGCTCCAGTGTGGGTCTGTGTCAGGGTCAATGGGTTTGACAGCAGGTCTGCTTGGCATGGGTAGATCAGGTTCCTGAAATACAACGGTCTCCTTTAAATTGAAATCCATTCCACCCAGCACAACTTGAGAAGGGGAAAGAATGTCCCAGACTTGGTATTTTGTAGCCCATGTTGTTATTTTAGGTGCCCTTGTGCATCTGCAATGGATCCTGACCCCTGTGTTTCAGCATCTGAATGAATCCACCTGTATGAGGGATCTGAGAGACACCACACAAAAACTGAATTGTTTCCTTCAGAGCTTCATTCAGGCTAAACCTCTTCCATTATCCTTGTCTTTCTTCTTTACCATGGGAAATCTGAGATGATTAGCCTTGGTTGGCTATCTACTTAGGCTATTACTTGCCCAGTCCATCCATAACTCAACTTCAATCTTCAGAAAGTCACAAATGTTTCAGGATTCAGTCCTAGGAACCAAAATAAAAATCTCCTCTGGGCAGGTGTTATGATCTTGTTATGAAGACCTTAATTCAATCCCAAATCCTGCTTGGACACAGAATGAGGGCTGGCATGTTCTTAAGTGGAGTAAGTTATTTGTTTCATTGTTTCTGGGCAATTGCTGTTCATAGAGAGATGGGTTGGTCGGTGAGGCAGCCTGAGAGATCGTGTGGTGTTTGGAAAAGGAGATTTTGTGGTGTTTGGGAGGTTTCTCTGACCTAAATGGTAATTTCTCTCATTTCATGAACAGGAAGGAGGCTTTTTGAAGAGGGTATTTTAAGAAATGCAACCCTGGCACTTGGCATGAGGTGGAATGTCCCTCTCAGCCTGAGCTAGTGAAAGAAATAACCAATTGAAGTTCTGCTCTGTGTTAGGGAAACATTCCTGTGTCTCCATCCAAGAGACACTCTCTCAGGTCCCACACCCAAACCAGAGACTTTCTCTGCTGGGACCAAAGGCCCTTTGCAGAGGCAGCTCCTGTGAGCCCATAGGTGCCCCTCTTGAGCCCCTGTACACACCACACACACAAAGTCAGACCACCTTTCCTTACCAGCTTGACACTGTTTCCCAGAGCAGAGTCTCAAATGTCTGGATCCTTAAAGCAATTTAATCATGGCACAGTAACAAGGAAGCAGCTTGAGCTGGGTTCTCTGAGAAGAGTCTCTCGGTTTGGGCTTTTGCATCCTTCCAGTGTATGCACATGGTATCTGGGGTCTTTCTTCTGAGTCGTTTGCTCCTGCTGTGTCTCTGAGTGTCCTGTCACCAAGCTGGTGCCTCATGTCCCTGGGCCCTTTGTTGTGCAAGGCATTGACACCATGCCTGGGGCTGCCTCCATTTCTCCACAACCTGCAGCTCTCAGTGCAGCTGCAGACTGATCTGGCTGCACCGTGTGTATTCCTCAACACTGGATCTACTTGATGTTTAGAGGCTCCATCATGTTGGGTTAACGTTGGGCACCTGTCAGACTTCACCCATTCACTCCTTCACTCTCACTCCATAACAGCGCAAGGGTGGAAAATAAGATGGAAAACTCACAGGTAGACATAAGGACAGGGAGATCTCATATCAGTTACTGTCATTGAACAAAACAGACTGAACTTGGGGAAAAACAATTGAATTTATTGCTTATTGAAACCAGAGAAGACTGATGAAGAACAAACACAAAACTAGAACACCTTGTCTCCACCCCGCAATGATCCAAGTCTCAACTTCAGTCATTTTCAGATCCTCTACTTCCCCCTCCCTCCCAGCAGCACAGGGGGACAGGGAATGGTAGTTACAGTCAGTTCATTCTGTGTTCTCTCCTTCGCTCCTTCCTCATGCTCTTCCCCTGCTCCCATGTGGGTCTCTTCCATGGGATGCAGTTTTTCAGGATAAGCTGGCTCCAGCATGGGCTCTCCATGAGCTGCAGTGGTTCAGGATACACCCACCCCACCTACACTGCTGTGGGATCATCCAGGGACT
The DNA here is from genome assembly GCF_047495875.1 of Pithys albifrons albifrons. Lineage (NCBI taxonomy): Eukaryota > Metazoa > Chordata > Aves > Passeriformes > Thamnophilidae > Pithys > Pithys albifrons. Next base: position 3,345,633 of record NC_092459.1, read on the forward strand.
GAAGGTGGCCTTTCATGGGCTGCAGGGGCACAGCTACTTCCCGACAGTGCTCTCCATGATCTGCAGGGGAACCCCTTCTCCAGGACATGAAGGAATCTCTCTCTGTGCTTCCCTGGCCCTGTTTGCTGCAGGATTGTTTCTCACAATGTTCCTTACTCCACACTTCCAGGCCTGTTTTCTCCTGTTCTTCAATATATCCTTCCACAGGAGCCAAGAGCATTTGCTGGTGGACTGAGCTGTGTCTTGAAGAGGGTCCTTTGGAGCATCTGCCAGAGGCTTTCCCTGCCATGGGGCAACACTGACTGTGCCTCATGGAGACCCCACAGATCCCCAGCTGCCAGCACTTGGCCCAAGTACCCTGTACATCTGCCTGTGGGTCAATTGGAGGTGAAAGTAGGATGTGATCCCATGCTGCAGGTTGCATACAAACAAGTGAAAGCAGACCAGGAGAGCAGTCACACAGAGCAATCCTGTTCTTGTAGGAAATGGAGCAGTGAGGACACCCAGAACTGGTGTTGGAAAGGGGCTCTGAACCCACCTGTGCACCCCACAGCCATTCCTGCATTGCTATTTGTGCATCAGTGACCACCTGGGGAGAGTGACAGGGATCATCAACATGTTCAACTATCAGCTATCAGCCACTGCCAGACAGTGATATAGCTTATCATGTAACATAAGTATAGAGGCACAACAGAAAGTAATGCAAACTACAATTGAGACAAAACTGTTGTTTAGTTCAGTCATTTCAATCAGTGAATGCGAAAGCATTTGTGACAGGTTTGCAGTATTGTTATTGCCCTTTTGCAGCCAGCTGTAACAGGATGGGTTCTAGGAGATGTTGGGAAGTGAGACAAAAGTGCTGCTCAGAGGTTAGCAAAACAGTATCCTTATTACCAGAAGTGGCTAAGTAATGGGACCCCACTCACCAAGGGGTTACTCATGTAGGTTGTCTTACCAACTCGGGACACTCCCTCAAAGGCAGGGACTACGTCTTCTAGGCATTGGCAGACAGCAAGTGTCCCCACTGTCTTCTTTGGGAAAATACCCACACCCAGAGCACGAGTCCTCTCACCTTTATTCAGCCTGCTGGTGACGTCTACCTAGGGAGGTGTGGCCAGCACCGCCCAGGTAGAGGTCTCAGGCTCTGCCCTCTTTCTTCCTCCTTGCTCTCTCTTCTTCAGCTCTCCTCCAAAGGCTGTCAAACAATAGGAGAGACCCAATATGCAAACTCTGTCTTCAAGGACAAACCCTTCACTTTTATTCCCTAGAACTTGGCAGGAAAAGAATAAATCTTCCACAGGGGGCATGAGCGAAAACACAGAATAAAACGTCAACACTTTTAATTCCCAATTCACCCAGCCCATGTATACAAGGTGAAAATGACTTTGCTACTGACAATTATTAGCTCTAGCAACTATATAAATTAAATGAGAATAGTAATTTATTTAAATCACTATAATATTAGTTCAAAGAGTTGAATGATAGATTCTGAACATCAAATGTGAACATCTGTATCATCTACACTGGCTGGAGAGTTGCACTGGAAAATAATTGACTTGTTTTCCATAGAGAAATAACAACATTTTGCAAGGGTTCCAGCTTTTGTTACATTTTCTATTTCATGCAAACCTTGCACTTCACCCAGGCCGGGATCCTTACTGTGTTTTCCAATCTGGGATTGCTGAAAATCAAAATAACGGAATGAACACCTGGAAAAGCATACAGAAATACAGAAATAAGAAAGATCACATTATCTTGGCCCTTCGTTTCATAAATCAGTGTCAAGATAAAACATATAAAGTGGATATTGCAGATTACAAAGAGGGAGAGAATAGATTTCATGGCTTTGATGTGGGCATCCACACGGAGGTCCTTCGTGGAGTTTGTCTCCATGTTGTGTTTGTGTCTCCAGAGTGAAAAGAGAAGGAGAAGTGCAGGAAACATGACTGCCATGAATGAAGCAGCAAACAAAAAGGCAACGATAGCATAATTAGGGGGCAAATATATATCTATTCCAATATTGGCTTTCCAAATAATTCCTTGGCAGGTCAAATTGTGGTATTTAGAGAGAGCTTTACCAGCAACGTCACAGACAAGGATTCCAATCAACAAGGAGAGAAGCACTGACCCCAACAACAGCCAGGGCACCATCCTGTCAATTTTTACTTTCAGGTAGATGAAAAAGCTGTTCCTGAAATTGGCAATTTTTATACAATAAAAGACAGAAAGACAGGCTGAAACCCACAAGTTGGAACAATTGAAAAAGCTCTCAGCACTCTGAACTAGTGGAAATATGGAGTGAACATAAAAATAATTGGGATAAATTACTTCAAGAAAGTAATTCACCCATGCAAGGCACAAATACCAAAACCTGGAGCATCCCAGAAACAGCAAGATCTTCTCATTAGAGTTCAAGGTTTTCTTTTTGATCCAGGCCACGCAAATCACAGAAACAATCAAAGCATTTATCCACATGCCAGCAAATGCCTCAAAGGTGACGATGGCCACTGTCATGGCATCATATGAGGTGACATTGGATATGTCTGCAGAGTGACAAACATCCATGGTCGGAGGTGGGGAGCAGTGCTGTGCTGGACAAGGGGGCTGTTGCACCAATGCCAAACACAGGTCAGCGGCTGCTGTTCCCTGAGTGTCACTTATGGCAAGAGGAGCTTTATAGAGCTGTTGGTGGGGGGGATGTTGGTGCTGCTGTTGTTGAGAGCAGGGCAGGTGCAGGGATGTAAATGTGCTGGGTATTCTGTTACATGGTGCCAGTGTCTCTATTGACTATTTGAATTTTGGTTTAGGAGTGCTATGTTGGGTGGCACAAAGAGCGGAGATGTTTTTCTGCAGTGGACAGTGTTGTGATTGTGTAAGTGACCCATGTTTGATCCCTGTCAGGGTTGTGGATCTGGGCTCTTCTGTCCCTTGACACCGATGCAGCTGGTGCAGAGCAGAGCAAAGTCAGGGCAGTCACTGTGTTCTTTCATCCCAGAGTCTTGGAGCTTCAAAGTTCATCTAAGATGCTGGAAAACTGGTGTTCCTTTTAATCCTCAACGGGCATTCAAGTCTCTATTAGATTTCCCCCGGTAATGTCTTAAAATTAATCGAGGAACCACACAGTGGTGTGGGTGGGGAGGCTCTGATAGGACAGCTGAATGTTTTTTCTTCCAGGGTTAAGTTAAAACTTATGCAGGAACAGGGTAAAAATCATCACAAGTCCCTGTGCAAGCACTCCAATCTCATCTGCTGGCACTATGAGATATTTTAGGGATGAGACCATGCTGGGTTCCTCCCTCAACTAAATACCCACAAGCTTACAAATGAATTTCTGTCCTGAAAACTCTGAGTTTTTAAACAGGCAAGGTGTGTTAAGCTCTGTAGGGCATCCAGTGCCCTTGGACTCAGGTTAGTATGGGACCTTGCACATCAGATCTTGCACTTCAGGACCAGAGGTACCAGAGAGATCTCAGCTGATGTTGAGGAAAAATTGAAATCATAGCAAATACCTCTATGGCTACAAGAAATGAACCATTAGTAATTTCCCTTCAGAATAACAATGCCCTTTTTTCTGCAGGGCAGAAATGCAACCACTGTGTTATGTGAATATTGATATCACATCTTTTTGCATGTTTTTGTGAAGGCCCTTGTAGATTAGTGGAAAATAACAGAGGAAAACTCATGGGTTGATATAAATGCAGAGAGATGACTCACCAATTACTGTCATGGACAAAACAGCCTCGACTTGGAAAAAATGACTTGAATTTATTGCCACTTGAGAAGAGAGTAGAGTGAGGAGGAACAAAGTAAACTGGAACCTGGTGCCTCCACCCCCTTTCATCCCAGGCTCAGCATCTCTCCTTCATTCCCAGATTCTCCACCTCCTCCCCCACAGCAATGCATAGGAACAGACAATGGGGTTTGCAGTCAGACCATAACCAGCTGTCTCCACTCCTTCTTCCTCACACACCTGTCTCATACTTCAGCATGGGTCTGTCCCATGGGCTGCAGTGCTTCAGGATACACCCTACTGTGTTGTAGTGTCATCCATGGGCCAAAGGTGGATCTCAGCTCCCCCGTGGATTTGTGTGTGGGCTGCAGGTGTGCAGCTGCCTCACCATGGTCCTCTCCATGGGCTGCAAGGGAATGTCTTCACCAGCACATGGAGCAGCCCCTGCCTGTTTTTCCCTGGCCCTGTTTGCTGCAGGAATGTTTCTCACATTATTCTTCCCTCCTCCCTGCTGGGCCATATTTCTCCCCTTTGTTACATATATTTTCCCAGAGGAGCCGAGACCATCACTGGTGGGTTGAGGTGTGTCCTGTGCTTTGTCCATTGGATTGCCTGGATCAGGCTTTCCCTGGCATAGAGCAGCCTTGACCTTGCCCAACTGAGACCCCTACAGAACCCCACTCACCATCATCTGGCCTGAGCACCCTGTCCATCTGCCTTTGGGTCTCTATGGGATGAAAGCAGGATGAGATTCCACCCTGCAGCTTGTACACAAAGAAGTAAAAGCAGACCAGGAGAACAATCAGACTGAGCAAGGAAATCATATCCTTGTAGAAAGTGGGGCAGAGAGAGGATACACAGGGCTGGCATGGGAAGTGGGCTCTTCACCCACCTGTGCACCCCACGGCCATTCCTGCATCGCTGTTTGTATGTCAGTGACCACTTCTGGAGAGTGACAGGAATCATCACGTTCTCATATCAGTTACCAACCACTACCAGAGTGATGCAGATTCTAACATTACGCAGTTATAAACCACTGATGGTGACATCATATCACACAGGAAGAAAGGCACATCACAAAGATATGTAAACCAAAACTGAAATAAACTGGTGTTTTAGTTCAGTTCTTACAATCAATGAATGCCAAAGCATCTGTGACAGGTTTGCAGTACTGTTATTGCCCCTTTGCATCCAGCCCAGGTGCTACAAGATCAGAAAGACTTTGCTATTTACACCAATTTAGCTCCAAGAATTATCTAAATTAATGATAATAATTTAACTCATAATAATATATGTAGAATAGAATTTGAATTACATATTCTTAGCCCCAAAGATGAACCTCTGTATCATCTACACTGGCGGGAGAATTACATTAGAAGTTAATTGAATTGTTTTCTTTAGAGAAATGTCAACATTTTGCAAGGGTTTCTGTTTTTGCTACTGTTCCTTCTTCGTGCAATCCTTGCACTTCACACAGGGCAGAATCCTTAGCAGTATCTTTGCCAGTTTAGGGTTGCTGAAAATCAGAATAAGGGAATGAAGACCTGGAAAAACATATTAAATTAAGCGGATTGGAAACATCATGTCAGTTTCATTGTTCATTGAATAAACAAGGATCAAAATCAAAGATGTAAAATTGATGCTGTTCATTACTAAGAAGGAGAGAATAGATTTCATGCCTTTGATGTGGGCATCCATGCTGAGGTCCTTCACAGAGTTTGTCTGCATGTTGTGTTTGTGTTTCCAGAGAGAAAAGAGAAGGAGAAGGGCAGAGAAGATGACTGCTGTGAATGAAGTGGCAAACACAAACGCAATGAGAAAGCAATTAGAGAGAAAATGTTCCTCTATTCTTATATTTGCTTTTGAAATCATTCCTTGGCCGGTCAAATTGAAATTTTTATAGAGAGCTTTACCAACGATGTCGTAGAGAAGGATTCCAATCACCAGGGAGAAAAGCTCTGATCCCAACGAGACCCAGGGCACCATCCTGTCAACTTTTATTTTCAGGTAGATGAAGAAGTTATTCCTGAAACTGGCAATTTTTATACAATAAAAGACACAAAGAAAGGCAGAAACCCACAAATTGGAACACTCAAAAAAGCTCTGAGCACTATGAGCTAGCTGAAAGAGGTAGTGAACAAAAACATAATTGGGATAAATAAGTGCAAGAAAGGAATTTACCTATGCAAAGCATAAATTCCAGAACCTAGAGCATCCCAGTAACAGCAAGATCTTCTCATGAAACTTCAAGGTTTTCTTTTAGACCCATGCAACACAAACAATGAAAGTGTTTATCCACATGCCACCTCACAGGTGTTAATGGCCATATCTGCGGCAGCACGTGAGGTAACATTGGATTGGTCTGCAGAATGACAAACTTCCATGGTTGGAGCTGGGGAGCAGTGCTGTGCTGGACAAGGGCAATGCTACACCAGTGCCAAACACAGGTCAGTGGCTGCTGTTCCCTGAGTGTCACAAATGCCAAGAGGAGCTTTATAGAGCTGCTGGTGGGGGGATGTTGGTGCCGCTGCTCTTGAAAGCAGGGCAGGTTCAGGGATATAAATGTGCTGGGTATTCCGTTACTTGTTGTTGGTGTCACTGTTCACTTTGAATTTTGGTTCAGGAGGGCTGTGTTGGGTGGCACAAAGAGCAGAGATGTTTTTTCTGCAGTGGAGAGTGTTGTGATTGTGTGAGTGACCCATATTTGATCCCTGGGTTCTTCTGTCCCTTGGTCACCTTCAATGACCAAGTTAGATAATTGCTGCAGTTGATAGAGGTCAGAGCACTGGCCTGTGTGAATTTTCATTTCCTGATACTGCCTGTTCCCTGCTTTATGCTTTGTTGTGAGTTTCTTCTGCTTTGTTGATAGAACAGGAGACATGGTGTGAGGTTGGGTGGTTTTTGTTTGCTTCTGTCTTTCTTTTTTCTTTCCATATATATGTGAGGAGAAGTTACTTCCATAACAACCTGTCTGAAGATGCACTGTCTGTGCTGGGACTGTGCTTGTACAGGAACATTACATGGAAATGTTACACCAGCAGGACCAAACCACAGCTGAAGGTTGGGCTCAGCTCTGTGTGAGTAATCTAACACCTATACAAAGAACATAAAGGTATAAATCAGAGTCTCAAAGACTGGTTTTTCAATGAGTGGAATGTGTGGATTGGATGCTTGAAGCACAGCTGTCAGCTTTTCATTCAAATGCAACCCATCACTCATGAAGGGGAAAGAGTCTCACAGTCTCTCTATTTACCGTTCCATGTGCATATTTTGGATGCCCTTTTGCATCTCAAATGGAAACAGAACCCTGTGTTTCTGCACCTGGATGGACACACAGCTGTGTTGGGACTGGAGAGACATCACAGAGAGACTGAATTGCTTGGTTCAGGCTGAACCTCTTCCCTCTTCAGAATCCCTTTCTTTCTCATTTTATGACATGGGGCATCCCAGATGATTAGCCTTGGTTAGCTCATTTCTTAGGCTGTTGGTTGCCTAAGTTCTGGCCAAAGCCATCACCCCTGTATATCAAGGGCAATGCACAAGCATGTTGATGTCACTAAGAGCTGGAGAGGAATGGTGTGAGAAACAGCTCCCACAGAGGGAAATTTCCCATTGTCCAGCTGAAAGCCTGAGGAAATAAGACTTTTCCTTATGGAATTGCCTGTGTTGCTTGCATTACATATAGGTTGGTTTTGCCCAGCTCTGCATGCTGTTCTTATTTCTTTTGCCCTTGTTCCTGATGGAAACTGGTATCAGTGAACCTGGTGGAGGTCTCTAGATGATGAAGGCAGGTAAACTTGATCTCAGGAACCTGCATGTTGATTTACAGCACTCTTCCTGCCTTATCTCTTATTAACAGCTGCAACTCAATAGAAGCAGGGAGGAAATTAAGATATTTGACCAATAAAAATGTTAAGAGCATCCTCCTTATTTTTTAATTTTTTAAAATAAATTTTGGGCACTCCTTTAAATTTTGAAGAATTTAGGATTAAAACCTAATAGTAAATGAGTCTAAAAAGCCTATGACTGTCTTCTGTTCTTACACTTCAGAAATGAGAAAAAATTAAAGCCTCTTTTTAAGGTCTCTCTCTCTCAAACATGTGTAGATATATATTTATATTTATACATAGGTATATTTCTATATTTATGAGACTGGTATTTGATACTCTTTCTGACAGAGCTGCAGAAATCCTGAGTGCCTACCAAATCAGAGCTCTGCAGTAGGAGGCAAGTGTTTGCCTTCTCTTGGACAAGACTTACCCTCGGTGTTTCCATTTCCAGATCCTGGCAGTGCTGGGGCCAGGAAGGTCTCTGTGAGGAGAGGTTGGTGCTGCACAATTTGGGGTGCATGGTAGGGTTTCCTCAGGTGTTGGTGGCAGCAGAGTTTTAGCCAGACTGAGACAAAATCCCTGACCCTGTTGTTGGGCCTCATGAATGGAGGAGTGACTGTGCTGTGCTCACTTGTCTTGGGTTGAGCTGGCAAATCGCCAACTGTCCAACTTGTTTTCTCTCCAGAGCAGAGGTGGAGAGCAGAGACTACTGCAGGACAGGCGGATTGAAAGGAGTCTCCTGAGACAAGAGACATGAAGAGTGGGAACACAAGGGAGAAGAGCTTGAGACAAGCCCAAATTGTTTTGGCTGAAAACAATGTTGCCCTGGAATATACTCGCAATGGCTTCTCTGTGGGAAAAGGAGTCAGAGAAGCCTTCTGCTCACGGAGGTGCATTAAAGGTTCTTGTAAAAAGGCAGCAGGGTGAAAGCTCAACAGCCCCTTATGGACAGAATCCATGTCCAGCTGGGCTGATGCTACCCTTGACATGATGCTCTGGAGATCATTTTGGATACACCTGAATTCTGCAGAGCTTCAAGAAACCTCTGATGTTTGGGCTGCACACATGCCATACATTCTCTCTCTGGGAGGCCAAGAGCCAAAAGAAAACCTGCTGAAAAGCATGAAAAACACACCCTTGACAACTGGTGGGAGGCAAGGTGCCACTCTATGCCTGAGACAATGACAGAAATGACCAATTCAGGCTCTGCTCTGTTCTTGCTGGAACTATTTCATGTAAAGACGACCTCCTGTTGAGAGTTAAGCATGGGCAGCTGCCAACCCCACCCATCTCCTCCTTCATTTTGTTCCAATACAGAGGGGGGCTGGAAAAGGCGGTGGAAAAGCTCATGATTGGGATGAAGACAGGGAGATGACACGCCAGGTACTGTCATGGAGAAAACAGACTCAAATCAGGAGAATAATTTAATTTATTGGTTATGAAAAACAGAGTAGGGTGACTAGGAAGAAGCACAAACTTCAAACCACTTTCCCCCCTTCTTTTTGCAGTTCAAAATTCACTCCTGTAGTCTTTGTTTCTCTTCCCCCTCCTCTGCAGCTGCACAGTGGGGTGGGGAATGGGGGTTGCAGTGAGTTCATGATGAGTTTTCTCATCCAATCCTTCCTCCTCTTGCTCTTCCACTGCACGGGTGTGGATCCCACCCACAGGCTGCTGTCCTTTGGGATTTTCTGTCTCCAGAGTGGGCTGTCCATAGGCTGCAGCTCTTCAACATACACCCACCCAGCTACACTGTGGGGCACACAGTGATACAGCTGATAATGTTACAAAGAGCAGAGCCACAGCAGAAAGAAATGTAAACCAAAAGAGAGAGAAACCTTTTGTTTAGTTCATTCATTTCAAACAGAAAATATCAAAATGTTTGTGGCAGCTTTGCAGTATTGTTATTGCCATTTTGCATCCAGGCCATATGTGAGGTATAAAAATTCTGCTATTGATGATAATTTTGCTCAAAGATAAACATCAATAAAATGCTAATTGTAATCTATTGAACACATATTAATTTTGTTCAAGGTGTTTGAAGGCAAAAGTCCTTACTTCATTGGTAAAGAGAAAACATCTGTATCATTTACACTACCAGGAGAGTTGCACTAGAAATTAAATGACTTGTTACCTACAATGAAATATCAACATTTTTCAGCTTTTGTTACCGTTCCTACCTCATGCAAACCTTGTAATTCACACAGAGTAGAATCCTTAGCAGTGTCTTTTTGAGTTTGGGATTGCTGAATATCAGAATTAGGGAATCAACACCTGGAAAACTGTACGTTAATGCAGTAATAGGAAAGATCACGTGATTTTGGTTCTTCATTGAATAAATCAGAGCCAAGATCATAATAATGAAATTGATGCTGTACATTACTAGGAAGGAGAGAATACATTTCATGGCTTTGATGTGGGCATCCATGCTGAGGTCCTTCATGGAGTTTGTCTGCATGTTGCGTTTGTGTCTCCAGAGAGACAAGAGAAGGAGAAGGGCAGCAAAGATGACTGCTATGAATGCAGTGGTAGACACAAAGCCAATGATAAATAAAATGGTGAAGAAGTGTTCATCCATACTGGTATTGCATTTCAAATAATTTTCTTCACTGGTGGAATTGAGGTTCTCACACTCTGTTTTATCAGTGGTGGTGTAGACTACGATTCCAAAAACCAAGCCTAAAAGTAATGAACCCAACAAGAACCAGGGTACAATCCTGTCAATTCTTACTTTCAGGTAAATGAAGAATCTGTTCCTGAAATTAGCAATTTTTATACAATAGAAGACACAAAGACAGGCAGAAAACCATATGTTTGAAATTTGAAAAACACCTTGACTAGCTGCAAGTAATTCAAGTAGAGAGTAGACATAAAAGCAATAGGGATGAATTGTCACAAGTAAGTAATACAGCCATGCAATGCACAAATACCAAAACCTGGAGCATCCCAGTGACATCAAGATCTTCTCTTGAGACTTCAAGGTTTTCTTTTTGACCCAAGCCATGAAAATAACAGAAACAATGAAAGCATTTATCCACATGCCAGCAAATGCCTGGGGAGATATGATTGCTATAACCGGGGCACCATAGGAGGTGACATTTGATTGCTCTGGAGAGTCACAGGCTTCCATGGTCGGTGCTGGGGAGCAGTGCTGTGCTGGACAAGGGGGCTGTTGCACCAATGCCAAACACAGGTCAGTGGCTGCTGTTCCCTGAGTGTAACTAATGGCAAGAGGAGCTTTATAGAGCTGCTGGTGGGAGGATGTTGGTGCCGCTATTGTTGAGAGCAGGGCAGGTGCAGGGATGTAAATGTGCTGGGTATTCTGTTACCTGGTGTCAGTGTCACTGTTGACTATTTGAATTTTTGTTCAGGAGGGCTGTGTTGTCTGACACAAAGAGCAGAGATGTTTTCCTGCAATTTACAGGAGTGACCCATGTTTGGTCTGTGTCAGTCTTCAGGATCTGGGTTATGTCCCTTGGCCATCTGTGATGCTCTTTCTGAGCTACTTATTATCTCAGCAGAGCACAGTCAGGGATGTCACTATGCTTTTTCATCCCTGTTTCCAGGACCTGCAAATTTTAACTGAGATTCTGTTACTAGAGTTCATTTATCCTTGTCAGGCATTGAAATCCCTGCTAGTTTTCCCCATGGTAATAATGCCTTAAGATAAAGTAAGGCGCCACATTGCTGGATGGGGAAGGCCATTGAAGAAAAATCAGGACCTTCTTTACCCAAAGTTCAAGATGAAACATATAGAAGAAAAGGGCAAAAATTGGCAGAAGTCTTTGTGGAAGGCTTCACATCTCATCTGCTGGCAATGTGAAAAGTTTAGGCTTGGGACCATGCTGGCTTTCCCCTGCCCTGAAATCCCATCAAGCTTCTAAACGAATTTAAGTTCTGAAAGCTCTGGGGTCATTATCTTGGTTTGGATTCAATCATGTAAAAATACTAGTTCTTTTGATAATTGATGTTGGTGTAGGGCAGAGCATTTGCTTGAGAGAATTTTCATTTCCTCCCTTGGCCTATTATGTGCTTTATGCTCTAGATTGATTTTTCTATGGATTTGCTGACAGAAAACATGGTGTAAGGTTGAGGTTTGGTTTTCTTACCTTGTTTTTCTTCTTGTTGTTTTTGATTTCTGCTTCCTCTCTGCATGCATATATATATATATATATATATGTGAGGAGAATACAAATTATTTGAAAAGCAGAGGGTCTGAAGAAGAAATGAAACAGTATTTATCAAAGTGATGTTTTCTTATTGGTAATTGCTATTCATGTGAACTGACATCAGCAAGAGTGTAGACTGAGCATACACGGTTAACAGAAGAATGTTGATGTCATGAAGAGCTGGAGAGGAATGCCCTGATAAATAATTGCTGTGGAGGGAAATTTCCTGACCTCTTATCCGGTGATTTGGAACTTGATGATACTTAAGATCCCTTCCAACTCACACAATAGCCTTGTCTTAATTGCATTAAGTACAGCCTGATTTTGTCCAGCTCTCCAGGCTGCTTTTATTTATTTTACTCTTGAGGTTTTTTATGTTAATGCCCTTGCTTCTGCTGTGGAACTACTCATGAGCTGTCCCTCTACTCATTAATATTTTGCATGGCAAAAGCACTTTTAACTGTTTCACTAGTCAGTCATAAATCTTGGAATGTGACCCTGTGATATCCTGTTATGGGTTTAGCTTGGTGTGGGGCTAAATGTAGGCTTTGGATTTCAGAGTAGGCCTGAGACTATCAGCTGACTTGAGCTGTGCTGGTCTAGCTGACAGCTGACTACTCTGGCCAATAGTATTCCATACCATATTCCGACATCATCTCCAAATATAAAAGCTGGAGTAGGAGTGGCTTAGTCAGTTCCTTCAAGCTGTGGTGCCAGGAGGACACACTGTACAGCCCCAGGAGGGACAGGAGGGCCAGGTCTGGCACCACCTTACCACCATGTTAGCTTAGAGAAGTAAAATGTTTGTTCTTAGTCTTTCTCTCTCCTTGGGTCTGTCTCTGGGGAATTGAGTTCTCCAGACTGATTTGTAGTTAGAATGGTGAGATTTGTGTTCGAAGAGGAGTGGCGAGTTATTTTTTCTTATTTCTAACTTGTGTAAAGTGTGTGTTATATTTTAGTTTTCATTTTCTCCTTTATGTATAAATATATAGTTTAAGCCTGTTTTGAGGTGTTTTTTTTTTCTTTTCTCCCTTTTCTAGGCACAGGGTAGGAGGCTGACACTCTGTATGGGGCAGTTTGCATTTTCCATGGCAAAACCATTCCTAACTGTTTCACTAATCAATCATAAAAACTTGGAATGTGACCCAAAGCAGTTTTCCATGGAGTGCCAACTCTGGGCAGCCCCTCCCACCGACCTCTGACATCTCCTGTGTGTCAGCTTCCCTGGGCTGGGCACATCACTGCATCTCTCCATGTGGGCTGTGCTGGGGGATAACATGTCCCCTGCAGGTCCAGCTGAGTGGGGCTGGTGCACAGGGCAGTGGTGCTGTGCTGGGTGTCATGTTCTCAAGGCTTCCATGGAGCTGGCAGAAGGTATCTGCAGTGTGGTTTGCTGGGGCTGCCTTGTTTAGTGTGGTGACATCTGCCAGATGCTGGTTTTGCCTGCTGAGCCTTGTGGCATGTGGAATTTTGAGGGATGATGTTGCATGGGATGTGGGGAATAAGATGGATCTTCCAGGGCATTTTTGCAAAATCAGTTTGAAGTGTCATTTTAAGGGATGAAGTGCATGAGTACCAGGTGGGAGGGAAGGGAGGTGTGGTGGTGCCTGTCCTTTGAAGGCCTTTCAGTGAGGAGATGTGTCCAGATAAGGTTCCTAGGATCTGCCTGCAGACCTGATTGACATTGCTGGAGACAATGAAATGGTCAGTTCAGGTTCCTGTCTGTTTATGCTTAAACTATTTAATCTTTATAGGACCTGCTGGGGAGGGTTGACCTTGGGCACCTGCCAAACCCCTATCTAAGAAGTTGTCTCCTCTACTCTTTCCTCCTCATGCTCTTCCCCTGATCCAGCACAAATGCTCTTTTCTAGTGGTTTTACTGTGCCAGAGTCCACTGGTAAAAGTCAATCTCACCTACAAGTAAAACCTGACCAGGAGAGCAGTCACACAGAGCAGGGCAATCCTGTTGTGCAGGAAATAGGGCAGAGAAGACACACAGGGCTGGTGTGGGACGTGGGCTCTGCACTCACCTGTACACACCACGGCCATTCTTGCATTGCTGTTTGTGTGTCAGTGACCACCTGTGGACAGTGACAGGGATCAACATGTTCAACTATCAGCTATCAACCACTGCCAGACAGTGAGACAGCTCATCACATTACACTGGAACAGAGCCACAGCAGCAAGAAATGTGAACCAAAACAGATAAACCTGTTGTTTAGGTCAGTTGTTTCAATCAGCAAATACCAAAGTGTTTGAGGAAGGTTCACAGTATTGCTATTGCCCTTCTGTGTCCAGCCCATGTACCAGGTCTAAACTGAGTTGTTATTGGCGATAATTTAACTCAAAGGATTACCTAAACAAAACTACAACTGAAAGTTTTGTATTTAAGCCACACTATTTTAGTTCAAAGTATTTGAATGACTTCTTCTCAATCTCAGTGATGAAAAGTAAACATCTGTATCATCCACAGTGCCTGGAAAGTTGCATTAGAGATTTAATGACTCCTTTTCTATAATGAAATATCAACATTTCACAAGTGCTACAGTATTTTCCACCATTCCTACCTCATGCAAACCCTGAACTTCACACAGGGCAGGATCTTTATCAATGTCTTTTCCAGTCTGGGATTGCTGAATATCAGAATAAAGGAATAAACTGAAATACAGTGAGAAATATCACAGGACTGCCTTTCTTCGTGACATAAACCATTGCCAAGGTCAAGGATGCAAAGTTGATGGTGTGCATTACTAGGAAGGAGAGAATAGATTTCATGGCTCTGATGTGGCATCCATGCTGAGGTCCTTCATGCAATTTATCTGCATGTTGGGTTTGTGTTTCCAGAGAGAAAAGAGAAGAGCAGCAAAGATGACTGCCATGAATGAAACAGTGTATCCAAAGCCTGTGAGAAAAAACAGAAGAAAAAACATGTTCATCGGTTTTGATATTTGCATTCCAAAAACTACCTGGTCCAGTGGAATCACGGTTGTTACAGAGTAATTTATCAGTGATGTCATAGGCAACAATGCTGATAACGAGCACTGATAAAAGCACTGCCCCAAACAACAGCCACCGTACAATCCTGTCAATTTTTACTTTCAGGTAGTTGAAGAAGCTGTTCCTGAAATTGGCAATTTTTATACAATGAGAGACAGAAAGTCAGACTGAAACTCAGAAATTTGAACACTCCAAAAAAGCCCTGAATAGATACAATTAGTTGAAGTGTGGGCTGAACATAAAGGCAAAGGGAAGAAATTATTGAAAAAAAGGCATGAGATGAACAAATACCTAATCTAGAAGAATCCCAGAAACAGTAAGATATTCTCATTACAGATCAGAAGGGTTTTTTTATCCAAGCAGTGCAAATCACAGACACATGAAAGTGTTTATCCACAATCCACCTGCCAGCAAATACCCAGAGAGTCATGATGTCTCCTGAATGATTGGCCAAACTTCGCAAACGAAGATTTGGGCAGGGCTGTCCCCCCACGTGGGTGTGCCCTTCCAGCCCGCGCAGTGGATTTTTTAGGTGAGGCTCAGCGTGCGCAGAACTGGCCCCACCGTTTAAGTCCCAAGGTCCATCTGCTACTGCCGAGTGAGCTTGGACAGTGCCAGTGAAGTCCTCAGGACTGTCTACAGCACCCGGTACTAACCGGGGCTGACCCTGCTGAGCATCTGAGATCTGACGGGATCAGATGGCAGGGAGGCTTTAACTGCCCAGTACGGTCTCCACTGAGACTCGAACTCACGACCTTGTGATCGGAGTTCGGAGTGCTCACCATTACACCACGGGACCACCCTGATGTCTACTACTATGTCATCATATGAAGTGACATTTGATTGCTCTGGAGAGTCAGAAGCTTCCATGGTTGGAGCTGGGGAGCAGTGCTGTGCTGGACAAGGGGGCTGTTGGTTCAGGAGGACTGTGTTGGGTGACACAAACAGTGGCGATGTTTTTCTGCAGTGGACAGTGTTGTGATTGTGTGAGTGACCCATGTTTGTTCCCTGTACAGCTTGAGGATCTGGGTTCTTTTGTCCCTTGGTCACTGTTGTAGTTTGGAATTATTATGTAAATTCTCTCCCCTGCCACTAACTGCCCATGCCTGTAGTTAACAAAAAGAAGTAGTTAACTGCTGATCGCTTAGGTGGGGGCAGGTTGTCACTTTTGGTTTTAGGGACATTTTTTTTTCCATTCTTAGCTCAGTGGAACGCAGGAGCGGGGGTTGTGCTGCCGAGGAGGGAAGCTGTTCTTTTTTAATCCTGCTCCTGCTGCTGGCACTGCTGGGGCTTCTTGCTGAGCTGCTGCTTTTCTCCTCGCCACGGTTGTTCTCCTGGTTCCCGCATCTGGGGTCCCAGCCTCTGCTCCAGTCTCACCGCCGCCTGCACCGTCACAGCCTGCCCGCCCCGGCTGGGGCAGTGACCTGGGAGAGAGAAGTTTGCAGCTGCTTCCCAGGACACGCGGCGTTTCCCCACTTCCAGTTTTCTTTCTTCATTTGGGACAAGAGACACAGAGAGAGAGACAGAATTCAACTGGGAACTCACCCTGCCGGACTGTGACACTGATACTGCCTCATACGTATAACTCTTCTCCCGGAGGAAACTTGCCAGTGTGGGGGTTGTTGTTGGGTTTTTTTAACTGTGGTGTTGGGGAAGGGGTTTTGCTCTGTTCTGTTTATAGCTGTATCTATACCTACATATATATATATGTATCTATATATATCTCAGTTAAGAACAGTTATCCTTCTTGTATCCATTGTCTGATTAAAGTTCCTTTTCTTAAATTTGATAAAGAGTGGTGTGATTATTGTGGAGGAGGCTCCCTCCCCCGCTTGTGGGTAAACGTTTTGGTTTTTCCCCTCAAACCAAGACAGTCACCTACAATGACAATGTTAGTTTTGGATGCAATTGTTCAAAAATTTTTTTTTTGGTTTTATGATTTTTGTATATTGAGGTAGGGGAGAATATTGCCTTGAGAGAATTTCCATTTCCTGATACTGCCTGTTCTCTGCTTTATGCTTTGGTGTGAGTTTCTTCTGGTTGTTTTCACAGAACAGTAAACATGATGTAGGTTGGGGAGGGGGGTTGTGTTTTCTGTTTGTTTGTTGGTTTTGTTGTTGTTGTTGTTTTTCCCCCTTTTTTTTTGTTTGTTTGTCTTTTTACTTCTTTCTTTCTTGCTTGCTTACTTTCTTCCTTTCTTCCTTCCTGGCTGCCTGTCAGCCTTTATATGTATGTGAGGAGAACAGACATTATTTCAATTACAATAGGTCTGAAGATGAACTTTCTGTGCTGCTACTTTGCCTGTACAGGAACATTAAATGAAAATGTTTCACAAGCAGGACAATACGTGGACTGGAGTTTGGGCTGAGATCTCTCTGCAGAATCTGACACCTTGTAAGAATATAAAGGTTTAAATCCAATTTTCAAATGCTGCCTTCTCAAAGCAGGAAAATGTGGATCAGATGCTTGAAACACAGATGTCTGCTTTTAATTCAAATCCATCCCCTCCAGCACCACTTAAGAAGGGGAAGGAGTCTCCCAGAGACTATGTATTTACCAGCCTATTTTAGATGCCCTCTTTGGATCTCACATAGCACCAGACCACTGTGTTTCTGCACTGGATGAGCACATGAATGTACTGGGATCTCAGAAACAACACACACAGACTGAACTGCTTCCACTGCAGCTTGGTTCAGACTGAACCTCTTCCCTTCCCAAGATCTCTTTCCTTCTCCTTTTGCTATGGGAGAGCTGACATGATTAGCCTTGATTAGCCAACTACTCCGGCTATTGGTATAAAATCTCCTCTGGGGAGATGTTGTGAGCTTTGCATTGAAATCTTAATTCAACCCCAAATCCTCCCTTAGACAAAGAGGGATAACTGGCATGTTCTAAAGTAACATTAGTTAATTGTTTGCTTGTTTCTGGACAGTTGCTGTTCAAAGAGAGGTGGGTTGGTTGGTGAGGCAGCCTGAGAGATTGTGTGGTGTTTGGAAAAGGAGATGTTGCAGGAGTTGAAAGGTTGCTCTGGCCTGAATTGTTCTTTCTCTTATTTCGTGAACTGGAAGGAAGATTTTTGAAGGGGATATTGTGAGAAATGCAACCCTGGCACTTGGCATGAGGTAAAATGTCCGTCTGAGCCTGAGCTGGGACAGCCATGAACAAATCAGATTTTTTTCTGTTGATGGTGGAACTATTTTACATTTACATGACCTGCTCTGGATGGTGAAACTCAGACACTTGCCAGACCCTCACTTAGCCTCTCCTTTACTCTCACTGTACAACAGGGCAGGGGTGAAAAGTAGCCCAGAAAAGCTGATGGTCAAGATTAAAGACATGGAGATGACTTGCCAGTTACTTTCACAAGCAAAATAGACTTGACTTGCAGAAAAGTAAATTTATTGTTGCCAGTTGAATATAGAGTAGGATGATAAGAAACAAACACAAAACTAGAACCCTTCCCTTCACCCCTCCTTAATCACAGGCCAAAACTGACTCTCTCATTCCCAGCATCTCCACATGCTCCCCCACAGTGGCAGAGTGTGACAGGGAAGGTGGGTTGTGGTCAGTTCATAGTGAGTTGTCTCATCCGGTTCTTTCTGCTCTTCTGTTGCTCAAGTGTGGATCCCACCCCTGGGCTGCAGTCCTTTTGGACACACCATTTCCAGTGTGAGGTCTCCATAGGGTGCAATCCTTCAGGGGACACCCATCCCACCTACACTGGCAGACACTCATCCAACTGGTAATATTGCAAAGAGCAGAGCTACAGCAGAAAGAAATGGAAACGAAACTTGAGACAAATCTGTGGTTTAGTCCAGTCCTTTCAATCAGCATAAAAGTCAAAGTGTTTGAGGCAGGTTCACACTATTGTTATTGCCCTTTCACATACAGTCCATGTGATGAGAACTCAATGAATTCCTTATTGACAATAATTAAGTCCAATGATTTATATAAATGAAATGAGAATGATTATTTTAATCATACATATCTGGTTTAAAGAATTTTCATGAAGTTTTCTTCCTTTCAGTGGTGCAGAGAGAAATTCTGTATCTTCCACTCTACCTGGAGAGTTGCATTAGAGATTAAAGGACTTGGTTTCTGTCATGACATATCAACATTTTGCATGGGCTCCAGCTCTTGTTACAGTTCTACCTCATGCAAACCTTGCACTTGACACAGGGTAAAATGCTTAGCAATGTCTTTTCCAATTTGGGATTGCTGAAAATCAAAAGAAGGGAATGAAAAACAGGAAAAACATACTGAAACACATAAATAAGAAACATCATGGGATTCTCCTCCTTCATTGAAGAAATCAGTGTGGAGGTCAAAGATATAAAGTTGATGCTGTACATTACTAGGAAGGAGAGAATAGATTTCATGGCTTTGATGTGGGCATCCACACTGAGGTCCTTCATGGAGTTTGTCTGCATGTTGCGTTTGTGTCTCCAGAGGGAAAAGAGAAGGAGAAGGGCAGAGAAGATGACTGCCATGAGTGAAGTGACAAATCCAAAGCCATAGATAAAAAAAATAGGGAGAAAACCATCATCCATATTGACAGTCACTTTCGAAAAATTTCCTTGACCAGTGGAATTGTTACAGTTCTCTTTACCATCAATGCTGTAGACGAGGGTGCTGAGAGCCAAGGATAACAGCAGTGAACCCACTAAAAGCCAGGGCACAATCCTCTTCAATTTTACTTTGAGGTAGATGAAAAAGACTGTTCCTGAAATTGGCAATTTTTACACAATAAAACCCACAAAGACAGGCTGAAACCCACAAGCTGGAGCAATCAAAAAAGCTCTGAATAGACATCATTAGTGTGTATCTGGGCTGAACACAAAGGTAATGGGGATAAATTATTAAAAGAAAGGAATACAACCACGAGAAGCACAAGTGGAAAAACCTTGAGCATCCCAGTAACAGCAAGATCTTCTCATTGGCGTTCAAGCTTTTCTTTTGACCCAAGCATTGCAAATCACAGAAACAATGAAAGTATTTATCCACATTCCAGCAAATGCCTGGAGAGTGATTAAGGCCACAGCTGTGGCACCATATGAGTTGACATTGAATTGCTCTGGAGAGTGACAATCTTCCATGGCTGGAGCTGGGGAGCAGTGCTGTGCTGGACAAGGGGGCTGTTGCACCAATGCCAAACACAGGTCAGTGGCTGCTGTTCCCTGAGTGTCACAAATGGCAAGAGGAGCTTTATAGAGGTGCTGGGTGGGGGGATTTTGGTGCTGCTCCTCTTGAGAGCAGGGCAGGTGCAGGGATGTAAATGTGCTGGATATTCTGTTACCTGTTGTCAGTGTCTCTGTTGAGTATTTGAATTTTTTGTTCAGGAGGGCTGTGTTGAGTGACACAAAGAGCAGAGATGTTTTCCTGCAGTGGGGAGTGTTGTGATTGTGTGAGTTACCCATGTTGATCCCTGTCAGGCTTGAGGATCTGGTTTATGTCCTTTGGTCACCTTCAAAGACCAAGTTAGATAATTCCTGCAGTCTATAGAGGGCAGAGCATTGCCCTGAGAGAATTTGCATTCCCTGATACTAGCACTTCTTTGGTTTATGATTGGTGTGAGTCTATTCTGTTTTCCTGATAGAATAAGATATACGGTGTGGGGGTTGGGTGGTTTTTGTTTGCTTCTTTCTTTCTTTCTTCTTCTTTCTTTCTTTCTTTCTTTCTTCTTTCTTCTTTCTTTTCTTTCTTTCTTTCTTTCTTCTTTCTTTCTTTCTTTCTTTCTTTCTTTCTTTCGTTTCTTTCTTTCTTTCTTTCTTTCTTTCTTTCTTTTCTTTCTTTTCTTTCTTTTCTTTCTTTCTTCTTTCTTTCTTTCTTTTCTTCTTTCTTTCTTTCTTTCTTTCTTTCCTCTTTCTTTCCTTCTTTCCTTCCTTCTTTCCTTCCTTCTTCCTTCCTCCTTCTTCTTTCTTTCTTTCTTTCCTTTCTTTCTTTTCTTCTTTCTTTCTTTCTTTCTTTCTTTCTTTCTTTCTTTCTTTCTTTCCTTTCTTTCTTTCTTTCTTTCTTTCTTTCTTTCTTCTTTTCTTCTTTCTTCTTTCTTTCTTTCTTTCTTTCTTCTCTTTTCTTCTCTCCACATGTATGTGAGAACAGAAGTTATTGCTATAACAAGCTCCATGAAATTACTGCCATGGAGAAAAGAGACCGGACTTGGGAAAAATTAATTTACTTTATTGTCTGTTGAAAACAGAATAGGATGATGAGAAAGAAGCACAAATCTAGAACCCCTTCCATCCCTTCTTCCATTCCTGGCTTCTCCACCTCCTTCTCTTCAGTGGTAGAGGGGGATGGAGAATGTGGGTTGCAGTTGGGTTCATAAAGAGTTGTCTCTTCCACTCCCGCCTCCTCATGGCTTTTCCACTGCTCAGGTGTGGATCCCCACCCACAGGCTGCTGTCCTTCAGGATTTTCCATCTCCAGAGTGGCTCTCCATAGGCTGCAGCTCTTCTAGGTGCACCCACCCCACCTACACTGTGGGGCACACAGTGATACAGCTGATAATGTTACAAAGAGCAGAGCCACAGCAGAAAGAAATGTAAACAAAAGAGAGAGAAACCTGTGGTTTAGTTCACGTTTTTCAATGAGCAAATACTAAACTGTTTGAGGAAGTTTTACAGTACTGTTATTTGCCCTTTGTCAACGAAATCATGTGTAGAAGGTGTAAATATTTTATTATTTACAATAGTTTTGCTTACAGAGTTACCTAAATTAAAGGATAATATAATTTCTTCAGCTCATTTTAATTTCAGTCCAAGTATTTGACTAATATAATTGTAACTTCAGTGATAAGGAGAGGGGATATCTTTGCCTTCCCTACCTCCTGGACAACTGCATTAGGGGATTAAATTACTTTTTCTCTATAATGAAATATCAATATTTCAATGGGCTCTAGCTTTTATTACAGTTCCTACTTCATGCAAACCATGAATTTCACAACAAGGCAGAATCCTTAGCAATGTTTTTTTCAGTCTGGGATTGCTGCAAATCAGAATAAGGGAATGAACACTTGGAAAAGCACAAAGAAATACATAAATAAGAAAGTATCACATGATTTTTGTTTTAAAACGTGAATAAGACAGAGTCAAAATCAAAAATACAAAGTTGATGCTGTACATTACTAGGAATGAGAGAATAGATTTCATGGCTTTGATGTGGGCATCCACGCTGAGGCCCTTCATGGAGTTTGTCTGCATGTTGTGTTTGTGTCTCCAGAGTGAAAAGAGAAGGAGAAGGTCAGAGAAGATGACTGCCATGAATGAAGTGACAAATCCAAAGCCAGTGATAAAAAAAACAGGGAAAAAGTGTTCATTTACTCTGATACTTGCTTTCCAAATACTTCCTTGACAGGTGTAACTTAGGTTTTTATTGAAAGCTTTATCAGTGATTTCGTAGACAAGGATTCCAATCACCAGGGAGAAAAGCTCTGATCCCAACAGCAGCCAGGGCACCATCCTGTCTATTTTTACCTTCAGGTAGATGAAAAAGCTATTCTGGAAACTGGCAATTTTTATACAATAAAAGACACAAAGACAGACAGAAACCCATAAATGGGAATAATTTAAAAAGCTTTGAATTGATAAAATTAGTTGAAATGTGGGGTGAACGTAAAGGTAATTGGGATGAATTACAGAAAGAAAATAGTATAGGGATGAGATGCACAAATACCAAAACCTGGAGCATCCCAGTAACAGCAAGATCTTCTCGTTAGAGTTCAAGGTTTTCTTTTTGACCCAAGCCATGCAAATCACAAAAATGATGAAAGCATTTATCCACATGCCAGCAAATGCCTCAAAGGTGACGATGGCCACAACTGTGGCACGATATGCGGTGACATTGGATTGGTCTGGAGAGTCACAAAGTTCCATGGTTGGAGCTGGGGAGCAATGCTGTGCTAGACAAGGGGGCTGTTGCACCAATGCCAAACACAGGTCAGTGGCTGCTGTTCCCTGAGCGTCACAGGTGGCAAGAGGAGCTTTATAGAGGTGCTGGTGGGGGGGATTTTCGTGCTGCTGCTCTTGAGAGCAGGGCAGGTGCAGGGATGTAAATGTGTTGGGTATTCTGTTACTTGTTGTCAGTGTCTTTGTTGACTATTTGAATTTTGGTTCAGGAGGGCTGTGTTGGGTGACACAACGAGCAGAGATATTTTTTTCTGCAGTGGACAGTGTTGTGATTGTGTGAGTGACCCATGTTTGATCACTCTCAGCCTTCAGGTTATAAGTTCTTCCATCCCTTGGTTGTGTTTAATGACCAAGTTACTATTCGATGCAGTCATTCAGAATTTTTTTTTATAATTTTTGATTATGAGGGAAGGGAGAATATTGCCTTGAAAGAATTTTCATTTCCTGATACTGCCTGTTTTCTGTCTTATCCTTGGTATGAGTTTCCTGTGGTTTTTCTGACAGAACAGGAAACATAGTGTAGGGTTGGGTGGTTTTCATTTCTTTCTTTCTTTTCTCTATAGGTATGTGAGGAGAAGAGCAATTATTTCTATAAGAACCTGTCTGAAGATGAATTTTCTGTGCTGGCACTGTGCTTGTGCAGGAACATTACATGAAAATGTTACACCATGATGACCAAACCAGAGGTGAAAGTTAGGTTCAGCTCTGTGTGACTAATCAGACACCTTACAAAGAAGATAAGGATAAAAAATCTGAGTCTCAAATACATTTTTTTCCATGCATGGAAGGTGTGGAACAAGTGCTTCAAACAGAGATGTCAGCTTTGAATTTAAATCCATGACATCCAGCATCACTCGAGAAGGATTTTCACAGTCTTTGTATTTACCATCACATGTGCATATTTTGGATGCACTTTTGCATCTCAAATTGTAGCACAACCCACAAATGGCAAGAGGAGCTTTGTAGAGCTGTTGGTGGGGTGGATGTTGGTGCCGCTGGTCTGGAGAGCAGGGCAGGTGCAGGGATGTAAATGTGTTGGGTATTCTGTTAGCTGTTGTCAGTGGCTTTGTTGACTATTTGAATTTTGGTTCAAGAGGGCTGTGTTGGCTGACACAAAGAGCAGAGATGTTTTTCTGCAGTGGGGAGTGTTATGATTGTGTGAGTGAGCCATGTTTAGTCATTGTTAGCCTTCAGGATCTGTGTTCTGTCCCTTGGCCACCAATGTTGCTCTTGCTGAGCAGGGTGTTCTCTCAGCAGAGCCCAGTCAGCACAGTCACTGTGCTCTTTCATCCCAGAGTCTTGGAGCTGGAAAATTCATCTGAGCTGCTGGAAAACTGGTGTTCCTTTTGATCCTCGACAGACATTCAAATCTCTATTACTTTTCCTCATGAAAATGCCTTAAGATTAAGTGAGGAACCACATTGTGAGGTGTGTGGGGAGGCACTGATAGGACAGCTGAATGTTTTTTCTTCTGGGGTTAAGTTAGAACATATGCAGGAACAGGGTAGAAATCATCACAAGTCCCCGTGCAAGGGCTCCAGACTCATCTGCTGGCAGTATGAAAAGTTATGTCCATGGAACCCAACCACCATGTTGGGTTCCTCCCTCACCTAAATACCCTCAAGCTTACAAATGGATTTCAGTCATGAAAACTGAGTTTTTGTTTTGGTTTGAAACCTTGGCAGAATGCTATAAACCATAGTGACAATGATGCCTACCACCGCTGAGAAAAGGGAGAAATAACTGGGAACTTAAACCTGAAACAGACAACTGGGTTATATATTTACACACAAAAAAAGGGAAAATTGAAAGTAAACTACAATATAAAGTAGTTAGATATAACAAATAATTCTTTCACCTCCCCACCCAACAGAAAACTGAACCCTTCCAAACACAAATCTCACTATTCTGGCTACAAAATCACCCCAGATAACTCAACCTCCCAAGGGACAGACCCAAAGAGAGAGAAAACCAAGAAAAAATATTTTATTTTCCTGAGACAACATAGCAGTGAAGAGGACAGCAGCAGCGTCCTGTAAGTACTATGGCCATAGTCAGAAGAGAAAAGCATCTCCTCCTCCACTGTATTTATATTTGAGATGACATAAGAATATGGTATGGAATACCATTGGCCAGTCGAAGCCCAGCTCACATCAGCTCATAATCTAAGGCCTGCTCTGAAAACTAATGTCTAAATTTAGACTTACAGCTACTTAAACCCAGGAAATTTTTTCAACATGAAAAGTGTGTTAACCTCTGTAGGGCATCGAGTGCCCTTGGAGCAGGTTAGTACAAGACCTTGCACATGAGATCTTGTACATCAGGACCAGAGGTACCAGGGAGATCTTGGCTGATGTGGTGTAACAAGGAAAAATTGAAATAACAGCAAAAAGCTCTGTGGCTACAAAAAATATATCACCAGTAATATCTCTTCAGAATAATGATGTCCTTTTTATCTGGGGGACAGAAATGCAATCACTGTGTTCTGTGAATGTTGATATCACGTGCTCCTGTTTGCATGTTTTTGTCAAGGCCCTTGTACATTGGTGGAAAACAACAGAGGAAAACTCATGGGTTGATATAAATGCAGATAGGTGATTCATCAGTTACTGTCACGGACAAAATAGAGTCGAATTGGAAAAAATTAATTGAATTTATTGCCACTTGAAAAGAGAGTAGAGTGAGGAGGAACAAAGACTAAACTGGAACCTGCTGCCTTCACCTCCCATTCATCCCAGGCTCAGCCTCTCTCTTTCATTCCCAGATTCTCTACCTCCTTCCTTCCCAGATTCTCTACCTCCTCCCCTAAAAGCAATGCATGGAAACGGAAAATGGGGTTTGCAGTCAGATCATAACCAGCTGTCTCCATTCCTTCTTTCTCACATGCTCTTCTCCTGCTCCGGTGTGGGTCTGTGCCATGGGCTGCAGTTCTTCAGGATACACCCTATTGTGCTGTGGTGTCATCCATGGGCCAAAGGTGGATTTCAGGTGCCCTATGGACTTGTGTGGGCTGCAGGTATGCAGCTGCCTCACCATGGTCTTCTCCATGAGGCAGCCTTGACCTTGCCCAACTGAGACCCCCATGGACCCCATCACTAGCACCCTGCCTGAGAACCCTGTACATTTGCCTGTGGGTCACTGTGGGATGAAAGCAGGATGAGATTCCATGCTGCAGCTGGGACACAAAACAAGTAAAAGGAGACCAGGAGAAGAGTCACACAGAGCAAGGCAATCCTGTTCATGCAGGAAGTGGAGTAGAGAGCAGCTACAGAGGACTGATGCTGGAAGTGGGCTCTACAACCACCTGTGCACCCCACGGCCATTCCTGCATCGCTGTTTGTGTGTCAGTGACCACTTCTGGAGAGTGATAGGAATCAACATGTTCTCATATCAGTTAGTAACCACTGCACACAGTGTTACAGATCCTTATATTACACAGTTATAAACCACTGACAGAGACATCATAACACACTGGAAGACAGGCAGATCAGAATGATATATAAACCCAAACTGAAACAAATTAGTGTTTTAGTTCAGTTCTTACAATCAATGAATGCCAAAGCATTTGTGGCAGGTTTGCAGTACTGTTATTGCCCCTTTGCATCCAGCCCAGGTGTACAAGGTCTAAAAGTCTTTGCTATTTACAACAATTTAGCTTCAAGAATTATCTAAACTAAATGAGAATAATAATTTATTGAACTCGTAATAATATTACTACAAAGAATTTGAATTACATATTCTTAACCTCAGTGATGAACATCTGTATCATCTCCATTGGCTGGAGAGTTGCATTAGAAATTAATAGATTTGTTTTCTATAGAGAAATATCAACATTTTGCAAGGCCTTCAGGTCTTGCTACAGTTCCTACTTGATGCAATCCTTGCAGTTCACACAGGGCAGAATCCTTAGCAGTATCTTCTTCAGTTTAGGATTGCTGAAAATCAGAATAAGGGAATGAAGAACTGGAAAAGCATAGTGAATTAAGTAAATTAGAAAGATCATGTCATTTTCATTTTTCTTAGAATAAACGAGAGTCAAAATCAAAGATACAAAGTTGATGCTGTACATAATTAGGAAGGAGAGAATAGATTTCATGGCTTTGATGTGGGCATCCATGCTGATGTCCTTCGTGGAGTTTGTCTGCATGTTGTGTTTGTGTCTCCAGAGAGAAAAGAGAAGGAGAAAAGCAGAGAATATGACTGCTGTGAATGAAGTGGCAAATACAAAGCCAATGAGAAAGTAACTAGGGAGAAAATGTTCCTCTATTCCAATATTTGCTTTCCAAATAATTCCTTGACAGGTCAAATTGGCGTTGTTCCTGAGTGCTCTGTCAATCATCTTGTATACAAGGATTCCAATCACCAGGGAGAAAAGTACTGATCCCAACAAAAGCCAGGGCATCATCTTGTCAATTTTTACTTTCAGGTAGATGAAGAATCTGTTCTGGAAATTGGCAATTTTTATACAATAAAAGACGCAAAGACAGGCTGAAACCCAGAAATTAGAAAAATTTAAAAAGTTCTGAACACTCTCAGCTAACTCAAATACATGGTGAACAAAAATGTAATTGGGATAAAATGTTGCAAGAAAGGAATTTACCCATGCAATGCACAAATACCAGAACCTGGAGCAACCCAGGAACAGCAAGATCTTCTCATTAGAGTTCAAGGTTTTCTTTTTGACCCAAGCCATGCAAATCACAGAAACAATCAAAGCATTTATCCACATGCCAGCAAATGCCTCAAGGGTGACGATGGCCACTGTCATGGCATTGTAGGAAGTGACACTGGGTTGGTCTGGTGAGTGACAATCTTCCATGGTTGGAGCTGGGGAGCAGTGCTGTGCTGGACAAGGGGGCTGTTGCACCAATGCCAAACACAGGTCAGCGGTTGCTGTTCCCTGAGTGTCACTTATGGCAAGAGGAGCTTTATAGAGCTGCTGAGGTGGAGATTTTGGCGCCGCTGTTGTTGAGCAGGGCAGGTGCAGGGATGTAAATGTGCTGGGTATTCTGTTACTTGTTGTCAGGGTCTCTGTTGACTATTTGAATTTTTGTTCAAGAGGACTGTGTTGGGTGACACAAAGAGCAGAGATGTTTTTCTGCAGTGGACAGTGTTCTCTCAACAGAATAGAGTCAAGACTCTTTCATCCCAGAGTCTTGGAGCTGCAAAGTTCAGCTGAGATGCTGGAAAAATGGTGTTCCTTTTGATCCTTGACAGGCATTCAAATCTCTATTAGATTTCCACCTGGTAACGTCTCAGGATTAAGTGAGGAACCACATAGGGGTGTGGGTGGGGAGGCACTGATAGGACAGCTGAATGTTTTTTCTTCTGGGGTTAAGTTAAAACATATGCAGGAACAGGATAGAAATCATCATGAGTCCTTGTGTAAGGGCTCCAATCTCATCTGCTGGCACTACAAGATGTTTTAGGGATGGGACCATGCTGGGTTCCTGCCTCACCTAAATGCTCTCAAGCTTACAAATTAATTCCCGTGCTAAAAGCTGTGTTTTTCTAACAGGCATGGTGTGTTATGCTCTGTAGGGCACTGACTGCCCTTGGAAACTGGTTAGTACCAGACCTTGCATACTGGACCTTGCACATCAGTAGTACGGGTACCAAGGAGATCTTGGCTGATGTTGGGCTGTAAGAAGGAAAACCTGAAATCACAGCAAAAAGATCTGTACAAAAAGAAATGAACCACCAGTAATTTCCCTCCAGAATAATGATGGCTTTTTTTTCTGGGGGAGAGAAATGCAATCACTGTGTTCTGTGAATATTCATATCACATGCTCCTGTTTGCATGGTTTTGTGATGTCTCTTGTAAATTGGTGGTAAATACCACAGGAAAACTCATGGCTTGATATAAATGCAGATAGATGACAACAAGTACTGTCATCGACAAAAGAGAGTCGACTTGGAAAAAATTAATTGTATTTATTGCCACTGGAAAATAGAGCGAGGAGGAACAAAGACTAAACTGGAACCTGGTGCCTCCACCCCTACTGTGTTGTGGTGTCATTCATGGGCCAGAGTGACTCTCAGCTGTCCAATGGACTTGTGTGGGCTGCAGGGGCTCAGCTACCTCACCATAGTCTTCCCCATGGGCTGCAAGGGAATTTCTTCACCAGCACATGGAGCAATCCCTCCCTGTCCTTCCCTAGCCCTGTTTGCTGCAGAACTGTTTCTCACTTTATTCTTCACTCCTCTCTGCTGGGCCATATTTCTCTCCTACTTTAAATACATTTTCCCAGGGGAGCCACGATCATCATTGGTGGGCTGTAGCAAAGAATTTCTTACAGAGAATGGAAGTGTGAGCAATCCTGCCTCTTTGCATTCTCTGAAGCTGGTGGAGAGATAAGCTGAGGCAAGACACCTGCGGTCAGCTATGGGAAAGAAGTATGCTGACGTAGTTTAATGTAAACATTGTATTCGTGGACCTTTGTATGTAACCAATGAGAGGTGTTATTCTGTCACGTGAACACTCTCATTTAGCCAGTCTGCATAAGGAATGGGGCGTGTGAACAATGCTTTGGGTTATAATAGGCACGTGTGCAATCTGAATCAATGGCATTCACCTGATTATATTGGTCTGTGCGTGATGTCCTTTGATCCTCCGTGAAATATTTTTGCTTTAGTGGGCTGAGGTGTGTCCTTTGCTTTGTCCATTGAATTGCCTGGATCAAGCTTTACCTGGCATAGAGCAGCCTTGACATTCTCCAGCTGAGATCCCCACAGATCCCACTCACCATCACCTGGCCTGAGCACCCTGTCCATCTGCCTGTTGGTCAGTGTGGGATGAAAGCAGGACTAGATTCCATGCTGCAGCTTGCACACAAGTTAAAGGAGACCAGGAGAACAGTAACACAGAGCAGGGAAATGATATGCTTGTAGGAAGTGAGGCAGAGAAGACACACAGGGCTGATGGTGGAGGTGGGCTCTGCACCTACCTCTGCACCCCACGGCCATTCGTGCATCGCTGTTTGTATGTCAGTGACCACTTCTGGAGAGTAATAGGGATCATCATGTTCTCATATCAGTTACCAACCACTACCAGAGTGTCTTGGTTTGAGATAAGCAACTGCCAACCCCCCCAAGCACAGAGAGAAAAGCCTCCCTCCTAACACCAGGGAAAGGGAGGAAAAGAGAGGGGAAAGAAAAAAAACACTTCAAACTGCATTTATACTAAATCTACATATATTTTTCACAGAAAGAAAGAGACAATTAGAAGAGAGTACAAATATACAATCACACAAGTCTACAACAACAAGTTCCCCACCTCAACTTCTTAACGAACACACAAATTCTACTGTCTTAACTACACATTACTTAAGAAGAAGCTTATTCCCCAGGCAGACAAACTCAAGCAGAAAGGAGAGACCCAGAACAACGCATTTTACTTTCCTGAGGTACCCCGTGAGCCAGTGGTGGGCCTGGTCCTCTCCATCCCCCCTGGGACAGCATCGTGTGTCCTCCCAAGAGGAGGCTGAGAAGCGACTGCCTTAACCACTCCCACACTGGTTCCTCCTTCCCTGGAGATGATGTCATAATGTGGTATGGAATACAAAATTACTGGCTAGAAGAGGTCAGCTGTTAGCTCAGCCCAGCTCAAGTCAGCTGACAGCTTCGGCCTAGTCCACACTTCAGAGCCCAAATGTAGGCCCACCTGGGTGAACCCATAACACAGAGTGATACAGATCCTAACATTACGCAGTTATAAACCACTGAGGGAGACATCTCATCATATCACACAGGAAGAAAGGCACATCACAAAGATATGTAAACCAAAACTGAAACAAATTGGTGTTTTAGTTCAATTCTTACAATCAATGAATGCCAAAGCATTTGTGGCAGGTTTGCAGTACTGTTATTGCCCCTTTGCATCCAGCCCAGGTGTACAAGGTCTAAAAGTCTTTGCTATTTACAACAATTTAGCTTCAAGAATTATCTAAACTAAATGAGAATAATTATTTATTGAACTCATAATAATATTGCTACAAAGAATTTGATTTACTTATTCTTAACCTCAGAGATGAACATCTGTATCATCTCCATTGGCTGGAGAGTTGCATTAGAAATTAATAGATTTGTTTTCTATAGAGAAATATCAACATTTTGCAAGGCCTTCGGGTCTTACTACAGTTCCTACTTCACACAGGGCAGAATCCTTAGCAGTATCTTCTTCAGTTTAGGATTGCTGAAAATCAGAATAAGGGAATGAAGAACTGGAAAAGCATATTGAATTAAGTAAATTAGAAAGACCATGTCATTTTCATTTTTCTTAGAATAAACGAGAGTCAAAATCAAAGATACAAAGTTGATGCTGTACATTATTAGGAAGGAGAGAATAGATTTCATGGCTTTGATGTGGTCATTGTCGGATACTGAAACGGTTAATGATTTATGTATTCTAGGAGACTTTGCAGGCTTTTGACTTTGCATTATACACCTGATGGGCAGTTGGGGCCCATCCCTCCCTCCACTGCTAAAAGTGTCAAGCCCTGAAGAGGCAAGAAGAGCTGTTACCTTACCCTTCTCATGAACCCTGTGCCCATCATGAAAGGCGGGAAGAATATTGGGGGTTTGTAGCCCGTCTGGTGACACTACTTCATGGAAAACAACCCCCTGACTTGGGGGACATAAAAAAGGCTTGCTGAGGGTATATATATGGACTAGTGACTTTGGGGTTTTGGGTTCTATTCCTGGCCCAATCTGCCTGCAGATCGAGACCATGGCCTTCAGGACTGCTGAGATGCAACGCTGGATCCCTGGGCAGTGACTATGTGAACCTTTTCATTCTTATCTTTTCTTTTTCCTTGCTGTCCTGGACTCTTCTCCTGTCTTTCTTCCCCCTATGCTTCTCCCCCCCGCCCAAGGTTATTTTCTGTGTCACATTATACGGAATTGTTAAAATAAACACAGATTCTGTAGTGTCATTTCACCTTAATCCACCCCACAGGAATTATTGATAACAATCTAGGTCACTCCGGTCTCCTTTTCCAGGGGCAGGTCATAACAGGACATCCCTCATGGAGTTTGTCTGCATGTTGTGTTTGTGTCTCCAGAGAGAAAAGAGAAGAAGAGCAGAGAAGA
Source organism: Pithys albifrons albifrons (assembly GCF_047495875.1). Lineage (NCBI taxonomy): Eukaryota > Metazoa > Chordata > Aves > Passeriformes > Thamnophilidae > Pithys > Pithys albifrons. Next base: position 3,377,349 of record NC_092459.1, read on the forward strand.
TGAGTGCCATGAATGCAGTGACAAACACAAAGCCTATGAGAAAGTAACTAGGGAGAAAATGTTCCCCTATTCCAATATTTGCTTTCCAAATAATTCCTTGACAGGTCAAATTGGCGTTGTTCCTGAGTGCTCTGTCAATCATCTTGTAGACGAGGATTCCAATCACCAGGGAGAAAAGCACTGACCCCAACAAGAGCCAGGGCATCATCTTGTCAATTTTTACTTTTAGGTAGATGAAGAATCTGTTCCAGAAATTGGCAATTTTTATAAAATAAAAGATGCAAAGACAGGCAGAAACTCACAAATTGGAACAATTAAAAAGTTCTGAGCACACTCTGCTAGCTGAAATATATGTTGAAGAAAAATGTAATTGGGATAAATTATTGCAAGAAAGTAATTTACCCATGCAATGCACAAATACCAGAACCTGGAGCAACCCAGAGAAAGCAAGATGTTCTCGTTACAGTTCAACATATTCTTTTTGACCCAAGGCATGCAAATCACACAAACAATGAAAACATTTATTCACATGCCATCAAATGCCTGGGGAGCAAAGATGGCCACAGCTGTGGCACCATAGGAGGTGACATTTGATTGCTCTGGAGAGTCACAGGCTTCCATGGTCGGTGCTGGGGAGCAGTGCTGTGCTGGACAAGGGGGCTGTTGCACCAATGCCAAACGCAGGTCAGTGGCTGCTGTTCCCTGAGTGTCACAAATGGCAAGTGGAGCTTTATAGAGCTACTGGGGGGGGCAGGGAATTTTGGTGCCGCTGGTCTGGAGAGCAGGGCAGGTGCAGGGATGTAAATGTGCTGGGTATTCTGTTACCTGTTGTCAGGGTCTCTGTTGACTATTTGAATTTTGGTCCAGGAGGGCTGTGTTGCTGGCACAAAGAGCAAAGATGTTTTTCTGCAGTGGGGAGTGTTGTGATTGTGTGAGTGAGCCATGTTTGATCCCTATCAGGCTTCAGGATCTGGATTCCTCTGTTCCTTGGTCACCTTCAAAGACCAAGTTAGATAATTGCTGCAGTCTATGTAGGACAGAGCATTGCCCTGAGAAGAATTTAATTTCCAAATATTGCCTCTTCTTTGGTTTATGCTTGGTGTGAGTTTCTTCTGGTTTTCTGATAGAACAGGAAACACGGTGTAAGGTTTATGGTTTTTTTTTCTTTCTTTCTTCTCTCCATATATATGTGAGGAGAAGAAAAGTTATTCCCATAATAACCTGCTTGAAATTACTCTCATGGAGAAAACAGACCCGAATTGGGGAAAATGAATTTACTTTATTGTCTATTGAAAACAGAATAGGATGATGAGGAAGAAGCACAAACCTAGAACCTCTTCCCCCTTCTTCTTATTCACAGTCCAAAATTCACTCCTCAATTCCTGGCTTCTCCACCTCTGTTCAGTGGTACAGGGGAGTGGGGAATGGGGTTTTCAGTCTATTCATAATGAGTTGTTTCTTCCACTCCTTCCTTCTCATGCTCTTCTGTTGCTCAGGTGTGGATCCCATCTTTAGGCTGCTGTCCTTCAGGATTTGCCAGCTCCAGAGTGGGCGCTCCATAGGCTGCAGCCCTTCAAGGTTAACCCACCCCAGCTACACTGTGGGACAGACAGTGATACAACTGATAATGTTACAAAGAGCAGAGCCACAGCAGAAAGAAATGTAAACCAAAAGAGAGAAAAAACTTTGGTTCAGTTCATTCATTTCAGTTAGGAAATGCCAAAATATTTGTGAGAAGTTTACAGTAGTTATTGCCCTTTGCAACCATCCCATGAATGAGGTTTAAATGAAGTCATTATTGACAATAATTCCATTCAAAGAATATTCTAAATTAAATGAAAATAATGATAATTTATTTAACTCTCATTAATTTAAAGTATTTGAATCAAATTTTCTTAATGTATGTGGAAGTGTCAACTTCTGTATCATCTACACTGCCTTGAGCATTGCATTAGAGATTTGTTGCATTTGCAAGGCTCCAGATTTTGTTACAGTTCCTACCTCAGGCAAACCTTGCACCTCACACAGGATAGAACCCTTAGCAGCGTCTTTTCCAGTTTGGGATTGCTGAAAATCAAAAGAAGGGAATGGACACCTGGAAAAGCAAACAAGCATACATAAACAAGAAACATTGCGGGATTTTCCCCCTCGGCTTCATAAATCATTGTCACGATGAAAGATGTACAATTGATGATGTACATTGCTAAGAAGGAGAGAATAGATTTCATGGCTTTGATGTGGGCATCCATGCTGAGGTCCTTCATGGAGTTTGTCTGCATGTTGCGTTTGTGTCTCCAGAGAGAAAAGAGAAGGAGAAGGGCAGAAAACATGGCCACCATGAATACAGTGGCATATCCAAAGCCAGTGAAAAAATAAATAGGGAAAAATTGTTCAACCATCTGAAATTTCACTTTCCACAAATTTCCTGACCCAGTAGAATTGGTACATTGCAGTTTATCACTGATATTGTAGGAAAGGATTCCAATAGCCAGGGAGAAAAGCACTGATCCCAACAAAAGCGCTGGCACCAACTCGTCAATTTTTACTTTCAGGTAGATGAAAAAGCTGTTCCTGAAAATGGCAATTTTTATACAATAAAACCCACAAAGACAGGCAGTAACACACAAGTTGGAACAATTAAGAAAGCTCTGAACACCTTCAGCTGTTTGACGTCTGGGGTGAATATGAAGGTAATTGGGATAAATTACAGAAAGAAAGGAATATATCCATGAGATGCACAAATACCAAAACCTGGAACATCCCAGTAACAGCAAGATCTTCTCATTGGAGTTCAAGGTTTTCTTTTTGACCCAAGCTATGCAAATCACAGAAACAATCAAAGCGTTTATCCACATGCCAGCAGAGACCTCCAGAGTAACGATGGTCACTACCATGGCATTGTATATAGTCATATTGGGTTGTTCTGGAGAGTGACAAGCTTCCATGGTTGGAGGTGGGGAGCAGTGCTGTGCTGGACAAGGGGGCTGTTGCACCAATGCCAAACACAGGTCAGTGGCTGCTGTTCTCTGAGTGTCACAAATGGCAAGAGATGCTTTATAGAGCTGCTGAGGTGGGGGGGACTTTGGCATCACTGCTTTTGAGAGCAGGGCAGGTGCAGGGATGTAAATGTGCTGGGTATTCTGTTACCTGATGTCTGTGTCACCGTCGACTACTTGAATTTTGATTCGGGGGGGGGCTCTGTTGAGTGGCACAAAGAGCAAGATGTTTTTCTGCAGTGGAGAGTGCTGTGGTTGTGTGAGTGAGCCATGTTTGATCCCTGTCAGGCTTCAGGATAGGTGTTCTTCTGTCCCTTGAACACCAATGACACTCTTCCAGAACAGGGTATTCTCACAACAGAGCACAGTCAGGGCAGTCAATGTGCTCTTTCATCCTGGAGCTGCCTCAACTTAGAGCTGCAAAGTTCAGCCGAGGTGCTGGAAAACTGGTGTTCCTTTTGATCCTTGACAGGCATTCAAATCTCTATTAGATTTCCCCCTGGTAATGTCTTAAGATTAAGTGAAGAACCACTCAGTGGTGTGGGTGGGGTGGCACTGATAGGACAGCTGAATGTTTTTTCTTCTGGGGTTGAGTTAAAACATATGCAGGAACAGGGTAAAAATCATCACGAGTACCTGTGCAAGGGCTCCAATCTCATCTGCTGGCACTGTGAGATATTTTAGGAATGGGACCATGCTGGGTTCCTCACCTAAATGCCCTCAAGCTTACAAATTAATTTCTGTCCTGAAGGCTGTGAGTTTTTTCAACAGGCAGGTGTGTTATGCTCTGTAGGGCACTGACTGCCCTTGGAAATTGGTTAGTACAGGATCTTGCATATTGAACTGTGTACATCAGTACTACAGGTAGCAGGGAGATCTCAGCTGATGCTGTGATGCAACAGGAAAAGCTTGAAATCACAGAAAAAAGCTCTGTGCCAAAAGAAATAAACCACCAGTAATTTCGCTTCAGAATAATGATTCCCTTTATTTTCTGGGGGAGAGTAATGCAATCACTCTGTTCTGTGAATATTCATATCACTTGTTCCTCTTTGGATGGTTTTTGGATGACTCTTGTACATTGGTGGAAAATAACGGAGGAAAATTCATGGGTTGATATAAATGCAGATGGGTAATTCAGAAAATACTGATATGGATAAAACAGAGTTCAATTGCATAAAATGGCTTGAATTTTTTGCCAGTTGAAAAGAAAGTAGAGTGAAGAGGAACAAAGACTAAGCTGGAGCCTGCTGCCTCCATCTCCCATTCATCCCAGACTCAATCTCACTCCCTTATTCCCAGATTCTCTACCTCCTCCCCTACAAGCAATGCATATGAACAGACAATGGGGTTTGCAGTCAGACCATAACCAGCTGTCTCCACTTGTTTTTGCCTCACACGCTCTTCTGCTCCAGCGTGGGTCTGTTCTGCAGGCTACAGTGCTTTAGGATACACCCAAGTGTGCTGTGGAGTTATCCATGCATGAAAGGTGGATCTCAGCTGCCCAGTGGACTTGTTTGTGCTGCAGGTGCGCAACTGCCTCACCATGGTCCTCTCCATGGGCTGCAAGGGAATGTCTTCTCCACACATGCAGCAATCACTCCCTGTCCTTCCCTAGCCCTGTTTGCTGCAGGACTGTTTTTCATATTATTTTTCACTCCTCCCTGCTGGGCCATATTTCTTCCCTTTGTTACATATATTTTCCCAGAGGAACCATGACCATCACTGGTGGGCTGAGGTGTGTCCTGTGCTTTGTCCATTGGATTGCCTGGATCAGGCTTTCCCTGGCATAGAGCAGCCTTGACCTTGCCCAACTGACACTTCCATGGACCCCCACTCACCCCCCACTGGCCTGAGCACCTGTCCATCTACCTGTGGGTCAGTGTGGGATGAAAGCAGGATGAGAGTCAATGCTGCAGCTTGTACACAAACAAGTTAAAGTAGACCAGGAGAGCATTCACACAGAGCATTGCAATCGTGTTCAAGCTGGAAGTGAGGGAGAGAGAGAATAGACAGGGCTGATGCTGGAAGTGGGCTCTGCACCCACCTGTGCATCCTAAAGCCATTCCTACATCACTGTTTGTATGTCAGTGACTATCTCTGGAGAGTGACAGAGATCCACATGTTCTCATATCACTTATCAATCAATACACACCGTGTAATAGATTCTAATATTACACAGCTATAAAGCACTGGCAGAGACATCTCATCATAACACACAGGAAGACAGGCACACAAAAAAGCCATGTAAACCCAAACTGAAGCAAACTGGTGTTTTAGTTCAGTTCTTACAATCAGTGAATGTCAAAGCATTTGATGCAGGTTTGCAGTACTGTTATTGCCCTTTTTCATCCAGCCTATATGTACAAGGTCTAAAAGACATTGCTGTTCACAACAATTTAGCTCCAAGAATTATCTAAACTAAATGAGAATAATAATTTATTGAACTCATAGTAATATTGCTACAAAGAATTTGAGTTACATATTCTTAACCTCAGAGATGAACATCTGTATCATGTCCATTGGCTGGAGAGTTGCATTAAAAATTAATAGATTTGTTTTCTATAGAGAAATATCAACATTTTGCAAGGCCTTCAGGTCTTGCTACAGTTCCTACTTTATGCAATCCTTGCAGTTCACACAGGGCAGAATCCTTAGCAGTATCTTCTTCAGTTTAGGATTGCTGAAAATCAGAATAAGGGAATGAACACTTGGAAAAGCATATTGAATTAAGTAACTTAGAAACAACACATCATTTTCATTTTTCATTGAATAAACAAGAGTCAAAATCAAAGATATAAAGTTGATGCTGTACATTATTAGGAAGGAGAGAATAGATTTCATGGCTTTGATGTGGGCATCCATGCTGACGTCCTTCATGGAGTTTGTCTGCATGTTGCATTTGTGTCTCCAGAGAGAAAAGAGAAGGAGAAGGGCAGAGAGGATGACTGCTGTGAATGAAGTGGCAAAGAGAAAGCCAGTGATAAAATAAATGGGGAAAAAGTATTCCTCTCTTCTGATATTTGCTTTCCAAATAATTCCATGGCAGGTCAAAGTGGCTTTGTTCCTGAGCCCTTTATCAACGATATCATAGACAAGGATTCCAATCACCAGGGAGAAAAGCTCTGATCCCAACAGGAGCCAGGGCACAATCCGATCAGTCTTTTCTTTCAGGTAGATGAAGAAGCTGTTCCTGAAAATGGCAATTTTTATACAATAAAAACCACAAAGACAGGCAGTAACCCACAAGTTGGAACAATTAAAAAAGCTCTGAGTACTCTGAACTAGTGGAAATATGGGGTAAACATAAAGGTAATTGGGATAAATTACTGAAAGAAAGGAATTTATCCATGCAATGCACAAATACCAGAACCTAGAGCATCCCAGAAAGAGCAAGATCTTCTCAATAGAGTTCAAGGTTTTGTTTTTGATCCAGACCATGCAAATCACAGAAACAATCAAAGCGTTTATCCACATGCCACCAAATGCCTCAAAGGTGACGATGGCCACTACCATGGCATTGTATGAGGTGACATTGGATATGTCTGCAGAATGACAGCCTTCCATGGTCGCAGCTGGGGAGCAGTGCTGTGCTGGACAAGGGGGCTGTTGCACCAATGCCAAACACAGGTCAGTGGCTGCTGTTCCCTGAGTGCCACAAATGGCAAGAGGAGCTTTATAGAGCTACTGGTGGGGGGGATGTTGGTGCTGTTGTTGTTGAGAGCAGGGCAGGTGCAGGGATGTAAATGTGCTGGGTATTCTGTTACTTGTTGTTGGTGTTACTCTTCACTATTTGAATTTTGCTTCAGGGGGGTTTATTAGATGGCATAAAGAGCAGAGATGTTTTTCTGCAGTGGACAGTGTTGTGATTGTGTGAGTGAGCCATGTTTGATCCCTGTCAGGCTTCAGGATAGGTGTTCTTCTGTCCCTTGGCCACCAATGACACTCTTGCTGAGCAGGGTGTTCTCTCAACAGAGCACAGTCAGGGCAGTCACTGTACTCTTTCATCATGGAGCTGCCTCATCTTGGAGCTGCACAGCTCAGCTGAGGTGCTGGAAAACTGGTGTTCCTTTTGATCCTTGACAGTCATTCAAATGTCTATTAGATTTCCTCCTGGTAATGTCTTAAGATTAAGTGAAGAACCACATAGTGGTGTGGGTGGGAAGGCACTGATAGGACAGCTGAATGTTTTTTCTTCTTGGGTTAAGTTAAATCATATGCAGGAACAAGATAGAAATCATCATGAGTCCCTGTGCAAGGGCTCCAATCTCATCTACTGGCACTACGAGATGTTTTAGGGATGAGACCATGCTGGGTTCCTGCCTCACATAAATGCTCTCAAGCTTACAAATTAATTTCTGTCCTGAAAGCTGTATGTTTTTCTAACAGGCAAGGTGTGTTAAGCTTTGTAGGGCACCAAGTGCCCTTGGACTCAGGTTAGTACAGGATCTTGCATATTGGATGTCTCACGTCAGTACTACAGGTAGCAGGGAGATCTCAGCTGATGTTGTGGTGTAACAAGGGAAACTTGAAATCACAGCAAAGAGGTCTGTGGCTACAAGAAATGAACCACCAGTAATTTCCCTTCAGAATAATGATTCCCTTTATTTTCTGGGGGAGAGAAATGCAATCACTGTGTTCTGTGAATATTCATATCACATGTGCTCCTGTTTGGATGGTTTTGGGATGACCCTTGTACATTGGTGGAAAATAACAGAGGAAAATTCATGGGTTGATATAAATGCAGATGGGTAATTCACAAAAAACTGACATAGATAAAACAGAGTTCAATTGGATAAAATTACTTGAATTTATTGCCAGTTGAAAAGTAAGTAGAGTGAGGAGGAACAAAGACTAAGCTGGAGCCTGCTGCCTCCACCTCCCATTCATCCCAGACTCAATCTCACTCCCTTATTCCCAGATTCTCTACCTCCTCCCCTACAAGCAATGCATATGAACAGACAATGGGGTTTGCAGTCAGACCATAACCAGCTGTCTCCACTTGTTTTTGCCTCACACGCTCTTCTGCTCCAGCGTGGGTCTGTTCTGCAGGCTACAGTGCTTTAGGATACACCCAAGTGTTCTGTGGAGTTATCCATGCATGAAAGGTGGATCTCAGCTGCCCAGTGGACTTGTTTGTGCTGCAGGTGCGCAACTGCCTCACCATGGTCCTCTCCATGGGCTGCAAGGGAATGTCTTCTCCACACATGCAGCAATCACTCCCTGTCCTTCCCTAGCCCTGTTTGCTGCAGGACTGTTTTTCATATTATTTTTCACTCCTCCCTGCTGGGCCATATTTCTTCCCTTTGTTACATATATTTTCCCAGAGGAACCATGACCATCACTGGTGAGCTGAGGTGTGTCCTGTGCTTTGTCCATTGGATTGCCTGGATCAGGCTTTCCCTGGCATAGAGCAGCCTTGACCTTGCCCAACTGACACTCCCATGGACCCCCACTCACCATCACCTGGCCTGAGCACCCTGTCCATCTACCTGTGGGTCAGTGTGGGATGAAAGCAGGATGAGATTCCACACTGCAGCTTGTACACAAGCAAGTTAAAGTAGACCAGGAGAGCATTCACACAGAGCAAGACAATCATGTCCATGCAGGAAGTGAGGCAGAGAGGACACAGAGGGCTGCTGTGAGAAGTGGGCTCTGCACGAACCCGTGAACCCCATGGGAATACCTGCATTGCTTTTTGTGTGTCAGTGACCACTTCTGGAGACTGACGGGGATCAACATGTTCTCATATCAATTATCAGTCACTGTCAGGGAGTGGTGCAGGTTCTAATATTACACCCTTAAAAACTACTGACAGAGAAATCTCATCATAGAGAAGGAGATGGGCTGTGACGATGATTGCCATGAATGAATTGGAAAAGAGAAAACCAATGTTAATAAAACTAGGGAGAAAATGTTCGTCTAGTCTGTTACTTGCTTTCCAAATAATTCCTTGGAAGGTCAAACTGAAGTTGTTCCTGAGCCCTCTAACGATGGTTTCATAGACAAGGATTCCAATCACCAGGGAGAAAAGCACTGATCCCAAAAAAAGCCAGCGCACAATCCTGTAAATTTTTACTTTCCGGTAGATGAAAAAGCTGTTCCTGAAATTGGCAGTTTTTATACAATAAAAGACACAAAGACAGGATGATACCCACAATGTGAAACCATTAAATAAGTTCTGAGCACTCTCAGGTAGCTGAAACATGTGAACAATAAGGTAATTGGGATAAATTTTTGCAAGAAAATAATTTAGCCATGCTATGCACAAATACCAGACCCCGGAGCATCCTAGAAAAAGCAAGATCTCATTGGAGTTCAAGTTTTCTTTTTGACCCAAGCATTGCAAATCACAGAAACAATGAAACCATTTATCCACACACCAGCAAACCCTTCAAGGGTGATGATGACCACAGCTGTGGCACTATATGAAGTGACATTTGATTGCTCTGGAGAGTGACAAGCTTCCATGGTTGGAGCTGGGGAGCAGTGCTGTGCTGGACAAGGGGGCTGTTGCACCAATGCCAAAGTCAGGTCAGTGGCTGCTGTTCCCTGAGTGCCATGTATAGAAGAGGAGCTTTACAGAGCTGCTGGTGAGAGGGATTTTGGTGCCACTGGTCTTGAGAGCAGGGCAGGTGTAGGGATGTAAATGTGCTGGGTATTCTGTTACCTGGTGTCACTGTCAATATTTGAATTTTGGTTCAGGAGGGCTGTGTTGGGTGACACAAAGAGTAGAGATGTTTTTCTGCAGTGGAGAGTGTTGTGATTGTGTGAGTGACCCATGTTTGATCCCTGTCAGGTTTTAGGAACTGGATTCTTCTGTCATTTGGTCCTCTTCAGTGACCAATTAGATAATTGCTGCAGTTGATAGAGGTCAGAGCACTATCCTGGTGAATTTCCATTTCCTGATACTGCCTGTTCTCTGCTTTATGCTTTGATTTGAATTTCTTCTGCTTTGCTGATAGAACAGGAGACATGGTGTGAGGTTGGGTGGTTTTTGTTTGCTTCTGTCTTTCTTTTTTCTTTCCATATATATGTGAGGAGTTATAACAACCTGTCTGAAGATGCACTGTCTGTGCTGGGACTGTGCTTGTGCAGGAACATTACATGGAAATGTTACACCAGCAGGACCAAACCACAGCTGAAGGTTGGGCTCAGCTCTGTGTGAGTAATCTAACACCTATACAAAGAACATAAAAGTATAAATCAGAGTCTCAAAGACTGGTTTTTCAATGAGTGGAATGTGTGGATTGGATGCTTGAAGCACAGCTGTCAGCTTTCCATTCAAATGCAACCCATCACTCATGAAGGGGAAAGAGTCTCACAGTCTCTCTATTTACCATCCCATGTGCATATTTTGGATGCCCTTTTGCATCTCAAATGGAAACAGAACCCTGTGTTTCTGCACCTGGATGGACACACAGCTGTGTTGGGACTGGAGAGACATCACAGAGAGACTGAATTGCTTGGTTCAGGCTGAACCTCTTCCCTCTTCAGAATCCCTTTCTTTCTCATTTTATGACATGGGGCATCCCAGATGATTAGCCTTGGTTAGCTCATTTCTTAGGCTGTTGGTTGCCTAAGTTCTGGCCAAAGCCATCACCCCTGTATATCAAGGGCAACGCACAAGCATGTTGATGTCACTAAGAGCTGGAGAGGAGTGGTGTGAGAAACAGCTCCCACTGAGGGAAATTTCCCATTGCCCACTGTATCCCAGCTGAAAGCCTGAGGAAATAAGACTTCCTTATGGAGTCCCTGTGTTACTTGCATTACATATAGGCTGATTTTTCCCCCCAGCTCTGCATGCTGCTCTTGTTTTGTGTGCCCTTGTTCCTGCTGGCAAACTGGTATCAGTGAACCTGGTGGAGGTCTCCAGATGATGAAGGCAGGTAAACTTGATCTCAGGAACCTGCATGTTGATTTACTGCACTCTTCCTGCCTTATCTCTTATTAACAGCTGCAACGCAATAGAAGCAGGGAGGAAATAAAGATACTTTACAAATAAAAATGTTGAGAGCGTCCTCCTTCTTTTTTAATTTTTTAAAATTAATTTTGGTCACTCCTTAAAATTTTGAAGAATTTAGGATTAAAACCTAATAGTAAATGAGTCTTAGAATCCTATTAATATCTCCTGGTTTTACACTTCATAAATAGGAAAAAATTAATGCTTCTTTTTAAGGATATCTATATTGTTATGGGTTAGCAAAGTAGGCCTAAATTTAGACTTTAAAGTTCAAACCAGGCCTGGGATTGTCAGCTGACTTCAGCTGATCTGGGCTTGCTAACAGCTGACTTCTAGCCAATATTATTGTATTCCATACCATACTACATCATCTCAAAAGGGGTAATATCCAGTGTGTGGGTGTGGCTTGGTCAGTTCCATCATGGCTGCACTAGGAAGAGAACGTCTTGCAGCTCCTGTCTTGGAGTAGGCCTTGCTCCTGCTGCTGCTGCTACTTGCCTTTTGTTTAAGTTCAGGGAAGTAGAAATACTTTGTTGTTATACTTTCTCTTTCTTGCAGGGTGTCTTTTAGAGTGCTTATGAATCTAGAGTAATGGGCTTTGTATTAACTGGGGAGTGGGAGGTTATATCTTGTTATATATATATATAACTTGTGTGTGTGTGTTATATTGTAGTTTTCTCTCAAGATTCTCTTTTCTGTATAAATACATGTAGTTAGTTTCAGCATAAACCTGGTTTAGAGGGTTTTTTTTCCCTCTCCCCCTTTTTCCCTTTTCACTCTGTCTTGGACAGTTGGTGTTTTCCCAGCTCAAACCAAGACACTATATCTATATACACACATGTATATATGTACACACACACACATATATATAAAGTGTATATATATATTTATTCATATATGTATTTCTATATTTATGAGACTGATATTTGCAACTATTTCTGACAGAGCTGCAGAAGTCCTGAGTGCCTACCAAATCAGAGCCCTGCAGTAGGAGGCAAGTGTTTGCCTTCTCTTGGACAAGACTTACCCTCGGTGTTTTCATTTCCAGATCCTGGCAGTGCTGGGGCCAGGAGGGTCTCTTGAGGAGAGGTTGGTGCTGCACAATTTGGGGTGCATGGTAGGGTTTCCTCAGGTGTTGGCGGCAGCAGAGTTTTAGCCAGACTGAGACAAAATCCCTGACCCTGTTGTTGGGCCTCATGAATGGAGGTGTGACTGTGCTGTGCTCACTCTTGTTTTCTCTCCAGAGCAGAGGTGGAGAGCAGAGACTACTACAGGACAGGTGGATTGAAAGGAGTCTACTTAGACCAGAGAAGAAGAGTGGGAACACAAGGGAGAAGAGCTTGAGACAAACACAAATTTTTTTGGCTGAGAACAATGTTACTATGGAATATACTCGCAATGGCTTTTCTGTGGGAAAAGGAGTCAGAGAAGCCTTCTGCTCATGGAGGTGCATTAAAGGTTGTTGTCAAAAGGCAGCAGGGTGAAAGCTCAAAAGTCCCTTATAGACAGAATCCATGTCCAGCTGGGCTGATGCTACCCTTGACATGATGCTCTGGAGATCAATGTGGATACACCTGAATTCTGCAGAGCTTCAAGAAACCTCTGATGTTTGGGCTGCACACATGGCATACATTCTCCCTCTGGGAGGACAAGAGCCAAAAGAAAACCTGCTGAAAAGCATGAAAAACACACCCTTGACAACTGGTGGGAGGCAAGGTGCCACTCTATGCCTGAGACAATGACAGAAATGACCAATTCAGGTTCTGCTCTGTTCTTGCTGGAACTATTTCATGACAGTTAACCAGAGGCAGCTGCCAACCTTACCATCTGCTCCTTCACTCTCATTCCACTACAGGGGAGGGCTGGAAAACATGAGGGAATGTCTTGGTTTGAGATAAGCAACTGCCAACCCCCCCAAGCACAGAGAGAAAAGCCTCCCTCCTAACACCAGGGAAAGGGAGGAAAAGAGAGGGGAAAGAAAAAAACACTTCAAACTGCATTTATACTAAATCTACATATATTTTTCACAGAAAGAAAGAGACAATTAGAAGAGAGTACAAATATACACTCACACAAGTCTACAACAACAAGTTCCCCACGTCAACTTCTTAACAAACACACAAATTCTACTGTCCTAACTACACATTACTTAAGAAGAAGCTTATTCCCCAGGGAGACAAACCCAAGCAGAAAGGAGAGACCCAGAACAACACATTTTACTTTCCTGAGGTACCCTGTGAGCCAGTGGTGGGCCTGGTCCTCTCCATCCCCCCTGGGACAGCATCGTGCGTCCTCCCCAGAGGAGGGCTGAGAAGCGACTGCCTTAACCACTCCCACACTGGTTCCTCCTTCCCTGGAGATGATGTCATAATGTGGTATGGAATACAAAATTACTGGCTAGAAGAGGTCAGCTGTTAGCTCAGCCCAGCTCAAGTCAGCTGACAGCTTCGGCCTAGTCCAGACTTCAGGGCCCAAATCTAGGCCCACCTAGGTGAACCCATAACAGGGAAAAGCTCATAGATTGGGCTAAAGCCAGGGAGATGACTTGCCAGGTACTGTCATGGAGAAAACAGACTCAAATCAGGAAAACAATTTAATTTATTGCCTATAAAAACAGGTAGGGTGACCAGGAAGAAGCACAAACTTCAGACCCCCTTCCCTTCCCCCCTTCTTCTTTACAATCCAAAATTCAGTCCTGCAGTCTTGGTTTCTCTTCCCCCTCCTCTACAGCTGTACAGCAGGGTGGGGAATGGGGTTTGAAGTCAGTTCATGATGAGTTTTCTCTTCCACTCCTTCCTCCTCTTACTCTTCCACTGCTCAGATGTGGATCCCACCCACAGGCTGCTGTCCTTCAGGATTTTCCATCTCCAGAGTGGGCTGTCCATAGGCTTCAGCCTCTCAATGTGTACCCATCCCACCTACACTGTGGGACAGACAGTGACACAGCTGATAATGTTACAAAGAGTAGAGCCACAGCAGAAAGAAATGTAAACCAAAAGAGTGATAAACCTTTGGTTCAATTCATTCAATACCAAAATATTTGTGGCAGTTTTGCAGTATTGTTATTGCCATTTTGCATCCACGCCATGTTTGAGGTATAAAATAATTGGCTATATTTTGATAATTTTGTTTAAAGAATTACCTAAATGAAATACTAATTGGAATTTATTACACTCATTTCCTTCAAAGTGTTTGAATGCTAAAGTCTTTACTTCATTGGTAAAGAGAGAACATCTGTATCATCTACACTGCCAGGAGAGTTGCCCTAAAGATTAAAGCACTTGTTACCTATAAAGAAATATCAACATTTTGCAAGGCTCCAGCTTTCCTTACACTTCCTACCTCATGCAAATCCTGCATTTCACACAGGGTAGAATCCTTAGCAATGTCTTTTCCAGTTTGGGATTAATGAATATCAGAATTAGGGAATCAACACCTTGAAAAGCATACATAACTACAGAAATAGGAAAGGTCATGTGAATCTGGTTCTTCATTGAATAAATCAGAGCCAAGATCATAATAATGAAATTGATGATGTACATTACTAGGAAGGAGAGAATACATTTCATGGCTTTGATGTGGGCATCCATGCTGAGGTCCTTCATGGAGTTTGTCTGCATGTTGCGTTTGTGTCTCCAGAGAGACAAGAGAAGGAGAAGGGCAGAAAACATGACTGCCATAAGTGCAGTGACATACACAAACACAATGATAAAAAAAGCAGGGGAAAAATGTTCATCCATTGTGATAATCTGTATGAAATAATTTCCGTGACTGGTGAAATTGAAGTTCTCACACTGTGTTTTATCAGTGGTGTTGTAGACAGCGATTCCAAAAACCAAGGCTAAAGGCAGTGAACCTGACAATAGCCAGGGCACAATCCTGTCAATTTTTACTTTCAGGTAGTTGAAGAATCTGTTTCTGAAATTGGCAATTTTTATACAATAGAAGACACAAAGACAGGCAGAAAACCACGTGTTCAAGCACTGAAAAGCACCATCAACAGCTGAAAGTAACTCAAGTAAAGGAGAGACATAAAAGCAATAGGGATGAATTGTTACAACTAAGTAATACAGCCATGCAATACCCAAATACCAGAACCTGGAGCATCCCAGTGACAACAAGATCTTCTCATTAGAGTTCAAGGCTTTCTTTTTGACCCAAGCATTGCAAATCACAGAAACAATGAAAGCATTTATCCACATGCCAGCAAATGCCTGGGGAGCAAAGATGGCCACAGCTGTGGCACCATAGAAGGTGACATTTGATTGCTCTGGAGAGTCACAGGCTTCCATGGTCGGTGCTGGGGAGCAGTGCTGTGCTGGACAAGGGGGCTGTTGCACCAATGCCAAACACAGGTCAGTGGCTGCTGTTCCCTGAGTGTCACAAATGGCAAGAGGAGCTTTATAGAGCTGCTGGTGGGGAGGATTTTGGTGCCACTGCTGTTGAGAGCAGGGCAGGTGCAGGGATGTAAATGTGCTGGGTATTCTGTTACCTGGTGTCAGTGTCTCTGTTGAGTATTTGAATTTTTGTTCAGGAGGGCTGTGTTGAGTGACACAAAGAGCAGAGATGTTTTCCTGCAGAGGAGAGTGTTGTGATTGTCTAAGTGACCCATGTTTGGTCCCTGTTAGGGTTCAGGATCTTGGTTCTTCTGTCCTTTGGCCATCCGTGATGCTCTTTCTGAGCTACTTATTATCGCAGCAGAGCACAGTCAGGGATGTCACTTTTATCTCAGTTTTCAGGACCTGCAAATTTTAACTGAGATTCTGTTACTAGAGTTCATTTATCCTTGTCAGGCATTGAAGTCCCTGCTAGTTTTCCCCATGGTAAGATAAAGTAAGGCGCCACATTGCTGGATGGGGAAGGCCATTGAAGAAAATTCAGGACCTTCTTTACCCAAAGTTCAAGATGAAACATATAGAGGAAAAGGGCAAAAATTGGCACAAATCTTTGTGGAAGGCTTCACATCTCATCTGCTGGCAATGTGAAAAGTTTAGGCTTGGGACCATGCTGGCCTTCCCCTGCCCTGAAATCCTATCAAGGTTATAAATGTATTTCTCTCCTGATAGCGTTGGGGTCATGTTATAGTTTGAGGTGGCAAGATGCCAACTGCCTGGTAGCCAGTCAAAAAGTCCAGTCCCAGAGAAGGAGAGTGAGGGAAAAGAGCAGAAATGAGGCTTTGAACACAGTGAGGTTTTTATATTTATACGGAAAAGAGGAGAACTTAACACAGAATATGAAATAACACACAGTGAAAGGAAACAACAACACCATCACCGAGGTCGCCCCAGCTAATAAGCAAAATTCCAAACCAACCAAAACTCGTCCCCAAAGGAAACCTCCCAGCAAAAGGGAAGGAGAAATTAACAGGAAAATGTTCACCTCCCTGAGTAAACAATCGCACGGATGGACAGCAGGGCCTGATATCAGCAGTCAGGGAGCAGGAACCCTCCTGGTCAAAAGCCTGGACTGAAAGAGAGAGAAACTCCCCCCTCTTTGCTTATTATACTCCCCGACACTTCCTGATGATGTCAGATGATATGAAATACCTCTTTGGCTGCTTAAGTCAGATGATACCTGTCCCCTCTAATCTGTGTCACATCCTTTGAGGCCTGCTAAAAACTGAGGCCTAAATGGGGACCTATGCTGGCTAAAGCCAAAACTACCACAGGTCATTATCTTGGTTTGGCCTCAATTATGTAAAAATATTGCTTCTTTCACAGTTGATGATGTTGGTGTAGGGCAGAGCATTTGCTTGAGAGAATTTTTGTTTCTTCCCATGGCCTATTCTGTGCTTTATGTTCTAGTTTGAGTTTTCTGTGTGTTTGTTGACAGAACCGAAAACATGGTGTAGGGTCAAGGTTTGGGTTTCTTACATTTTTCTTATTGTTTTTGATTTCTGCTTCCTCTCTCTATAGATATAGATATAGATATAGATATATAGAGATAGAGATAGAGATAGAGATAGATAGATAGATAGATAGGCAGATAGATAGATAGATAGATAGATAGATAGATAGATAGATAGATAGATGAGGAGAATATAAATTATTTGAAAAGCAGAGGGTCTGAAGAGGAAATGAAAGAGTATTTATCAAAGTGATGTTTTCTTATTGGTAATTGCTGTTCATGTGAACTGACATCAACAAGAGTAGATTGAGCATGCACCACTAAAAGAAGTATGTTGATGTCATTAAGAGCTGGAGAGAAATGCCCTGAGAAACAGTTGTTGTGGAGGGAAATTTCCTGACCCTCTTATCCCGCCATGATGGGTGATTTGGAACTAGATGATGCTTAAGGTCCCTTCCAACCTAAACAATAGACTTGTGTTAATTGCATTAAGTACAACCTGATTTTGTCCAGTTCTCCAGGCTGCTTTTATTTATTTTACTGTTGAGTTTTGTTATGTTAAGGCCCTTGTTTCTGCTGTGCAACTACTTGTTAGCTGTCCCTCTGCTCAGTAATATTTTCCATGGCAAAACCGTTGTTAACTGTTTCACTAATCAGTCACAAAAGCTTGGAATGTGACCCAAAGCAGTTTTCCATGGAGTGCCAGGTCTGGGCAGCCCCTTCCACTGACCTCTGACATCTCCTGTGTGTCAGCTTCCCTGGGCTGGGCACATCACTGCATCTCTCCATGTGGGCTGTGCTGGGGGATAACATGTCCCCTGCAGGTCCAGCTGAGTGGGGCTGGTGCACAGGGCAGTGGTGCTGTGCTGGGTGTCATGTTCTCAAGGCTTCCATGGAGCTGGCAGAAGGTATCTGCAGTGTGGTTTGCTGGGACTGCCTTGTTTAGTGTGGTGACATCTGCCAGATGCTGGTTTTGCTTGCTGAGCCTTGTGGTATGTGGGGCTGTGAGGGATGATGTTGCATGGGATGTGGGGAATAAGACGGTTCTTCCGGGGTCTTCTTGTGAAATCAGTTTGAACTGTCATTTCAAAGGTTGAAGTGCATGAGCACCAGGTGGGAGGGAAGGGAGGTGTGGTGGTGCCTGTCCTTTGAAGGCCTTTTTGTGGGGATATGTGTGCAGATGAGGTTCTTAAGATGTGCCTGCAGACCTGAGTGACATTTCTGGAGACAGAAATGACCAATTCAGGTTCTGTTCTGTTCATACTGGAACTATCTCATGTTTAGAGGACGTGCTGGGGACAGTTGACCTTGGGCACCTGCCAGACCCCCACCCAGCCACTCCTTCCCTCTCACCCATACACTCATCAGGGTGGAAGATAGGTTGGAAAAGCTCATGAGTTGAGATAAAGACAGGGAGACCACTCACCTGGTACTGTCATAGAGAAAACAGACTTGAATTGCAGAAAAAAATTTAATCTATTGCCTGTTGAAACTAGAGTGGGATGATGAGGAAAAAAGACAAATCTAGACCCCCTTTCATCCAACCCTCCTCTTCAACCGAGGATCAGCTTCACTCCTCACTCCAAGATTTCACCTCCTTCCCTGCATCAGTGCATATGGACTGGGAATAGGTGTAGCTGTAAGTTCCTAACAAGTTTTCTCTTCCACTCCTTCCTCCTGATGCTCTTCTGCTCCAGTGTGGGTCTGTCCCATGGGCTGCAGCCTTTCAGGATAAGCGGGGTCCATGGTGATGTCTCCATGCACTGCAATCCTTCAGGATACACCCACCACAACTACTGAGCTGTGGGGTCATCCAGGGATTGCAGGTAGGTCTTAACTCCACCAGGGACCTCTGTGGGATGCAAGGACTCAGCTGCCTCACCATGGTCCTCTCTAGGGGGTCCAGGGGAATGTCTCTGCTACCTGGAGCAACCATTCCCCTTCCTTCCCTGGCCCTGTTGCTGCAGTTCAAAGAATTCGGATGCAGTTTTCTTAAATTAAATGGGGAAGAGTGAACATCTCTGTCACCTACACTGCCAGGAGAGTTGCATTTGAGATTAACTGACTTGTTTTCTATAAACATTTTGCAAGGCTCCAGCTTTTCTTACAGTTCCGAGGTCATGCAACCTTGCATTTCACACAAGTCAAAGGCATTAGCAGTGTGTTTTCAGACTGGGCTTTCTGAAAGTCAGAATAAGGGAATGAACGCCTGGAAAAGCAAACAGGCATGCATAAATAAGAGGCATCATGGGCTTTTCCTCCTCTGTTGAATAAATCATTGTCACAGACAAAGATCTAAAGTTGATGTTGTACATTACTAAGAAGGAGAGAATAGGTTTCATGGCTTTGATGTGGGCATCTGTGCTCAGGGCCTTCATGGAGTTTGTCTGCATGTTGCGTTTGTGTCTCCAGAGAGAAAAGAGAAGGAGAAGGGCAGAAAAGATGACTGCCAGGAATGTAGTGGCAAACACAAACCCAATGATAAAATAAACAGGCAGAAAATGTTCATCTCTCCTTAATTTCACTCTCCACAAATTTGTTCAGCCATCAAATGGTCACTGTGTGGTTTATCAGTAATATCATAGGCAGGGACTCCTGCAACCAGGGAGAAAAGCAATGACCCCAACAAGAGCCAGGGCATAATCCTGTCAATTTTTACATTCAGGTAGGTGAAGAAGCTGTTCCTTAAATCGGCAATTTTTATACAATAAAACCCACAAAGACATGCAAAAACCAAAAAGTCAGAACAATGACAATAACTTTTGAATAACTGAAAGAACTAACTGGATTATGGGATGAACATGAAGATAATTGAGATAAGTTATTGAAAGAAAGGAATATA
Source organism: Pithys albifrons albifrons (assembly GCF_047495875.1). Classification (NCBI taxonomy): domain Eukaryota; kingdom Metazoa; phylum Chordata; class Aves; order Passeriformes; family Thamnophilidae; genus Pithys; species Pithys albifrons. The sequence continues at coordinate 3,396,994 of NC_092459.1, forward strand.
CCCATCTAATGCACAAATATTAAACCTGGAGCATCCTAATAAGAGCAAGATCTCATTAGAGTTCAAGGTTTTATTTTTTTGACTGAAGCCATGCAACGCCCAGTAACAATGAAAGTGTTTATCCACATGCCACCAAATGCCTGGAGGTCACCATACCCTCATTAGGGTCTCCATCCCCACACTGGGGTCACTATCCCCTTCTCAGGGGTTTCACAATAGTGGATAACCTGGGAAATAATGTCCATGGTTAAATCCACCCCTCGGCCTCATCCACCTACAGGTGGCCTGAGGCATCCTGGGCCCATTGAGCCAGGAACAGCTCTCCCTTATGCCAGTCCAAGTGTGATGTTCCTTCATTAGCTCGGCCTTTGGGCACATGATCATCCACATGATGAATCTTTACAGATTCTACTTAAGCAGCAGTTTCAGCCACACACCAACAGCCCACATGGGCCTCTCTGTGCTTCAAAAAATCATCTTTTATCAGTCCAGCCACCCTCAGAGGGGCACTGACTGTCATCTACAAGTCAGTGTAGAGGTACAGTCTTGGCTAGTTTTCTGTTTCAGCAATGTCCAGTAGACTTGATCGTTCTCCTTCTCCTCTCGACTGGAGGCAGGGGGGCTTAATTGCTGTTCTTGGCTCTGTTCTGGGATCTCTGCTTCAACATGTAGACAGCTTTATACCAGCTTTCTTACGTTTTGATTTCCATACCTGGACTTCAAGCACAGAAGTAGATGCACTGTCCCACCTTCTCATGCCTTTCCCCTGGTCACACAGGAAGGATGACAGTTCACCATGTGACTCACGCTTGGGGTTTGCTCTCTGCTGAGGTGAGGCAGGAGAGGAAAACAGCTTGCTTTGGCTGTAAGGCTTCTCCTTGCAGTGGCCACATTCACAGCAGGTACGAGTTGAGCTGTTTGAGGAGGAACCCTTTTCACTCTGTCTTGGACAGTTGGCGTTTTGCCAGCTCAACCCAGGACAGTTATGATGGCCACAGCTGTGGCACCATATGAGGTGTCACTGGGTTGCTTTTGAGAGTGACAAGCTTCCATGGTTGGAGCTGTGGTGCAGTGCTGTGCTGGACAAGGGGGCTGTTGCACCAATGCCAAACGCAGGTCAGCGGCTGCTGTTCCCTGAGTGTCACTTATGGCAAGAGGAGCTTTATAGAGCTGCTGGTGGGGGGGGAGGGGGGGAACTTTGGTGCCGCTGCTCTGGAGAGCAGGGCAGATGCAGGGATGCAAATGTGCTGGGTATTCCCTTACGTGATTTCACTGTCTCTGTTCACTATTTGAATTTTGGTTTAGGAGTGCTATGTTGGGTGACACAAAGAGCAAAGATGTTTTTCTGCAGTGGGCAGGTTGTTGTAATTGAGTAAGTGACCCATGTTTGATCCCTGCCAGGTTTTACGAACTGAGTGCTTAGATCCCTTGGCCACCGATGACACTCTTGCACAGCAAGACCACAGTCAGGACAGTCACATTACTCTTTCATCCCAGAGTCTTGGAGCTGCGAAGTTCAGCTGAGATGCTGGAAAACTGATGTTCCTTTTGATTCTTGACAGGCATTAAAATCTCTATTAGATTTCCCTGTTGTAATTTCTTAAGATTAATTCAGGAACCTCATAGTGGTGTGGATGCTAGGGCACTGACAGGGCAGTTGAATGTTTTTTCTTCTGGGGTTCAGTTAAAATTTTTGCAGGAAAAGCATTGAAATCATCACAACTCCCTGTGTAAGGACTCATCTGCTGGCAGTATGAAACATTTTAGGGATGAGACCATGCTGGATTCCTCCCTCACCTGAACACCATCAACCTTACAAATGAATTTTGGTCCTGAAACCTGATGGAAAAATAGTGAAGGAAAATTCATGGGTTGATATAAATGCAGAGAAATGACTCACCAATTACTGTCATAGATAAAACAGACTCAATTTGGAAAAAATTAATTGAATTTATTGCCACTTGAAAAGGGAGCAGAGTGAGGAGAAATACAGACTAAACAGGAACATGCTGCCTGCACCTCCAATTCATCCCAGGCTCAGCCTCTCTCTTTCATTCCCAGATTCTCTACCTCCTCCCCTATAGCAACACATGGGAACATAAAATGGGGTTTGCAGCCAGACCACAACCAGCTGTCTCCACTCCTTCTTTCTCACAAGCTCTTCTCCTGCTCCAGTGTGGGTCTGTGCCATGGGCTGCAGTTCTTCAGGATACACTCTAGTGTACTGTGGGGGTTTCCATGGGCCAAAGGTAGATCTCAGTTGCTCTATGGACTTTTGTGGACTGCAGGTGTGCAGCTGCCTCACCATGGTCTTCTCCATGGGGCAGCCTTGACGTTGTCCAACTTAGACCCCCACGATCCCACTCACCAGCACCTGGCCCGAGCACCCTGTCCATTTGCATGTGGGTCACTGTGGGATGAAAGCAGGACAAGATTCCACACTGCAGCTTGTACACAAACAAGTAAAAGTAGACCAGGAGAGCATTCACACAGAGCAGGACAATCGTATCCATGCAGTAAATGGTCCAGAGAGGACACCCAGGGCTGGCATAGAAAGTGGGCTCTGCACCCACCTGTGCACCCCATGGCCATTCCTGCATCGCTGTTTGTGTGTCAGTGACCACTTCTGCAGAGTGACAGGGATCAACATGTTCACATATTACTTATCAACTACTGCACACAGTGATACAGATCCTAATTTTACAGAGTTATAAACCACCAACCAAGACATCTCTTCATATCACACTGGAAGACAGACACATCACAGAGATATGTAAACCAAAACTGAAACAAACTGGTGTTTTAGTTCAGTTCTTACAATCAATGAATGCCAAAGTATTTGTGACAGGTTTGCAGTACTGTTATTGCCCTTTTTCATCCAGCCTATATGTACAAGGTCTAAAAGTCTTTCCTATTTACAACAATTTAGCTCCAAGAAATATCAAAACTAAATGAGAATAATAGTTTATTTAACTATTAATAACATTACTACAAAGAATTTCAATTACATATTCTTAACCTCAGAGATGAACATCTGTATCATCTCCATTGGCTGGAGAGTTGCATTAGAAATTAATTGACTTGTATTCTATAGAGAAATATCAACATTTTGCAAGGCCTTCAGGTCTTGCTACAGTTCCTACTTGATGCAATTCTTGCAGTTCACACAGGGCAGAATCCTTAGCAGTATCTTCTTCAGTTTAGGATTGCTGAAAATCAGAATAAGGGAATGCAGACTTGGAAAAGCATATTGAATTAAGAAAATTGGAAACATCATGTCATTTTCATTTTTCATTGAATAAACAAGACCCAAAATCAAAGATATAAAGTTGATGCTGTACATTACTAAGAAGGAGAGAGTAGATTTCATGGCTTTGATGTGGGCATCCATGCTGACGTCCTTCATGGAGTTTGTCTGCATGTTGTGTTTGTGTCTCCAGAGAGAAAAGAGAAGGAGAAGGGCTGAGAGGATGACTGCTGTGAATGAAGTGGCAAAGAGAAAGGCAGTGATAAAATAAATTTGGAAAAAGTTTTCCTCTATTCTTATATTTGCTTTCCAAATAATTCCATGGCAGGTCAAAGTGGCTTTGTTCCTGAGCCCTTTATCAAGGAGTTCATAGTCAAGAATTCCAATCATCAAGGAGAAAAGCTCTGATCCCAACAGGAGCCACGGCACCATCCTGTCTATTTTTTCTTTCAGGTAGATGAGAAAGCTGTTCCTGAAATTGGCAATTTTTATACAATAAAAGACACAAAGACAGGCAGAAAACCAGAAGTCGGAACAAATAAAAAAGCTCTGAGTACTCTGAACTAGTGGAAATATTGGGTGAAAATAAATGTAATTGGGATAAATTACTGAAAGAAAGTAATTTACCCATGCAAGGCACAAATACCAGAACCTGGAGAATCCCAGAAAGAGCAAGATCTTCTCAATAGAGTTCAAGGTTTTGTTTTTGATCCAGACCACGCAAATCACAGAAACAATCAAAGCGTTTATCCACATGCCACCAAATGCCTCAAAGGTGACGATGGCCACTGTCATGGCATCGTATGAGGTGACATTGGATATGTCTGCAGAATGACAGCCTTCCATGGTCGCAGCTGGGGAGCAGTGCTGTGCTGGACAAGGGGGCTGTTGCACCAATGCCAAACACAGGTCAGTGGCTGCTGTTCCCTGAGTGCCACAAATGGCAAGAGGAGCTTTATAGAGCTGCTGGTGGGGGGGATGTTGGTGCTGCTGTTGTTGAGAGCAGGGCAGGTGCAGGGATGTAAATGTGCTGGGTATTCTGTTACCTGTTGTTGCTGTTACTCTTCACTATTTGAATTTTGGTTCAGGGGGGTTTATTAGATGGCATAAAGAGCAGAGATGTTTTTCTGCAGTGGAGAGTGCTCTGATTGTGTAAGTGACTCATGTTTGGTCCCTGTCAGGCTTCATGGTCCAGGTTCGTCTGTCCCTTGGCCATCAATGACACTCTTGCTGAGCAGAGTGTTCTCTCAACAGAACACAGTCAGGGAGTGCACTCTTTCATCCCAGACTCTTGGAGCTGCAAAGTTCAGCTGAGATGCTGGAAAACTGGTGTTCCTTTTGACTCCTGACAGGCATTTAAATCTTTTCTAGATTTCCCCATGGAAATGTCTTAAGTGAGGAACCACATAGTGGTGTAGGTGGAGAGGCACTGATAGGACAGCTGAATGTTTTTTCTTCTGTGGTTGAGATAAAACTCATGCAGGAACAGGGTAGAAATCATCATGGGTCCCTGTGCAAGGGCTCCAATCTCATCTGCTGGCACTATGAGATGTTTTGGGGACGGGACCATGCTGGGTTCCTCCCTCAACTCAATACCCTGAAGCTTACAAATTTCTATCCTGAAAACTGTGAGTTTTTCAACATGAAAAGTGTGTTAAGCTATGTAGGGCATCGAGTGCACTTGGACTCTAATTAGTACAGGACCTTGCACATTAGACCTTACACTTCAGCACCACAGGTACCAGGGTGATCGCCGCTGATGTTTTGGTGTAAGAAGGAAAACTTGAAATCCCAGCAAATGGCTCTATGGCTACCAGAAATGAACCACCAGTAATTTCCCTCCAGAATAATGATGCCTTTTTTTTCTGGGGGAGAGAACTACCATCACTGTGTTCTGTGAATATTCATATCACATGCTCCTGTTTGCATGTTTTTGTGATGGCCCTTGTACATTGGTGGAAAATGAGGGAGCAAAACTCATGGGTTGATATAAGTGCAGAGAGATGACTCACCAGTTACTGTCATGGACAAAACAGAGTTCAACTGGAAAAAATGACTTGAATTTATTGCCACTTGAAAAGATAGTAGAGTGAGGAGGAACAAAGACTAAACTGGAACCTGGTACCTCCACCTCCCATTCATTCAAGGCTCAGCCTCTCTCCTTCATTGCCAGATTCTCTACCTCCTCCCCTACAGCAATGCAGGGGAACAGACAGTGGGGTTTGCAGTCAGACCATAAACAGCTGTCTCCACTGGTTTTTGCCTCACAAGCTTTTCTCCTGCCCCAGCATGGGTCTGTCCTATGGGCTGCAGTACTTCAGGATACACCCAAGTGTGCTGTGGGGTCATCTCAGCTCCCCCAAGGACTTGTGTGTGCTGCAGGGGCTCAGCTGCCTCACCATGGTCCTCTCCATGGGCTGCAAGGGAATGTCTTCACCAGCACATGGAGCAATCCCTCCCTGTCCTTCCCTGGCCCTGTTCGCTGCAGGACTGTTTCTAACATTATTCTTCACTCCTCACTGCTGGGCCATATTTCTTCCCTTAAATACATTTTCCCAGAGGAGCCATGACCATCGCTGGTGGGCTGAGGTGTGTCCTGTACTTTGTCCATTGGATTGCCTGGATCAGGCTTTCCCTGGCATGGGGCAGCTTTGACCTTGTCTAAATGAGACCCCCATGGATCCCACTCACCAGCACTCTGGCTGAGCACCCTGTCCATCTGCCTGTGGGTCACTGTGGGATGAAAGCAGGATGAGATTCCACACTGCAGCTTGTACACAAACAAGTAAAAGTAGACCAGGAGAACAGTCACACAGAGCAGGACAATCGTGTTCATGCAGTAAATGGTCCAGAGAGGACACCCAGGGCTGGCGTGGAAAGTGGGCTCTGCACCCACCTGTGCACCCCATGGCCATTCCTGCATCGCTGTTTGTGTGTCAGTGACTGCTCTGGAGAGTGACAGGGATCAACTACTGCACACAGTGATACAGATCCTAATATTACACAGTTATAAACCACTGACAGAGACATCTCATCATATCACACATGAAGACAGGCACACCAAAAAGACATGTAGACCAATGTTGAAACAAACTGGTGCTTTAGCTCAGTTCTCACAATCAATGGATGCCAAAGCCTTTGTGGCAGGTTTGTACTACAGTTATTGCCCTTTTGCTTCCAGCCCATGTGTGCAAGTCTAAAAGTCTTTGCTATTTACAACAATTTATTTCCTAGAATTATCTAAATTTGATGAGAATAATAATGTATTTAACTCACAATAATAGGATCTTGGTTCTGCCATCCCTTGGCCACTTATGATGCTCTTGCAGAGCAGGGGCTCTGCTCAGCAAAGGTCAGTTGGGATTTATTGTCATCTGTCATCCAGTTGTCTGGGAGTTATAAATCTCAGTGAAAATGTTTTAACTGTTTTTCGTTTTCATGCTCCATGGGCACTGATATCCACCTTAATTTTACCATAGGTAATGCTGTAATTTTAGTTGAAGGGCATTGTAATGGGATTGGTGGGGACATTGAAGGGAACTGAGGACTTTCTTCTCCAGGTTGCAGTCAAACTATAGGGAGGAAAATATTAAAAATCAGCATGAGTCAATGAGGCCTCAAAACTTATCTGCTGGGAATGAGAAGAGATTTAAGGGTGGGACCAAACTGGTTTCCCCCCACCATGAAACCCCCTCCTCTTTATTTTAGGCTGGAACTTAGGGCAAAAAAAAGAATCTCTCAACTCTGGAAGGAGTGTCAGGTAACTTGGGAGGACTGTAAGGATGATGCCAGATCTCAGAAGGAGAAGATTGGAAGGGCCAAAGCCCAAAGAGGACACAATTTGGCCACTACAGTTAAAGATAAAAATAAATTCCTATAAATGCCTTGGACACAGGAGAGGATCATGGAGTGTTGTCTGAGTTTGAGGGAAAAAACAAAATGTTTACTGAAAAACAGAGGAGAGGATTCCTCCACAATAATCACATCACTCCTTATTAAATTTAAGAAAAAGGAACTTTAATTAGAAAATGGATATAAGAAGGATAACTGTTCTTAACTACTATATATCTACATATATATGTAGATGTAGATATAAGTGTAAGCAGATCAGAGCAAACTACTTCCCTAGCACCAAAACTAAAAACAAAAGAGAACAACCCACAAAAGGTAGGTTCCTTCTGGAGCAGTTATATTTATGGTCAAAGTCAGTGTCACACCTCAGCTGGCTGAGAGGTGAATTCTCACTCTTTTCCCATCAAGGCAGAGACAAGTGGTGAGCACTCACATGGAATCTCTCTCTCCTTGTCCTTTGTCCCAAACAAAGAAGGAAAACCTGGGAGCGAAGGGTGATAGTTCCCAGGAAGGAAAGTTCTGCGGTGTGTCCCGAAAGCAGCTGTGACTCCTCACCCTCCCTCCCTCCCTCCCTCCCTCCCTCCCTCCCTCCCTCCCTCCCTCCCTCCCTCTCTCCCTCCCTCCCTCTCTCCCTCTGTCTCTGTCTCTGTCTCTGTCTCTGTCTCTGTCTCTGTCTCTGTCTCTGTCTCTGTCTCAGGGTGGGTGGGCCGGTGTACACAGGGCTAGTGTGGAAAGTGGGCTCTGCACCCACCTGTGCACCCCACGGCCACTCCTGCATCACTATTTGTGTCAGTGACCACCTCTGGAGAGTGACAGGGATCAACATGTTCACACATCTGCTATTAAGCACTGCCAGACAGGGACACAACTCCACACATTACACTAGAACAGAGGGACAACAGAAAAAAATGTAAACAAAGACCAGAGATATAAACCTGTTGTTTAGTTTAGCTATTTCATTCAGCAAAAGCCCAAGAGTTTTTGGCATGCTTGCAATATTATTACTGTCCTTTTGCACCAGTCCATGTACCAGTATTGTATATTTTTTGTATTACATTAAAAGCATAATGGTTTGGTGGAAAATAAACTCACTTGTATTTCTGCTGGTCTTCAAAGGGCCTGGGTGTGGCTGGGTTTAATTTCTGATGATACCCAATTTGGCCCTGTAAATCTCTTCACAATCAGTAAGAACTTTCACAATCACAGATTCACAAATCGTGCATTTTATTGCAGAAATAAAAATTTGGAATTGCCTTTGCTACATGCAGTTACTGGATTAGCACTAAATATGTTAAAGAAAAAAAAGAACAACAATTGATAATACATTAAGCTTAACTTTACCATCAATTAACCTTACAAACTCTGTTTCACCAGAGTGCAATCTGACACAGCTGGAGGAGCAAATCTTACCAAAGAGCCATCCCTGCTTTTGCAGGAGAAAGTGAAACAATCCCATTGACCTGTCTGTGAAGAGGGGTCATATGGTCATCCTCTGCCCTGGAGGATTTCAAATGCCAAATTTATACTTCTGGGAGAAGTGGAGGTGATACTGTAGTCAAAACCCATCATGAATGGTGGAGACCAACCATCTTATATGCAAATGAAGGATAGCAAGGGTTTTGATTACAGAGGGTCTCACACAAAGGCAGAACAGAGCAGTGTTAGCATCACTTCCTCTTCTGCACCTCTCAGGCAGCAGTAAGAGGCCTCTACTGGATAATCTATCACCCCATCATCTGACTATTATGCCCTTATGGATCCCTTCACCACCCATCTCAGGAATTGAGGCATTATTACTACAACCAGAGTTAAATTACTCTGTTTAATAATAATAATATAACTCAAAGATTTATCTAAGTCAAACAACAATAATAATTCATTTAACTTACAATAATTTAGTTCAGTAAATATGAATGAAGCTTGCTTAACTTAGATGGGAAAGAGTGAACATCTGTATAGACTACAATGGCTGGAAGGTCCCATTAGAGATTAAATTACTTGGTTTCTACAGGGAAAGAACAAATTTTCACAAGGGTTCTAGCCACAGTTCCTACCTCATGCAAACCTTGCACTTCACAGAAGACAGAATCCTTAGAAGTGTGTTTTCCAGTTTGGGATTGCTGAAAATCAAAACAAGGGAATGAATACCTGGAAAAGCATACAGGTACACAAATACAAGAAACGTCATAGCATTTTCATTCTTCTCAGCAGAATAAATTATTGTCAAGATCAAACACATAAAGTTGATGCTGTACATTATTAGGAAGGAGAGAATAGTTTTTATGGCTTTGATGTGGGCATCCATGCTGAGGTCCTTCATGGAGTTTGTCTGCATGTTGCGTTTGTGTCTCCAGAGAGAATAGAGAAGGAGAAGGGCAGAAGAGATGACTGCTGTGAATGAAGCAGCATATCCAAAGCCATAGATAAAATAAACATTGAACAAATGTTCCTCCGTTTTGATACTTTCTTCCAAAAAATTTCCTCGACAGGTGGAATTGCCCTTCTTACTGTGCAGATATTCAGCAATGTCATAGGCAAGGGTACAGACAGCCAAGGCTAAAACCACAGAGCCCAGCAAGAGCCAGGGCACAATCCTGTCAATTTTTACTTTCAGGTAGATGAAGAAGCTGTTCCTGAAATTGGCAATTTTTATGCAATAAAAGACACAAAGACAGGCTGAAACCCACAAGCTGAAATGATTAAGAAAGGCATACATAGATACAACTAGTTCAAGTGTGGGGTAAACATGAAGGTAATACGGATAAGTTGCTGAAAGAAAGGAATGTATCCATGCAACGCACAAATACCAAAACCTGGAGCATCCCAGTAACATCAAGATCTTCTCATTAGAGTTCAAAGTTTTCCTTTTGATCCAAGCCATGCAAAGCATAGAAGCAATGAAAGCATTTATCCACATGCCAGCCAACGTCTCAAAGGTGATGATGGCCACAATTGTGGCAATATATGAAGAGACATTGGATTGCTCTGGAGAGTGACAAGCTTCCATGGTTGGAGCTGGGGAGCAGTGCTGTGCTGGACAAGGGGGCTGTTGCACCAATGCCAAACGCAGATCAATGCCTGCTGTTCCCTGAGTATGGAAGAGGAGCTTTATAGAGCTGCTGGGGCGGGGTGGGGGGGTGTGGGTAGGCAGGATTTTGGTGCTACTGCTCTTGAGAGCAGGGCAGGTGCAGGGATGTAAATGTAAATGTAAATGTGCTGGGTGCCAGTGTCACTCTTCACGATCTGAATTTTGGTTGAGGAGGGATGTGTTGTGTGGCACAAAGAGCAGAGATGTTTTTCTGCAGTGGACATTGTTGTGGTTTTGTGAGTGACCCATACTTGGTCTGTGTCAAGCCTTCAGGATCTGAGATATTTTGCCCATGGTCACCTGTGATGCTCATGTAGAGGAGAGGTTGTGCTCATCAAAGCACTGTCAGGGGAATGCAGTGTCAGTAATGAAGTCAGAGACTCAAAATCTGAAGGTCATACATGTTCATCTCCTTTACCCTTTATTCCTTATATCTTCTTAACAGTCCCAGCTTAGTACTGGCCAAGAGGATATGCACATATTTTCTTAGTAAAAATGTTCAGAGCATTATCCTTGTTTTCATCTAATTTTAGTCACTATTTTAAGTTTTGGATAATTTTTGAGAAAAACCAATAGGAAATCACTGTTAAAATTATATGTATCTCTCCTGTTTTTACTGGTCCCAAGCTCAAATTTGACAATACTTGAGATTATATTGTAACATGCAGTACAATTTCCCAGCAATACCTGAGCCAATGCCCAGAAACCAATGCCCTGGAAGTCCAAGAGCCTACTGGTGTTTCTCAGCTATCTCAGATGTCTAAACTATTGGTTTATCTGACAAAAGATACTATCTCTCCTTATGTCCTCTGCCAAAATTACTCCACTCAGGGAATGTTGCTATCAGTCTTCTGCTCTTTTATCCAAGGAGATGTTACTTCTACATGTTGGGTGGGTTTTTTTAAGCCACACTTATTCATTATCTCTATCTAGACTTATTGATATATGTAGTACTTTAAAAGGAGAGCAAGTGCTGTTGTTATCCTCTGCTGTGTGTTTCAGATCTGAATGCTGAGGTTGTTAACCTGGTCGTGTTTGGTAAGTTCAGTCTCATGTGTTGCTTTCAAACCCTATGAAGGGGACCAGAGTTACCTGAAATTTGAGAAGCTGGATGGGTAATTCTTTATCAACAGTTTGGTTGGTACAACTTTGATATGATAGTTTTTCCAACCCAGGAGACATTTGTTTTCAGTCTTGCTTGTATGAAGGACAGAAATACCTGAGCCACATTTCTGTCTCAGAGTTTATTTGTGTTACACTGGAGTTAAAACCAGTGCAAACAGATTAACAAAAGTATTATCTACATTTGCTGACACCATTTAGTACCTGTGCCTAGGAATCCAGGGTAGATCTGCCATTGGGTGTGGGAATACTGATGCACAGCAATTTTGGGCACTTCACACGAAACAGTGTATGAGGGTATAAGGCACCTGCTGTACTTTCCTGTGCTCTTCTGCTACTCTCCTTCCTATATTGGTTGAGCTGGGGCTACCCAGAGTGGAAGAGTAATAGCATTTCCCATCACCAGCTCCTTTACAGGAACTTCAGCCACCTGAAGAAAGAACATGCACTGCCCTCCAGGGAGGGCAAAATGAAACTAGTGCTGGAGCACCTCTGCTGTGGAAACAGGCTGAGAAAGCTGGGGCTGTTCTGCCTGAAGAAGAGAAGGCTCCAGGGAGACCTTACAGCCCCTTCCAGAGCCTAAAGGGGCTAAAAGAGAGCCCTTATATATATGAGAACAAATAAATGCTCTCAGAATTATTCGTCTTTAGATGTCCTCTTTAGGTTCTCGAGTCATTTTAAAGTTAAAGGGAATAAAACTGAAGTGTTTTTCAGACTGCTCTGATTTTGCTTCAAATTTTGTTCATTTTTCACATCCACTGCTGCACATCTGCAAATATGGTCTTTGTGACATGTTTTGACTGCCTTTGCTCACCTGTGAAAAGATGATGCATCTTGAGACATGGCTGTCTTTTACTAGGAGTTTGTCCTGATCAGATTAGACACCAGTGTTGAAGACACATGTATGCTATGTGAAAGGTCTGTCTCTGGGGCATTTATTCTCAAAGTAAGGAAAGTTCTCCATACTTTTTCCTCTGCAATGTGACCTCTTACCAATAACTTCCTGTTTTGATTTGTTTGGAAGAGAATATGTTGCCTAGGTTGAAGAACTGACTCTTTTCTAGGCCAGGCACATTTCCAATGCCAAACCTACTTGCATTTGAGGTTTCTTCACAGTGACATCCAGTGTCTCCCACCAACACTGCTTGGTGCAGTATGTGAAGAGCCTCCAAAGCACTTTTGCTTCTTTTCCTAGTCAAGCCCTGTGCATTATGCTGTGGGTGGTGGTGTTAATAGCACAAGCCTTTTCCCACCTAATTGCTGAAGACAGAGGTGGACATGCTGACTTTCATGTCTTGTAACTTTGGGTGTGAAATGAGGAAGCAGGATTCCATTGCCCATGTTAAGGGCACTGAGGCACTCTAGGGCACATAGGACATTTGCAAAGGGATAACAAGAACAATGCAGGACCTGTGGGAGAACTAGAGATTTTTGGAGCCTTGGCTCACTTAGCCCATATACCCTTCCTGCCCCACATCCTCTGAGGAAGAAGACAGCAAAGGGCAGAATAAGAGGTTTTGATCTCTGAAACCCACCAGAAAAGAAAGTGACATCAAGCTGGAAGGCCAAGGATCTACTGATGTGTGTGAGCACTTCTAGAGGCAAAGAATGGCCTGCTGTGCATCGAAGGACCTCAGTTCCGGGACAGGATCAGCTGTGGGAAAGCACTGTCAGGGCATTCATAATCATATCTTTTGTACCTCTAATCTTTACAATATGATGTTACTTATTAATTGAAAATGTCACTGGACCAAATTCTAAAGGCACTGGAGTGCCATAAACCTGGAGAAATTCTGCCTAAGTGTGTGGCTTTTCTCCTGTGCACTCAAGATCATAATGGTGATTGACAACAAGCACAATGGAAGGAGTCAGCAACTCTGGGCCTGATTGAGAACTTATGTGAAATTCTGGGTGGGTCTTTCTTCAACTGTGCTGAAAACAGGAAGTTGCCACATTCCTCTTTGTAATCTTCCTCCAAAGTGGACTTAGGTAGTTGATAACAGCAATGCCATCATGTGCCATTCAGAAGGAAAATTTTGCTGTTATAATAATGTTTCAAAGGTAGAAAGCTTGATGCTGGTTGGCTGATGCTCTGTGGAAAGCTCAGCAGCATTCCCTATATATTGCAAGAGATGAGAAGGACCAGCTTCTTTTCCCATTGCAAAAATGTGCTCCAACATCTTCCCACTGTGCCTGACACTTCTACTATGTTCCGTTTATGGTTCTCCAGTCTCTGTAAGTAAAATCTGATTTCTACAGACTGAGTAAACCCCAAATTCTACAGGCTCCTCTCAGTCCACAGACATCTCATACCTTACACTGCTTGGTTTTTGTTCTCTTACAGGTGGGGCACGACACCAGTGTAGCTGGTAAGTGCTGTGTGAGCTGGTTTGAGTTTTGAAGTGTTTTCTACTGCTTGCTTTGTGCCACCACACCTGAACACATAATGTTTTGTCTGTCTTGCAGATGCTGAAGCTGGTGAGATATTCAAAGACATTCCAGACATCAACTTGGGTGGGTTCAAGTCTCAATTCTCATGTGGCCTGAAAAGTTGTGAGCAAAATGCTGGATTTTCTGTATTGGAAAAAAGGCTGATGCTGGGTAGCTCATGGTAATGAGAAATATAATCAAGTGAGCTCCGTATCACCTTCCTCTGGCTATGACACCTGAATCTATCCCAGGACTATAACGTCATGTAAACAAGGGATGCAGAAGTCTTTAATTTCTGAAGTTTGGACAGACCCACAGTGTTAAGGCAGAAAAACAGCTGTACCAATTGGAAGGGCTCTGGAGTCCCAAGAGCATTTTCTGCCCACCTTTATATGATTTTTAGAAATTTTTTCAAAGATGAAAAGAAACTGTTTATTGAGCTTTTATAGAAGTGTTAAGAAATTAAAGGGGAGAGACACAGTACACTGTTACTTTCTTCCTCCATGTTTTCTATTTCCTGTAAATTTCCAATATCCCTCCTCAGGTATTGTTCGACATTACTATGTTCTAGAGAGCACTGTCTCTCTACATGACACTTGTCACTGCCTGAGAGCAAGCAAGAGGTTAATCAAATGAGACATGGCTAATGGTGGCCACCAGATTTCTGCCACCAGCAAATGAAGACATTGCCAAGTAGTAAATATTGAGTAGAAACTACTGTTACTTCTATTATTATCTATATTTAAGTGTACAGAGGCTGGTCCTTATATATGTTCTGTAAATGCCCAGGGACATTAACCTTGTATAAGAAGGTTCAATATGGTTTATGAAATAAAATACATTTGATGTTTCATTTATATTATCTTTCATTAAATTGCTTTCCAGCTGCTGGAGTGGATCTCTTTCAGGGTGATATCTTGCTCCCTGTAAGTAATTAAAAACTTTCTGTCACTTTTCCTAATTGTATTTTTGCTACCAATCAGCTCATCTCCACACAGCAGATGCATCACCAACTGTTAATTCCATTTTCAGAAAGATCCTCGAAATGCCCTAAGAAATGAGACCTCCAGATGGAAGTTCCCCATTCCCTATATTCTGGGTGATGACCTAGGTAATGCAGATGCTCAATTCAGATTTTAGCTCCAATCCTTATTTTCACTGGAGTCACTCTGATAAAAAATCTATCTTTTCCAGAACTCATTTTCTCATGTTAAAATTTTTAAATTCCCTAATAACAAGATAAACTAACTCCTTTATATCAAAACAATTTTTCTTTCTTTTACAGCTGACGTAGCAAAACACAGTTTACTCAATATTTTTTCCCTTTCAATCATCTTTCTTTTGGTCCCACACGTGTGTCTGTGTACACACGTTACGTCTCTAGAGGGAGTGATCTGCAGCTTGTTAAAGGTGCCGTCCTGATGCATGTTTTCCAGACCTGAATGCCAAAGCAGTAATTCTCCAGGCATTTGAAATGTTCCGCCTGAAATCCTGCGTTGATTTCAAGCCATATGAAGGAGAAGGAACCTTCATCATCTTTAGAAAAGAAGATGGGTGAGGGTTATATCAATTTCTCTTTTGTTTTCCTGTATGGAATGAGCCGAGAATTCATTCCATCTGACTCCAGCAGTCTAAAGGTTCATTGCCAGCAGAGGCAAAAAGGCCACAGAGAAAACAATGCGTCTTAACTTCTTAGACACAAAACTTAGAAGCAGCTGCCTCCTTCTACTGACTGCAGATGCTATTTAGATTATGAACTTGGGATGGGAATCTGATGTTTGAAAGGTGTCTTCAGTGAGGTGAATGCTGGCATTGCTCTGTTTTCCTCAACTGCTTCTGCTTTCCTTCCTATGGTTGTTTTCCATACCAGTGGAGGATGGAACAACCCCCATGTGCATCCTCTTGACTTATCAAGGATGTGAATAGCTAGAATTTAGATTTTTAGATCTTTGGAAGACAAGTAAAAAAAAAAAAGTGAAAAGTCAGTTTACTGTAATATTTCTGTTGTTTGGATGTGGCTCTTCTTTAATGAAGGGTTCTCTCAAAATCTGAAAGGGTTTTATACACAGAGGTTCAACTTTCCAGGACTGGAAGGATTTATTTCCTAAGCTAAATGTGTTTTGGAAGAAGATCTAGAAAAACACAAAAATCTTCTCACTATATCACGTGTGAATCTTTCTTCTTTTCCCAGAGCTTCCTAGAGGTCTATAAGCACTGATATTTCTGCCCGCAGCTCTTCTTTGGGTACTGTGTCCTACGACATTTCTCTTACTACACCACGATTTTTGACAAGTTGGTGCTGCAGAGCCTGATATTGAAAACCACAGGCTCAAGCTCTTTGTTTTCAGTACCTACCTTAGTGTGTTCAAAGCAACTTCAGCAAACTCAAACACATGGTACTTTGTGATGAGCCAATGAAGTACAGCCAAAGCAGATGCTCTTTAGCACTTACCTCTAACATCACCCTTGGGCTCCCCTAAAAAGCTCCCAGTAAACTGGCTGAGGAGCTCCTTTCCTCATTAATTATGATTAGCTTCTGCTGAATTGTGGATGAGGGCCTTGGCAGAAAAAGGTTATTTCACATCTCTGTCCAATGCAAGGCATTGGATGCAGCTATTCTAAATCCTCTTGGATCTTTTCTCCAGCAGGTGATTGCAGAACAGCTCAGCCTGCCTTGATAAGTTTACTGATTCTCTGTACATATTATGTTCCTTGGCTAAAAGGCAGCTGATGTAGGACTAGACTTCTGTGTATCTCAAAAATCTATGGTGAGCTTGTCCAGCATAGAGGATAAGTGAAATACTGGCCTCATGCAAGTGATAGTGTGTTTTTGGAAGTTAGTCTGCCTTCAGAGTACAGTGTCTGCAGAGTATCAAGGCATGTGGTCATCATCTAAATAATTATTGACATTCATCCTTTTATATTTAAAACTTTTATTATGTTACTTTTAACTTAGTGAGCAGACTGAGAACTCAAATACAGAGAAGAAAACTCTACTTCACAGAGAAAGCTCTCTCTCTTTCTCAGGTGTTGGTCCATGGTGGGTGACCTGAAGACTGGCCAGACCCTCTCGATTGGGGAAAGGTGTGACTACAGAGCAATTGTGGAACATGAAATCCTGCATGCTTTAGGATTTTACCATGAACAGTCAAGGACAGACCGGGATGACTATGTGAAAATCTGGTGGGATGAAATTATTCCAGGTGGGTATTAACCTTCCAGTCAGATTTTGTAGAGTGCAGATATATCGGTATGTCATTTTCACTCCTAAATTTGAAGACCTTCCTAAAGCTGTAATTTTAGAAACAGGGGATTGCACCTGAGGTCACTGTAAATCAACAAACTTTGGTACAACTTCTGGTCAAAGACTGGAGACTGTCTAAGGCCTGAAGCGAGAAACCCTCAAAGGACTTTATTTAACCTTGGCTCCAGGACTGGTGTGATCTCTAAATTTTGAACAAACCACTTCCTCTCTTTCTCTTTTCTCTTGCCATTTAATTCAAGTTGTAAACTTATTTAGATGGTGAGCTTTGAGATAACTCTTCTTTAATCACAGGTTCTTTCAAAACATGAAAGAATTTTATATTCAGAGATTCAAGATTTCCTGAAACTGGAAATAATCCCTTTGTGCATGAAACCCCTCAAAATTATTAGATCTGATGGGTCACATAAAATAGAACTCTATTATGCTCTCTCCTGCCCAGTGTCTCTCGGCAGGTTCTTGCCTTCAGTTTTAGTATCCTCAGATTCAGTCGCTTTATGAGTTTCAGCAACTCCTCACAGTCCCTCTGGTCCCCAGCAGGCAGTTTCTCCTGCTGACCCCTCTGAGATCTAGTTCTGTGTTACTTAATGATGATTTATTTGAATGGGATTGACTAAAGGAGGGTGGTTTTGTAAATTTTTTATAAAAGGTGCCATTCAAGTACCTGTAAGAAAACAATCCCAAGCTCTTATATAATCTCAAGCCTTGGACTGATGACCTTTACAATTTGCAGAAGGGAAGGGCAATCTTTATGCAGAGCAGCTGTAATTAGCTACCAGCACAATCATGTCCTGTTTCTTCTTTGAGAAAGAATGTCAAATATTATGAAACTATTATTTGTGTTGGAAATGTAGCTGACAATCCTTCTTTACTTCCATACCAAAGAATGTGAAATGCCTCCCTCTCTCTGCCCTAGCAGACACCTTCATAAGGAAAAACTTTCTCTGAGGAGAAATAATTTCACTAAGAAACCATGAGAAACATGTTTTCAAAAGTCATTTCAATAGAAATATCATATCAATACTGTAAATCTAGGGTAAAAACTTCTTTCTTCCCCCCGCTGTGCCCCTACCCCCCATCCCTCAGATTGCTAATGTGTTCTTCACTTCAAAGAACAGAACCTGCCGGACTCCAGGACTGTCATATCTGTCCCCTTAGTGAGCAGAGGGCTCTGGGAATTCTTTGTCCATGTATATGATCCAATATCCTGGGAAATATTTGCATCAATATGCACAGGTTCTGGAATGGATACATTAGTCCTTAAGATTAATCCTTCAGGATCCTTATATTAGACCATCTAATCTGACCTGCTATATATCCCATTCTTTACAGTTCATTGATACTTGATTTTGACCTTACTGAAGTCATCTCAGAGGGCACAGAACAGCCATCTACAGACACCGCTTTGTTGTCCAAATGACAAACACAAATCTTGCTAAGTTTGAATATTATCTTGTAAAGTAATTGATTTGGGGTATAGCAATTCTGCCTTAGAAAACTGTGTCCAAGGGGCTATGTTGAAGCCATTTTCTTTCCAATTTCCCTAAAAATGAAGCCCTTTTTTGTTCTTTCACCAGGCAAAGAGCACAATTTTGTGACATATGATGACAGCTACATCACTGATCTGAACACCCCCTATGACTACGAATCACTGATGCATTATGCACCACTTTCATTTAACAAAAATCAGAGCGTCCCCACAATCACAGCAAAGATACCTGTATTTGATGACATAATTGGCCAACGTCTAGACCTCAGTGCCATTGATCTGGAAAGACTGAATCGCATGTACAACTGCAGTAAGTCGTAATTTAACCATGGCAGACTCTTTCTTTGATTACACTTAAGCCAGGCTGGTTCACCTCCCTTATGTCTCTAAAAGCACAAAACCTCCTCTTAGGTATGCTCGAGGAGGGATGGGGAAGGACGTGTAGTGTGTAGACACAACCAGTTTATTCACTCCTCATCCCTCTCTTTGGTTCTGCTGTCATTACACTTGTGAAAGTTAGTCAAAGAAAGTCAGTCCACTCATGTTTTCTTCCAGGCTGCTCCTGGGAGTTCAGACCTGGGGCTGTGTTCTGCTGGTGCGTGGGCATCTTCCTTGTGCTTTTGTGAGGTGAATGCAACTGCACTTTGTCCTCTTTTACTGATACTTGGTCTTAATTAGATTATTTTTTACCTGAGATTGTCCAAGTCTAGAGTCCAACACTTCTATTTTGCTAATCTGGTTGAAGACCTTATCACTGATCACGGTTGCCACGGAGAAGTTATTTGTCCCCTCTGTCAGCAGAAGCATCACCTTGCAGGAAAACTCAGCTGAACCGGCATGGACTTTGCTTGAAGTGGAAGAACAATGCTCATGCTCATCAGGCAGACGAGGAATGGTTAAATACACCACCCCAGGGCCACAAAGGGACTTGTCTCTCCAAGGCTGATAAACAGGCACAAAGACATCATCAGTCACTACTACAGGGGTGTTTGTTAATCTTCTGCAAAGTGGTCCGATGTTGTTGTCTTTATGCAGGGAATCCCTCCAGAAATCACATGTGTCCTCTTTTGAATTGTTTGGCTCACATCCGCTAATGTGAGGATTGTCTTCTCCACAAGATGTTTTTAATAGTGTAAACTACTACACCATCCTCCTCCTCCCGCCGCCCAAAAAGTGGAGCAGAAATTCTAATGAGATACCACTGAGAGGTGACCATGTGTGCTTTTTTTTTCAGCTTCAACTCACACCTTTTTAGACCAGTGTTCTTTTGAGTTTGACAACATCTGCGGTATGATTCAGGGCACCAGAGATCACCTGGACTGGGTCCATCAACAGAGCAATGTGACAGGGCAGGAGGACCACACACTTTCTGGCCGCTGTAGAGGTAAAACAAAGCAACAGAGCACTTTTCTATGGAAAAAGGCTTAGCTGGAGTAATAGTCCCTCTTGCATATCTCTGTGCTTTAAATACAAAATCTGTAACAACTTCTCTTCATTGTTGTCAACCCTTGAGAAAACCCAGCTATCTAAAAACATGAGACTGAGTGATCATATTTAAGGCACAACCCAGAGAACATCTGAATTCGGTTAAGCAAAAAGCCCTTTTTCTTCTCACTTATCTTGACCCTTTGAGTATGGGTTTATGTTTGCACTTGTGCTCTCACGAAACGTTTTCAACTTAGTGAAATGTTCTTCACACTAGCAAGATAAAAGGAGACAAAGGACAATCTTAACTAGATGCCTTTTAAATATAGCATGGAAAATAATTTACTGCAGCTTCCAAAGTCTGAGTAAGAGTTAGGTTGCTTTATGATAAGAATGAAACAGCACTCCTAGCCACTCATAAATGTTGTGTTTGCAATGCACATAGTTAGTTAAACTTGAGGAGTGCTGATTCTGAAGGTAGAAGAACATTGCAAAGTAATGGTAGTAAGTTAGGGTTAATTTTTCTTTTCACTTGGTAATTTTGCCATTTTTAAAAAGCAATAAGGTCTCAAAAAGTTTGGAGCCAGCCCCAGTCACAGTCACAGGGTTCTAGCTGGCAATTGAGAATGAAAACTAAATCCTAACAGGGAGTTCTGAAAAGCAAGACCCTTATTTGTTACTACTAGACAGGGTAAACTACCACAAACTTGCAAGAAAAAATTTACTTCTGTGGTAAATTTTGCCTAAGTACAGGAGGAAGGAATCCTGGCCCAAAGCACATTCAGTTATACTTTTTTAGTCTTTGATAAAAGGGGACTTTGACTTGCTGCACTCAGGAGTAGGTTATTTCCCTCATGAGACCCACCCACTGGAAAGAACAGATCCCCGACTTCTAAAAATGCTGGTACTTGTTGATCAGGTCCAAGAATAAAATATAACTCAGGAAAACCATCTGACAGCTTCTAGAAATACATGCTTCTAACCCCCACTGACTCTTAATTATCTTTCTCTTTTTTCTCACTCTGTGCAGTATAATTGTAACTGAAAAAATAATTTGACTGAATTGTTTGAGTTTATTTGGTAAAATTCAATGTGTCTGAACCGGGCATTTGACTTTCACTTGGGCTTTAGCATCTAATGACTCACCACAAAGTAATACTGAAGAGTTAATGGAGAGGGTTGGGTACCTCTGAGGGTCTCCAGAGTCTTCAAATGAATTTCATAAGTAGGGAGTGTCTCTCCTTTTGGCATCTCCAAAGGGTCATTGATTCCATCAGGAATGTAAACTTTTTTTGATAACTGGTTCTGCAGTTATCTCGAGTGGCGGCAAATTCTAACATATGTGGATCGTATTTCCCAGACAGTTTTTATGTTCTGGGTTTTTTACTTATTCCTAGCTAAACTCAACGAGGAAAACTACTGCTTAACATCACATCTGAGTAACTAACACAAACACACCGAGCATTTACAACAATAGAGGAGATTTGGTATCTTCTAATTGCTGGCCCATAAAGCAGTGAAAGGAAGTGTTTAACAATTCCCAAAACAGCTTGCAAATGGATCTTTTAAAGGCCTTCAGGGTCACATGCAATGTAGAAGAATAATTTTGTTAATGACACATTAAGAGCAGAAAAAGTTACAGTGAAGTATTTTGTTGTGGTTTAGGTGTTTTGTTTGTTTTGAGGGGGTTGTTTGGTTTTTTGATTTATGGCTTTGTTTTGGGGGTTTTTTTGTGGATTTGTGGGAGGGGGGGGTTGGTGTTTTTTGGGAGTTTGTTTTATTTTGTTGGTTTCTTTTTTTGTTTGTTTTTAGTGCTTTAAAGCACTTTGTGGTAATGTTACCTTCTGTCACAGAGCATCTGTCAGGAGACAGTCAAAACAACACAACAGCCCAGTATTCACCTGCACTCTGAATGACCTTGCTCTTAAAATCTTTAAAAGCCTATACATTTGTTTTCAACCCAGGTAACACAGAAATATCCAATCTGAAAAGAATCATAGGACTCTGGCCAGTATGCCAGGTATATTTTTAGGATCAGGCTTCACATTTTCATTCAGTTACTTCAAAGTAATTACTGAGACTTATCACTATACGATTTAGTTGAGACCACTATCATGAAGATACAGAAAGGTAAATACTTATCATGCAATTGTTATGCCCCATTTACCATTCTCATGGCAATTCTCTGTCTGACAGTCTGTCTGCCCAGTGGTGAGAAGAGCAGCTGTTGCTCCTGTGAGGAGGGTTATGCCTGGCCGAACAGGGTGTGCAACGACATGATGCCCTGCCCTTCTCTTAGCATGGACACTGCCCTGCCCTGTAGCTACGTGCAGGAAATGCCTTTCTTGGGACCTTACTGTGAGCCCCTGACTGAAGGTAAGAGGACGCAGTGCTGAACTCCGGCACTGTACAACTCGTATACTGGTTAGAAGTCAGAAGAGCTGTAAAAGGTGGAATAAAGCAGCATGTTAGGTCTGAGCTGGCCACCACACTGCCTGTCAATGTGACAAGTCAGTATAGATGGTCTAGAGCTCCTCTCCTCGTGATGCAGGCCCACCTCGACCCAAGAACCTGCAGAGATTCAGTGCCATTTGGAGGCCCAGCTCCTGGAGTAACTCACATGCTCTTTGGGACTTCCAGATTTTGCTAAGCAAAGAGAGTTTCATCTCATCAGATTGTCCACAGAGGAACTTACAAATGTGACCAAAATGTGCCATAGTGCTCAAGAGAAGAGAAGGAACGAAAAACCCCAGCATGTCTTTGTTTTTTTTCATGACTCTCATGACAAGGTGCCAGGACCTCGTAGGAACCTGACTGATGACTGGTGACAAAAGGATGGGTGCTAAAATCTGGCAGCACTGGGGTAGAGCACTACCTGTTTTCTCTGAAATCCAAGATAAAGCCCCTTGAGCCTCTGCTTCTTATTTGTGAGGGAGCTGCATGCAGATACCCAGAGCCAGCACTAGATCTGGAAGCAGTCCCGTGTTATCAGCATGTCTGTTCCAATCAACTCTGCTTAGAGGCAACGCTTTAATCACAGCACAGTCTCATATCAATTTTGCTGTACTATTTCCAGGACTAGAGCTAATACCTGTTCCATGTGGATGTTGCACATCCCTTAGAAGTCCAGGCAGCTGTGTCCAGAGTTCCTTCTCTGCCTGGTATGGACATGTGCTTAAATGAACCCAGCATAGAAAATTCCAGTATCTCTCTAAGCCCTTTATATGATTTTGTCTTCAGTGACGAGTCTCCACCCAGATTATTATTATTATTATTATTATTATTATTATTATTATTATTATTATTATTATTATTCCACTCATTGCAGGGAAGCATAGGTGGAGATTCATTCATCCTGTGTACCTTTCACTATGTAAAAGTCAAGTCTCTCATCAGTTATTCATCCAATTAACATCCTCATATCTAGAGCAATGAAGGAATGCAACCATTGCAGGAAAGCTTCATCTTCTGAATGTTTCATCTTCTAAAGGTGTCTACAGCTTTGCACCAAATGGAAAGGGAGTCTAGGTATCTAGCAGATGGCAGACATCTAAATTAGATATAGAAAATTAGAATAATCACAACTGTATTACTGTACAGATGAATCTTGGGAAGTTGGAATTACTTTAAACTGAAAGAGGGTAGATTTAGATTAAATATTAGGAAGAAAATTTTTGAGATCAGAATGGTGTGACACTGGAGCATGTTGCCCAGAAAAGTTGTTCCCATCCCTGGAAGCGTTTGAGGCCAGGTTGGAGAGTTGTACCTGGATGATCTTGAAAGGTCCCTTCCAATCCAAACCATTATATGATTCTAAAATTATTAAGTTAGAACCAAAACCTAAAAAAATAGCTTTGTAAGCATTACTTTTGGTTATTTTACATTTATTTTTATGTCCTTCCTTACAGACTCGTGTGGTATGCAAGAGCCCATCGTAACGAATATGTCAGTCAGACTTGACATAGACTTTCCGGATGAGCTCAAGAATTCTTCCTCTGTGTTATACCAAAAATATAAAGCTGACCTTGAAAAAGCGGTAATGGCTTTAGTTTCTCATCTCTGAAGAGAGCCCTCTAAGAAATGTGGTGTTTACCCTGTCTGGGATGTCGGGTGGTCTGTCACTCTGTCACTGTGGGGACATGGGATGTATGCAGCAGTGGGACCTACAAAGTGGGCCAAAGCAGACTCCACTGGAAGGCAATGACAGTATTCCCATCCTTTTTAATATGCTGGCATAATGGGAAGTATTCAGGATCTTTACTACCTAAGGAATGAAAAAACCCCAAACCCCCACATTTTTGGTTCAAGCTTAAATCCACGTGAACATACATGGAAGAAACTATCAACAGAACTTTACCCCATGTCAGTGGTGAAAGCACTAAGCCCATTCTATCAGATGTGCTACATGCCCTTACCTCAGTCTTGAATGGAGGGTTTTCTGTTTGCACAGTGGAGTAATATACAGAGCACTTACATCCTGTCCTATCTCTTTGTTTACAGTTTAATATTAGCTACAGGTGCTTACCTGGCTTTGTGTCAACAACAGTAACTGGTTTCAGGTAAGTAAATAATTTCATTTTCCTGGAAGACACCAATCTTCCTGTCCAGTCTCAAGGAGACATGAGTTAGCCAAGGTTACATTTACTCTGACTAGAATCCACTCCCATGTGGTAGTTTTAGCTTTAGTTTTAAGTAGGTCTCATTTAGCAGGCCTCAAAAGATGTGACATAGATTAGAAGGGACAGGCATCACCTGACTTAAGCAACCAAAAAGGTGTTTCATATCATCTGACATCATCAAGAAGTGTCAAGAAATATAAAGAGGGAAGAGTTTCTGTCTATTTCAGTCTTTGCCTCAACCCCCGTGAGGACACACTGCTCTGCCTGTGCTGAGATTAGGCCTTGCTGCCATCCGCACTGTTATCTGGGGATGTAAATATTTTCTTGTTAATTTCTCTTTTCTCTTGCTGGGAGGTTTCTCTAGAAGAGTTTTTGAGAGGTTTTCTGAGGTTTGAGTAGTTCAGAATCTGTATTATTAGGTTGCGTGATCTCAGTGAAGGTGTTATTATTTCTTTTCATATTTGTATATATATCTGTTATATTATGTTTTAAATTTCCTTTTCTTCTGTGTAAATATAAAAACCTTGCCATTTCAAAGTTACATTTCTAGTTTTTTTCTCCCTCACCCTCTTTCCCTTGGAGGGGGACCCTTTGACTCTGTATTGGGCAGTTGGCATTTTGTCAAGCTAAACCATAACATCCCAGTATACACACACTGAATGAAAGTAAAATTGCTTCAAAGGAAAGCCCAGCTATGAGCATGGAAACAGGGTAAAATTCATCACTTTGCAAAAGTCCAAGAAACATAATCGTTCTCCCTCTGGATCAATGCCTTTTATGGGAAATGCTGAGTTCCACCCAAAAAGGGTAAAGGATGTGAGTAATCCTAACATAATTGCCTAGATTGGGAGGAAGATGGATTAGTACATTGACTCTGGATGCAACATTGGATAAAAGAGATATTACTTGTGTCCATAAATATTTAAATGCAGCTGTATTTTAGGTTTTCTAAGTGACGTTTTCTAGAAATAAACATCAGACAAGGAAGATGTCACAAGAAGGTGTTTGTCCTTAGGAAAGAGCTGCAGCACAACCTTTTGTATATCAATGCAAGTCTTGAGTACCAACAGGAGCCTTCACAGGTCAGCCCTGCCAAGCTTTCCCAGCCATGCAAGATGGGTCATCACAACATAGAAAACCACTAATAGTCAATAATATTTAATTTTGATGCTTCTCTCATTCTTGTATCTCTTTAGTCCGGGAAGTGTTTTTGTGAACTATGAAGTAAAAGCAGGACCAGCAAGCTTTGATCAGATTGCACAGTCCAACAAAGCTGTACTACAAGTTCTAGAGCCATTATACCAACTAAACCAATCTACCTTCACAACAGAAATAACTAGTAAGTTTAAAACTCTCTCAGTACTTTCCTTCAATTTTTATGTTAGTATTTTTAGCCTGAATCATGTAGTTGCCTTGTACTGTTGATTATTTGGTACTGGATCTTCAAAAAACATTTATTTTTGGGGATGTATAGTTTTACTATGTGTCATCAAGACTTAGTACTTTCATGAGAGGACCATGCATGCAGCACCTTCCAGGAAAAACCAAAGCCTTCCAGCTACTCCACTGGACTTGATGATCTTAGAGGTCATGTCCAGCCTAAAAAATTCTATGATCCCTGATGCAGTCTCTCTCCAAGAGAGAGAGATCGAATACCTTGAAGTTCATCTCCAGAACTGAGACAGCGCTCAGCATATCAGCTGCCAGCACATCCTACACCTTACAGCAAAATGAAAACCTCTTGCAATTTGCATGAGAACACATTCCTCTTGGCTTCCTTGGCACATTCTCCATAATGCTGCTGGACAGTGTGTTACAATTCAGTTGCCTTATCAAGTGCTCCAGAGGTGCTGTACTGTCAGTGCAATGAGTGCTGGAATGTCTGTCTCAAGAGGATTATTTCAACCTGGTTGCTTCTCCTCCTGGTTTATCTACTTAGTAGAAAGTAGTGATGGTGATATTTCTAGCTCTCTGCTGGGGTCTTTGCTGAAAAAGATAGTAAAAGAATATATTGAGGGAACATCTCCTGGCTTATATCAGAGGCAGTGCCCTGCAACTGATGCTGTGTGCATATTACTTGTGAAGCACCTGGGAACCCCATAAGGTGAAAGACCCATATAGATGTGAAATGACAGTAATGCAGAATGTTGCTCTCTGTCTTTCCAGATCAGGTAAACTTCAGCATCAAACCCTCGGACATTTTTGAAGGGGATACAGTAACATTGACCTGTGAGATAAATTCAACATTTCATAATGCAATGTGGTATCACTTTGATCAGATCATCTCCACCAGCCCCCGGCATTCAATAGAGACAATTTTAGGAACCAGAAGATCGATTCTTAAAATCACCAACGTTACGGAGGAGGATTCTGGTATGATTTTATATCATTAAAAGAGCAAATGTAAATCTCTAGTGGGGCTAGTTCTATAAAACACAAACATGAATGCAGTGACTGCATTATCCTGGAGTAAACATGAAAATTACACCGTCCCTTATAATTTTCTTGTTGTTTTTATGAATGAACTACATACTGACTGGCATTGCCAGTAAGGTGTGAACTTACTGAAGTGACTGTATGTGCCTGGATGTTCTCAGTGCCAGGCTTCACTACGGTATCACAGGGGACATGGCTGTGAGGCCTGTCCCCTGTCTTGGTGTGGTAAATTGAGGCTGTGATTGAATTTGTCCCTAATGCTCTTGCACCCTTTGCACTCATAATCTAACTAGTCAGAGCTCAGAGCTACAGTTTTGCATGTGTTCCCATTTGGGGGTTTTTGAAAATTGGAAACATGTAAACTGGTGGCATTTTGCTGGGAGGACTTATCAGGGGAATTTTTATCTATTATCAGAGCTTGGACTCAAGTTCCCACTCAGTTCTCTTTGGACCATGAATTCTACACTCAGTTTCAAAAGGGGTAGCCTGTGACCAGGTGTTTGGGCACACACATGTGAGGTAGGAATCATGTGTCCAAAAGTCTTTGGACTGATGCCCTGATGCCCTCAACCTTGGTGTCTCCACTCCCATGTAAATGTCCTACTCAGCTGGCTATCCCAGTGGGGAAGGGGAACCCACATACCTAAAGTATGTAGGAAGTTTGGAGCAATTGTGAATATCAAAAACAAGGCAGGCTGCATTTAGAGGACTTGTGCCTGAGAGAGTGGCTTACAAAGGGAAAGGGACCTGTGGGACCTGGTTGATGGCAAGTTGAATATGAGTCAGCAGTGCCTTGGCAGTCAAGAGGGTCAACCGTGTCCTGGGGGGCATCAGGCAAAGCATCACCAGCCGAGTGAGGTAAGGGATAGCCCCACTCTGCTCTGCAGTGCTATGGCCTCACCTGGAATATTGGTGCAGTTTTGGTCACCAAAATATAAAAACACATCAAGCTATTAGAGAACATTCAGAGGAGGGCCACAAGGATGGTGAAGGGTCTTCTGAGGAATAGCTGAGGTCACTTGGTGTGTTCATCCTGGAGAAGAGGAGACTGAGGGGAGACCTCAATGAAGTCTTCAACATCCCTGTGAGGGGAAGCAGAGAGGCAGGTACTGATCTCTTCACTATTGTCACCAGTTACAGGACTGGAGGAAAAAGCAAGAAGCTGAGTCACAGGCGATTTAGGTTGGATATCAGGAAAAGGGGTTTCACCCAGAGGGTGGTTGGGCACTGTAACAGTCTTCCCAGGGAAGTGGTCACAGCACCAAGCCTGACAGGGTTCAAGAAGTGTTTGGACAACACTCTCAGGCACATGGTGTGATTCTTGTGGTGTCCTGTGCAAGGCCAGGAATTGAACTTGATAATCCTGATATGTCTTTTCTCCTCAGGTCATTCTATGATTTTGTGATTCTGTGATAAATACTCTGCTCTCTTTGGCAACACCTTCCAAGCAGCCAAAGAGCCTACACTCCGAGGCCAGTTCTAGTGCAGCCCTTACTAGGCACTTAAACTCTCACCCATTCTGTGTAGGAACCTTTTGCACAGTCAGTCTACATTCTTACCATGACATATTGCTGCCAGAAGGACTATGGGCAATATACAGATTCCAAAACCACCAAGTCCACGTGATTTTAAGTATTTCAGTCCCAGAACACTGGTCTCCCTTCAAATACCTATCAACATGGAATCTTAACCTGGATACATTTGGCACCAGGAGTCTGCAGAAAGCATCCTGCAGATGGCCTGATGGTACATTGATCTGCAAGTAGCAAAGTGATTGCAGAGCAAGGAGATGTGAAAACTAGATATGGAGGTAGATCCTAATTATAAATATTGAGGCAAACCCAGGCAAACTCTTCTCAATGCTAAGATACTGTCCATGTTTTCCAGGTTTCTATAAGTGCACTTTCATATACAGCAGTCAGTCTTACAGACTGATATACTCGGGAACAGAAGAAATAACTGTCCCTTCACTACATGTCACTTCATATTCTAAGGACATGGAAGTTATATGTAACAGTCCTGAAACACAAAAGAATGGTATTCAGCTGTTCTGTTGCATTGACAGATGCTTGCCATCACTTAATGCTACCTGGACAGTAAATGGAACAATCAATATTACAGGTAAGATTAACAAAAAGTTGTCTTTCTTGTGCTAGGTTTGTTGGTGTTTCAGAGATCTCCTCCTAACTGGCTACCACAAAGTCCTAGGATAAATACAGGGTATGCTCCAAAGATGTGGCAGGGGGAGGTACAGACTCCATATGCGTCATGCAGGTGCCAGTGGGATTTTGAGCACCTCCATGTGCTGTGCAAACATTTATGCTTTAAACTTTGCCATCCTGGATGGAAACAGCTGCCTGGACCAACATCATACCAACTTCTTCCAAAAAGCTTATTTCTGCATTGTTGAATTTTGAGAGCAAGGATGAGTGCAGCAGTCTCTACTACTATCTCCAGAATGACCTTTGGGATGTAAAGAACTTCTGTGTGCCACCTAGCAAGGTTTGGCAACCAAGAGAAGAAGGTACTTTGAAACAGCTGCAGCACAGATAAATACTGAGAACACACTTTCCCTCTCCACCTGCAGCTGTGATTCAACACATACTAGTTGTGTCAGTGGCATGCCATAAGGCTTTACTTCAAATATAGAGTTAAAAAAGCACCCAGTAAATGTACTACTGGGGTGGTACGGTGGTGAAATGGAGAGCACTCCGGACTCCAAATCCCAAGGTTGTGAGTTCGAGTCTCAGTAGGGACTGTCCCCTGGCAGTTCAATGCCTCCCTGCCATCCGATCCTGTCAGATCTTGGATGCCTAAGAGGGGGCAGCCCCAGTTAGTACTGGGTGCTGTGGACAGTCCCAAGGACTTCACTGTCACTGTTTGAGCTCACTCAGCCATGGCAGATGGACCTGAGGACTTAAATGGAGGGGCCAGTTCTGTGCACGCTGAGCCTCGCCTAAAATCCACTGTGCAGACTGGAAGGGCACACCCACATGGGGAGAGCCCTTCACAAATCTCCATTAGTGAAGTTTGGCCATACATACATACATGCAAATGTGCCACAAAGAGTTACAAAATTACATCAGCAGAAATGCTCATAAGTGTCCATTGACCATCATCTTAAAAGGTTTATTGCCCTCTTAATATTTTATATGTATAAATTACCTGTTCATGGTTAACTCTTTGCTATAAATGAAATGTAATAGAAAGCAGGATATCAAAATGAGAGGAAACCTTCAAAACTCATGCACACAGTCATTTCCAGAGAGGACAGGTACTGGTGTGCAGCAGTGCTTGCAGAGAGAGGGGGGATCCTGACCTTCTGCTATGAACTGTTTTGTCCATGATTTCCTGTGGCCAGGTTTTCCCCCAGGAACTCTGCTCTGCTCTCATGCCAGACCCACTGGCAGCTGCAGCAGGGGACAGCTTTAGTGCTTCCAGCTAAACCAGCACTCTTTAGATTTAAAGACAGATGACTGTCAAGTACCTACAAACTTTTGTTTCAAAATTAGATGACACTAACCTCTGAAGTATTTACTCATGTTTTGCTTACCTTTACTCATCCTAAATATCACAGATAATGAGGTTAGGCTAAACCAGAATGCTCTTTGTTTTGTCTTATGATGGGGTTTCCAAGCAATGCTGTTTCTCTCTGACTGCTTTTGGCAGTAGGTGCCCAGCTCTATGTTGAGATTCATCTTCAGGCATTTGGAAAACCACTGAGAGCATTGCCTGAATAAAAGATATGAATGAACTTCAGCAAGGATGACTTAAAAGTACTGTCAGTTAGTTACAAACCCATAAGAGTTTCTATACCTAGAGTGATTGCTTGTAACTTCCAGAGGTGTTTTTGGACATCCATAACCCTTCAAGGAATGTTTATTTCTCTTTAGGAGTCTCCAGTTTGAGCTGCAACTGCACTACATACGTGCTCAATATCAACCAGTCACTGTGCCCACCTGAGAAGTCGGGTGCAGTGACAACATACACGTGTGAGGTGCAGACTGGACACGGAGCCAGGAGCAGTCAAAGCATCAGAGTGACGTATCTCTGGAAAGGTGAGAGTCAGGTGGCTGTGACAGACCAGCAGCTCTTTTAACACAGGGGAGGCCTCTGTGGCACATGGCATTTGCAAGCAAATGAACAAAAGTGACTCTCATTAATGTGACTTTTGTCTTGTGTTTTCTCAGCCCACATAACAATATCTTCAAGCACAAACGCATCAGTTTCTGAGGGGCATCCATTCAATTTAACGTGTGAAAGTGATTCGAGCAATTATGACAGCATCAGTTGGAAAATCCAGTCTGGTAATGACACAAAAACAGTGGACTGCGATATGTGCATTAAAAATAGCAAATTCCCTGCCACATCTGTGCTCACAGTGAAGTCTGCCACGCAGGACTGGAGCGGTGAGTGAATATGGTCTGATTGGCTACAAAGGCAGTGAAATCTCTGTGCCAGGTTATGTGCAGCATCCTTACCCATGCAAATCACTGTGAAGTCTGGACACAGTAAATAAAACCCCACAGTTTAAATTACAAGTGTTGGAGGACCAGAAGACATGATGCTGCCAACAGTACTGAACTTGTTCAGTGTTAGGGCTCATCACCATTCAAAAGCTGAGGAGCACCTCTGTTGACTGAGACACATTTTCGTATCACTTCTTTTAGGCACCCACATCTGCACATTCTCCCAGAATAACCTGGAGAGCTCTGCCAATATGACAATCAAGGTTATTTCCTTGCCTCTGAAGAAGAACATCCTGGTAGATCCCATTGTAGCATCAGTACCTTGCAAAGTGCCACAAACCCTCCAGTGCTGCATAAGTGCGAACACCACAGAAGATTACACTGTTACATTTGTGATTGGACAAAATGGATTTCCAGCTGGTAAGACACAGTTACAGAATCATTAGTTTCACTATATGTCATAACCCAGTCTCTGAGGTTTTTGTTTTCAGTTAGGTCTGTGCAAAAAATTTATACCACTTTTATGGCAACACAAGTAATCCCAAGGGTGTAAAAAACAGGGAAACAAGATTTTTTGTTTTGAATGGTTAACAGGCCTAGGGAACGTGGCTGGGATTAATAGAAGAGCAACTAAAGTCAGTGCTGTAGGGATAAATACATAATAGGTAAACTCAATGTTTAGTTTGACTTGCTAGGCAGGAAGAAGTAGGCATCCTTAGCCTTGTTCAGACTA
The DNA here is from genome assembly GCF_047495875.1 of Pithys albifrons albifrons. Classification (NCBI taxonomy): domain Eukaryota; kingdom Metazoa; phylum Chordata; class Aves; order Passeriformes; family Thamnophilidae; genus Pithys; species Pithys albifrons. Next base: position 3,429,166 of record NC_092459.1, read on the forward strand.
GAAATTGCTGAACTCCATTTCTTTGCTTTTATCTTCCACTCTGCCACTTTCTCAAATGGACTACTGAGAACATGTCACTCAAGAGAAACTACTAATTCACAAAATAATATAAACTACCCTATTAAGAACGCAATTCAAAGAACAATTCTGTTTTCTTTGATGATATAAGTAACATGTCTGTAACAGCACAAAAGCCTAAGTTTCTACATCTTAAAATTTAGGGCAATTCTGACATAGTTTTACATACTATACTTTTGAGTTAGTTGTCTTTTATATACAGAAAGTTCTTAAGTGAGTTACAAAACAGTTCATTGGCCAAGAAGGCCAATGGGATCCTGTCCTGTATCAAAAATAGCGTGGCCAGCAGGCCCAGGGCAGTGACCCTTCCCCTGTACTCTGCGTTGGTGAGGCCACACCTTGAGTGTTGTGTTCAGTTCTGGGCCCCTCAGTTCAGAAAGGATATTGAGGGGCTGGAGCAAGTCCAGAGAAGAGCAACAAGGCTGGTGAAGGGACTGGAGCACAAGCCCTATGGGCAGAGGCTGAGGGAGCTGGGGGTGTTTAGCCTGGAGAAGAGGAGGCTCAGAGGTGACCTCAGCACTGTCTAGAACTACCTGACGGGAAGTTCTGGCCAGGTGGGGGCTGGTCTCTTCTCCCAGGCACTCAGCAATAGGACAAGGGGGCACGATGAGCTTAAGCTCTGCCAGGGGAAATTTAAGTTGGATATCAGAAAAAAATTCTTTCCAGAGAGAGTGCTCAGGCATTGGAATGGGCTGCCCAGAGAGGTGGTGGATTCACCATCCCTAGAGATTTTTAAACGCAGATTGGACGTGGCACTGAGTGCCATGATCTGGTAAATGGACTGGAGTTGGACCAAGGGTTGGACTCGATGATCTTGGAGGTCTTTTCCAACCCAATCGATTCTATGGTTCTATGATTCTATGATTTGAAAAAAGCAGAAAACAACTTGCAGGAATGCAAAAGCAACAGGCTGAAGAGTAAAGCAGTTGGAGACTGAGGAGTCCTTTGGCAGATTAGAAAAATACCAAGATCTTCTTGGAAGAGACTGCAGCCAGGGAACCTCAGGTACAGGCACACTGAAAAGCAATGGGAGCATGATACAGATGCTGAGTTCAAAAGAATCGTATAACAACAGCAAAAAAGTGTTCTAGCCTAAATGAAACACCTGTGGTACAGGCAGGAAGAGTATTCTACAAAATTATTTTCAAAGCAAATTTTGGTTTCTGAACAATTAAAAGGGTTTGGGCAGGATTTGCTCATAGACCAGTAACAGAAAGCTTACTGATCATTCAGAAACTGCCAGGTATATTAAGTGGGGAGTAAGAGACAAAGATCAGCACACAAAGAGGGAGTTTTTGCACAAAAGAATTTTTCTTTTCTAAGACCCACAGAAAAGAAAGTTGTGCTGAAGCTTCCTGCTATTTTTAGCTGATTGACCACAAATCTGTGTTAACCTGTCTTAATCCATCCATACAGAGAAAGAGAAAAGAGGAAATTTGTTTTGCTACACGTACAGTTACACAGAAAATGACTGTGGCAAAGAGAAAGAGCTCGTGGCATATTGCAGTATTAAAAACAGCCTTCAACAGGGAGTCGACAGTGAGCACATAAGGCTGCACCTGATACCTGGTAAGGAAAAAGTTACTATTTATAGCTGTTAAATAGGAGATCCCATTGTCTTTGTTAAATCAGATGCCACAAATTCATCACCAGTGGCATCTAAGAGGCACAGTTTTTGTTAGCTAAGAATTTTTGTCTCCTTATTTTTATGGGAAATTTTTACATACAGAGGAAAATACCAGTTTTGAAGTTATTTTAAATAATTATTTAATTAATACTTGAAATAAACAGGATGTTTTGTATTTGACAGTGGTCCCAGTATGGTTCAGTCATCTTCTATCCCTACTTCCTTCTGGTACAAGTTGCACCACCAAACTTCATCTCCTGTGTTGAAATGTGGTCATGCACCTCCTAGCTTGCACCAACAATTGATCAAAAATCAAAGACTGTGGTGCCTCAGGAAGAAGTCATCTGGCTCAGCCTATGGGAGGGCATTACACTTTGAACACAAGCAGGGCAACCTCCATCAAGTGCTGCAGAGACCAGGGCAGACCCAGCTCCCAGTCAGCTCTGCAGGCAATGGTTGGCAGTTAGAATTCAGCATGGCTAAATCCAGCTTTAATGTTTAGTTCTGACAAGAGTTTGTATATTTCAGCTTTTTTCCTGCATTGGAAAGAAATTAATGTTGGCCATTCCCATAAGGCAGAAATTTTGTTCTTTCCACAGAATGGTGCTTACAGTTTAATCAGTGTATCTGCCAGAATTCACTCTCTTAGGCAATAAATAGGCAGACACTTTAATTACTTTAATCAGCAGACACTTACTGATATGACTAATCCAATCAAAGCCAATTAGCAAGACTCACTGTTCATCAAAAAGAAGCTGAGGCCTCACTATCAAGGTCTTAATGAATTTCCTATTAGTGTTATAGCAACGTTGCATCCCAAAGTACAATAAACTTTCCTTGAATTATTGTTCATTTAGTGATCAATATAATCTCACTCCACTTCTGTCCAACCCTGTAATCTAACAGATAAATCCTAAAACTTTGGGTATTGGTTTGTTGATTTGATTCAGTACTCAAAAACTGTAGCTTTATTAGATTTCCTTGTTAATTTCATCATTCATATAAAATTGGGAATGCAAGGCATATACATTCTGAAAGGTTGCAGTTAATGAAGAGAGCTAATTGAAATCCTGATGTAAAGATCTCTGAACTTCTGGAGGTCACAGGTTTGATGGGGATAATTTATTCATCTCCCTACTTCTTGTTTTCTACCTCTCTGTCTTTTCTCTGTACAGACAAGCAGGTGGCCTGCTCAGACAGATTAGGCATTGGAAAAGAAGGGGACACATTAATACTGCCATGCCGTGTGTTAAATAATACAGATGGGTTTACCCAAGGCAGTACAGTTTACAAGTGCATCAACAACTCATGGAAGGTTGCAAGGAATGACTGCCTGTCTGTGTCAATAAACAACCTGCTGAGTAGAGCTGAGGTAACATTTATGTGTTTTCTAGAGGTTGGAGTGGGGAGGTGATGGGAGAAGAAAGAGCAAAATTTTTGTTGCTTGATTTTTGCTTATCATAATCTAAAATATATGAAGCATTAAAACTTTCTTTTCAAGGCTAAAGAATGTTTGGCTGTACCTACACAGGTCAGGACAACAGACAGGGTTCCCAGCATGCACAAGGAGCAGTCATTGGCCTGGAGTATTCCCTGAGCCATGCTCAGGCACTGCCTCAATGAACATGGTTGGCACAAATCCCAAACATGCTACAGAGCACACTAACACCTCTGGGCCACTGTCCAACCTCATTCTCGGTCCCTGTTTATAGTGCCCACTTCCTTGGCCACTGCACTTTATGGGTAGGTGCTGGGCCTCCGTTTTCAGCCTTGGTATCCCACCATAGTGCTTTGCACTTCCACAAATCATCCAGAGTCACCTTTCTCTCAGTGGGGCTAGAGAGGGAAATGTCACACCTGTGATGTACTGTTGTCTTCTGTTCCAGTCCTTGGCCAGCAGCCCTGAGTCAAAAGCAGAACTACCTAACTACCTTGCAGAGCTTAAGAAAGAGACAGAAAAGGAGATAAACACAATAAACAGTTCTCCTGCAAACCTAGGTGCAATTGTTTCCATCCTGGATACAGTCTCCTCTATCCCAGCAGATGCAAACGACCTCACTATTCGGGTAAGGTTTTATTTTAAGTCTTACCAACACCTATCATGCCCTTTGGCTCCTTTTGTCACAGGGGATGATATTGTCACTGAAGAAGTTTTATAGTTAGTTAGGATCAGGAACAGAAAAGAAAGGTAATGAGGTGAAATCACAGCAAAGACACAGCAGAATTTATAAAAAGTAAACATTCTTGTAGGAAAATTATCCTTCTCTTAAATTTAGAAGATGGCAATAACCTATGAAAAAAGGAAATATAACAAAGAGGAAATTTTATTTTCAGCACTTGCTGGGTGCCTCAAACCACAGGGGGTCTGGAAGCACACCTCACATTCAAACTTCATGCTTTTTGTAGTTTACAAAGTCCTGCCCATTTTCATCACATAATGCATATTCATCGGCTTGCTGGTCTTGCCGTAAGAAATGTCTTCTCCAAAGAGAGAGTGGGGTGTCATCTTCTCCTTAATTAGTTGTGAAGAATCCCTCACACACTAGAGGAAGGGTCTCCTTTGTTCACAGAGACCACTACATATAAAAGAGGCCTTTGTGCACAGGTGCCTCTACATGTTTATTTTTAGTACTTGGACATGAACCAGCAACGTGCTCTTGCAGCTCAAACACCCAACTGAGTCCTGGGCTGCCTAACAGAAAGTGGGACCAGCAGGTCAATGGAGGTGATTCTGCCCCTCTACTCTGCTCTAGTAAGACCCTACCTGCAGTGCTGCATTGAGCTCTGGGGTCCTGAGCATGTGTTGGAGCAGGTCCCAAGGAGTGCCAAAAATTGGTTAGAGGGCTGGAGCAGCTCTCATATGAGGACAGGCTGAAAGAGTTGGGGTTGTTCAGCCTGGAGAAGAGAAGGCTCTGGGGAGATGGTATTGCAGCCTTTCAATATGTAAAGGGTACTTATAGGAAGACTTTTAACAGGACCTGTAGTGACAGGACAAGGAGGGATGGTTTAAAATGAAAGAGGGTAGGTTTAAATTATATTTTTAATTCCCAGAACCATGTTCAAGCAAGAAATAACAAAAGAAATCCTAGAAATATTTGGGAGCCTTGATTGTAAGCTACAGAGGAAAAGCATTGCTTTTCTAAGCAGAAAAGTGCTAAAAGACTCAATGCTTTATAGCTGGAGAAGCCTACATTAGACAGACCAAGAAATCAAGGATAGCACAAAAGCTGAGGAAGGAAGGAAAGAAGGTTGGAGAAGAAAAAATACTTAGTAATATCTCAAAAAAAAAATAGTCAGCTCTGTTTTTGGAAACCTTAACTTCAAAATAGAGCATGGAAAGGGTTAACAAGTGAAGGTTTCACATGGATTGAGCAAAATAAAAAAGTGCTGGGCTTCTACAAAAGGCCAAGACCATGCATAAATTATCATCAGAAACAACAATTTGTGTGGGATTTCAGTAACTGCATTATTCTGTTGTTGTTCCAGAATTTCCTCTCCACAGTGGACTTAATTGTTGGTAATTCCACAACTAAAGCTTGGGAAGACCTGAATAAAGAGAAGACACATAAAAGTTCTTCCTTACTGCAGTCAGTAGAAAATTTTTCCCTGCGTCTCCAACCAGTTAATAACAACATTCCTTCTGTCTCTGCAAACAGTGTGCAGCTACAAGGCATGGTTATCAAAGAAAATAGCACCACAGAATACAATAAGGACTTTCACAGTACAGAAAACCTCACAGTTAATGTTCTCATTGGTGAAACTGAAATTCAGACTCTAAGCCAAAATTCAACCATTGTCAGTGTGATGTACTCAAACCTTGGACATATTTTACCCCGGAATGAGTCTGAATATGTGAATGGCTTATTGATAACAACAACTGTGAGCAGCAACAGAAGCCAGAAGTTCGAGGTTAATATGACATTTGCAAAGATAAACTTGTCTCTAAAGATGCCCAAATGTGTTTTTTGGAACTTCACACTCAATGAACGTGGTGGGGACTGGGACACTCGTGGTTGCACACCCACAGAGTTAGAAGGTTATGTCATTTGCTCCTGCAGTCACTTGACATCATTCTCCATTCTGATGTCACCTGATAAATCCTCCCAGCTAATCTTCGAAGATTACATTTCCTACATTGGCCTTGCTATTTCGATCTTGAGTTTAGTGGTCTGCATTATAATTGAATCCTTGGTCTGGAAGTACGTGACAAACAACACGACGTCCTACATGCGCCACGTCTGTATAGTCAACATAGCACTATCACTCCTGATTGCCGACGTTTGGTTCATTGTCACTGCCTCCATCAATGACCAAAACCAGCATATGAGCAGAGATATCTGTGTCATGGCCACCTTCTTCATCCATTTATTCTACCTGTGTGTCTTTTTCTGGATGCTGAGCCTGGGCCTGATTCTTTTCTACAGGCTGGTGTTCATCTTACATAACACAAGTAAGACTGCTCAGAAAGCAGTGGCATTCTGCCTGGGATATGTGTGCCCCTTTGTCATTGCAGTCATCACCATCGCTGTCACACTGCCAAGGAACAGTTACACCAGAAAGGATGTCTGCTGGCTCAACTGGATGGACAGCAAAGCTCTCTTGGCCTTCGTCATACCTGCCTTGATCATTGTGGCCATGAATTTGTCCATCACCGCCGTTGTTATAATAAAAATACTGAGGCCAACTATTGGAGATAGGTCAAACAGGCAGGAGAGGAACTCTTTGTTTCAAATTGGCAAAAGTGTGGCCATCTTGACACCACTCTTAGGCCTCACCTGGGGTTTTGGCCTTGCCACCATCATCAAAAACAGTCATCGAGCTTTCCACATCATCTTTGCTCTGCTGAATGCTTTGCAAGTGAGTTACACACATTTTTGTTTCCTCTGTGATCATTTAACATAGTGACATTATTGCAGTGCTGTGGTTGACAGGGTATAAAAACAGCTGGGAAATGCTCAGGTTTGCTCATATTCCAAAAGGGCTCTTTGTGAAACCCATTCCAGGAATTCAGCAGTATTTCATATGGTCAGCTGCCTTAACAGATATGCCTTATGGATAAAGCTGACCTAAAGATAACTTCCAACTTTGCCAGTAGCTTTGGGAAGATCTTCATTGCTGAAGATCAGGAAAATAGCCCTGTTACATTCAGGTGGGCAAGCCTGAGCATCTCTGGTCTCATTTACAGTGTATCTGGAGGCATCACATTACGCTCTTGTGGGTTCAAATATAAACAACATGAAAGTCACCAAGAACTGTGAGCAGCACTAACAATAAAGAGAGAAACTGACCAAAATACACCATTGAGAGTTTTCAGTCAGTATGATTTTTACAACAACATATTTAGGTGGCCAGTAGGATCCCAAAACAGCAAGATTTCTTTAGGAGAAAATAGTTACATCTATTCTCTCACTTTAAGAATGGCATCAAAACTGTGTGCTTCAAACCAAACTCACTGACCTTTTATGTTGTCAGTCTGCTAGTTCATCTGGGGAGAAAAGACAGGGCATTTCTTCCACACACAAAGGTACCTTCTTCCAAATATATTTAGGCCATTCAAACTATCTGTGTCATATTGTACATCAGATATGCACAGAATTTAAATAGGCCAGGGCTGGAGAACTCCTACCACACCAGCAACCCATTATGTTATACAGAGTTAGAAAAATGCCCTCTGTCAGAGTTCAGAGTTTAAATACTCACCACAGACAATGTTTGAGATAATTATGAGATACTGTAATTAAAGGTTGGTGCCATCAAACTGCATGTAATTATCTCTTTCCCAGGGATTATTCATTTTGGTGTTTGGGACTCTCTGGGACAAGAAGGTAAGAATGCAAACTGTTTCTTAAATCATGTCAAAATGTTTTTGGAATTTGAACAGATTTTTTGTATTTACTGATTGATTAATTTTTTAAAAAATAGATACGAGAAGCCCTGTTGAAGAGGAATTCAACAACCAAGTGGAGTTCACAGCAATCAAAGGTTAGAACCTTGACCTAAGAATGTATTTCAGTTACTGCTGAATAATGTAATTTTCCAAGAGTTTCTTAAGTCAAATGCACTTTGTATTCTGGATTATTTATTAGAACTAGGCAGAGGAGACAATAACAACATAAATATGAATATACTCCCCTTTTCCAAAGTTCATTATTTCACCTATAATTGGTGAAAAAAAAAAAAGAGAAGGAGGTTGGTGGACATTTGCTCTAAATTTCACAAGAAAAAAAATATAAAATGTAACTGAAACTTTTGTTAGAAAATTTCTGTGGCACAATTACTTATTCACAATGTGAGAGAAATGCAAAGGAGACTTCTTGGGGAAGATGCCCTTCAGCTATGACCAGGAGAGGATGGATTTACTGCAACTTGAACTAATGAGACAAGGAGGCAGGTTAGCCTCCCCTTTCTTCTGGGAAGAGATAATGGAAGTATGAATCTTTTGTCAAAATCATGTCTATGTGTTGCAAAGGCTCATATTTTAATGAACAAAAGACAGAAGATAAATTAATGTGTTTCTGGGAGAGGAGAGACTTTGGTCCCATACCCAGCAAACTCACAAGTTTAACACAAAATATTCCATGGCTAAAAAAAACCCTCAAACCCAAGAATCTTGCAGACAGGGACTGGATCTTTAAGGGAGATCCTGGAAGGCTTCTCTTCCATCCACAGTGCTTCTCTGGCCTAGTGGTTCTTGCACTCCTCCCTGCACTGAAGCACAGCTTGGACAGACATCTGGAAATGCAGGTGCTCAGAATATGCATCCACATTTAAGGGAGAAAACAGTTCCACTACCACCTTTAAAAGAAAAACAAAGCTCACACAGTTCCCCAGGAAAATGGCTGTTGAAGAATACAGTTAGGGAAGAAACACAGGTGGTGTTCCTGCTGAAAAGAGATGTTAGAAAATCCCACTCATCAAAGCAAGGGAAATTAGAGCAGGTTGCTTAGGACATTGCCCATCAGATTTTCAGTCTATAGGCTATCATGGACAATCCCTACTCACATAAATCCTGGCTTTTCTGGCTACCTTACTGGCTATACTGCCTCAGATAGGGGACCAGAACACCCTACTGCCCAGTATGGCTTTGGAGCCTAAGCTATCTTCCCTGGGCAAAACTTAGAGACAAGCTCTGTGTGGCCTGTAGTCCCTTTTCAAGTTGATCTCCTTCATCACCTCCATAAACATGCAAATGTGTTACCTTGATGCCTCACAAACATTTAAGTTGGCCCTCTGTGGATTGCTTGCTTCTATTGAACAACAGTTTACTGGAACCTTTTTATTTCTCCCTCAAATATGGCTACAAATAAAGTTCAAGGCTTTTGACAGAAGGCAATTTTCTCTTTTTCAGTCATCCTCCCTAGTGACACCACTGCTTGCTATGAGCTACCCATTTTCAAGAACCTTTAACAACTTATGTGGGAAAACAGGTATGTGACGATAGATCTCCGTTACTGAAGCACAAACAAGGGTTTGCCTGCGTTCTTGCTCTCAGGATCAGTCTGTTCTGGTATCTATTAACCTATTTGTCTATCCATGCATCCATAGATGGCATTTAATCTTCTAATGCAAAGGAACTGTAAGAAGTCAATTGTAGCTAAATGGTAGCAGCATAGTTGTCTATCTGTAAAACAGGTATTGGATGCTTGCATGTTTCACCAATTCTAAAACCCACTAACTGAATTGTGTTTTGAGTTTAATGAGATCATGACATATTTCATTCTTTATTCATGTAGTCTTCATCACCCTAAAGCCATATCTCGTCAAAGGTTCTCTGTTATTTTATGGACATCACCATTTAACTTAGGACTTTATTTTCAGAAAGCATTGCTGGAAATATAATTTCATTCCTAAGTGGGTAATCTTTGCATCCAAACATTGTCCAGAGAAGAAAGTGACATGTGGTCAAAGCAGGACATGAAGCAGTTTACTGTAGACAAGCATGTGCTTTTGTATGTATGTATGTATGGCCAAACGTCACGAACGCAGATTTGGGCAGGGCTGTCCCCACGTGGGTGCCCTTCCAGCCTGTGCAGTGGATTTTAGGTAAGGCTCAGCGTGCGCAGAACTGGCCCCACCGTTTAAGTCCTGAGGTCCATCTGCCACGGCCGAGCGAGCTTGGATGGTGGCAGTGAAGTCCTCAGGACTGTCTACAGCACCCGGTACTAACCGGGGCTGACCCTGCTGAGCATCCGAGATCTGACGGGATCGGATGGCAGGGAGGCTTTAACTGCCCGGTATGGTCTCCACTGAGACTCGAACCCACGACCTTGTGATCAGAGTCCGGAGTGCTCACCATTACACCACGGGACCGCCCTAGCATGTGCTTTTAAAACCCTGTTTATTAGTCAGATAATGGAAAAAAGAGACACGAACACTTTAGCCAGACACAGGAGCCTCCCATCAGAAGAATGAGACTTGCCCATAACTGCTTTCCATACTTCTGCCACCAGAAACTCTCCTATTATTATCGCTCTTCCACACTCTGCTCTCGGGCTCTGTGCACTTGGGTTTTAGTTATCCTTGAGATCACAAGAGGGAGGGAGCTGGGATTCATCTCAAGATCCTGTGTTCTGGATGCATGCCCCTGCTCAGGGAGAACCACTAAGGCCCTCCATTTATGTGAGTAAATTACTATCCTATGATTGGCTGTTCAAGCTGACAAGTCCTGGCTGTGTCACCAAACATGATGAGTTCTGTGGTTGCTGGCATTGCTGTAATCCATGTGGAGTCAGGGCTGCAGGGCAAATCAAAGCCACCTGGGTCATTGGCACTGTCCCTGCTTTACACTGCCAGCATGTCCCAGGATATCTGTCCTAATGTCTTACCAGTGTGCTTTGTTTTGCAGGAAAATACAGAGTATCTGCTTCAGAGCCATCCACCTCTTCCTCTGAGAACACTTCTAAGGCATGTTCTTTGCTAAACTGAAGCACTGCAAATGCTAAACCACATAACTCTGAAAGGACCTCTGCCCTTTCCACATACACACAAAAAGTACCTGGGAGTCATGGAGAAGTGAACTGCTTCATTTTGACTAAACTGTGCCTTGGTGCATTCTTCTGGAATAACAATTTCTGGTTAAAGTGTAAGGCAGAGAAGCTGTGGCAGGTGGAATTTTACAGGGTCTGCCAATCCCAGAAGAGATGACAAAGATTTGAAAGCCTACAAGTGCAAGAAAGGACATTGGGAATGAAGAATTCTCAGCCCTTAAGCAGGTGCTTAGCACTATGCAGTACTGAGCCATGAATTGCAGTGCTATCCACAACTGTTGTGCAGTGGTTTTGGTATTTCCCCTATCAAACCTCTGAATGATCCCAAAGGCCTGTGCAGATACACAAGTACCTCATAGCTTCTCTCCCACCCTCATATTAGACTCTGAAAAGGTATAGGGTATAGTGGTCTCCACTTTCTATTTAAGACTTTCTGGAACCAAAAATTCCCAGCTTAGAAGGTCCATTTCAGATCTTTCCTTCTGACTTAGCTAAAATGAAGACCGTGATGAATCCTGTGTGGTCTTCTTACAGATGGAATGTACTGAATGCTCCATGAGGTATATTTTTGGAGAAAAGGGAGCTTTATATCCTTAACAATATTTGTCCTTCCCTTGATAAGTAATGTGATAAGACAGAGATGGTTGCTGCCCTCTGCCACAGAGGGGACTGCATTTACTTAATGTGTAGTAGTGTTAAGTATTCAAGGAGTGTCTTGTAAAGTCTGTTTGTTTGGGTGTCTTTCCAGAGGAAAATCACACTTGGAGGGCTCAGAGAGTCACCTCTGCAGGGAATATGAATCACTATGTGCCAGGCAGGATGAATGGTTTGATATAAATTATTACTTTAACACTATATTTGTGGAACCAGTTATTTCCCAGTCAGTATACCTATAAAAGCAGGACTCGCAGAGGGTTTTAAGAGAACATGCAAAGTATTTATAACACACACAAATGGACAAAACTTAATGTAAAATATGATAGATGAAATAATGAAGACTTAGATATAAGGCCAATATCAATTACTGCTGTGAGGTGGTACAGCCCCATTTGGTTGCCAGGGAACTTTGGGCTGAATCAGGATGGAAACAGGATGCACAACCAGGACTGTTTTATCCACACTAATGTGAAGATCAATGTGCCTCAGAACTGGACTGTACAGCTGTGCAGTTCTGGAACATTTTCTTTGGACAACACAGCCAGTTCTGTTCTGGTCCCTGATGTTTTCACAGCTCAGCAGTCTGGCTGGCATATTTTTTTCTTACAATGTCCCAGGAAACATCTTTGGGAAACAACTACATGGTATGCTCAACTGCATGTTACCTCACGTAGCAGCCTCACGTTGTATGCATTAATCCAATGAGCAGAAAAAAGGAGATTAATTTCTTTCAGGGTTGCTTCCTGTACTCTCCAGCACTCATCTCCTTCCAGTCATGTGAGTTTCCATGGTCTTTTTCACATATCTCTGCCCCACAAGTTTAGGGCCTCCCTGAAACTTTTCCCCATACAAACAATGCTTTCTGCTGGTGTAACCTCCCTCACCCACCTTATCACCATCAGCTGCTAGGAAACTGGATGTGCCATGGGGAGGGCAGACCCGTGGAGGTGATGAAGATCAGTCTGGGGCTTGCTAGGGGTGAGATGGGCATATTCTGCCCATCCCTCCCTCTGTGGTGGCTCTAACAAGCTCTGCCAAACTTTAATGCTTGTAAACTCACAACAAGAACTCTCTGAGGCTTTTAGTCCTCAGCAGCTGACAGGAATTTAGAAAACCAGGGAAAGGCATATGATACAATCTACACAAAAACTAGGATAATGTCTTTGAACTTTTACACTTTCCAAAGTCCTTTCACTTTTTCTTTGTGATAAGTTATAGAATCAAAGACTCATTTAGGTTGGAAAAGACCCCTAAGATCATTGAGTCCAACCATTCCCCCAGTACTGCCAAGTCCACCACTGAACCATAACCCTCAGTGCCCCATATGCATATCTTTTAAATACTTCCAGGGATGGTTCCTGAACCATGTTCCTGGGCAACCTGTTCTAAAGCTTCACAACCCTTTCAATAAAGAAATTTTTCCCAATATCCAACCTAAACCTCACCTAGTGTGACTTGAGGCTCTTTCTGCCCATTCTATCAGTTGTTACCTGGGAGAAGAGACCAACCCCCACCTGGGAATACAACCTCCTGTTAGGGAGTTGTAGAGAGTGATAACATTCCCCCTGAGCCTCCTTTTCTTCAGGCTGAGCCCCACCAGCTCCCTCAGTCAATCCTTGTGCTCCAGATCCTTCCCCAGCTCCATTCCCTTCTCTGGAGAGACTCCAGAACCTCCATGTCTTTCTTGTCATGAGGGACCCAAAACTGAACCCACATCAGTGTCTCAGCAGTGTGGCTGAGCCTGCCGGGCCAGGCTGCATGCAATGCCAGCCCTGGCCTAAGGTTCCCCTTTGGCAGTTAAACCAGGAACTGGGAATCATGCCCTAACCCCAAGGGCAGCGGATGGAGCTACTGCACCAGGGAGGAGAGCTGTGAATGACCACAGCTGATGCGGGGCACGGCTCCTGCCACCTTCCTCAGGCTCCCTGCCTGGGTGCCTCACATCAGCTGTGTCCTGGGCTGTACTCAAGCTGTGTGACATGAAAGACTGAAGGGATTGGGTTGGAACAGGTCCAGAAGAGGCCACCAAGGTGCTCAGAGGGTTGGAGCATCTCCACTATGGAGACTGATGGGGAGAGTTGGGATTGTTCAGTCTGGGGAAGAGAAGGCTCTAGAGAGAGTTTAGCGCACCTTCTAATACCTAAAGGGGCTCCAAGAGAGCTTGAGAGGGACTTTTTGCAAGGTCATGTAGAGTTAGGACAAGGGGCGATGACATTAACCTGAAAGAGAGCAGGTTTATATTAGATATTAGGAAGGAATTCTTTCCTGTGAGTGTGGTGAGCCCTGGCACAGGTTGTGCAGAGAAGCTGTGGCTGCCCCATCCCTGGACATGTCCAAAGCCAAACTGGATATTGCTTTGAGCAAACTGGTCTACTGAGAGGTGTCTCTTCCCCTGGCAGGGGGTTGGAACTGTATGATCTTTAAAGCCTTTTCCAACCTGTCACATGAAAAGGAGGGGCAGAAATGCAAAGAATTCTTGTCCCACCTGTATTAATATAAAGTTATTAGCTATATGCACCCTTGGAACAATCAAAGCTTTATGAACCCAACACTGCCTACCTGACATTGACAGAACACAGGCTGGAAAGATTTTCGACCTTCCTGTGAGTACCACACTTTAGCCTGGGAGAACTTATTAGCTATAAGCATTCCAGAACATTGAATTCTTATGAACCCAACACTGCCTGCCTAACACTGGGCAGCACACAGGCTGAAGGGTCTTCAACACTCTGCTGTGATGACCACACGTAATAGCAAGAAAAGAACTTTCTCTATAGCAGCTCCCCAAATAACTGTTATTAAGACAAGAAAGTATATGACAGTTATTGTGGGGTTTGCGTTGCCAGTGAGAATGTTTAGCTGCATGATTGTATTTAATTGATGACCAAAAACCCCAAAACATTCTACAGGCAAGCACACCAAATTTAAGTTTCAATACAGATCCCCCATGACAGACTTAACTAACAACAGAAAACTAACCAGAAACACAACCACTTAAAACACAAATCTAGAACTCCCTCAGTAACACAGAGTAACTAAATGACTCATCGCTGTGTTCTTACAAGCATCACTTGCAGTTCTGCAGGCTGGCCTGGGCAGCTCACTCGCCTTTCTGGGTAGCTGTCCCTGCCATAGCTGTGCCCTTCCCCAGACTGTAAATAAAACAGCGTGTAGACCAAATAGAACTTGCAGAGTTTTTTCCACTTGCTGCCTGTCTGGAGCAATCACTCAAAGCAATACTTTCAGGAGAGGGTCCTGGTTGTCCCTGGTTCAGCACTGCTCCAAGCATTGCCCAAATCCTTATGCTTATGTTTTCCTCAAGGCCAGGCAAGCCAGGGGAGCCCAGAAGGAGCCTGTCCACAGCCCTGCCTGAGGCAGTGATGGCCACCAGCACTGCAGTTGGAGTCTCCATGTAACTGCAGGTCTGCAGCTGCCAGTCCAAGGAAGGACTAGGTGTCTTGATAACAACAAAGAAAATACCTGTTGAGAAGAACCATCTGGTTCCAGTCAAAGCCTTGGACAAGGGAACAACCATACAAGAGGCAGCCCATTGTGATGCTCTGAAGGAAGCCAGACCACCAAAACAGGGTCCAAATGCACCCAGGATCACCTGCTAGGACATCCTCTGTGATGGAAGCCATTTTAAGTTCTCCTAGCAGACAGGAGTCAGTGTGTGGTTTGGCACACTGAAGACTCAATCTCTCAAGCAAATGAAACAGTGTCAGAGCCTATGTATATTTTTGAAGAGCGTAGTGACAACTTGCAGTCTTATTCTTGGTGTGCCTTTACTATGGGGACACCAAAATTATATGCACTTGGCCAAGACTTGCCTAGATCCTCTCTACCTTTGGTTTCTCTGTCTCACATATTAACTAGCAAGCTGCACCATGCCATTTTATTCAACTTTATGAATCTCTTGTCTTTAATTTCATACCCCTTTGTGATTTATGAACTTGCCAACTTGGGTGGGAAACTCCCTTGACCCAAGGGAGAGTCCCCTCATCCATCTGGCAGAAGGTAATCAGATCTGTAATTACCTTTTGCCTGTTGTGAGTCCGTCCAGCCATGTTGCAGGAAAAGCTGATTTAAGTGTTTGTTTTGATTTCATTCCAAAGGCAGAGAATAAGAGGGACAATGTATTAACTTGCTGGTGATGCCTTAATTAAATGGATAGTTTGTCCCTACTCGAAGGACTGTTGTGAGCACCAGGATGAATGCAAGTGGAAACCAGATCTCTGTGTACAACCTACTGCCATGAGTGCATTTTCCCTTAGCTGCCACCCCTTGTGACAGATATCTGATAAGTACAAGGGTAGTGTCACCCTCTGTGATTATTTACCATTTGCACTCCTGCAGATAAGGAGAAACTGCCTTTGAAGGAAACCTGGGTATCAAAGTTTAAAGTGTGGAAACTGTTAGAGCCCTTGAAAGCAGAGCTCTTAGGTTTTACCAGATCAGTTACTTCCTGACATCTGAGTAAGTTCTGAGCATGTTACCACCTTATCCAGCACCACAGACCCAGTCTTCTTCTTAAATACTCCTACCCGTCTCCTTGACTTGTGAGATGATGATTTCCAAAGTGATGTGAATTTAATAGCAACCATAACAGATACTACTCTATTCTGATACTCTGCTCCAGTTTCATCCAGAGCCAGCTGAAATCATGGGATTTTTAGAGATGTTTAAAAATCCTCTGGATTATGCCCAAAGGACGAATTTACACTTGAATATTTGAAAAACTCATATCATGAGACCTTTTAGAAAGACAACTAGTTTTAATGTGAAATTATTTACCAGCTAGAGAATTGACAAAAACCCTGCAATAGTAGTTTATGAATTCTTTGTAATAGCTACTCAGCATTAGTAAACCAGCACAGCTCCAGGGAATGTACAAGTCAGGTGATGTACTTATTTACATAACTATGGATTTGTACTCTTCAGATTTCCTGAGCAAGTTTTGTAGGATCAATTTCTATAATCTTTTTTTATATGCTTCTGTTTGATGTTTACCAGTGTTTTGAGAGGTTCTACCAGTTATTTAATCTAAGTTTGAACTGTGGCTGAGAGTAAATGGATGGGCTTTCGGCACTGCTGCTTCCTATGGGATGAAGAAATTAAGCTTTCAAAGAATACACATGAAAGGCATTGTATGAACTTTCATCATACAGCAGCTCCACATGACAGACTTTCACTGCCACATCCCTCAGAGAAAACAGATTACTGCCAAGGTGTTGATAGAACTTTCCATCCATATGCTGACTGACCTTCTACAAAATGTATTCATCATTTTTCACAGAAAACTGATGTTTTATAAACTATGGAAAAACACCAGGATGAGATTTATTGCCCTGCAGTTTTTTTATCTTCTAGCCATCAAGGAAATGAGGACAATGGTTAAGACAATGGTTCCAGCAATTCCACCTATTGTCATTCCCAGGATGTCTCCATGGACCTGCCTTGATTGACACCTCTCACCCGTGAAGAAGAAGGCTTGTCCTGATGGGCACCTGAGAAAAAAAGCACAAATGCACATGGATCAGGAGTTTTGTCCTGCCCTATAGACTGACCTCAAGGTCCTCACATTCAGTATCCTGGATGAGCTGTCTCCATTAGAGGAGTTTATTTCACAACATCCCTACCTTGTTTGGAGGCTATTTACATAACCTGGAAGCACCACAGAATGGGGTCTCTGCTTTATATAAAAAACCCTCCCATCATGGCTGCTGGTACAAATCAGTGTTTTGTTTCTACTGTTCCTTGAAGACCCAGTGGCTTAGACCTCTGCGGTCTGAAGGTCTGGATCTTGATTAGCTGCATCATTTGAAGAAGAAAGCCAGAGAAAGGAGGGAAGAGATCTGTGGTACCTGCAGCTTGCTTTTCCCTTCACATTCACACAGACCCCATCATTCTGGCAAGGGTTTGGGTCACAGGGATCTTGCAGAAAAGCCAACTGGTCTTGAACAGGCTCCATATCCTGGGCTGCTCTTCTCTGCCTTTCAAGAATGAGGCCTCCCATGAGGGCAGATTGTGCAGGTTCAACAGGGACTTCAGTGTTATTGAGGTGAATTATATCTTTTAGAAAAACGAAGTGAAGAGAAAGACATCAGATACCAGTGAGTGAGGCTGTATGTACTATACCCTCTACCAGGGGCTCACACAGTACTCCTTGTCCATTTGCCTTTTACAGAACTCTTACTATACCACAGCATGTTTTGTGTATTTAAAGCACAAGACAGAAAAAGTACTGAAATTACTAAAACTAGTTAGGTAAATCTCTACTTCAAAAAAGATGCCATGTGTGTTTGAAAATAAACACAGTGGGGATAGCCTTTTAATTAGAAATGGACATAGCTACTGGTCAGGGCACTTAAAGTTGTCTAAGAAGTTAACCTTCCAAAACTCATTGCTATTTAGGTCCCTCTGAACTCATAGTCACTTTAGTCAGCATCACCCACCTGCAACTAAGACACAGAAATGTTTTTTAGAATTGATCCCTATTAGAAGAGAAGACAATTTGGAGACAGGTGGCAGTAGTTATTTGAATGTAGGAAAATAGAAAGTATCACCCATTTTGTAAGGAGAATCAAGAAAAGGGTCCTTACCATTAAATTCTGCAAAAATAATCAGGTCATCATTTTTCAGGAAGCTTCTCCGTCTCATCTCCCTGTGGGATATGAAGTTATTCCACCCCCTGGATTCACTTCTATAGCAATTGCATGATTCATCAAATATTCCAGAAATTGATGGTTTATCCCATATTACAGATCCTGCAAAGAGAATATGAGTGACAAATAAGAACCACAGAGTTCTGCAGCTGGAAGTATGACATGACTTATTTTTGCATTAAGGTGTTAAATGGAATTTTATGCTATAAAATCAAGTTCAGAGATGAAATGTCCAAACAAACTACAGAGGACTGACAAACTAAGGGTGCCAATAGATCCTTAGGCATGGTCTGCGTGAGGATTCTTAGTCTATGTGAGGGCATGGAAATTCACAAGTCCTCTTTCATTGAGGACTAATCAAACACAAGTTGCCTCCTCATTGTCACCAGCTAAGAGCTCCCTCCTGCATAAGGACACACCCCCATCAGTATTTAAGAACCTATGGTTTAGAATTTATCAGATTTTGGTCATTTCCCTGATTCTGTTAAACATATTCATACTTAAGGTTTTAAACCCCTCACTGAAAAAAAAAAAAATAATAAACTTCCACTGGAAAAGGAGAGGGAGGAAGATACATCTCTAGTATTTTATTCTGTAGCAAACTTAACATTGTCCTATTATTCTTATTCCTTTCACAGAATCATAAAATCATAGAACTATCTGAGTTGGAAGGGACCTTAAATACTATCTACTTTCAACCCCCTGCCACAGGCAGGGATACTTTTCACTATCCCAGGTTGCTCAAGCCCCATCCAACCTGGCCTTGAACACTTCTAGGGAAGGGGCAGTCACAGCTTCTCTGGACAACCTGTGCCAGGGCCTCACCATCCTCCTGGTGAACAAATTCTTCCTAATATCTGATCTAAACCTACTCTCTTTCAGTTTGAAGCCAATTCCCCCTTGTTCTATTACTTCATACCTCTGTAAATAGTCTCTCTCAATCTTTCTGGTAGGCACCCTTCAGGTACTGAAGAGCTGTAATTAGGACACCCTGATTGTTCAGCCTTCTCTTCTGCAGGCTGATCATATCTGAATTAACACATCCTTGTGAAATCCTAGGGCTGGAGATGAATCTATGGTGTTAAATGCTTTATAAACCTGGAATTAAAAGGTGGTCCCTGTTTGAAAGAGTCCATACTCTGCAGGCCACTCTTAGCCAAGCAAGCCAGGCTTCAAGTGCTGCAGACAGATTTGTAGGTGTTTTCAGGTATTTTTTTCTTAAATACATCTACAATGTGAATGCTCTTCATTCAAACCATGTATGTTCAAGTTAACTGAGCCTCCAAAATCCAGTTTTAACTTAAATTATCATTGATTTAGTAATGGAATACGGCATTGGCATTGCACCAACCCGCGGTGCCTGTGGTGATATGTCACCTATCATGACAGACAAACCATAGGTACAATGGGAATTGCCAGTGCTTGGGAGAACTCTTTATTTAGAGTCGGATTCAGATATCCCAGAGATTGTTCATTGTAACACCAAAATTTTTTGGATCACTTTTCATATTAAATGTTCTTTTATAGACAGGAATTCTGAGTCACACACAGGAAAGTTACACAGAAAAGAGTCCCAAATTGGGAAATGGAGTCAAAGTTGCCCAGCTCTTGAGTCCTACACTCAGTCCTCAGACTCAGATTCCTTGGCTCTCACTGTCAGCATTCCTGCAGGCAGACACCACTTACCTGAGCTAACATGGTCTTTGCTTGTGGTGAAGCTTTTGCTTGAGGACATCCTTTTCAAGACATCAGGGTCCTGGTCCAGCACTGTGAGAGTGGCTTGGCGGTTCAGAGCTGGCCACTCCAGCATGGCATCATTCTCTCCACTGCACAGGTGAAAGGAAATACGAGCGTAGCCACTGCTGTTATAGTTGGGTGACACACTCATGCCAAATCCATAACCCTCCGGGCTATAAAACCGGGGGCTTTGAATAACATCAATGGATGTGTTCTTAAGGATTTCACTGAAATTCCGAATGACCCACACAGCTGTAGGACAGGGGGTCTCTGTCAGTGTGACATCATCAATAGCAATCCCACCAGAGGAAGAGCTGGGGTTGCCCTTTAATCCTTGGAAGAGGTAACGGAACTTCTTCTGAGCATTGAGGGTTACATGGGCAATTTTCCAGTTGGAGTCACTATCCGCTTTGGTAAAAGGAAAGCAAAACATTGACATCAGTATGATTAGAAACATTATGAAGCAACTTGTTTCTAGCCATGCATTCCAGCTGTATTTTCAGACAACTGGACCTCTCATGGTGTCCTGAAGGCTAGAGATCTTAAGGTGATATTGTGATTATAATATACCCACATTGCTTTGTCATCTAAATGCTTTGGACATGTTGTACAAGGAACTGCCCACACTTTAGAGAATGACAGTCTCTAGAATAAAGGGCAACAGGCTAAGGGCTAGGACAAAGCAAGAGGATGGGAATCAATGACCCAATGTGTTACAATTAGCTGTTCCTGACACTTTTCCATGGATTTATCCTTCCCTGCAAACTGCTTCAACCTGATAAAAGCAGGTCCTGTCATAACAGGCCTTGAGTTTTGGCAACATAAAACGTGGTCTGATAGTGGTTGAATTTGTCCTATTTAGCAAAATCCCACTAAGTGGGAATCCACTTCACATTTCCAAAACTGCATATGCTTTTATATTTCTGACCGTCTAAAACTCAGACTGGGATTCTTACTGACTGCAGAGGAGCACAAGTATTTGCATTTGGACAGCGCACTGTTGGATCATATAAGAGCCAGTGAATTGATCTCCAGCACAGCTTGGAATCCCTCCCAATCACCAACCATAACATAATATTAGGAATGTTGTGATTTCTGCTGTGAAGCACTGAAATTACATTATTGGAACCCAAAGTTTATCTGTTAAATGCTCTCATGTAGTATCAAAATCATTAGCCTTATTGCAAGACACTCTGATGGCTTTTGCAAAATTTTTTTTTAGTTTCTGACCCAATCCTCTGCATTCATTGTCACAGTAATACACCTCCTCCTCTCCACCCAAACATTCCAAAATTACCTTGAAAGGTTTGGATTTTCCTCATCTTGCGAACGTTCCCAGTGCCATCATCCTCTTTAAGCCAGATGATCAGCTTGTCAGAGAGGCTTCCTGTGGTCCTGTAGAAGAACTGGAGGCACTGCTGAGTTCTCTTTGGGTAAAGGATTCGAGACTCCAGGACTGCCACCTCATCTGCTGTGCCAGAGCTGGTGTCCAAGTACATGAAGTAGCCAGCATCTGGGAAGAAAGGGCAGGCTCTCACTGTCTCTCTGATTTTTCACTAGCATGGTGTAAATTTATCATTCCAACTGCACTCTTCCAATAGTCAAAAGAGTAGTACTTAACATGAATAGTAAAGGAAATGGTATGTGATAACCATCCAGGACAGACCAGGATAAGAACAGGAATAGAAGTTAAGCATATTTATGGAACTCACTGCTGTCAGCTCAAGTCCATTTTGCATTAGCTGGTCTAATTGGAAGTTGTATTCCTGAAGAATGTCAGAGATATATGAGAAAGAGGATTCAGTGCTGACCACAAGCAATGAGTAAATATATTTTTTTTACTTGACTTATAGTGAAGATAATCTAGAGATGATATTCCTAAAGATTGTATGCTATAATACCTTGTAAAGATAATTTCTTATCAGCGATAGCAATAGTAAAAAAGGATTGGACACAAAACAAGCACTGTCCTGACCTTGAACATGAAGAAGCACCTTTTTTATAGCTTGCTCAAAGATTTAGAAAACACATTTTCTCAGTCTAGGGAAATAATTTAAGAATTCCTGCTCCTCTAGCTTAATTTCCCATTAACATTGTTTTGAAATGCGTTTACTTTAGATTTGAAGTGTCTACTTTTATCCTTATGTTTACAAAGATTTATCATTTGCACATGTGTCATATCTTGGTATCACATGAAGTTGCAATGTCCTATCTATATGGTGTTGCTTTTTGCTTATTCATTGCTATTCATTATGGTTAGTGGTAAAAATAATAATTCTTTCAGCTGTTGTGTAAAAGTTTTCTGTGTTGGGGGCTGGTTCATGTAGTCTTGTCTAAGATAAGATATAGAATCACAGGATGGTTTGGTTTGGAAGGGACCTTAAAAATAATTTCCTTTTAACAGTTAAATCTACAGCTGCATGAAGGCACCACAGCCTCTTGTTTATTAGTTTTTTTCTAACTAGATCAGAGGAATATTTTCCATTCCCTCCCACATGGCAGCAATGTTTTGAATATATCCATAGAAACCTTGCCAAAGGTACCTAATCACTCTGTACAATGCATGACCACAAGTTAAACTTATTTTAAAGTGTATTAAATATGAGTATGATTACTGTTGCTCAAAGTGAGAAACAGTGCTGTGAGACTGTTGAAATTCTTGTAGTAACAAACCCCATAATGATCTCGACTCTGCCTCTTTTTTTGGTAAGAGAGTCAGATAAAGACAACATTAAGCATCTATGGCAATTAAAATAGAGCCCTAGCAGATTTCAGCAGACTCCCTAAATGTTAAGCAGTACTTTTCCTCGTTGAGTTTAGCTAGGAATAAGTAAAAAACCCAGAACATATAAACTGTCTGGGAAATACAATCCACATATGTTAGAATTTGCCCCCACTCGAGATAACTGCAGAACCAGTTATCAAAAGAAGTTTACATTCCTGATGGAGTCAATGACCCTTTGGAGATGCCAAAAGGAGAGACACTCCCTACTTATGAAATTCATTTGAAGACTCTGGAGACCCTCCAAGGTACCCAACCCTCTCCATTAACTCTTCACTATTACTTTGTGGTGAGTCATTAGATGCTAAAGCCCAAGTGAAAGTCAAATGCCCGGTTCAGACACATTGAATTTTACCAAATAAACTCAAACAATTCAGTTAAATTATTTTTTCAGTTACAATTATACTGCACAGAGTGAGAAAAAAGAGAAAGATAATTAAGAGTCAGTGGGGGTTAGAAGCATGTATTTCTAGAAGCTGTCAGATGGTTTTCCTGAGTTATATTTTATTCTTGGACCTGATCAACAAGTACCAGCATTTTTAGAAGTTGGGGATCTGTTCTTTCCAGTGGGTGGGTCTCATGAGGGAAATAACCTACTCCTGAGTGCAGCAAGTCAAAGTCCCCTTTTATCAAAGACTAAAAAAGTATAACTGAATGTGCTTTGGGCCAGGATTCCTTCCTCCTGTACTTAGGCAAAATGTACCACAGAAGTAAATTTTTTCTTGCAAGTTTGTGGTAGTTTACCCTGTCTAGTAGTAACAAATAAGGGTCTTGCTTTTCAGAACTCCCTGTTAGGATTTAGTCTTCATTCTCAATTGCCAGCTAGAACCCTGTGACTGTGACTGGGGCTGGCTCCAAACTTTTTGAGACCTTATTCCTTTTTAAAAATGGCAAAATTACCAAGTGAAAAGAAAAATTGACCCTAACTTACTACCATTACTTTGCAATGTTCTTCTACCTTCAGAATCAGCACTCCTCAAGTTTAACTAACTATGTGCATTGCAAACACAACATTTATGAGTGGCTAGGAGTGCTGTTTCATTCTTATCATAAAGCAACCTAACTCTTACTCAGACTTTGGAAGCTGCAGTAAATTATTTTCCATGCTATATTTAAAAGGCATCTAGTTAAGATTGTCCTTTGTCTCCTTTTATCTTGCTAGTGTGAAGAACATTTCACTAAGTTGAAAACGTTTCGTGAGAGCACAAGTGCAAACATAAACTCATACTCAAAGGGTCAAGATAAGTGAGAAGAAAAAGGGCTTTTTGCTTAACCGAATTCAGAGGTTTTCTGGGTTGTGCCTTAAATATGATCACTCAGTCTCGTGTTTTTAGATAGCTGGGTTTTCTCAAGGGTTGACAACAATGAAGAGAAGTTGTTACAGACTTTGTATTTAAAGCACACAGATATGCAAGAGGGACTATTACTCCAGCTAAGCCTTTTTCCATAGAAAAGTGCTCTGTTGCTTTGTTTTACCTCTACAGCGGCCAGAAAGTGTGTGGTCCTCCTGCCCTGTCACATTGCTCTGTTGATGGACCCAGTCCAGGTGATCTCTGGTGCCCTGAATCATACCGCAGATGTTGTCAAACTCAAAAGAACACTGGTCTAAAAAGGTGTGAGTTGAAGCTGAAAAAAAAAAAGCACACATGGTCACCTCTCAGTGGTATCTCATTAGAATTTCTGCTCCACTTTTTGGGTGGCGGGAGGGGGGGGATGGTGTAGTAGTTTACACTATTAAAAACATCTTGTGGAGAAGACAATCCTCACATTAGCGGATGTGAGCCAAACAATTCAAAAGAGGAAACATGTGATTTCTGGAGGGATTCCCTGCATAAAGACAACAACATCGGACCACTTTGCAGAAGATTAACAAACACCCCTGTAGTAGTGACTGATGATGTCTTTGTGCCTGTTTATCAGCCTTGGAGAGACAAGTCCCTTTGTGGTCCTGGGGTGGTGTATTTAACCATTCCTCCACTAAGGTTATTGCTCTTCGTGTCTCACTTGTCTGCCTGATGAGCATGAGCATTGTTCTTCCACTTCAAGCAAAGTCCATGCCGGTTCAGCTGAGTTTTCCTGCAAGGTGATGCTTCTGCTGACAGAGGGGACAAATAACTTCTCGGTGGCAACCGTGATCAGTGATAAGGTCTTCAACCAGATTAGCAAAATAGAAGTGTTGGACTCTAGACTTGGACAATCTCAGGTAAAAAATAATCTAATTAAGACCAAGTATCAGTAAAAGAGGACAAAGTGCAGTTGCATTCACCTCACAAAAGCACAAGGAAGATGCCCACGCACCAGCAGAACACAGCCCCAGGTCTGAACTCCCAGGAGCAGCGTGGAAGAAAATATGAGTGGACTGACTTTCTTTGACTAACTTTCACAAGTGTAATGACAGCAGAACCAAAGAGAGGGATGAGGAGTGAATAAACTGTTTGTGTCTACACACTACACGTCCTTCCCCATCCCTCCTCGAGCATACCTAAGAGGAGGTTTTGTGCTTTTAGAGACATAAGAGAGGTGAACCAGCCTGGCTTAAGTGTAATCAAAGAAAGAGTCTGCCATGGTTAAATTACGACTTACTGCAGTTGTACATGCGATTCAGTCTTTCCAGATCAATGGCACTGAGGTCTAGACGTTGGCCAATTATGTCATCAAATACAGGTATCTTTGCTGTGATTGTGGGGACGCTCTGATTTTTGTTAAATGAAAGTGGTGCATAATGCATCAGTGATTCGTAGTCATAGGGGGTGTTCAGATCAGTGATGTAGCTGTCATCATACGTCACAAAATTGTGCTCTTTGCCTGGTGAAAGAACAAAAAAGTGCTTCATTTTTAGGGAAATTGGAAAGAAAATGGCTTCAACATAGCCCCTTGGACACAGTTTTCTAAGGCAGAATTGCTATACCCCAAATCAATTACTTTACAAGATAATATTCAAACTTAGCAAGATTTGTGTTTGTCATTTGGACAACAAAGCGGTGTCTGTAGATTGCTGTTCTGTGCCCTCTGAGATGACTTCAGTAAGGTCAAAATCAAGTATCAATGAACTGTAAAGAATGGGATATATAGCACGTCAGATTAGATGGTCTAATATAAGGATCCTGAAGGATTAATCTTAAGGACTAATGTATCCATTCCAGAACCTGTGCGTATTGATGCAAATATTTCCCAGGATATTGGATCATATACATGGACAAAGAATTCCCAGAGCCCTCTGCTCACTAAGGGGACAGATATGACAGTCCTGGAGTCCGGCAGGTTCTGTTCTTTGAAGTGAAGAACACATTAGCAATCTGAGGGATGGGGGGTAGGGGCACAGCGGGGGGAAGAAAGAAGTTTTTACCCTAGATTTACAGTATTGATATGATATTTCTATTGAAATGACTTTTGAAATCATGTTTCTCATGGTTTCTTAGTGAAATTATTTCTTCTCAGAGGAAGTTTTTCCTTATGAAGGTGTCTGCTAGGGCAGAGAGAGGGAGGCATTTCACATTCTTTGGTATGGAATAAAGAAAGATTGTCAGCTACATTTCCAACACAAATAATAGTTTCATAATATTTGACATTCTTTCTCAAAGAAGAAACAGGACATGATTGTGCTGGTAGCTAATTACAGCTGCTCTGCATAAAGATTGCCCTTCCCTTCTGCAAATTGTAAAGGTCATGAGTCCAAGGCTTGAGATTATATAAGAGCTTGGGATTGTTTTCTTACAGGTACTTGAATGGCACCTTTTATAAAAAATTTACAAAACCACCCTCCTTTAGTTAATCCCATTCGAATAAATCATCATTAAGTAACAGAACTAGATCTCAGAGGGGTCAGCAGGAGAAACTGCCTGCTGGGAACCAGAGGGAATGTGAGGAGTTTCTGAAATTCATAAAGCGACTGAATCTGAGGATACTAAAACTGAAGGCAAGAACCTGCCGAGAGACACTGGGCAGGAGAGAGCATAATAGAGTTCTATTTTATGTGACCCATCAGATCTAATAATTTTGAGGGGTTTCATGCACAAAGGGATTATTTCCAGTTTCAGGAAATCTTGAATCTCTGAATATAAAATTCTTTCATGTTTTGAAAGAACCTGTGATTAAAGAAGAGTTATCTCAAAGCTCACCATCTAAATAAGTTTACAATTTGCATTAAATGGCAAGAGAAAACAGAAAGAGAGGAAGTGGTTTGTTCAAAATTTAGAGATCACACCAGTCCTGGAGCCAAGGTTAAATACAGTCCTTTGAGGGTTTCTCGCTTCAGGCCTTAGACAGTCTCCAGTCTTTGACCAGAAGTTGTACCAAAGTTTGTTGATTTACAGTGACCTCAGGTGCAATCCCCTGTTTCTAAAATTACAGCTTTAGGAAGGTCTTCAAATTTAGGAGTGAAAATGACATACCGATATATCTGCACTCTACAAAATCTGACTGGAAGGTTAATACCCACCTGGAATAATTTCATCCCACCAGATTTTCACATAGTCATCCCGGTCTGTCCTTGACTGTTCATGGTAAAATCCTAAAGCATGCAGGATTTCATGTTCCACAATTGCTCTGTAGTCACACCTTTCCCCAATCGAGAGGGTCTGGCCAGTCTTCAGGTCACCCACCATGGACCAACACCTGAGAAAGAGAGAGAGCTTTCTCTGTGAAGTAGAGTTTTCTTCTCTGTATTTGAGTTCTCAGTCTGCTCACTAAGTTAAAAGTAACATAATAAAAGTTTTAAATATAAAAGGATGAATGTCAATAATTATTTAGATGATGACCACATGCCTTGATACTCTGCAGACACTGTACTCTGAAGGCAGGCTAACTTCCAAAAACACACTATCACTTGCATGAGGCCAGTATTTCACTTATCCTCTATGCTGGACAAGCTCACCATAGATTTTTGAGATACACAGAAGTCTAGTCCTACATCAGCTGCCTTTTAGCCAAGAAACATAATATGTACAGAGAATCAGTAAACTTATCAAGGCAGGCTGAGCTGTTCTGCAATCACCTGCTGGAGAAAAGATCCAAGAGGATTTAGAATAGCTGCATCCAATGCCTTGCATTGGACAGAGATGTGAAATAACCTTTTTCTGCCAAGGCCCTCACCCACAGTTCAGCAGAAGCTAATCATAATTAATGAGGAAAGGAGCTCCTCAGCCAGTTTACTGGGAGCTTTTTAGGGGAGCACGTGCTAAAGAGGATCTGCTTTGGCTGTAGCTCCATTTGCTCATCACAAAGTACTGTGTGGTTGAGTTTGCTGAAGTTGCTTTGAACACACTAAGGTAGGTACTGAAAACAAAGAGCTTGAGTCTGTGGTTTTCAATATCAGGCTCTGCAGCACCAACTTGTCAAAAATCGTGGTGTAGTAAGAGAAATGTCATAGGACACAGTACCCAAAGAAGAGCTGAGGGCAGAAATATCAGTGCTTATAGACCTCTAGGAAGCTCTGGGAAAAGAAGAAAGATTCGCACGTGATATAGTGAGAAGGTTTTTGTGTTTTTCTAGATCTTCATCCAAAACACATTTAGCTTAGGAAATAAATCCTTCCAGTCCTGGAAAGTTGAACCTCTGTGTATAAAACCCTTTCAGATTTTGAGAGAACCCTTCATTAAAGAAGAGCCACATCCAAACAACAGAAATATTACAGTAAACTGACTTTTCACTTTTTTTTTTTTTACTTGTCTTCCAAAGATCTAAAAATCTAAATTCTAGCTATTCACATCCTTGATAAGTCAAGAGGATGCACATGGGGGTTGTTCCATCCTCCACTGGTATGGAAAACAACCATAGGAAGGAAAGCTGAAGCAGTTGAGGAAAACACAGCAATGCCAGCATTCACCTCACTGAAGACACCTTTCAAACATCAGATTCCCATCCCAAGTTCATAATCTAAATAGCATCTGCAGTCAGTAGAAGGAGGCAGCTGCTTCTAAGTTTTGTGTCTAAGAAGTTAAGACGCATTGTTTTCTCCATGGCCTTTTTTCCTCTGCTGGCAATGAACCTTTAGACTGCTGGAGTCAGATGGAATGAATTCTCGGCTCATTCCACACAGGAAAACAAAACAGAAATTGATATAACCCTCACCCATCTTCTTTTCTAAAGATGATGAAGGTTCCTTCTCCTTCATATGGCTTGAAATCAACGCAGGATTTCAGGCGGAACATTTCAAATGCCTGGAGAATTACTGCTTTGGCATTCAGGTCTGGAAAACATGCATCAGGACGGCACCTTTAACAAGCTGCAGATCAGTCCCTCTAGAGAGGTAACGTGTGTACACAGACACACGTGTGGGACCAAAAGAAAGATGAGTGAAAAGGAAAAATATTGAGTAAATTTTGTTTTGCTACGTTAGCTGTAAAAGAAAGAAAAAATGTTTTGATATAAAGGAGTTAGTTTATCTAGTTATTAGGGAATTTAAAAATTTTAACATGAGAAAATGAGTTCTGGAAAAGACAGATTTTTTTATCAGAGTGACTCCAGTGAAAATAAGGATTGGAGCTAAAATCTGAATTGAGCATCTGCATTACCTAGGTCATCACCCAGAATATAGGGAATGGGGAACTTCCATCTGGAGGTCTCATTTCTTAGGGCATTTCGAGGATCTTTCTGAAAATGGAATTAACAGTTGGTGATGCATCTGCTGTGGGGAGATGAGCTGATTGGTAGCAAAAATACAATTAGGAAAAGTGACAGAAAGTTTTTAATTACTTACAGGGAGCAAGATATCACCCTGAAAGAGGTCCACCCCAGCAGCTGGAAAGCAATTTAATGAAAGATAATATAAATGAAACATCAAATGTATTTTATTTCATAAACCATATTGAACCTTCTTATACCAGGTTAATGTCCCTGGACATTTACAGAACATATATAAGGACCAGCCTCTGTACACTTAAATATAGATAATAATAGAAGTAACAGCAGTTTCTACTCAATATTTACTACTTGGCAATGTCTTCATTTGCTGGTGGCAGAAATCTGGTGGCCACCATTAGCCGTGTCTCATTTGATTAACCTCTTGCTTGCTCTCAGGCAGTGACAACTGTCATGTAGAGAGACAGTGCTCTATAGAACATAGTAATGTCGAACAATACCTGAGGAGGGATATTGGAAATTTACAGGAAATAGAAAACACGGAGGAAGAAAGTAAGAGTGTGCTGTGTCTCTTCCCTTTAATTTCTTAACACTTCCATAAAAGCTCAATAAACAGTTTCTTTTCATCTTTGAAAAAATTTCTAAAAATCATATAAAGGTGGGCAGAAAATGCTCTCGGAACTCCAGAGCCCTTCCAATTGGTACAGCTGTTTTTCTGCCTTAACACTGTGGGTCTGTCCAAACTTCAGAAATTAAAGACTTCTGCATCCCTTGTTTACATGACGTTATAGTCCTGGGATAGATTCAGGTGTCATAGCCAGAGGAAGGTGATACAGAGCTCACTTGATTATATTTCTCATTACCATGAGCTACCCAGCATCAGCCTTTTTTCCAATACAGAAAATCCAGCATTTTGCTCACAACTTTTCAGACCACATGAGAATTGAGACTTGAACTCACCCAAGTTGATGTCTGGAATGTCTTTGAATATCTCACCAGCTTCAGCATCTGCAAGACAGACAAAACATTATGTGTTCAGGTGTGGTGGCACAAAGCAAGCAGTAGAAAACACTTCAAAACTCAAACCAGCTCACACAGCACTTACCAGCTACACTGGTGTCGTGCCCCACCTGTAAGAGAACAAAAACCAACCAGTGTAAGGTATGAGATGTCTGTGGACTGAGAGGAGCCTGTAGAATTTGGGGTTTACTCAGTCCGTAGAAATCAGATTTTACTTACAGAGACTGGAGAACCATAAACGGAACATAGTAGAAGTGTCAGGCACAGTGGGAAGATGTTGGAGCACATTTTTGCAATGGGAAAAGAAGCTGGTCCTTCTCATCTCTTGCAATATATAGGGAATGCTGCTGAGCTTTCCACAGAGCATCAGCCAACCAGCATCGAGCTTTCTACCTTTGAAACATTATTATAACAGCAAAATTTACCTTCTGAATGGCACATGATGGCATTGCTGTTATCAACTACCTAAGTCCACTTTGGAGGAAGATTACAAAGAGGAATGTGGCAACTTCCTGTTTTCAGCACAGTTGAAGAAAGACCCACCCAGAATTTCACATAAGTTCTCAATCAGGCCCAGAGTTGCTGACTCCTTCCATTGTGCTTGTTGTCAATCAGCATTATGATCTTGAGTGCACAGGAGAAAAGCCACACGCTTAGGCAGAATTTCTCCAGGTTTATGGCACTCCAGTGCCATTAGAATTTGGTCCAGTGCCATTTTCAATTAATAAGTAACATCATATTGTAAAGATTATAGGTATAAAAGATATGATTATGAATGCCCTGACAGTGCTTTCCCACAGCTGATCCTGTCCCGGAACTGAGGTCCTTCGATGCACAGCAGGCCATTCTTTGCCTCTAGAAGTGCTCACACACATCAGTAGATCCTTGGCCTTCCAGCTTGATGTCACTTTCTTTTCTGGTGGGTTTCAGAGATCAAAACCTCTTATTCTGCCCTTTGCTGTCTTCTTCCTCAGAGGATGTGGGGCAGGAAGGGTATATGGGCTAAGTGAGCCAAGGCTCCAAAAATCTCTAGTTCTCCCGCAGGTCCTGCATTGTTCCTGTTATCCCTTTGCAAATGTCCTATGTGCCCTAGAGTGCCTCAGTGCCCTTAACATGGGCAATGGAATCCTGCTTCCTCATTTCACACCCAAAGTTACAAGACATGAAAGTCAGCATGTCCACCTCTGTCTTCAGCAATTAGGTGGGAAAAGGCTTGTGCAATTAACACCACCACCCACAGCATAATGCACAGGGCTTGACTAGGAAAAGAAGAAAAAGTGCTTTGGAGGCTCTTCACATACTGCACCAAGCAGTGTTGGTGGGAGACACTGAATGTCACTGTGAAGAAACCTCAAATGCAAGTAGGTTTTGCATTGGAAATGTGCCTGGCCTAGAAAAGAGTCAGTTCTTCAACCTAGGCAACATATTCTCTTCCAAACAAATCAAAACAGGAAGTTATTGGTAAGAGGTCACATTGCAGAGGAAAAAGTATGGAGAACTTTCCTTACTTTGAGAATAAATGCCCCAGAGACAGACCTTTCACATAGCATACATGGGTCTTCAACACTGGTGTCTAATCTGATCAGGACAAACTCCTAGTAAAAGACAGCCATGTCTCAAGATGCATCATCTTTTCACAGGTGAGCAAAGGCAGTCAAAACACATCACAAAGAGCATATTTGCAGATGTGCAGCAGTGGATGTGAAAAATGAACAAAAATCTGAAGCAAAATCAGAGCAGTCTGAAAAACACTTCAGTTTTATTCCCTTTAACTTTAAAATGACTCGAGAACCTAAAGAGGACATCAAAAGATGAATAATTCTGAGAGCATATATTTGTTCTCATATATATAAGGGCTCTCTTTTAGCCCCTTTAGGCTCTGGAAGGGGCTGTAAGGTCTCCCTGGAGCCTTCTCTTCTTCAGGCAGAACAGCCCCAGCTTTCTCAGCCTGTTTCCACAGCAGAGGTGCTCCAGCACTAGTTTCATTTTGCCCTCCCTGGAGGGCAGTGCATGTTCTTTCTTCAGGTGGCTGAAGTTCCTGTAAAGGAGCTGGTGATGGGAAATGCTATTACTCTTCCACTCTGGGTAGCCCCAGCTCAACCAATATAGGAAGGAGAGTAGCAGAAGAGCACAGGAAAGTACAGCAGGTGCCTTATACCCTCATACACTGTTTCGTATGAAGTGCCCAAAATTGCTGTGCATCAGTGTTCCCACACCCAATGGCAGATCTACCCTGGATTCCTAGGCACAGGTACTAAATGGTGTCAGCAAATGCAGATAATACCTTTTGTTAATCTGTTTGCACTGGTTTTAACTCCAGTGTAACACAAATAAACTCTGAGACAGAAATGTGGCTCAGGTATTTCTGTCCTTCATACAAGCAAGACTGAAAACAAATGTCTCCTTGGTTGGAAAAACTATCATATCAGAGTTGTACCAAGCAAACTGTTGATAAAGAATTACCCATCCAACTTCTCAAATTTCAGGTAAGTCTGGTCCCCTTCATAGGGTTTGAAAGCAACACATGAGACTGAACTTACCAAACACGACCAGGTTAACAACCTCAGCATTCAGATCTGAAACACACAGCAGAGGATAACAACAGCACTTGCTCTTCTTTTAAAGTACTACATATATCAATAATTCTAGATAGAGATAACGAATAACTGTGGCTTAAAAAAAAACCACCCAACATGTAGAAGTAATATCTCCTTGGATAAAAGAGCAGAAGACTGACAGCAAAATTCCCTGACTGGAGTAATTTTGGCAGAGGACATAAGGAGAGATAGTATCTTTTGTCAGATAAACCAATAGTTTAGACATCTGAGATAGCTGAGAAACACCAGTAGGCTCTTGGACTTCCAGGGCATTGGTTTCTGGGCATTGGCTCAGGTATTGCTGGGAAATTGTACTGCATGTTACAATATAATCTCAAGTATTGTCAAATTTGAGCTTGGGACCAGTAAAAACAGGAGAGATACATATAATTTTAACAGTGATTTCCTATTGGTTTTTCTCAAAAATTATCCAAAACTTAAAATAGTGCCTAAAATTAGATGAAAACAAGAATAATGCTCTGAACATTTTTACTGAGAAAATATGTGCATATCCTCTTGGCCAGTACTAAGGTGGGACTGTTAAGAAGATATAAGGAACAAAGGGTAAAGGAGATGAACATGTATGACCTTCAGATTTTGAGTCTCTGACTTCATTACTGACACTGCATTCCCCTGACAGTGCTTTGATGAGCACAACCTCTGCTCTACATGAGCATCACAGGTGACCATGGGCAAAATATCTCAGATCCTGAAGGCTTGACACAGACCAAATATGGGTCACTCACAAAACCACAGCAATGTCCACTGCAGAAAAACATCTCTGCTCTTTGTGCCACACAACACAGCCCTCCTCAACCAAAATTCAGATCGTGAAGAGTGACACTGGCACCCAGCACATTTACATTTACATTTACATCCCTGCACCTGCCCTCCTCTCAAGAGCAGTAGCACCAAAATCCTGCCTCCCCACACCCCCCCACCCCGCCCCAGCAGCTCTATAAAGCTCCTCTTCCATACTCAGGGAACAGCAGGCATTGATCTGCGTTTGGCATTGGTGCAACAGCCCCCTTGTCCAGCACAGCACTGCTCCCCAGCTCCAACCATGGAAGCTTGTCACTCTCCAGAGCAATCCAATGTCTCTTCATATATTGCCACAATTGTGGCCATCATCACCTTTGAGACGTTGGCTGGCATGTGGATAAATGCTTTCATTGCTTCTATGCTTTGCATGGCTTGGATCAAAAGGAAAACTTTGAACTCTAATGAGAAGATCTTGATGTTACTGGGATGCTCCAGGTTTTGGTATTTGTGCATTGCATGGATACATTCCTTTCTTTCTGCCCTTCTCCTTCTCTTGTCTCTCTGGAGACACAAACGCAACATGCAGACAAACTCCATGAAGGACCTCAGCATGGATGCCCACATCAAAGCCATAAAAACTATTCTCTCCTTCCTAATAATGTACAGCATCAACTTTATGTGTTTGATCTTGACAATAATTTATTCTGCTGAGAAGAATGAAAATGCTATGACGTTTCTTGTATTTGTGTACCTGTATGCTTTTCCAGGTATTCATTCCCTTGTTTTGATTTTCAGCAATCCCAAACTGGAAAACACACTTCTAAGGATTCTCTCTTCTGTGAAGTGCAAGGTTTGCATGAGGTAGGAACTGTGGCTGGAACCCTTGTGAAAATTTGTTCTTTCCTTGTAGAAACCAAGTAATTTAATCTCTAATGGGACCTTCCAGCCATTATAGTCTATACAGATGTTCACTCTTTCCCATCTAAGTTAAGCAAGCTTCATTCATATTTACTGAACTAAATTATTGTAAGTTAAATGAATTATTATTGTTGTTTGACTTAGATAAATCTTTGAGTTATATTATTATTATTAAACAGAGTAATTTAACTCTGGTTGTAGTAATAATGCCTCAATTCCTGAGATGGGTGGTGAAGGGATCCATATGGGCATAATAGTCAGATGATGGGGTGATAGATTATCCAGTAAAGGCCTCTTACTGCTGCCTGAGAGGTGCAGAAGAGGAAGTGATCCTAACACTGCTCTGTTCTGCCTTTGTGTGAGACCCTCTGTAATCAAAACCCTTGCTATCCTTCATTTGCATATAAGATGGTTGGTCTCCACCATTCATGATGGGTTTTGACTACAGTATCACCTCCACTTCTCCCAGAAGTATAAATTTGGCATTTGAAATCCTCCAGGGCAGAGGATGACCATATGACCCCTCTTCACAGACAGGTCAATGGGATTGTTTCACTTTCTCCTGCAAAAGCAGGGATGGCTCTTTGGTAAGATTTGCTCCTCCAGCTGTGTCAGATTGCACCCTGGTGAAACTGAGTTTGTAAGGTTAATTGATGGTAAAGTTAAGCTCAATGAATTATCAATTGTTGTTCTTTTCTTTTCTTTAACATATTTAGTGCTAATCCAGTAACTGCATGTAACAAAGGCAATTCCAAATTTTTATTTCTGCAATAAAATGCACGATTTGTGAATCTGTGATTGTGAAAGTTCTTACTGATTGTGAAGAGATTTACAGTGCCAAATATGGTATCATCAGAAATTAAACCCAGCCACACCCAGGCCCTTTGATCTTTGAAGACCAGCAGAAATACAAGTGAGTTTATTTTCCACCAAACCATTATGCTTTTAATGTAATACAAAAAATATACAATACTGGTACATGGACTGGTGCAAAAGGGCAGTAATAATATTGCAAGCATGCCAAAAACTCTTGGGCTTTTGCTGAATGAAATAGCTAAACTAAACAACAGGTTTATATCTCTGGTTTTTGTTTACATTTTTTTCTGTTGTCCCTCTGTTCTAGTGTAATGTGTGGAGTTGTGTCCCTGTCTGGCAGTGCTTAGTAGCAGATGTGTGAACATGTTGATCCCTGTCACTCTCCAGAGGTGGTCACTGACACAAATAGTGATGCAGGAGTGGCCGTGGGGTGCACAGGTGGGTGCAGAGTCCACTTTCCACACTAGCCCTGTGTGTCCTCTCTGCCCCATTTCCTGCACAAACAGGATTGCCCTGCTCTGTGTGACTGTTCTCCTGGTCAGGTTTTACTTGTAGGTGAGAATGGGTCTTCCCAGTGGAATCTGGCTCAGAAACACCAGTAGGAAAGAGTGTTTGTGCTGGATCAGGGGAAGAACTTGATGAGGAAGGAGTAGAGGAGACAACTTCTTAGATGGGGGTCAGGCACCTGCACAAAGTCAACCCTCCCCAGCAGGTTCTCATAATATGAAATAGTTCCAGCATAAAGAAACAAGTACCAGAATTGGTAATTTCTGTCTCCAGAAATGTCACTCAGGTCTGGAGGCAGATCTTAAGAAGCTCATCTAGACACAACCCCTACATTTACTTTTTCCCAGTCAGTTGGAACTTCTCCAGTTAACCAGGGCTGCTGGTAGATGGTTGAAAGTGGTTTGGCAAGTTCTTTCGCCAGTTTCTACCTTATCCTGGGCTGGGTCCCACCAGGGTCCATAGATTTGTGAGTGTCTAATTGGGAGAGCAGGTCACTTACCATCTCCTCCTGGATTACGGGACCTGCACTCACCTCCCCATCACCAGTTTCCACAGGCTGAGGCAGAGAAATCAATCTTAAGTGAAAAGACCAGCCTTTCCAGGTGTAGCTATGGCTACACAGCATTTTCTCTCATGCCTGAAAATTCCAGAGTATCTTAATTTTTTCTACAAGTGGCTCCTTGGGGTATATTTTTCAGCAGGGCTTCATCCCATACTCCTGCTACATGGGTGCACTCAGTTGTTCAGAAAAAGATCCCCCTGCTCCTATGGAGCTTCCTTGGACTCTGGTTTCCTTACAGGCCTCCATCTGTGCCTCTGAGAAGTTTTTCTAGCACCCACAACTGCCATCAGGTGTTCAACATTCTGGTTATTTTAATGGATCCAAGCAACTCCCACAGAGTCTGTCTCAGGTTAAAGAGCAGCTTGGAGGAATCTCACCTTTAAGGTGACACCAGCCCAACCCTCCTCTTCCTATGGGGAATGTTTTGGCCAAGACTTCATCCAATAAACCACCTCAGCAATGACCAGCAGGACACAGCACCATGTTTTGAAATGTTTGTGTACCTTGTGCTCATGAAACTCTTGTCCTAAAGGTCAGTGAACTCATCTCAGTCATGACAATTAAGTATGACTTCTTTCCTTGACAGAGTTCCCTGCTCTGCAGGCTGTCAACTCTATATCCCCCATCATGGAACAGGATATTTTGTACCCTAACTCTCACAGACAAAACTGGACCCTAAAATTTCAATATTCATTACACAGCAAACCTGCACTTAGGCTTCCCTGGCCTGGACTGGTGCTGTGGCTGACTCATGGACTTCCTCCTCTGGAAAATACTACCTTGTCACCAGGACAACTGTGAAAACTCCAAGCTGGAGTCCCATGTGTGCAGCAGCTAAGCATGACCACATACCATCCCTGGAGGGAGCTTGGCTGTCCCCCTCAGGATGGCTCCTGGCTTGATGGATCCCTCTCTGCCCAACCTCCCTATGGAGAAGGCAGGGCTCCTACTGGGGACCCTTTGCTTTGTTCCTGCCTCTCTGGTCCTGAGACCACAGGCAACAAACCCCCACATCATTCTCATTTCCTGCACTTTATTCAGCCACTTACTGGGATTACAAGCCATCAAGATCAGGTGTTCGCTTTCTTTGAGGACAGTCTGTCACAAGACTGAGGCAAAGAATGCGTTATATTCCTCTGCCTTTACCTCATCCCCTGTCACTACACTACCCACTACATTCAACAAATGGTGAAGACATTTGTTGCAGTGTTGGGATGTTAAAGAGAAAACTCTCTCCCCTGTCATTACAGAATTCAAAGACTGAATGCCTGACTCCCCATGCTATTAGTTACCAAAAGAAGTGGTCAACTGCTACGAATTCCTGCTTGATGGTTTGGGGGGGGGGGGGCGGGGGCAGACTGGGGGAAGGTGTGGCAGGGAACGGGCTTGCACTTTCTCTTTTGTTTTTTGGGGACATCCACAGCTCTGGTTGAACGCTGCAGCTGTGTGTGCTGCTGCCAGAGAGAGGCCATTGCAGAACTGCAAGTGATGCTTGTAAGAACACAGCGATGAGTCATTTTGGTGCTCTGTGTTACTGAGGGAGTTCTAGATTTGTGTTTTAAGTGGTTGTATTTCTGGTTAGTAGTTGTCTGTTGTTAGTTAAGTCTGTGTTATGGGTTTGGCCAGGTGGGCCTCAATTTAGGTCTTAAAGTTCAGCTAGGCCTAGGATTGTCAGCTGATTTAAGCTGGGCTGAGTTAGCTCACAGCTGACTTCTTCCAGCCAATAATATTGTATTCCATACCATACTACATCATCTCAAAGGGGGTAAAATCCAGTGTGTGGGAGTGGCTTGGTTAGTTCCATCATGGCTGCACTAAGAGGAGGACATCTGGCAGCTCCTCTACTATGCTGGGCCCTGCTCCTGTTGCCTGTGCTTGCATTTTGTTTGCATTCAGGAAGTAGAAATATTTTGTTGTTATACTTTCTCTTTCTTGCTGAGTGTCTTTTGGAGTGCTTATGAATTTAGAGTAATGGGCTTTGTATTAATTGGGGAGTGGGAAGTTATTCCTTGTTATATATATGTAACTTGTGTAAGTGTGTGTTATATTGTAGTTTCCTCTTAATTTTCTCTTTTCTGTATAAATACATGTAGTTAGTTTCAGCATTAAAAAAAAAAAAATTAAAAAAAACCCAAAAAACCCCACATCATCATGGCCAGGCTTCGAGAACCAAGATTTGGGAGGGGCTCTCCCCACGTGGGTGTGTCCTTCCAGTCTGGGTTGTTTAGGTGAGGCACAGCATGTGCAGAACTGGCCTCACCCTTTGCTCCTGAGGTTCATCTGCCGCGGCCGAGCGAGCCTGGACGGTGACAGTGAGGCCCTCGGGATTAGAACCTACAGCACCCGGCATTGCCAGGAGGTCTCCCATCCAAGTACCAACCGGGGCTGACCCTAATGAGGGTATAGTGACCTCTGAAAAGGGGATGGGATGATCCCAATGTGTGCCTCAAGGTCATTTAACCTTGAGAAGAAAAGGTAACTTGCATTTTGAGTTCTGTGTTGCAGGACATTAACCATCAGATGAAGAAGACCTGACCTGAACTGGTGTTGGTGTCCAATGATGAACTGTTTTTTCCTGCCTAAAGTACCTACCCCATCCTAATGGACTATTGCCTACAATATGGAGGGGTGGAAGATGGCCCTGGAAAGAACAAAGACTGTGCTGAAATAGATAGATCTAAGATATGAGTGACGTAATATGGTATGGAATAAGGGGTGGAATATGTTATGGGTTTGGCCATATGGGGGATCTGTATTGAAACTTAAATTTGGTGTGCTTGCCTGTAGAATGTTTTTTTCTACTGGTTTCTTTTGGGGTTTTTGGTCATCAATTAAATACAATCATGCAGCTAAACATTCTCACTGGCAACGCAAACCCCACAATAACTGTCATATACTTTCTTGTCTTAATAACAGTTATTTGGGGAGCTGCTATAGAGAAAGTTCTTTTCTTGCTATTACGTGTGGTCCTCACAGCAGAGTGTTGAAGACCCTTCAGCCCGTGTGCTGCCCAGTGTTAGGCAGGCAGTGTTGGGTTCATAAGAATTCAATGTTCTGGAATGCTTATAGCTAATAAGTTCTCCCAGGCTCAAGTGTGGTACTCACAGGAAGGTCGAAAATCTTTCCAGCCTGTGTTCTGTCCAATGTCAGGAGGGCAGTGTTGGGTTCATAAAGCTTTGATTGTTCCAAGGGTGCATATAGCTAATAACTTTATATTAATACAGGTGGGACAAGAATTCTTTGCATTTCTGCCCCTCCTTTTCATGTGACAGGTTGGAAAAGGCTTTAAAGATCATACAGTTCCAACCCCCTGCCAGGGGAAGAGACACCTCTCAGTAGACCAGTTTGCTCAAAGCACCATCCAGTTTGGCTTTGGACATGTCCAGGGATGGGGCAGCCACAGCTTCTCTGCACAACCTGTGCCAGGGCCTCACCACACTCACAGGAAAGAATTCCTTCCTAATATCTAATATAAACCTGCTCTCTTTCAGGTTAATGTCATCGCCCCTTGTCCTAACTCTACATGACCTTGCAAAAAGTCCCTCTCAAGCTCTCTTGGAGCCCCTTTAGGTATTAGAAGGTGCTCTAAACTCTCTCTAGAGCCTTCTCTTCCCCAGACTGAACAATCCCAACTCTCTCCATCAGTCTCCATAGTGGAGATGCTCCAACCCTCTGAGCACCTTGGTGGCCTCTTCTGGACCTGTTCCAACCCAATCCTTTCAGTCTTTCATGTCACACAGCTTGAGTACAGCCCAGGACATAGCTGATGTGAGGCACCCAGGCAGGGAGCCTGAGGAAGGTGGCAGGAGCCGTGCCCCGCATCAGCTGTGGTCATTCACAGCTCTCCTCCCTGGTGCAGTAGCTCCATCCGCTGCCCTTGGGGTTAGGGCATGATTCCCAGTTCCTGGTTTAACTGCCAAAGGGGAACCTTAGGCCAGGGCTGGCATTACATGCAGCCTGGCCCAGCAGGCTCAGCCACACTGCTGAGACACTGATGTGGGTTCAGTTTTGGGTCCCTCATGACAAGAAAGACATGGAGGTTCTGGAGTCTCTCCAGAGAAGGGAATGGAGCTGGGGAAGGATCTGGAGCACAAGGATTGACTGAGGGAGCTGGTGGGACTCAGCCTGGAGAAAAGGAAGCTCAGGGGGAATGTTATCGCTCTCTACAACTCCCTAACAGGAGGTTGTATTCCCAGGTGGGGGTTGGTCTCTTTTCCCAGGTAACAACTGATAGAATGGGCAGAAACAGCCTCAAGTCACACTAGGTGAGGTTTAGGTTGGATATTGGGAAAAATTTCTTTATTGAAAGGGTTGTGAAGCTTTAGAACAGGTTGCCCAGGAACATGGTTCAGGAACCATCCCTGGAAGTATTTAAAAGATATGCAGATGGGGCACTGAGGGTTATGGTTCAGTGGTGGACTTGGCAATGCTGGGGGAATGGTTGGACTCAATGATCTTAGGGGTCTTTTCCAACCTAAATGAGTCTTTGATTCTATAACTTATCACAAAGAAAAAGGAAAAGGACTTTGGAAAGTGTAGAAGTTCAAAGACATTATCCTAGTTTTTGTGTAGATTGTATCATATGCCTTTCCCTGGTTTTCTAAATTTCTGTCAGCTGCTGAGGACTAAAAGCCTCAGAGAGTTCTTGTTGTGAGTTTACAAGCATTAAAGTTTGGCAGAGCTTGTTAGAGCCACCACAGAGGGAGGGATGGGCAGAATATGCCATCTCACCCCTAGCAAGCCCCAGACTGATCTTCATCACCTCCACGGGTCTGCCCTCCCCATGGCACATCCAGTTTCCTAGCAGCTGATGGTGACAAGGTGGGTGAGGGAGGCTACACCAGCAGAAAGCATTGTTTGTATGGGGAAAAGTTTCAGGGAGGCCCTAAACTTGTGGGGCAGAGATATGTGAAAAAGACCATGGAAACTCACATGACTGGAAGGAGATGAGTGCTGGAGAGTACAGGAAGCAACCCTGAAAGAAATTAATCTCCTTTTTTCTGCTCATTGGATTAATGCATACAACGTGAGGCTGCTACGTGAGGTAACATGCAGTTGAGCATACCATGTAGTTGTTTCCTGGGACATTGTAAGAAATAAATATGCCAGCCAGACTGCTGAGCTGTGAAAACATCAGGGACCAGAACAGAACTGGCTATGTTGTCCAAAAAAAATGTTCCAGAACTGCACAGCTGTACAGTCCAGTTCTGAGGCACATTGATCTTCACATTAGTGTGGATAAAACAGTCCTGGTTGTGCATCGTTCATATCAGAGGTTCCCAAAGTTTTTCAGGAATGAAGGGTGAAATGTGAGCTTGAAGCATATGTAAAAGTGGTTCAGCAATCATCACAATCAAAAAATTCTAAGAAGGGAATGTGAGAGAAGGCAAGTCTGTGCTGCAGAGACCTGTATGTCACAATCCCTTCCTTTACAATTTTTCCTGTGTTGGAATAAATCAGAGGAAGAGGCTAAGGTAGTGACTGTTCTCCATCCAATGCTATAA
The DNA here is from genome assembly GCF_047495875.1 of Pithys albifrons albifrons. NCBI lineage: Eukaryota > Metazoa > Chordata > Aves > Passeriformes > Thamnophilidae > Pithys > Pithys albifrons. Next base: position 3,470,964 of record NC_092459.1, read on the forward strand.
ATGTGATTAAGGGGGAGATCCCACTCTTTCCAGATATTAGGTGAACTTGTAGGCTCACATTGTCATGTGTTGTAACTTTGTGCCTTGTAGTTAAGCAGAAGGAGGTACACAAGTGACAGGAACCATCAGGGAGTGAGCCCTGTGACAGCCTTGATTTCAGGAATGGGGTGTGAATGGAGGCATTGGATCAGGACAAACTGAAGAACTAGGCTAGCTGCCAAAAATGCCAGACTCCTGAAGGGAGAAATCTGTTGGCAAGCCCACTGCCCACATTGCCTATGCCAATGACTTGGTTCTTGCTGCTGAGAGTAGGGGGAAGGGGTACAGGATGGCAGCTGCCCTGTGTTTTCCCTTCTTCCTCCATTCAGCACACTCCCACTTTTCCTTCTCTCATTTATCTTGATCAGTGCATGTATACAAGTGAAGCCTTGGCCCTAAGACTGCACAGTTAATTTCTTAGCTGCTTCTCTTTGATGAATTGTCATGGCTTTTCTAATAGGGCAAGGACTTTGCCTTCGAAGAGCCACTCAAAGATGGACCTTTGGTGTCAGACAGCTTGGCATCACATCCTGACCTCACATTCACACACAGTCAAGACCCAGGCTCACTATGCCAAACTTGGAGGCATAGTGAAACCTCAGAGATGCAATGTCTGTATTTCAATGCAGACATGGTGTGGGTCTGGGACTGTCTACAGGGACTCAGACTTTGCAGTTTATGTAAAACCTGTTGTAACTCAGTGGGAGTGGATGGTTCTGCAGCTAGTCAAGACTGCACAAGAAACTTCCAGAGTGACTTAGACCAAAGGGCTACCCAAGGGCAAGTTTTGGTTGGAATAATGTGCAAAGGGCAGATTTTCAAGTTTCCACCAGCTGTGCAGTTCAGACATTCTGGATATCATCTCTAAATATGTTCTAGTTCTAGTATTATATTTACATCTTGAAGCAAAAGGCAATTGCTTTCAATATAAATACTGCATCTGATTGATGCTTGATTTTCTTCAGTCATCACCCTTGCCCATACCAGTCACACATGCTTATAACTGAAGGGAACAGTTTCCATCCTGATTCAGCCCAAAGTTCCCTGGCAACCAAATGGGGCTGTACCACCTCACAGCAGTAATTGATATTGGCCTTATATCTAAGTCTTCATTATTTCATCTATCATATTTTACATTAAGTTTTGTCCATTTGTGTGTGTTATAAATACTTTGCATGTTCTCTTAAAGCCCTCTGCGAGTCCTGCTTTTATAGGTATACTGACTTGGAAATAACTGGTTCCACAAATCTAGTGTTAAAGCAATAATTTATATCAAACCATTCATCCTGCCTGGCACATAGTGATTCATATTCACTGCAGAGGTGACTCTCTGAGCCCTCCAAGTGTGATTTTCCTCTGGGAAGACACCCAAACAAACAGACTTTACAAGACACTCCTTGCATACTTAACACTACTACACATTAAGTAAATGCAGTCCCCTCTGTGGCAGAGGGCAGCAACCATCTCTGTCTTATCACATTACTTATCAAGGGAAGGACAAATATTGTTAAGGATATAAAGCTCCCTTTTGTCCAAAAATATACCTCATGGAGCATTCAGTACATTCCATCTGTAAGAAGACCACACAGGATTCATCACGGTCTTCATTTTAGCTAAGTCAGAAGGAAAGATCTGAAATGGACCTTCTAAGCTGGGAATTTTTGGTTCCAGAAAGTCTTAAATAGAAAGTGGAGACCACTATACCCTATACCTTTTCAGAGTCTAATATGAGGGTGGGAGAGAAGCTATGAGGTACTTGTGTATCTGCACAGGCCTTTGGGATCATTCAGAGGGTTGATAGGGGAAATACCAAAACCACTGCACAACAGTTGTGGATAGCACTGCAATTCATGGCTCAGTACTGCATAGTGCTAAGCACCTGCTTAAGGGCTGAGAATTCTTCATTCCCAATGTCCTTTCTTGCACTTGTAGGCTTTCAAATCTTTGTCATCTCTTCTGGGATTGGCAGACCCTGTAAAATTCCACCTGCCACAGCTTCTCTGCCTTGCACTTTAACCAGAAATTATTATTCCAGAAGAATGCACCAAGGCACAGTTTAGTCAAAATGAAGCAGTTCACTTCTCCATGACTCCCAGGTACTTTTTGTGTGTATGTGGAAAGGGCAGAGGTCCTTTCAGAGTTATGTGGTTTAGCATTTGCAGTGCTTCAGTTTAGCAAAGAATATGCCTTAGAAGTGTTCTCAGAGGAAGAGGTGGATGGCTCTGAAGAAGATACTCTGTATTTTCCTGCAAAACAAAGCACAGTGGTAAGACATTAGGACAGATATCCCGGGACATGCTGGCAGCGTAAAGCAGGGACAGTTCTAATGACCCGGGTGGCTTTGATTTGCCCTGCAGCCCTGACTCCACATGGATTACAGCAACGCCAGCAACCACAGAACTCATCATGTTTGGTAACACAGCCAGGACATGTCAGCTTGAACGGCCAATCATAGGATAGTAATTTACTCACACAAATGGAGGGTCTTAGTGGTTCTCCCTGAGCAGGGGCATGCATCCAGAACACAGGCTCTTGAGATGAATCCCAGCTCCCTCCCTCTTGTGATCTCAAGGATAACTAAAACTCAAGTGCACAGAGCCCGAGAGCAGAGTGTGGAAGAGCGATAATAATAGGGGAGTTTCTGGTGGCAGAAGTATGGAAAGCAGTTATGGGCAAGTCTCATTCTTCTGGTGGGAGGCTCCTGTGTCTGGCTGTTATGGGTTTAGCCAGGTGGGCCTAAACTTAGGTTTTAAAGTTCAACTAGGCCTAGGATTGTCAGCTGATTTAAGCTGGGCTGAGCTAGCTAACAGCTGACCTCTTCTAGCCAATAATATTGTATTCCATACCATACTACATCATCTCAAAGGGGGTAAATCCAGTGTGTGGTAGTGGCTTAGTTAGTCCAATCATGGCTGCACTAAGAGGAGGACATCTGGCAGCTCCTCTACTATGCTGGGCCCTGCTCCTGTTGCCTCTGCTTGCATTTTGTTTGCATTCAGGAAAGTAGAAATATTTTGTTGTTATACTTTCTTGCTGAGTGTCTTTTGGAGTGCTTATGAATTTAGAGTAATGGGCTTTGTATTAATTGGGAAGTGGGAAATTATTCCTTGTTATACTATACATAACTTGTCTAAGTGTGTGTTATATTGTGGTTTTCTCCTACTTTTCTGTTTTCTCTGTCTAAATACATGTAGTTGTTTCAGCATAAACCTGGTTTGAAAGTTTTCCTTCTCTCTCTCCCTCTTCTCTTCCCTTGGCTGGTTGGGGGGGGGGAGGGACACTTTGTTCTGGACAGCTGGTGTTTTGCCAGCTCAACCCAAGACACTGGCTAAAGTGTTCATGTCTCTTTTTTCCATTATCTGACTAATAAACATGGTTTTAAAAGCACATGCTTGTCTACAGTAAACTGCTTCATGTCCTGCTTTGACCACATGTCACTTTCTTCTCTGGACAATGTTTGGATGCAAAGATTATCCACTTAGGAATGAAATTATATTTCCAGCAATGCTTTCTGAAAATAAAGTCCTAAGTTAAATGGTGATGTCCATAAAATGACAGTCAGAGAACCTTTGATGAGATATGGCTTTAGGGTGATGAAGACTACATGAATAAAGAATGAAATATGTCATGATCTCATTAAACTCAAAACACAATTCAGTTAGTGGGTTTTAGAATTGGTGAAACATGCAAGCATCCAATACCTGTTTTAGAGATAGACAACTATGCTGCTACCATTTAGCTACAATTGACTTCTTACAGTTCCTTTGCATTAGAAGATTAAATGCCATCTATGGATGCATGGATAGACAAATAGGTTAATAGATATCAGAACAGACTGATCCTGAGAGCAAGAACGCAGGCAAACCCTTGTTTGTGCTTCAGTAACGGAGATCTATCGTCACATACCTGTTTTCCCACATAAGTTGTTAAAGGTTCTTGAAAATGGGTAGCTCATGGCAAGCATTGGTGTCACTAGGATCAGGGAGGATGACTGAAAAAGAGAAAATTGCCTTCTGTCAAAAGCCTTGAACTTTATTTGTAGCCATATTTGAGGGAGAAATAAAAAGGTTCCAGTAAACTGTTGTTCAATAGAAGCAAGCAATCCACAGAGGGCCAACTTAAATGTTTGTGAGGCATCAAGGTAACACATTTGCATGTTTATGGAGGTGATGAAGGAGATCAACTTGAAAAGGGACTACAGGCCACACAGAGCTTGTCTCTAAGTTTTGCCCAGGGAAGATAGCTTAGGCTCCAAAGCCATACTGGGCAGTAGGGTGTTCTGGTCCCCTATCTGAGGCAGTATAGCCAGTAAGGTAGCCAGAAAAGCCAGGATTTATGTGAGTAGAGATTGTCCATGACAGCCTATAGACTGATAATCCCAGGCAAATTTAACTTGACACACTAGAGGGCATTAGAACACAACTCTCTGCAGTCCAGATGGAAAGGAAGTTTTTGCTGTTAAAATGAAGTTTCTTTTTCAGTTCTGGAGTGGTTTGAGCATTTAATTAGATTACGCCATAAGATGTGTTTAAAAACGGCACAGAAAACACATGTTTTTCTGTTCAGTTTCTCTTCATTTGTTGTTTGTACTATGGCAGGGGAAATTAAGCAGTGTTGTGTAGTGTCACTTATAAGGAAGACGGTAAATGAATCATGTATAAAAGGTTTGAACAAAGACTTTGTTATTGTTTTATTTGTTAATAATCAGACCTCAACAGGCTGGAGAAATGGGATGACAGGAATCTTATGAAGTACAGCAGAGGGAAATGCAAAGTCCTCCTGTCCCTGGGCATGAACAAACCTACATATCAGGACATACCGGGGGCTGTCTGACCAGAAGAGAGTGAAGACAGAGCCAGACTTTTCTCCTTGGTGCCCAGTGAAAGGACACAAGGCATTGAGAACAAATAGAAATACAGGAAATCCCACTTAGGAGGAAACCTTTTCCCTGAGTGGGTAGTCAAACACAGGAAAAGGCTGCACAGATTGATTCTGGTGTCTCCGTCTTTGGAGCTACACAGAGCCCAATTTGACACTGCTCTGAGCTCCAGATGACCATGCTCTCAGTGGGAGGGTGGTACTAGATGATTTCTGGAGGTGATTTCCCACTTTGTCAATTCTGTGAATCCTGTGGAAGTTGGAGTGATCCAGTGCCATTCTTCTGAACAGACAGTTCCATCTTAATGGACTCCTTAATTCCTTTGAGCCTATGTACTCCTCTTCCTAATTATCCTGACTTTTAAGTGAGCTTCCTAGCTCTTTAGCACTACCTGTACAGGCTCTTCTGAATAAACCCTGTTCAGATACCAATATAAAATTAAGATTTATTGTCATCTAAGAATGATGCTAACACCATTGGGGTAGGGAGGGAGGTGGGAGTTGGAACTAGATGATCTTTAAGGCCCCCTGCAACTCAAACCAATCTATGATTCTTACACATCCTGGCATCTTTGGTAAATGCAGAAGTGCAAATTGAAACAAGCATTTCTGTGTCAGAATACACAGTTATCCATCCTCCTGCAGCAATCTCAGATAAAGATATTTTATTCCTGTTGGTTGAAACTTTTCTACAATCTGTGTCCGGGAATGTGGCTCCTCTAGTGCTGAAGTGGAGATGAACACTCCTTTGGCAATAGCAGGGAGAGGATGACAAACAACTCTGCAGGCACAACATGTTTCCAACCAGCAGAGTCATTTGTAAGGTGGTCAGTCCACAGCCTCAGCTCTTGGCCCTCTCCTTGGGCTGTAGGACACACCCTGGTCACTGAGGCCATAAGCCCCTTTTGTGGTCAGCCTGCTGTGTTCTGCTTCAAAGGTTTGTGTCAAGTCTCATTGTAGAAGCCTTTAATACTGTGCTTTTACTCCTTTGTTCACATGGGGAGACCATTCCCCATCCTTTCTAATGGGTACTGGTTGCTTAATGCCATGAATAGATTTGCCCTTGGATCCAAGGATCCTCTAGCCCAGTGTCTGTCTCCATGTCAGCATTTCCCCTACGGTTTAAACAGCTCTGCCTCCCTTTAGCTACTTTGGATGAAAGGCTGATGGTGCTGAGAGATCTGTGGCAGTGAAGGACACATGAACAGGGGAACCAGGAGCTGCTAAAGGCTGGAAGGTGTGAAGAGAGAGATGGGATTGGCACAGCACAGTCTAGCTCCATGCTTGCACAGAGCCTATAGCAACTGAGCCTTACTTTTACCCTTTTCAAACAGTTATGGAACATTTTTTCAGAGTCTTACCTCTGGAGCACAAATTGAAATGAAATAAATTCCTTTTAATCATAAGAAAAAAAAGATATTTTTGTGGTGACAAAACATCACAGTTTTTGTGTCCTAGGAGTTAGTGTATTGTCCAGCTTTAGAGATATTGAAAATCTGATGGGCAATGTCCTAAGCAACCTGCTCTAATTTCCCTTGCTTTGATGAGTGGGATTTTCTAACATCTCTTTTCAGCAGGAACACCACCTGTGTTTCTTCCCTAACTGTATTCTTCAACAGCCATTTTCCTGGGGAACTGTGTGAGCTTTGTTTTTCTTTTAAAGGTGGTAGTGGAACTGTTTTCTCCCTTAAATGTGGATGCATATTCTGAGCAGGTGCATTTCCAGATGTCTGTCCAAGCTGTGCTTCAGTGCAGGGAGGAGTGCAAGAACCACTAGGCCAGAGAAGCACTGTGGATGGAAGAGAAGCCTTCCAGGATCTCCCTTAAAGATCCAGTCCCTGTCTGCAAGATTCTTGGGTTTGAGGGTTTTTTTTTTAGCCCCGGAATATTTTGTGTTAAACTTGTGAGTTTGCTGGGTATGGGACCAAAGTCTCTCCTCTTCCAGAAACACATTAATTTATCTTCTGTCTTTTGTTCATTAAAATATGAGCCTTTGCAACACATGGACATGATTTTGACAAAAGATTCATACTTCCATTATCTCTTCCCAGAAGAAAGGGGAGGCTAACCTGCCTCCTTGTCTCATTAGTTCAAGTTGCAGTAAATCCATCCTCTCCTGGTCGTAGCTGAAGGGCATCTTCCCCAAGAAGTCTCCCTTGCATTTCTCTCACATTGTGAATAAGTAATTGTGCCTCAGAAATTTTCTAACAAAAGTTTCAGTTACATTTTATATTTTTTTTCTTGTGAAATTTAGAGCAAATGTCCACCAACCTCCTTCTCTTTTTTTTCACCAATTATAGGTGAAATAATGAACTTTGGAAAAGGGGAGTATATTCATATTTATGTTGTTATTGTCTCCTCTGCCTAGTTCTAATAAATAATCCAGAATACAAAGTGTATTTGACTTAAGAAACTCTTGGAAAATTACATTATTCAGCAGTATCTGAAATACATTCTTAGGTCAAGGTTCTAACCTTTGATTGCTGTGAACTCCACTTGGTTGTTGAATTCCTCTTCAACAGGGCTTCTTGTATCTATTTTTTTAAAAAATTAATCAATCAGTAAATACAAAAAATCTGTTCAAATTCCAAAAACATTTGGACATAATTTAAGAAACAGTTTGCATTCTTACCTTCTTGTCCCAGAGAGTCCCAAACACCAAAATGAATAATCCCTGGGAAAGAGATAATTACATGCAGCTTGATGGCACCAACCTTTAATTACAGTATCTCATAATTATCTCAAACATTGTCTGTGGTGAGTATTTAAACTCTGAACTCTTTGACAGAGGGCATTTTTCTAACTCTGTATAACATAATGGGCTGCTGGTGTGGTAGGAGTTCTCCAGCCCTGGCCTATTTAAATTCTGTGCATATCTGATCTACAATATGACACAGATAGTTTGAATGGCCTAAATATATTTGGAAGAAGGTACCTTTGTGTGTGGAAGAAATGCCCTGTCTATTCTCCCCAGATGAACTAGCAGACTGACAACATAAAAGGTCAGTGAGTTTGGTTTGAAGCACACAGTTTTGATGCCATTCTTAAAGTGAGAGAATAGATGTAACTATTTTCTCCTTAAGAAATCTTGCTGTTTTGGGATCCTACTGGCCACCTAAATATGTTGTTGTAAAAATCATACTGACTGAAAACTCTCAATGGTGTATTTTGGTCAGTTTCTCTCTTTATTGTTAGTGCTGCTCACAGTTCTTGGTGACTTTCATGTTGTTTATATTTGAACCCACAAGAGCGTAATGTGATGCCTCCAGATACACTGTAAATGAGACCAGAGATGCTCAGGCTTGCCCACCTGAACGTAACAGGGCTATTTTCCTGATCTTCAGCAATGAAGATCTTCCCAAAGCTACTGGCAAAGTTGGAAGTTATCTTTAGGTCAGCTTTATCCATAAGGCATATCTGTTAAGGCAGCTGACCATATGAAATACTGCTGATTCCTGGAATGGGTTTCCCAAAGAGCCCTTTTGGAATATGACTGTGTAAAGCAAACCTGAGCATTTCCCAGCTGTTTTTATACCCTGTCAACCACAGCACTGCAATAATGTCACTATGTTAAATGATCACAGAGGAAACAAAAATGTGTGTAACTCACTTGCAAAGCATTCAGCAGAGCAAAGATGATGTGGAAAGCTCGATGACTGTTTTTGATGATGGTGGCAAGGCCAAAACCCCAGGTGAGGCCTAAGAGTGGTGTCAAGATGGCCACACTTTTGCCAATTTGAAACAAAGAGTTCCTCTCCTGCCTGTTTGACCTATCTCCAATAGTTGGCCTCAGTATTTTTATTATAACAACGGCGGTGATGGACAAATTCATGGCCACAATGATCAAGGCAGGTATGACGAAGGCCAAGAGAGCTTTGCTGTCCATCCAGTTGAGCCAGCAGACATCCTTTCTGGTGTAACTGTTCCTTGGCAGTGTGACAGCGATGGTGATGACTGCAATGATAAAGGGGCACACATATCCCAGGCAGAATGCCACTGCTTTCTGAGCAGTCTTACTTGTGTTATGTAAGATGAACACCAGCCTGTAGAAAAGAATCAGGCCCAGGCTCAGCATCCAGAAAAAGACACACAGGTAGAATAAATGGATGAAGAAGGTGGCCATGACACAGATATCTCTGCTCATATGCTGGTTTTGGTCATTGATGGAGGCAGTGACAATGAACCAAACGTCGGCAATCAGGAGTGATAGTGCTATGTTGACTATACAGACGTGGCGCATGTAGGACGTCGTGTTGTTTGTCACGTACTTCCAGACCAAGGATTCAATTATAATGCAGACCACTAAACTCAAGATCGAAATAGCAAGGCCAATGTAGGAAATGTAATCTTCGAAGATTAGCTGGGAGGATTTATCAGGTGACATCAGAATGGAGAATGATGTCAAGTGACTGCAGGAGCAAATGACATAACCTTCTAACTCTGTGGATGTGCAACCACGAGTGTCCCAGTCCCCACCACGTTCATTGAGTGTGAAGTTCCAAAAAACACATTTGGGCATCTTTAGAGACAAGTTTATCTTTGCAAATGTCATATTAACCTCGAACTTCTGGCTTCTGTTGCTGCTCACAGTTGTTGTTATCAATAAGCCATTCACATATTCAGACTCATTCCGGGGTAAAATATGTCCAAGGTTTGAGTACATCACACTGACAATGGTTGAATTTTGGCTTAGAGTCTGAATTTCAGTTTCACCAATGAGAACATTAACTGTGAGGTTTTCTGTACTGTGAAAGTCCTTATTGTAATCTGTGGTGCTATTTTCTTTGATAACCATGCCTTGTAGCTGCACACTGTTTGCAGAGACAGAAGGAATGTTGTTATTAACTGGTTGGAGACGCAGGGAAAAATTTTCTACTGACTGCAGTAAGGAAGAACTTTTATGTGTCTTCTCTTTATTCAGGTCTTCCCAAGCTTTAGTTGTGGAATTACCAACAATTAAGTCCACTGTGGAGAGGAAATTCTGGAACAACAACAGAATAATGCAGTTACTGAAATCCCACACAAATTGTTGTTTCTGATGATAATTTATGCATGGTCTTGGCCTTTTGTAGAAGCCCAGCACTTTTTTATTTTGCTCAATCCATGTGAAACCTTCACTTGTTAACCCTTTCCATGCTCTATTTTGAAGTTAAGGTTTCCAAAACCAGAGCTGACTATTTTTTTTTTTGAGATATTACTAAGTATTTTTTCTTCTCCAACCTTCTTTCCTTCCTTTCTCAGCTTTTGTGCTATCTTTGATTTCTTGGTCTGTCTAATGTAGGCTTCTCCAGCTATAAACCATTGAGTCTTTTAGCACTTTTCTGCTTAGAAAAGCAATGCTTTTCCTCTGTAGCTTACAATCAAGGCTCCCAAATATTTCTAGGATTTCTTTTGTTATTTCTTGCTTGAACATGGTTCTGGGAATTAAAAATATAATTTAAACCTACCCTCTTTCATTTTAAACCATCCCTCCTTGTCCTGTCACTACAGGTCCTGTTAAAAGTCTTCCTATAAGTACCCTTTACATATTGAAAGGCTGCAATACCATCTCCCCAGAGCCTTCTCTTCTCCAGGCTGAACAACCCCAACTCTTTCAGCCTGTCCTCATATGAGAGCTGCTCCAGCCCTCTAACAAATTTTTGACACTCCTTGGGACCTGCTCCAACACGTGCTCAGGACCCCAGAGCTCAATGCAGCACTGCAGGTAGGGTCTTACTAGAGCAGAGTAGAGGGGCAGAATCACCTCCATTGACCTGCTGGTCCCACTTTCTGTTAGGCAGCCCAGGACTCAGTTGGGTGTTTGAGCTGCAAGAGCACGTTGCTGGTTCATGTCCAAGTAC